>NC_136070.1:749249959-749979126 GCF_964261635.1 Lissotriton helveticus | reverse complement strand
TCTCACCGGGTTGGATGGGATGGCATAAAGGGTGGACTGGACACTCAAGAGAATCGGAGAGGGTTGACAGGGAGCATAAAGCCATGTTAGACAGGAAAGACAGGTATGACAAATTGCATTCGGTAAGAGATGTAGGATTCCAAGAGGGAGATGCAGTAAAAATCAGGGCACCCACTGGCAGGGCGACCTGGTCTGAGTTTACCAAACCCACAAGGATTGTCAAACTGTTTAAAAATGCTGTAAAAACTCAAGAGGGGAAAATTTGGAATCTAGGGAGAGTAATAAGGTGTCATCTCCCTAAAGAGGACAAAGGCATAGAGGACGAAAGTGTAGTCAATCCCCGGAGAAAGGGGAACCCATCCATGGAGGGGCGTACTGGGGAACCCTACCCTACCCGCAGGACCTACCAAAGGGTGGTTAGTCGGCCTAGGTACCTGGAGCAGTATGTTACTGAATAGTCATCAACTGATGTTCAAATGTTTTTCCCTATGTACTGTTTTTCTTGTTTTGTGCAGGGAAGGGGGATGTGTGGTATCTGCCTACACAGGGGGAACCGCCAACCATTCCATCATTTCACGCCTCCCCCGTCACCCCTGTGGAACGCGCCGTTGTGACATCAGTTGGAATGTCACTTTGCCAAAGGCGCTCACCATAGATACTATGGTGAGCGCCTTTGGCAGAGTGACGATGGCAGGCGGAGTATTAGCCTGTCAGCTGTGGCTGGGGTCTTTCATCTCAGTGATTTACGAGCTGCTAATAAATCGCTCGTTGGTAACCATCACCTGCGTCAGCCTCCTTCTTCTTATTTCACAGCATCCCTGTTCTGAATCACAATAGCCCCGCCTTTGTCGACGGGCTTAATCACTATGTCCTAATTCATTTTCAGATTTTCTAGGGCTGTACGTTCTTGTCTGGAGACATTATATTTAACATATTTCCTGTCTGTGAGTAGTTTGTTAATGTCCCTCATTACAATTTGCTCAAAAGCCAACACTTTGTGTGGCATCATTTGGGAAGGCGGTGTAAAGGTGGAAGGTGGTCTTAACCCAGTATTACTGAATACAGGTTGATGTGGTGTTTTGTTAAAATAATGTTTCAAACGTACCTTCCGAAAAAATTGGTGAAGTTCCAATTTTAAGTTGAAACTATTGGGCAAGTTTGTAGGGACAAAAGATAGTCCCTTCTCCAGAATCTTTTGTTCATCTACAGTCAAAACATAGTTAGAGAGATTGATCAAAGGACTGACTTCATTACCTATACTAGGAGGTTCTACCACCTGCAATGTTGTTTGCGAGTTCGAATTTCGCCATGCGACTCCTGCTGGAACTGGACTTGTTTCCCTGATCAGTCTCTCCCTTGGTTCCAATTCGATCGGCCTCTGCCCTGATTCCAAGTACTTTGTCCGCGTCCCCTGGGTCGTTGCCAGGGGCGGCCCCTGCCACGCTGTTCCTGCCATGGGTCTTGCTCTAAAAAATCGGATTGGCAATCCTGTTGGGCAGCCGCACTTGTGGTTGGTTGTTCAGATTCAGAACCACTACTTACAGAGGAGTTGGAGAAGGTATTATACCTCCTATATCCTCCCCTCCCCCTAGTTGTATATCTTCTCTGCGATTCTTGGTTATAGTAACCCTCTGTTAAATAGGGATAGACAGTTTTTTTATCAAAGAATTTGATATCCTTGGACAACTTGTCCAATTTAGTGGATTGGGTAAAGATATCAAATTCCTTCAAAGTCCTCTCCAATCTCTCTAGAGCTTCCTTTGCGTTGTGCAAAGCTGTGTCTTCAGTGATCTCCTTCCTTAGTTCACCAATTTCTTTAATCATTCGTTCTACCTCCTCCAACGCAGTTTCCACCCCAAGAACCATCCAATGTCTTGAACAGTTATTGGAGATGAAGCTAATTTGCCCTTAAATTTGGGGTTATCTACAAAGATCGCAGGTTCATTACGAACCTGAAACCTACCGGGATGACATTTGCTGGTAGATATTGGGTAAGTGCGTGTCCATGTAATCTAGTTCTAATTAACTTTTTCTCAAGTCTCTCTAGGTTATTGACTTTCTCATTTAATGTTGAGTCAATGGGGGTTGTCGTCCGACCCAAGAAACTTCCACCTCCCTGTACTTCAATAAGATTTTTTATATAGTCTTCACTATAGGTGAGTGTTTCGTTCCCTGACATGTCCCTCTATGTTCCAAAACATACAATAATTAATACAGACAAGTATATACACAATCAATGAACGTTTAACAAAGACAAATGAAACAGATAGAACCCTCGCAGGAATCCCTGCTCAAGAGACCATTAAAACAATGGGGTTGACCCAATGAGTCAAAGGACCTGGGTAACAGTTTTTATGTAGAAACAAAATGGTCCCTGACACAGCTTCAAATTCTCACTTAATGTGATTCTAATTTTTCGAGGTAAACAGATAAAATCTGTAAAAAGGAGATGTATTATTTGCAAGAAACAATATTAATGTCACAAACCCAACACAAACAGTACAAAAAGCCAATTATACTTATTCTCTCTTTGTATAATAGCAAATTTATTTACATGTTCATAAAAATAGAGAAAAGGAAAAACTGCAACCTGCAGTAAGAGAAAGAAAAAAGGGGGTGCTCAAGTGAATTGAAAGGAGAAATAGCTTAAAGGACAAAGTTAAGATAATTATGTACAACTCAAATTACAATTTTTTCAGTTGGACAACCAAGGAAGCCTACCCATACATTACTATCCATATAATTCGATCAAACAAAAAGGGGAAGGGGACAAGGACAATGACAAAATAATGATGTAGGCTTTAGAATGAAGGGGGCGTGATAGTCGACGTTTTGACCCTGGCGCAAAGTCCAGCAGTGAGCTTGATGTTGACGGGCAGGCAAAGTCCAGCAGTCCAGCGAAGAGCTTTGGTTCTTATGGTGTTGGAAGCTACCTAAGAGTCGGTAGTCTAATTGCCTTGAACTTGTGATCGATCCCATTGAGCTCAAGGAAGTTCATCTTTTGCTTTATGCTTGCAAGTTGCAGTGCCGTAGGGAGAATAAATACACTGTAGCCCTAGGCAAGGGTCCATGACTTGTGGGCACCTCTTGGGGGCTAGGACTCAGTCTAACTGGTGTCACCAGTGGAGTCCAGGGTGAATTCAGTGTGAATGGTTCAGCTGGGCACTTTGCAGGTGCAGGCTTCCAAAGCATTTGTATGCCTGAACCTTAATAGGAGGCTAGCCTACAAGCCCTTGGAGTGGGAACAGGTCACCCCTTCGGATCACTCTTCAACAGGTTCAACAGCTGGTGCAGCCCTTCTCTTTTGTAAAGTCCTGTCTTGGTTCAGCTGGTGCAGTCTTCCTTGGTGCAACCTTTCTTTTCTGAGATCCACATGTTCAGCAGGTGCAGTTCTTTCTGAGTCCAGTAGTGTTTGGGGCTGGCATCCAGGGCTGCTACTTTTATTTCAATTTCAAGTTTGTGGTTGGGGAGGACTCCTTAGCCAATGGTACTGAGAGAGGGGGTCCCAGCAAACAAAAAACAGTAATTAGATAATAATCAAAAATTCTAATAACACAGTTACTTCTCAAGCATTGTTATTTAATCACAATGTGAGTATGTCTTTAAATAGTATCAGCGTATGGTTCACAACACTTCATATTTACATTTACAAGTGCCCCTGGGGAGGAAGGGAAGTGAGTGCGTGATGGAAGTGTGGGTAGGAAATTAGTGACATAAAGTATAGTTGAACAATCTTGCAATTTTTGCGTAATTGTAATCAAACACATACAAAACGAATAATAATTCCGAAATTGATTCCAACTATTATCATACTCCACTTGATACTATAATTGTCAAATTTTGGGGGGTGGAGCTGAAAACATAAACAAAGCTGTCGACATTTCGACCCCTGTGGGGAAAGGCAGTTACTAGTTAGTCCCTTCGGCGGGGTCTTCATCAGGACGGGGGATGGGGTAAGGCACCTGATCAATAAATAAGGGCATATTTTAATGTATAGTAACAATCAAATTGTTTACACTGTGATTAAAGACACACATTATAACACACGACATACCCGATCTGTCGTGTATCTGAGAGGGATGGGTGGAAAGTAGTCTCGATGTACGAAGACACAGAATCCTACAAAATTGAATAAAATGAAAGTGACCATTCTGTTTACAGATCAAGGTCTTAATGTGCAACAAATACCAGTGGTAAATAGGGGTGAGTAAATCGCAGCACTTACTCAGCCAAAGAAGGAGTAAATCCTCGTATTGGAGTTCATTTACTGGAGGGCGATTATCAGTCCTCAGGATCCTACAGGGTTGAATGGAGTAAGAATGACCAAACTGCTTGTGGGACAGGAGCTTAAAAAACAATAGCCACCAGAAATAAATAAATAAATAAATAAATGGCGGCACTTACTCAGGTACACGGATCAGTGAATCCTCAATATGGGGTTCAGTGATGAAAGGCGATTAACAATCCGCCCGTAACCGAGTCATCATGACGATCATCAGGAATTTTTGATTATTATCTAATTACTGTTTTTTGTTTGCTGGGACCCCCTCTCTCAGTACCTTAACTACCCTGGTCCCAGTGACTAATATTGGGTGAACCCCTCCTTTATATACCTTCCTTAGCCAATGGGGTTACTATTCCCATGGGTAACCCAATCCCACTCTTATATCGTGTCTCGGCAGACTGGCACTAAACAATCCCACAGGGCATCTTCTGTCCAAATGAAAGATGTCGAGACACTTTGTTCCTGGGTCAGAGCTATGGGAACACGCCTGACATATATCCAGTATAATCAGCCACTTCTCCTAGAAAACCAGTTCTGCAATGGGTATTCCCCCTCTGTAATAAATACCTGCCTTTCTACCTACACAAAGAAAAAACAGATCCTTTTCCTCACAAGTGGCCATATTAGAGTTATTATTTTGTGCTGGCTCTGTAAACAATATCTGTGAGGAAAGACCACTCACTGAGTAATGTGGTACAGTAATTCATGGTTAGCAGTTATTCTCCCTGCAGGAGGCTCCAACTCATACTTAAATTCTATGTGGAGAATTCGGCCAGTATTGGTAATTCTGACTGCCTGCTTACACCACACAAAATTCCTTACAACTTATAATCAAGCCCATAGGAGACCTTTTTAATACTATGCAATGTCTTTTCTATTTCCTAATTTACATGTCCTATTATCTTAACCTTTCTGTGTGTATTATAGCTCTTCGCGTTAATTTTCTATTGTTTTCTTCATTCACTTGTTTTCTTTTACGTGCTTTCCTCTTTATTTGCTTGTCTTCAGGTGTTCTTGTTTGTAGTTTCCTTCCCTTTCTGTCACTGCTTTTCTTCTTACCTATTTTATTTCTAATTTCCACCTATTGCTTTTTACCTCCGTTTTTAATTTGGATAGTCACAGAATCCTGTTCTTCTCCCTCTGTCTCTTTCCCCCACATGCATCATCCCGGCCGTTTGCGAATTCCAAATTGCGAAAAATAGCGAATCGCAATTTGGAATTCGCAAAACGGGATGCATGAATATTTTCTAATAATATTAGCGAATCGGTAAAAATCGAATTTTTTACCGATTCGCAAATATTATGCGAATTCTAATTTGCTAATTCGCATTTCCCATTGATTCCTATGGGCCAAAAGGCCCATAGGAATCAATGGAAATTGCGAATTTGCAAATTAGAATTCGTATAATGTTCATGCATTCCATGGGTGCGGGGGGGGGTCCAAAGGACCCCCCCCTGCACCCCTGAAATGTATTTTTAAGTGGATGTTTCACACACACATGTCCTAAGGACATGTGTGTCTGTAACATGACAGTTTTAAAAATGCATTTTTTTACGTTTTTGAAGATTTTCGCAAATTAACACGAGGGTCAACCTCGTGTTAATTTGCACTTCCTAATTCAAAATTCGCATTTTTTTTAAATTGATGCATTGCATTTAAGGAATCGCACAAATGCGATTCCTTAAATGCATTCGCATTTTTTAGAGAATGCAAAAAAATGCGAATTTTGAAATACTTTTGATGCATCCCAAAAACGTATTTAGGAAGTGCAAACGGCCGAATTTACCGATTCGCACCGTTTGCACTTCCTAAATAGGTTGATGCATGTGGCCGTTTGTCTCTTATTGCTCCCATTCTTTTTACATTCCATTTCAATGTAGTTATATGTCTCTTTTCAATTTTCTTCGTTTATTTCCATTTCTTCTTTTTATCCTTTGTTCTCATTTTACATTTCCGGCATACATTCGGTTCGTCTTTTTTTGTTTCCTTTTCATCCTATCTGTGTTATCTTTCTAGCTAGCTATCTCTTGCCTTTTCAGGCTTATGCCTTCTTTTTACACAGAATACCATAACAACGCATTCAAGTCATCATTATAATTGTGCATACATCCATTTTTTGTAAACGTTCTCAATTTTCCATTAAAAAAAGTTGAATGTAAAAAAAAAACACGGCTTCCTATGATGCTCTCTAGAGGATAGGCTCACTCTGGCAAATTGCTGTAATCATAAACACTTGAAAACGAGGCTTAGCTGCATTTCCCCAGTTCCCAAAGCAACACAGATTATGTTGACAACAATACACCAGATGCGTGTTTGTGAAATACAGTGATCCTGTTAATGCTTTAATGGTAGCTCAATAGTAAGTAGAGTTTTTGTTACAACAGGATCACTGCTTCCTATCAGCCAGCATCTTCAATTACACGCCTGCGTTTCACCCACCTCACACCCAGCAACAGTTTTTGTGTGCGTGCTTAAGTTATATTTCGTGTTTCTCATACAGGAGTACAAATGAGAAAGAACAATGGACAGTTCCTTTTTGGCGGCCCCACATCCGAGGACATTAAATAAACTCTCAGGTTACAGGAATGATAAATGAGAACATAAGCATTTTCATTTATTACATACGGTGTATGCGGAATCCTTGGTTTATTGAGGAAAGGGAAGAAGTAAACGTTTTACCATGATGAATGGAGAGCCTTATTTTCAAGTATGATAACTGACACTCTATTTTATTTCTGAATACCCAACCCATTGAATCTGCTAATTACTACTTGGGCATAGTAAAGCCACATCTAACCCTCCCCCAAAAAAACAGATCTAGGCATACTCAAATAACTATCCTTGACCCAAAATAAACCCTTCAATTTCCATCTTGTGTTCCACTTTTTCTTGGCTAGGAAAACGTAAAAAGATACGTTACCAAACCATTTGAAGCAGTGATTGCCAAGAAACAATGAGGCCATGTGTTTCTAAATAGAAACACGTGGCCCCATACAGACAAGAGATTGATGCTTGTTTTCTTAACCATGGTGGTTTGGAGTAATCAGCCGGAAGGTGATGATAGGTTGTTACTTGGGAAGATGAGAGGCTGTGCGTTGTAACTAACTTGTAACACTGAACAAAACTGTTGAATATTAGAGAAACCACGAAGCAGGTTGTCGTTTTACAGCGTGTGCATTCCCACAGTGATGCATGATGCCGACGTTGCTTTAGATGACTCGTATGTTGTAGTTTAGGTGTCCCCTCACGTTTAGCAACACCCCCCTTATGACCTACGCAGCCTAACACGAAACCCTAATGTATTTCTGCACAGAAACCTACATGCACCCTGCGTGCAGAACGCCAGCATTTGTCACCCATGTACACAACTTAACGGAGGCGCAGGCACGTATAGTCCAACCCGTAGTGTCTCATATGTAGAGAATTCAAGTATAGGTACAGTACCAGATAAAGCTCAAAGGGTATTCAAGAGATGATTTTAAGATGGACAGAAGGCTGCATGGATGAATAGATGTAGGTTTCATGTACACTTTATGCATAGGAAATAGAATTCGAAGTAGAGAACAAAGCAAAATGCTGGCACCCATATAGTCATTGGTCTCTCCTTGGTATATGCTTTCACATCTAGTAGTCAACGGCCATAACGTGGAGGAAACTTTTTTTAGAGCTGGGGAAAAAAAAGTCACCATCCAAAGACTGGGACAAGGGAGACTTGGAGTAATGCAGATTTTAATTTCTGCATTGGGGTGCTGGTATATTTAATACTCAACTGAGCCCATTTGCTGAGGAACTCTCATTCAAAGCGGACAATGAGTGGAATATCAATGCCCATTCCGCCCTTGGCCTCTTATAATAGAAATACCTTGCACAGCGTGATAGAAGGCTTTGCTGCAAGCTGAAATTTCAGGGACCTGCTGGGTGAGGGGAAGATGGGTTCCATCGAAACCGGTTATAGTTTTGATGCTTCCCAGCACAACAGAGACACACGCGAACACTTCATAGAGACAATGGATTACAGTAGCAAAATCAAAAGGTAAAATACATGTGTTGCCGCCTCTTGGAACACAGAAAGGTGTGGAACAAAACTGTTGAATATTAGAGAAACTACCAAGCTGGTTGTCGTTTTACAGCGCGTGCATTCCCACAGGGATGCAGGACGACGACGTTGCTTTGGATGACTCGTATGCAGGGCCGGCTTTAGGGCAGTGCGACTGGTGCGGCTGCACTGGACGCTGACCTGTGGAGGGGGCGCCGACCTCTATGTTTAGCAATAGTTTAGGTGTCCTCTCAGGTTTAGCAACACCTCCTTATGACCTAAGCAGACTAACACGAAACCCTAATGTATTTCTGCACAGAAACCTAAATGCACCCTGCGTGCAGAACGGCAGCATTTGTCACCCATGTACACAGCTGAACGGAGGCGCAGGCACAGGCGCGTAAAGTCCAACTCGGAGTGTCTCATATGAAGAGAATTCAAGTATACGTTCAGTACCAGATAAAGCTTAAGGGGTATTTGAGAGAAGATTTTAAGATGGACAGAAGGCTGTATGGAGGAATTGCAGGCCGACCGACACGTCCCTGCAGGGGATACAAGTAAGAGAGCGGCCCCACTAGTGCCACAAGATGGCACACGGGGCAGCCCAGTGCTCTAAGACCCCGGAGGGTCCCGCGCATCACTTCCGGACGGGTGGGGGCGGGGGAGAGTATATATTCCTCCCCCGCCACCGAGCGGCCTCTTTGTCCGCTGTCCCCTCACCCTGACTCCGTTTTGTTGCCCTCTGGTCGCGCGTGCATCTTGGCGGGCCGGAGGCCTGGTCTGGCGTTGGAGTGCTGTTGTTTCCGCCGGGCCAAGTCTTGGCTTCGCTTGCGGTGAGTCGGTTTGCTGAAGGTTTTGTTGATTTTGCCGTTTCGGGTGAGGGGACAGCGGGGGTTCAGAGGCCTATGCCGTGCTCCAGTGCCCGGTCGCGGGTATTCGGGGGCATGTATGCTGGGCTCACGTGTGTGGGCCCGTGTTTGTGCGTGGGAGCTGGTCCGGGATCCCACGGAGAGGCCTTGGATGGCATGAAGCAGCTTTCCGCCACGCTGGAGCGAGTGTTGTGTTCTTTACTTTTTTATGGTACAATCGGGGCCCTGCACCACGGGAGGTCACTGGGGCACGGCATCTGCATTGTAACTTCCCTGTGGCATGGGGTTGTTAGCAGGGTGTTGTTAGCATGGAGCTTAGCACTCCAGCCCGTGTGGGTTCGATTTGTTTTGGGCAATTTTGGACACTATTTATCGTGGGGGCATGGGAGGTCTCTTGTGCGAGCCCGCGCTCGACTTGCCAGTCATTCAGAGCGCGGGCATTCAGGGTCTCGTGAGCCTTGCCGTCTGGACAGTGTCTGCCCTTCGGAGGGGCGCCTTTGCAATTTTATTAGCACCGTACTTGTAACTTTTCTTCGGCCCTCCCATGAGGTTTTACTTTAGCGGTCTGTAGGATGCTGTTTTCACGGGATGTTAGCATTTCACGGAAGGGATGCTGCACTTTTATGGGAACAGCCCATCTCTCCAGACACCTATCTTTTTCACAGCAGCACCAGCACTTCTTAGGGTTGATGCACTTTTATTGGGACGGTTTAGGCACGTCTTTTATGGGGCTTACAGCTGTAGCACTTATCAGCAGTGATGCGGTACTTGTTATGTGTGGTACTCGCATTTTCATTGAGAACTGCTATATTTCACGGGGCAAACCAGCGTTGTTGTATTAATTTTATGGGGCATTTCAGCAGTTCCTACCAGGTTCTGTAGTATAGCCTACGGTGCCCGGCTAGTGCTGGTGGCAGGGTTTGTCTCAGCCTTGCGGGCAGAGATGCAGTGTTAGCGAGGACTCAGCGGTGAGCGGCGCACGGGTGTCTCGGGCTTTCAGAACATCAGCGTTGTCGCACTCGAATTGGGGATTCGTCCAAATTTGTTGGTGGTGAACATTGTGCCTGCTGTATAGGGAGTGCCGGCCCCTCTCAGGGGCAGGAGAGTGTATACATGGCGTTATAGGGTGTCCAAGATACCGATTGCTCGGCCGTGTCCATACTGCGTGCAGTGAGGAGATCTCGCCACAGGGTGGCTCCGTCCTTCTGTTACGATCACCGCCCCCCTTCTCTCGTGTGGTTGTCACCGACGGCACTGGCCATCTTGTGCCTTCCCTCGGCCTGCGTTTTGTTTAGGTGTTTCTGGGGGGCAGGGGTCACTGGTCGTTACCTCCTGCTCCCTGCCATGACCCCCTTGGCGGCATGGACACATGGCCGGATATCCTACTGGGGGCATAACTGTGTTCGCTTCGACTGTCCCCGTGTGGGCTCAGCTTGGGTCTGTGTTCTAGGCCAGGTACCCCCCTCTAAGCAAATGGTAATTTTGTACAGTCTTGCCATGTATCACTCGCACGGTGGCTGTGCGTGGGGGGGGCTGAATTTGTCGGGGCCCGGTGGCGTGGCGGGGGTGGGGCCTGGAAGGAGGGGCCCTTTCACCCACGCAGTGCGGCCATCGCCATGGTTTTCCCCCTCCCCCCACTCCCGGTGGCCATCTTGTGCAAGTTGGTCGTGGCCGGGCGGGCACTCTGTATTGATAATTTTCTAGCTTGCTGTTTGTTAGCTGACTTTTCCTCTCTTTGGATTCCCTAGAAGCATCTTTACACCCTGCCAAGTTATGCGATCGCTTCTCGTGCATTGTTCGACGGCGGTGATGTGCCTGTTCCCGGGTCCATGTTTCGGGGGTCCGGCCGGCTAGCGGTTGCGCGGTATGCATAGGGGATGTTGTACATCGCTAGGGGGCCTCGTGTCCACCGGGGCGGTTTGGAAGCTCCTTTCTCTGAGCATTCAACCTTCGTAAGTCAATTGTTTTTGTCGGGTGGCTAGGCACGACTCGGTCTGCTTTCTGCACGGGTAGGACGGGCTTTTTTAAGCGTTCCTACTTAGTTTAGAGAAGGTGCAGCCAGTTTTCAGGGGAAGTGCCTGGGTTTATCAGGGTGCCCGGTGACTCTCTTGGCCGTTTATGTGTCTGTGTTTCCCAGGTGTGCCCGTATGTGGTGGGTAGTTCCTGTGTTTTGCGGCGGTGCCAGCAGCTACCTCATTTTGAGGGGCAGCATAGCATCATGGTCCGACCCTCGGAGTTTGCGGTTGTGGACGGCCATTTTTAAGCCCTATTTGTTGTGATAGGCGCGTGCGTGTAGATAGTCCGGGGCGATTTCAGGCGATGCAGCCCCTTCAGTATGTAGGGAGTGAATGGGGTACGGTGTCCGTGTTTTCCGCCGTCTCGTTGTCTCTTGACGTTATTGTTCGATCACTGGCAGGACACGCTATTACGACACTGTGCGCAGGTAGGCTGCTGGCTTACATGGGCACTTATGTAGGTCGGCTACGATTTTGGTCTTAGGGATTTGTGCAACCTTTCGACACCCTCTGGAATTATTTACCATCTCCTCGGATGTACCACTCGGCCTGCGGGCCGCGTTGCGGGTCGTCACCAGGGAGAAGCGCAAAGCTTTTCTATTAGATTCCCCGGTCCCATTATGCGCATTTGGCATTATTTGTGGCGTAGCGGTGCGCACACCGTGTTCTCTTGTAATATATTTTAGAACATTGCTACAGACTCCTCTTCTTTGGTCTGGAAGTGATTTCTACTTGGTGAGTGGAGGCGGTCCCCGGAAGCTTGTTTCCTTCCCAGTATAAGAATTGGCTTGGTAGTTTGGTTTGCCCTGTTCCCATCATGCACTGGGACAGGAACAGACTAATTTGCATATAGCCAAGTTCTGAGCTGGGATGGTGCAGTGAGCTAAAAAACGGTGATGGATTAAAACCATGATCTCTTGACTTGGTAAGAGTATTCTGCATCATTCAGAAACTCTGTCCATCACCACCCCCCTTTTCCAAAATCGGTTTTATCCACACTATGTGTGGGAGGGTATACTCAGACGTGAGTCCCTTGCTCATTGCACCATCAGGATTCAAGCAAGCCGGGCCGAAGAAGGCTGTGATGCCAGAAACCGGTCCCCGGAAGCTTGTTTCCTTCCCAGTATAAGAATTGGCTTGGTAGTTTGGTTTGCCCTGTTCCCATCATGCACTGGGACAGGAACAGACTAATTTGCATATAGCCAAGTTCTGAGCTGGGATGGTGCAGTGAGCTAAAAAACGGTGATGGATTAAAACCATGATCTCTTGACTTGGTAAGAGTATTCTGCATCATTCAGAAACTCTGTCCATCACCACCCCCCTTTTCCAAAATAGGTTTTATCCACACTATGTGTGGGAGGGTATACTCAGACGTGAGTCCCTTGCTCATTGCACCATCAGGATTCAAGCAAGCCGGGCCGAAGAAGGCTGTGATGCCAGAAACCGGTCCCCGGAAGCTTGTTTCCTTCCCAGTATAAGAATTGGCTTGGTAGTTTGGTTTGCCCTGTTCCCATCATGCACTGGGACAGGAACAGACTAATTTGCATATAGCCAAGTTCTGAGCTGGGATGGTGCAGTGAGCTAAAAACGGTGATGGATTAAAACCATGATCTCTTGACTTGGTAAGAGTATTCTGCATCATTCAGAAACTCTGTCCATCACCACCCCCCTTTTCCAAAATCGGTTTTATCCACACTATGTGTGGGAGGGTATACTCAGACGTGAGTCCCTTGCTCATTGCACCATCAGGATTCAAGCAAGCCGGGCCGAAGAAGGCTGTGATGCCAGAAACCGGTCCCCGGAAGCTTGTTTCCTTCCCAGTATAAGAATTGGCTTGGTAGTTTGGTTTGCCCTGTTCCCATCATGCACTGGGACAGGAACAGACTAATTTGCATATAGCCAAGTTCTGAGCTGGGATGGTGCAGTGAGCTAAAAAACGGTGATGGATTAAAACCATGATCTCTTGACTTGGTAAGAGTATTCTGCATCATTCAGAAACTCTGTCCATCACCACCCCCCTTTTCCAAAATCGGTTTTATCCACACTATGTGTGGGAGGGTATACTCAGACGTGAGTCCCTTGCTCATTGCACCATCAGGATTCAAGCAAGCCGGGCCAAAGAAGGCTGTGATGCCAGAAACCGGTCCCCCGAAGCTTGTTTCCTTCCCAGTATAAGAATTGGCTTGGTAGTTTGGTTTGCCCTGTTCCCATCATGCACTGGGACAGGAACAGACTAATTTGCATATAGCCAAGTTCTGAGCTGGGATGGTGCAGTGAGCTAAAAAACGGTGATGGATTAAAACCATGATCTCTTGACTTGGTAAGAGTATTCTGCATCATTCAGAAACTCTGTCCATCACCATCCCCCTTTTCCAAAATCGGTTTTATCCACACTATGTGTGGGAGGGTATACTCAGACGTGAGTCCCTTGCTCATTGCACCATCAGGATTCAAGCAAGCCGGGCCGAAGAAGGCTGTGATGCCAGAAACCGGTCCCCGGAAGCTTGTTTCCTTCCCAGTATAAGAATTGACTTGGTAGTTTGGTTTGCCCTGTTCCCATCATGCACTGGGACAGGAACAGACTAATTTGCATATAGCCAAGTTCTGAGCTGGGATGGTGCAGTGAGCTAAAAAACGGTGATGGATTAAAACCATGATCTCTTGACTTGGTAAGAGTATTCTGCATCATTCAGAAACTCTGTCCATCACCACCCCCCTTTTCCAAAATCGAGTGGAGGCGGCTCTACATATAATGCTGCTGACTCTGAAGCAGGAGAACAGGGTTTGAGCCTCAGCCGCGGCTGTATCATTTTAGTTTGACTTCGTTATGTACAAATATTATGTAAATAGCAGGGGTAAGTGCAGGAAGCTGCCACACCTGGAAATGCCAGCAGCAATAGTTACAATCATTTCTATGCAATAGGTCTCGCACTGGATACTGTGATCTTCACTCAGACCAGGGTTTGCTGCTCAGGCCTGGTAGTTACCGCATTCTCAAGTGGGGAAGCTATTTACAAGCAGTTGCGGCCTTCCTTTTAGTTGTTTTTGGGTCGCAACGTAACGTCGTCTCCTTGTTAATAGGCTCCCGCCCTGTGGTGCTTAGGGAGTATCTTTATTGTTTAGTGGTAAAGATTCCGTCTTTTTGCACTTCTTAAGCCCTGAACGGATATAGCGTTTATTGGGGACGTTTTTATTTCTCCGAGGCCGATGGCTCTGCCCGTAGCGCGCTCGATGACATGCGCAACATCGCTAGTTTCCCAGGTTCGCGGTTTTTCAGGATTGCCGTGACCTCGTGTTTGGCACCTTCTGGCCACCCTTGTGTCGGACGGCCTTGGCTGGTTCAGGGGGCCGCTCTATTGGTGCCACAGTTAATTAAGGGACCGGGTGGACTATTTTGCAAGGTGTCTATTCCGTAGTATAGTGTACTGTCATGGGCCCACGTGTTTCTCCTGGGCCTGCATCTACCTGTGAGCCGCTGATAGTGCCATAGTTGTGCACGATTAATAAGTTATGCGGGGGAACTGGGTTTGAGGCTTCACCACGCTTCGCAGCCCGCAGCAGTTCTCTATCTCATATTCCCTTTTAATTTTGCCTTTATTTAGCGTGTACTCTACCCGTAGGTGTCAGGCGCTTCACAATAAGGGCAGAACTGTTACACGGGAGCAATATAGTGCACACCTTTCATTTTAACATGATTTATGTAACGGTGCATTACAGGAGGAATATGTGGCAAGGGCGCAAGTTACATAAGCGTACATGAATAAGTAGAGGCATAGGGCTGCATTACAATGGCAGCCAGCCAAACACAAGAATTACAGTTACGTAGCATTGGTGGCACTTGTGCTAGGACAGGAAGCAATCTCGATATCGAGGTAGCAAACAGGTGTACAGGATACAAGTGTAGCGTGCATGGTACAATGAGTACCAATTATAAGTAGAAGGATTAGACTGCAGTATTGGCAGCTCTCGATTCACAAGTCACTGGGAAGACTTTCCATAGTCAATGGGTATCGACCTTCCTTTAATTTCGGGTCCCCTTTCACAATTTAGAAAGGGCACTAGGACGTGTTCCTGAATAGTGTGGTTAGGGAACGTGGTTGATGCGATTATCCACTCAAACCAAGTTCGACGGTCATTTCGACTCAGTACTTGGACGATTTGACTTAGTGTCAAGACATAATACTTCTCTACTGCCTCTGTGCCTGGAGGTACGCAAGTGATTGCCCACCCAACTCCTTACGAGATTGTAATTGGTCAATTTAGTTCTCGAACTGACAACGAGGGTTAGCCTTGGTAGCGTGGGGGAGCATTGTTGGCCCCGGCCTCATTACTGGGAAATGTGAGGTTATGGATGGGGAGGGGGCAGGGCTTCTAATGGATGTGTTATGTGCGAACCGTGCTGGAGACTCGCTCGGCCCACATGGGGGTGTCATCTGACCCATATACAGGTATAAGGGTCATAGCACACTATGGGGGCAGTGAGCCAGGGTCTGGGACACCTATTTTCGCCCCAGGCATCACTCCTGTCCCTGTGATTGGGGTGCGCAGGCTACGCCCCATAGAAACTATTCAGTGGTAGTCAACTGGTACGTGAGTAGGGCAGGTAGCTCCTGTGCATTATTGGGATGTTTTCGCATCTAGAATAACTGTTGAGCCTGGGCAATTCGCTATTCACTAGGCAATAACGGGGTGTTCTCTTGGCAAGCAGTGTAAGAGTGTGGGCATCTCTTACATCCTCTGTGACACATTTGATATGCGTGTCTTTTAATCAACGAGTGTGTCTGGGCATATCATACATCCCATGTGCAGTAATGGATTGTGTTCTTTTGTAGAGCAACTGCTACGTCAGTCCTTTTCCATATCGGGCACCTGACTCCCAATTTTGTTATATGTCGGTCTCACGCATGCACTACCCAAGATGGGGATATCCCATTATGCAGCCTTAACCAGCTCTGCTTAGAGTTCCTTGCTGGTCAAATGGGTATTGTCAGAGATAAGAGGTTTCCCTCCTCTCCATTGTTTCTTTCTAACACGAAAGTGTCAGTCATAGCCTTTGCATGTCATTCTTAGTGCACCAATAGGATATGGTCTCACATGACAGGCGGAAGTGGGCAGCCTGGCTGGGGGCGGCTAGCTCTAGGTGGGCTACGCAAGAAAGCGATATGGTAGCTTTTTTATTTGATGCAACTGATTAGCATGGACTGTGCCAGAAGAGGGCTGGGTTTGGAAGTAGTGCTCCCTTTGTAGCAATCTTAGTGAGGTATCGGTATATCTGGGAAGTACCAGGCATTTTCAGCACAGTGTCTGTGCACACTGGTTAGCCCCGCTGATTAGTTGGGCCTGCATAAGCCGCACGTATACCTCCTTTTTTATGGCCCACGCTGAGACACTCCCTTAAGTGGAGCACAGCTTCACCAGTGTCTTATCCGCAGGCCCATCGCCACTAAGGTGATGCGTGAGCAAGCTGCACAGAAGTTGGGCCGGCTTATGACGCACATACCTCCTTCAGCCTGACCCCACTGAGACCTTTTCGAGTTTGGCTCCGCAACAGGTCGGGCTGACACAACGAAGCCTCTACCTGGCTCCATCTCTCGGACGCAGGTTGGTGCGTTTTTTGGCCAGTTAGGGCCAGGGTCCTAGGTTGGCGACTATTGTCCTCAGTCTTAGACGAATTGCTGGGGTTACACATGCAGTGGAGGGCCTTTGGCTAGAGGCACTAGTAATAGTTCGGCCTGAGTCAGATTATTTTAGTTGTAATTCAGGACCTAAGATGGAGAGATCGTAGGTAGTATTCCACACCAGTACACAGTGAGGAATTAGTAGGGTCCCTAGTCGTCCAGCTCGATCTGTCAGCTGTCTTTAGCCGCCTTAGGTCCATCGAGTGCCCTACAGGGACACCTGGCATAGAGACAGCACCAAACGTCACTCGGCACGTGTACTAGTGGAGTGATTGCCTAAGTAGGTCCCAACCAGCCTTTCACGCAGGTTGGGGACACATAGTGCCATGCCTATGAAGTAAGCCTGGTGTTGAAGGGACGGGTTGCCAGTGTGGTAGCTTTGTCGGTCTTCACAGGCTTGGGGCTTTTATGGGCTTGTAGGCAACTGTTTTGATCTACCTTCTTGAAGGGTACGGGCGTGGGCAGACATCTTTGTTTATAGGCATTTTATTCTTCTGGGGTTGACACAAAGTGGAGGGGCCTGGGGTAAGCCCTCTGGTAAGCTTTCACCCAGACGCATGTGTCCCACTAAGACCGCTCAGCTCTGGCTCTGCTGTGGTTCAGGCTGATTCATTAATGCCGCTACTTGCTTATGACTATGGGACACATGTGGGCACTCTTGCGGCCTGGTTGCGATTGCTTTAGCTCCTTTTATGAGAAGGGTCCGTAAGGGGCAGGCAATTTTCACAGTCTAAGTTCTATTTCAGGGGTTGCACTGCATCCATATACAGTTGTATAGGCTGCTTTTTTAAACTTCATAGGGTCCTTCGAAGGCCAGGCACAAGGGGTCGACTTGTGCAAGTGTCTTCTCCTTGCCAGGTTATGGGTAGCCAATCTTTAGCTAGAGCCTGTGGGGGTGATAGTGTTCGAATCACAGTCTGGGGGTTTTGGGCCAGTTTTCCCTCGCCATGCGCTGCGGGGGGCAGCGGGCTCTAGGTGCCTCTGAAGATCAGGCAAGGGTATTCTGGACTGAGGTGCGTGTAACTGTATTTACACTTTCTCTGAAGGGTTCCAGCGGATACTCCTACCCACCAATGGGGAACCTTGTGACACACTATCATTATTCGACACCACCCCAGAGTATATATAAGGGTCTCAAGTGGTCTCATGATCAAATAGATGTTGGTTTCATGCACAGGCAATATAATTTGAAGTAGAGAACAGAGCAGTATGCTGGCACCCATACAGTCATTGGCTTCTCCTTGGTACGTCCTTTCACATCTAGTAGTCAAAGGCCATAAAGTGGAGAATTTTTTTTTAGAACTGGGAGAAAAAAACTGTCACCATGAACAGCAGGTGCTAGCCTTGGGCTATCTTGTAGTTTGTGTTTCTTTCACCTGGTCCTGTTTGATTCTTACTCAATACTCTCTCTCACTCTTGAGGGCTTCCCACATGATTACTGGCAAATCTGAACTTCCGTTTAAGATTACTTTGTCAGGTGTGGCGAATCGGAGTGTCCAAAGGATTACTGAGTGATGTGAACTTTAGAAAAAGAAAATAACTCAGTTGTTTTTTAAAATCTTGCCTGTGTCATCCTGTTTCAGGAAGGACTCAGTACCAAGCAATATGTAATATGGGAAAGGTTGACACTGGTCCATGAGCAAGAGGGATGGAATCCAAAGATTGGGACAAGGAAGACTTAGAGTAATGCAGATTTTCATTCCTGCATTGGGCGCTGGTACATTTAATACTCAACTGAACCCATTTGCCGTGGAACTCGCATTCAAAGTGGAGAATGAGTAGAATATTGTTGTAAATAGATGAAGATAGATGACAGGATACTTCTAGTTGATTGCATGTAGATTTATTGTAGGACACAGCTGAGTACAAAACCTCGCCAGCTGACCAGACCATCAACTGACACTGGTAGAACACAAGAATACTGTCAGCCATATTACAAGAAGAATCAATATACAACAAATATCAATGCCCATTCCATCCTTGGCCTCTTATAGTAGAAATCCCTTGCACAACGTGATAGAAGGCTTTGCTTTAAGCTGAAATTTCAGGGACCCTAATGGATTTCCATTGGCTCCAGGCTGCAAAGAAAATAGACTGGTGCCTCATAACTCCTCCATCAAATCTTACATAAAGTACACATCATTTGCGTTGGACAGTCCTGTCAGAGAATGGAATGGTTGTTGGTGAGTTCCTCTCGACCTACCCTTCTGGTTAACACACAACTGAAAACATATAGCTTGGAATACTAATGGCTTCACCACCCTATAAACATATATACCCAAATCGAAAAATTACAAGTAAACTACCCACAGTAAGCGTAAACAAGCATTTACGCGAGTTTAAGCTATTGGCATTGAATATGACAATGCTTTTTATTTAAGTTTAAAAAACAAAAACATAAATAAAAGGCATTTTCATTTACAATGCCAATAGCTAAAACTTGTGTAAATACGAGACCTGTTGCATTGCAAATGCTTGCTTTTTCCTGGTGGCGACCGTCAGTCTGCCTGAGCCCGTAAATAAAGGGCAGAGTAGGTCAAGGGCGGGGACACCAAAGTATCCTGATGTGGCCATTGTATTGGTCGCAGTGGGTGCAGGCAAGTAGCGGCCCCACTAAATGAGGTGTGAATCATGGCAGCAGCAGGGCCATCAGAGGTAGCAGTTTTCGTGCAAACCTAAGACTGATGGCTATTTTGGTGTTGTTTTACAGGCCCCTAGACACAGAGGGGAAGGAGGAGGAGGCCGTGGGCAGTGCAGAGGCCTTCCTCGAAGTGCACCAATCAGGCTGAAAGAAAAAATTGCAATTTTAAAAGTAGGGCTATTTCTGCAGTACCGGGACGCCTCTTTAAAACAAAGAAGTAGGGGAACGGACTGAAGTTTTTTTTTTAAGTAGGGGCACGCCCACTTCTAACACTGATTGCTACTCAGATAAGAGCGCAATTCCATTAGGCACCCCCAGGATTCAATATTGGCCCATACTCTATGCAATCTATCTGTGAAGCTCCTACGTTTGATCACGAATGATACGGCCGTACATTAGTACACCTCCGCCGGCTGGAGGCCTAATTCCATCCAAAGTCTGAGTAACAAACTAACATCAACTCTCCCCAAGAAGTGGTATGCTGTAGGAAGAACTGCGCGGGCACACTGCTGGGCTGAAAATCAAATAGTGCTAGTTTGCCGACCTGTTGTGCAATATCTGGTATCCATGGGCGTAGGAGACACTAAATTTCTGGGGGGGACAGGGACAACCTTGTGGGCTTTCCAGTAACCCTATACAAATCGCCCATTGTGCGAGACCGTACGCGCGTTAAACGTATACAATCGCATAGTTATGAAGAGAAATATTGAGAAAGGCAGGCAAGTAGTCACAGTCTGCAAGTATACTTTATTTTTATTTACATTCACAATAAAGACCAAATGGGAAAAAAATATGTATATGAATCTTGCATCTTCATGCACCAAGAAAACAAAGGCAGGACAAAAAAAGGAATAATAAACTAAACGCTCTTAGCGACATTCCTACATCTCAAAATGCAATCGGACAAATTAGAAATTGGTTTTCTTGCTGCAGGAATCTGTTTTAAAATTATGAACTTTATTTTGAAAAGCCAAATAATTTCTTGCGCCGTTCATTGCAGAGGGCAAATTCTTTCGCTATTCTATGCAGGTCAACTGAGTTCATCATCTCTTTATGTATGTTGCATATGGCGACATGATTCAGTCTTTTTTGAGACATAGTTGATCTTAATCAATTTTTCAATCGGCGGAGACCACTGAAACTTCTCTCAGCCTCACAAGATGATACTGGTATAACTAAAATAATCTGTAATAGCTTTTCAACCTGTGAAAAGAAAGCTCTCTCTCCTGGAAGCATTTTTCTGAGAATGTCTGCCAGTTCTGGGACTGAAGAGTACTTGAACATACTTAATAACATAGTCGATTGAGCAGAGAGCAGCAAAGGTTCTGTTTCTTTGGACTGATCAAGAGAGTCAATGCCATTGCCTGTTAAAAGCACTTGTTCAAGTTTTTCATATGTTTGGATGCCTTCCTGGTCAAAACGCTGAGTGAGATGAAGAGAAACAGTATCTAAAAGCTGCTCCATCATCTATCCGTTTAGGGATTCGGCGCAGTCGTGGCACTTCAATGGCATTAAGTTGGTACTTAGCAATCATGTGGTTATTGGCATCAAGCAGACTGTCAAACGACTCTTCACTACGGAGCTTTAGTATTGCATTTTTTGTTACATTAACAGCAGCTAGTAGCCCTGATATTGTTTGCTGGCGTCCTTGCAAGGCAATATTCAAACGTTCCAGAAGCTGAAGTACTTGGAGAGCAATCTGAAGACCTAGGACAGTTGTTCCTCTCTGAAACTGTGCAGGCATACCACGAGCACGAGCAGACACATCACCACTGGACTTGGATGTTGATAAGTGTTCTAGGGTTTCCAGAATAGGTTCATAACTATCCATGACTTTTTTTACAGCTTTTACACGGACCGTCCAGCGTGTTGGACACAGAGGCTTTATTTTTAACACATTTGCAGGGCCTTCTACGCTGTGTTGGATGAGATCTGAGAATATTGTACGGCATGTCATAGATTGCCCAAACAGATTACCAAGTTTGTGGACATAAAGTAGTGCATCTTCCAATATGGAACATTTATGTGCTGCAGCCTGCATCACCAGATTTGTACAATGTGCTCCACAATGGACATAAAGAGCAAGTGGTTGTTCTTGGCGTATTAATGCTTGTGCACCATGGTATTTCCCTGCCATATTTGCTGCACCATCATATGTTTGTGGTCTCAACTTTGACAGAGAAAGACCATGACGGCATAAAACATCTTTGACAATTGTAGCAATTGCAGTACCAGTGGTATTATCAGCCTGATACAGCCCAATAAAATCCTCATGAGGATACAGATCTTGGTCAATGTAACGAATACAAAAGCTTTCTTGTTCCTGGCCAGATATATCCTGTGTGCCATCAACAATTACTGCGTATGGATTGTCAGCAATATTTTTACGGATTTGATGCAAAATTGCATGGGACAATAATTGAAGAACTTCATTTTGGATGTATGGGCTGAGATATTCTGCTTGATTTGTAGTAATCCACTGTTTCGAAGAAGGTACATCCTCTGCTCGTGCACTAAGAAATTGACGGAAATTCCCATTGTTGTCATCATGACCTCGTAGTGCAAGGCCTTGTTTTGCCAGAAGAGCTATGGTATGAATGATTTTGTTAAGACAAAGCCAGGCTTCTTTCTGTTGTTGTTGGACTTGCTGTGATAACTGTTGATTGATTGACTGGCCTCCTCTATACTGTACTAGTTGACTCACAGCATATGAATGAGCATAACTGGTCTGGTGCTTTTTGAACCGTTCTATTGCCTTCTTCCAGTTGGTGTAACCGGTGCGCTGCAAAATGCCTCCTCAGTGTTCTTGGAAAGCTCAGTCAATTTCAGTGACTTAGCCTTTGCACAATGAAAGCATAGTACTCCTGCCACTCTACTGCTGTAATGAAGCCAGGGGAAATCCTGGAACCATCTTCCTTGAAAATGTAGAATGCGTTTTTTCTTCATTTGTGACTGTGTCACAATGATTTGAACTGGCAATGTGTTCTCGTGCGGTTGGTTTGGTGCCACTGTGCTTACAAGTGTTTCCTCTGTATCCTGAAGACTAGTTGTTGATGCATAAGAACTGTTGCTTGATTCGTCTGAGGCAGTGACAACTCCACAAAATGTTCCTCGGAGTGGTGTGCAATTACTTGATATTTCTAAATTTGTGGCCCCCAACTCAATATTGAAATGCAGGCTGCAGTTCTGACATATCATCACTATGAATCGAGTTCATTTCTGAGTTGTCTGAATATAGGTTCACTTCACTGGGCTGTTTCTTGGCAAAGAATTTCCAGATATCCATTCTAAGAAAAAAGGAACAAAAAAGTTTGTAGCAGTTGTAATTTGGGGACATACAGAATATTTATCTGCAGTTTAAAAGTTGCAAACAATCTTTTGTGTGCACTCTCCCATGTAATCAACACAGGGAGTGTTAGGGGCAAAACCTGCCTCCAGTATAGGGATCCTCTTCCAATGTAGTGCAACAGTGAAGGGAAATGATGCATGTGCAAAGGCTTCACAGTTGTTTTATAACACCTTTAGGTTTCCACAGCAAGAATAGCATTCTAGTCAGCATCTTACCTGACTAAAGTGTTTCAGCAATACATAAGACACTGCAGTATATGTTTTATGGTGGCAAAGGAACCTACCTGAAAAATCTCTTTTAGCTGTAGATGAGAGGCAATGTGGCCAAGCCGGTTTTCAGAAGCGAAGTATTGTTGTACTTGTAGCAAAAATAACCTGTTGGGGAAAATTATAATAATGTATAGTTATCAAGGACCGCCTGATTACAATGGATTTGAGATTCCTAGGTCAGGGAAAAACAAGTAATCGATAAATAACAACCTAGGCAATAATAGTTAGAGTTCACAGTAAACATAAGATTTTAAAAGGAAAAAAGAGCTACCAATGAATTCAAATTCTGATATTTATTTACATATATATTAAAAAGTTAACACAAAATTGTATATGCATAAAATAAATGACAAGACAATCAAACATAATACATGAAAAGGAAATTGTGAATCAATATCATACATAATTCAAAACTCATTGTAAAAATTCATTAAAACAATAGATATGGCCTAATAATTCTCGACACGCGTTTCGGCGACCAGCGCCTTCTTCTGGAGAAGCCAAATATGTTCTATAAATACAAAAAATCAGGATACAGAAAACAAATAATTATAAACAATTCTAAATCAAAAAGACGACATCAACATGATTTAAAAACAACACATTTTCAAATTGGTAGCTTCATTTAACCATGTCAACAAGGACATTCTACTTCATTTTCCTGTATATCTCCAAAATTAGACTACAACTGCGGCAGAACAAAAGAATCTGAAATTTAGACAACTTTGTATAAGGAATAATAGATGCTATTTTAACTGTGGTATACTGAACCAATAATAGATACTAGGTTCTTACAGTACCATCTTTCTATCTTTGTCATTTAAATGGAGGAGAACTATGGACCAAAAGTTTTTTTATATGGAACTTTTCCTAATTAAAGCAGAATACCTTTATTTATGTACTTACATTTTGAAACGATGTGCATAAAATAAGAGCCGGACTGACTCAAATGTTTTCCTTTCTTTAGAACGTTTCTTTTGAAAGATCAGCGGTATCCAAGGTGATGAACAGCTAGTTGGACACTAGAGATGTAAAAAGTGAATGATAGTTACAGTGTCATGGTTACTAGTTGGCACTTTTTAATCTAATAGATATATGCATGCTCAAAGATAAGGAAGCTTAATCCAAATAATTACCATGAATTGATGTCTGATGTGAATATCAGGATATAATGAACAAACAAAGCACAGGTTTGTTCTAATATAAAAGATTGGTATTAAGTTTATGATTGTTCTTTGGAACCAGGTCTGGGAGAGCCAAAAGAAAAACTGGAAAGAAACCCAAAGAACAAGATAAGTAACTAAGTTTATATACTTATATTCTGGTCAGTCTCATTCTACTTAACTCCACAGCTTGTACCTGGTAAAGTGGATGAAACGACTTGAGTTTCTCGCCGTCACGAGGACAGGGTTATAGAAGATAAGTACGATACGTGCGCTTGTAGGTCTCTAAAGAAAAAAGTTATGAAAACTCTTTAGGAAACAATATCAACAGACTAACTACGTCTCTTCATTAGTGGAAGTGATTCCAAATAATCGAATTAGGGATCTACCTGTATGGGTGTCGATGTACCCTTAGATATGTGACTCCTCCTGATGTGGGGAAGTTCCTTTCTCTTAATTTTCTGACGAGGCTACGGGGAAATACGTAGCGTTAGTTTATACCGACTTTAGGGACAAATGTCCAGGTAAATCTATAGTTTCGTCTTTAATAGTCCAAGTGGCTTCGGAAGGACATGTTACTCTTACCTTCTGGTTAATTTTTAGCGAAGCTTAACAGTCTGACGGCGAGAAACGGGGTCCCGACGGCTCCAATCGTCAAAATGCGATGTTACTGCCGTTAGAATGGAGCGCATTTAAATAGCAATCTTTATTGCGATTATCTTTCTCAGCTGCGTGAACATTGTCGTCATTGAATCTGCGACTAGGGTCCGCATAGGATAACCAAAAACAGAAAAAGGACTATTCTTTGATGTCTCCGTTATAACTAAAGTAAAACGTTAATGAGAATAAATATAAAAACCAGACTATTCTAACGTGTTCAGCATACCATATAGTGATCTTTATTAAGTTTCTCTCTTGGTATAAACGTTATCATCACTGAGCCTACGACTGAGATCCACATAGGATAATTGAAAATAAAAAACGGACTATTCTTTGGTACTAAATTGTAACTAAAGTCAGACGTTGATGGGAATCGATATAGAAAACAGACTATACTAGCGTGTTCGACCTACATAATATCAGTCTATATATGAAGCCGACCCTAAATTAAAACTTAAGGACTAACTCAAGGCAGTGTGTACGCTGCACTGCATGTCATGAAGATAGACTACTACTTCGCTTTAGCATATATAAAGCCCTATTATATCCTATTGTGGAGCTAGATATTATGTGATTACTCTAGTTAATCTGAAAGGTTAAAATTCCAATGAGGAGACAGTATCAGACATATCCTTAACGCTAATATATAAAGGATGCTTATAATACATTGTGAGGCTTTTGGTCTGAGTAATACAAGTACTGTACTACAGAATTGTTCAGAACATAGCATAGAAAGAAAAAATGCACAAATAATGTGATGCTAAGAAAGGGAGTGCTTTACCACAATCTGACAAAAAGTATCCAAACAGATTGGCCAAGAAATCATTCTTTTTTTTACGCTAGACAATACTATAGTGCACTTACTTATTAGCAGTAGTAGTGGCAGCCGTAGCCCTCTTTTGCGATTTTCTTGATCCACTCACTGGCAGTAAGTTGCTGGTCGGACTGACTACTGGATTCCGACGGCTGATAGTGCTGCGTTTCCTTCTGCCCTGGGACTCTGGAGACTTACCATCAGACAATGGTTCAGGTGAGCCGGAGCTCAGTCTGAGGACTTGGAAGAGGTGCTGGCTACTCAAATTCGGTACTAAGATGATCCTGCTCAGTTGCTAAATGGTGACAAGTACAAAGAAATGAAACTGAGGGACTTGAGACAAAATCTTCACCAGCAGTATCCTGAGCCAAGATACCATCAGGTGTAAAAATCCACATAGTTTTGAGAGCAATAGAGAATTGTGAAACACAGAACTATGAGATAGTGTGAGTGTGTGTGAGATGCACGAAGGCTCAAACATGGTGCATGGAACCTCTAGCCTTTATGTAAATGCACCAGTACTCTGCCATAGTCTGCCCTTGCTCCCAAAATATGTAAAGGAGTGAGTACCAAATTGCCAGTTCCCAGACTTAAAAATCAAATAAAAAATTGTGCAAATACTATGTTCATTGTTTGTACGATAGGTGTGACCCCTGCAGAGGTGTGGCCAGAAAGAGCAAAACTTCCCTATTTTTAGTACTTGTTTGGCATTTCACTGACCAGTTACAAACTACTACGCTATCTAATTCAACCAATAGCCGCACATGCTTATTTAAGGTTTAATATGAGTTATTGACATTAAAATACATTCACAAAGTGGGATATGTTTCCAATCACTGAATGTCCCAAATACGCTTAAAAGTGGAATCACACGCCATTTGTCTCTGAGCCAAGCAATTTCTGTCATCAGTACTTTTCTCTTTTCCGCAGTTCAAATATGAATAGCAAAATATCCTAGTTTGCACATAATTATAGTTGTACCATATTTGCACCATAATTCATCATCTGCTGAATAATCTGACAATTTTAACTAAAAAATGGTTTGTAGCTCACCGGGATAAAAAATTACTGATAAAATGTGACTTATGTTGCTGCAAAGTGGAGGGCCCTTTGCAAAGGTTGACTGGTCACCTTTCTCATTGCTGCATTTGTATGTTACACTGGTACTAACGAAGCAAAATCTTTGGAGAGACTGGAGGTATGTGTAAAATTGTCAAAATTCACTGGAAGTAACTTATTCCTTAAATTATTAATTGTTCCCCTAAATTAAGAATTTTAACCAAAACTAAAGTCATGTGTTTTTCACATGTATTATAAAAACACATGTAATGTATGTCACAGAACATATCCAATCACAACAGGATTTTGGTTTTCTGGATCATTCTATTTTTTCATGTCAGCTGATTTCATTGCTGTTTTAGTAGTAGTAATTGCCCCCCCCCCTTCCCGGACGAAGTCACTGTCATGTCATACCTGTGAAATAAGACCAATTAAGTACGGAATGGCAAGTTTCACTGTTGTCTAAGCTGCATGCCAATACATTTAGTTCACAGCAGCACCAACCCACATGGCTGGGCTTCTCCTTTGAGGCTTTTGGATACAACACAAGGGTGGGCAAAGGGACTAAAGTGATGAGCTCAAGAAAAAGGCCAGATACCAAGGAACAGGAAAAAGTGGCTGAATGCCAGCACGGTCCCACTTTCCTTTGCAGTGTAGGGTGTTGCAGTGACGAACAGCCTACAATACCACCAGTGTCTGTGGGGGGCTGCTTGCATTCTTGGGTCTGTGCTGAGCACCCCCAGCTGCTCAAAGGCCCCAGCTGACGTGGTGTTATGTACTGGAGTGTGTCACCAGGCAATGTCGGGCCTAGACAGGCTGAAAGACTAGAAACTCATTGAGTGCAGTGCATTGAAGGGTGAGTGATGTCTGTGTGAGTGCAGGGTGAGCAGTGTGCCTGTGTGAGTCCAGGGTGAGTGATATCTGTGTGAGTATAGGGTGAGCAGTGTGCCTGTGTGAGTCCTGGGTGAGTGATGTCTGTGTGAGAGCAGGGTCAGCAGTGTGCCTGTGTGAGTGATGTCTGTGACAGTGCAGGGTCGGTGATGTCTGTGTGAGCGCAGGGTGAGCAGTGTGCCTGTGTGAGTCCAGGGTGAGTGATGTCTGTGACAGTGCAGGGTTGGTGATGTCTGTGTAAGCGCAGGGTGAGCAATGTGCCTGTGTGAGTCCAGGGTGAGTGATGTCTGTGTGAGTATAGGGTGAGCAGTGTGCCTGTGTGAGTCCTGGGTGAGTGATGTCTGTGTGAGCGCAGGGTCAGCAGTGTGCCTGTGTGAGTGATGTCTGTGACAGTGCAGGGTCGGTGATGTCTGTGTGAGCGCAGGGTGAGCAGTGTGCCTGTGTGAGTCCAGGGTGAGTGATGTCTGTGACAGTGCAGGGTTGGTGATGTCTGTGTAAGCGCAGGGTGAGCAGTGTGCCTGTGTGAGTCCAGGGTGAGTGATGTCCGTGTGAGTATAGGGTGAGCAGTGTGCCTGTGTGAGTCCAGGGTGAGTGATGTCTGTGACAGTGCAGGGTTGATGATGTCTGTGTAAGCACAGGGTGAGCAGTGTGCCTGTGTGAGTCCAGGGTGAGTGATGTCTGTGACAGTGCAGGGTTGGTGATGTCTGTGTAAGTACAAAAAACAATGGGAGAGGTAGGGAAATACAGGAACACTCTCTTGATCCCCAATAATATGACAGTAAACAAAAGAAGAGAGGTTAATGTCTCTTGTAAGCCACTTAGATGGAGCCAAAAGACTCGAGGAGTTCACACCCTATTTGGGTTTGAAAAGAAAGCCCTCACACACCGACCTAGTCAGTGTCATGCTTCATCATCGGGCCCCACCGAAGAGACCTAATGCCTCTTCGGTGTGCTGCGACGCCAGGAGACTGCGGAGCTGGTATTGTGTGATGGGTGTGTTGAGGGATTAAATTAAACTTAAAAGTGTCTAAAGGGTATCTAAAAAAAGGTTTATTAATGATCCCTAGGACACAATAAAAAGAGTTCTATGTGTCTGAATTGTAAAACCAAAGGTAATGGATGGTTTAATTCAGAAATAACTTAGTCAACATGTTTCAGCCTTAGTGTTGGTTTAATTTTACCTAGGCATTCATCAGGACAATGTTAAACCCCGGCGGTACGGACTCTCTAATCGTCCACCCTAACCTGGGGGCGTGAAAGTGAAAATGAAAAAAATGTTTAAGTGCATAAAAATTGGAAGAGCAAATGCTCATTCCGAAAAATCACTCCTAGTTATGGAGTGTCTTGGCACTTTAAAGTTAGGCGCTATCTGCACCATGGGTCTCAGGAGGGGGGTTGGAGTGTCCCTGGCACATCGCCCTCAGCACTCGCAGCCCGCTTGTACACCTCGTACTTCCTCAACCGGACCCCGACCCATGGTGCAGATAGCGCCTAACTTTAAAGTGCCAAGACACTCCATAACTAGGAGTGATTTTTCGGAATGAGCATTTGCTCTTCCAATTTTTATGCACTTTAAACATTTTTTTCATTTTCACTTTCACGCCCCCAGGTTAGGGTGGACGATTAGAGAGTCCATACCGCCGGGGTTTAACATTGTCCTGATGAATGCCTAGGTAAAATTAAACCAACACTAAGGCTGAAACATGTTGACTAAGTTATTTCTGAATTAAACCATCCATTACCTTTGGCTTTACAATTCAGACACATAGAACTCTTTTTATTGTGTCCTAGGGATCATTAATAAACCTTTTTTTAGATACCCTTTAGACACTTTTAAGTTTAATTTAATCCCTCAACACACCCATCACACAATACCAGCTCCGCAGTCTCCTGGCGTCGCAGCACACCGAAGAGGCATTAGGTCTCTTCGGTGGGGCCCGATGATGAAGCATGACACTGACTAGGTCGGTGTGTGAGGGCTTTCTTTTCAAACCCAAATAGGGTGTGAACTCCTCGAGTCTTTTGGCTCCATCTAAGTGGCTTACAAGAGATGTCTGTGTAAGAGCAGGGTGAGCAGTGTGCCTGTGTGAGTCCAGGGTGAGTGATGTCTGTGTGAGTATAGGGTGAGCAGTGTGCCTGTGTGAGTCCTGGGTGAGTGATGCCTGTGTGAGTGCAGGGTCAGCAGTGTGCCCGTGTGAGTGATGTCTGTGACAGTGCAGGGTCGATGATATCTGTGTGAGCGCAGGGTGAGCAGTGTGCCTGTGTGAGTCCAGGGTGAGTGATGTCTGTGACAGTGCAGGGTTGGTGATGTCTGTGTAAGCGCAGGGTGAGCAGTGTGCCTGTGTGAGTCCAGGGTGAGTGATGTCTGTGACAGTGCAGGGTTGGTGATGTCTGTGTAAGCGCAGGGTGAGCAGTGTGCCTGTGTGAGTCCAGGGTGAGTGATGTCTGTGTGAGTATAGGGTGAGCAGTGTGCCTGTGTGAGTCCAGGGTGAGTGATGTCTGTGACAGAGCAGGGTAGGTGATGTCTGTGTAAGCGCAGGGTGAGCAGTGTGCCTGTGTGAGTCCAGGGTGAGTGATGTCTGTGTGAGTGCAGGTTGAGCAGTGTGCCTGTGTGAGTCCAGAGTGAGTGATGTGGATGGGTGAATGCTGGCTTAGTGATGTGTCAGGGAAGGGTGAGTAATGGGTCTATGAGTGCAGGGTGACTGTGCCTATGCGAATGCAGGGAGAGAGATGTATCTGTGCAAGTGCAAGGAGACTTGTCTGGCTACTCCCAGAGATGTATTGGCCAAGATACCTCTTTCTCAAATGTGCTTAAGAATGCACCATTTGCCCACTCTTTTTTCAAAATGTTCTCGTGGGAGAACCCCCGAATCCCCCATAGGTGGTTGGGCCTCGCTCGCTGTGCGCGCTCGTCACAGTGCAGTATTTACACCTCACCACTTTCAAATGTCACCAGCCGCCCCTGCCTTTTAAATGAAAATACACTATGAAAATTACAGTGTAGGCATAAGGTGATCACATATCATTTCACACACTGACAAATCTGAATACACAATGTAATACAGCAATGTCTAGCACCATCCCCTAAATGAATATTAAAAAAAAACCTTTTGACCTAATGTCAGATGTGTCAGTACGAATCTAGTTATACTGAAAACATTGCCAGTCTTAACTATCACAGTAGTTTAAGGAAGAAAGTCTTGAAAATGTCCAAAAGGCTTCCTCAGAGTTCTTAAAGAACACTACAGCACGTCAACACAGAGCATTATATAAGTGTCCAATCTGCGGCTGGGCTGCGCCGCGCCGGGCCCGAGAAGAGACCTGCACCTAGTGTGCCCAGAGAACCAAAGGTGTGTGCGGAGCTGCGGCTGTGTGAGGTGACCTGGGGCCGCGATGTATACACTCACTGCACTGACTGCATGCCAAGAACAACGGTGCGGGACGCTGCTCACAAATGGACAGTGCCAAGAATGACAGAACAGAAGGTAGCGCTAGCAACCCCAGCCTATGCGTTAAAAACACACGAATGTCCAATTTCGTACAACAATCTCCAAAATCTTTTCCCATTTTCCTACCTCGCAGATATTTCATTCGCCCCTTTAAAGCCTTGTAAGCGGCCGTCTGATTAATTCCCAGTCCTTATGAGGTTAGATTTCTCACGTCCGTGCTCATAAAACTAAATCTACTTTGTAAGCCTCATTCAGATAATTAGAAAAGTATCACATTTTAGCAAGCATATTGAGCCACAATGCCCGTGAATAGCCGAATTTAGAGACAGGCCTGCAAACACTAGTCCGCGGTGACATTTACACAATTCCAATCTAATAATTACAGGAACACGGGTTGAAAGGGCCCTTTGTTATTGGGAGTTATTCAAAGTGCGGAATCAAGACAGAACATACGTGGGCACAATTTAAACAAAATGCGACGAGGAGAGGGCTTCCACGCACTATAAATAAAAAAATTAAAAACAGCAGCACTGGCAGCAGAGGTGAGGGCGAGGCTGCTGAGCCGAGGCTCATGCTGCACTCCAGACTCCACTCAGTCACAACTTGTAAACCCCACAACCTCACCACTTTCAAATGTCACCAGGCGCCCCTGGCAATGCAGTGTAACAGCCCTTGCCCCTACTTACAAGTTAACCGAGCGTCAGAGCGTGCTGCTGCCTGCAGCTCTTCAGTCTTCAAGCCGGCAACAGACACGGGGCGAGGAGTCCGACGACGAGGTCAGGTCAGCCAGCAAATCAACCAGAGCACTGGCTACAGGCAGCTGAGGTGAGAACTAAATAATTCCTGGAGCCTCAGGGGTGCTGCCGCACAAAGTGTTCAAAAGGGCAGAGGCAGGGGGGCGAGTGGCCTCTGACGTCACCTTATGCTGTGACTATCGGATCATTGGTGGCTCACAGACAGGTAACTGGAGAGGCGCCAGGTCAAGTGCAGGGCCATTAGGACACACAGCACCTCTCGCACTTTTTTTCGCGAGCTAATGGCCTGCCAATCTCCCTCTCAGGAGGTAGAGGGGAAATTTGTTGAACCCCTCGTCCCCCCCACCCTTGTCCCCTGTGTCCCCCCACTCCAAAATCTGGGGGGGATATGTCCCCCGCGTCCCCCACAGTTCCTACGCCCATGCTGGTATCCCCATCGTATTGTGTTTCCCCTGCTCTTTGGCAGCTCGCGGAAACGAAACTCAGCCCGGGCAGGTTCAGACAGAAGCAGCTGATCACTGCGCGGGCTGAGTTAGGGGATACACAATTCAACAGGATGCCAAACTCTGCTTTCTCTATAATTCGCCTGGAAATTGTCTATTATTGCAGCTGGTCATTGTTGTATGAGTAGAGACAGACAAAAAAGCGCAATAATTGCAAAGACGGAAACGGAAACCTAATTTAAAGGGCAATTAAATTAAAATCCATTTTGAAAGCAGGAAAAATATTTGCTGGAGCGAATGATTCATAAGCAAGTAATCTTGCGGGGGAGGAGAGAGAATTAAACAGAATAGAAACAAAGGCAAGTGAAAAATAAGGGGAACGCCAAAATCAAAAATTGCAAAAGACTAAAGGGCGAAGGTAAAACATAGCAATGAAAACAAGCATTGGCATTTTATTTTTTATTTATTTTTTATTTTAGGAGTTTTGTATAGCGCTAGCTGGATCCAAGGGTATCAGAGTGGTTCACAACATGTACAATTATGCGCATTATAAGCATATATACAATACACATATTATGGTAGAATATGAGTGTTCGGGCTGGGAAAAGATCAGACAAAGGAGCGAACGTACTAGGAGCGAGTAGGGTGTCGCCAATAGGTCTCGCTTTTGGGACCTTATTTAGTATTAGTATTTAGTTATGCAGCACAATATCCTTAGTGCAACAACACCAACTGTTGCATGGCGAAACACTTATAAGGTCCCAAAGGCGAGATCTATTGGCTATGTCAATGCTTGTTTGTTTGTTGTAATTTTCTAACATTTCCACTGGGGTTCTTCAGAAAAGTTGCAGCTTTTCACGAATATTCAAAAGCTTAATTATTTGTAAATGTTTAAGACAAGTGCGCTTGTCCCAACACTTGCTTTCCCACAGGAAAAATGTTTTCCAACCGTTTCTAGATTAGGAATGGGCCATGATCATATTTGTGAATAGCAACGTGCAGTGGCCAGAAAATGGGGCCTTTGCTGCGGGTCTTTTCACCAGAACGATAAGCAGCAGCATTGAGGAATCCTGTGTAAGTGACACATGCTGCTCAAATTACAGTTTGCAAATGCTGCCTGAGATATCCTGCCAGATCTGTGCTGGTTTCCAGGCGCTATGTCATGCAGATCCTATTTAAACATTCTCTAGCCTCATCCTTGGGGGGGAGTGGGGGGAGGGAGGGGGAGTGGCTAGGGCGCACCCAGCTCTGGAAGCAGATGAAAAGATGCAAAAAAGCATTGGCAAAGTCAATAGGTAGCCCCTTAGGGCGAGCTATTGTCTTTCAGGTGGGGTTGAGTAACGGAAGGCTCAGGAGGGAGAAACAAGATGAGTGCACGTAGGGAGAGAAGAAACCGGTGGGGAAATGTAAAAAAATAAAACACAATGAAGCAGCCAGCATTGATCTAGTCATAAAGTTTTTTGTTTTTTTTTAAACAAAGAAATAGTACCTGAATCACAATGCGAGCAGTGGAGGCAAGTTAATTAAGTTTAATTAATCTGTGCTTGGTCAATGCGCTGCTGATAAAAAAGGAAGTGACGCATGGCAAGCAACTGCCCAACTAGAAGGCAGAAAATAAGAGTGACAATGCTGCAAACAAACAGCCGGTTCCAAGTCAGCCCACTACAGCATACAAGAATCTTGCAAGCGAGAGGGCATGCACTAGCGCATTCTCTCAAAGGCGAAGAAGTCGAGCTGCATGTAAACTGGTGCACGTGTAAAGCGCCCCAATGCCTTCGGGTCGAGTTGAGAGGGCATGCACTAGCGCATTCTCTCAAAGGCGAACAAGTCAAGCTGCATGTAAACTGATGCGGGTGTAAAGCGCTCCAATGCCTTTGGGTCGAGTTTGCGCTATATAAATGCTCACACACTCTGTAAAAGTAATAAGAAAAAACAAGCATGGCGAAGGTGCGTGCATGCGTGCACATCCTGCTCTTTTTTCAAAGCACATACTCGTGCTTGTGGCGCGCGGCTGTGCGCACTCCCGCAAGTCATATGCCGCCACAAGCACGAATATGTGCTTTGGAAAAAGAGCTACACGGCGGCTAAAGGTCTCCTATGCAGTGGATGCGCACTGCGTAGGCGAGACCTAAAAAGCAAGGTATAAAAACGGGGAAATAAAGTGTTTTGATTTTGGTATAATGAATATGTTACAAGGTGTTATTGACAAACATATAACTTGCACAGTAAGTTGAATAACTGTGCATATTTGGTTAGACTCATACATCATTGTTGGCATTTTACCAGTCTGCCCAATATTTTTGTGCCCATGCTAATTAAACAAGCATTTGCAATGTATGTAGATGTAGATCTATTGGCGTTTAAATGACAATGGGCCAGATGTATGAAGCACTTTTCCCGTTTGCAAAGGGGCCGATTCTCAGAATAGGTCCATTTGCGAACGGGAAAAAGCCTTTTGGGATGTATCATCCCAAAAGGCCCTCGCAAAATAGGGAATCGCAACATTTGTGATTCCCTCTTTTGGGAATGCATTTAAGGAATATCAAATTGCGATTTCTTAAATGCAATAAAGGAAGCACCCAAGTTGTGAGATTTCTCCTTAAGAAATCGCAAAAAATGCACTTTTGTGCATTTTTCAAAGTGCCATGTGGCGCATGTATGTGCTCCACATGTGCATGCATAGATATTTCTGGGGTGCTTCAGGGTATCCTTGAAATTGCAATTGCAATTTGTGATTACCTAATGGGTACTCACAAATTGCAAATGCCTTCCCATTCATTCCCATGATCTTTAGGCCCATAGGAATAAATGGAAGGTACTCCTTAATTGCGAATCGCAATTTGCGATTCGCAGTTGAGGAATATCAAGGAATCTCAATTATTATTGCAATTCCTACCTACATAGCATTTTGCGAGTCCTTAATAGCGATTCGCTAAAAATCACTATTAAGGACTCGCAAACTACTAAAATGATACATCTTCCCCAATATTTTTGTACTTATTTTTTGTTTTGTTTTCAGTGACATGATAATTTAGAAAATGAGAGTTAGAGCTATTGGCATTGTAAATGTAAATATTTCTGTGTTATGGAGTGGAGTATGTTTATGCTGTGTGCATTGGAATTATGTGGTTATTGATCCAGCACTACACTTAATCAATAGTACAATACTCATTAACATTTCATACAAATGGCCCATACACATTCACCCAACTCATGAAATCTCTGTTTTGCTGGGGGTCAAGTTCTAATGAAGTGAAAATTTGTTTTCTTTGCAGGTTCATATCTAATATTTTTTTACACATAATTGAACCTGTATATCAACTCTCTTCCCTCTGGTTGATGGACCAATTAGTTGAGAAGTTGAAGGTAATAATAGTACTATCTAACTGTCTAGTTAGCTAAATAATCACAGACTCTTGGTAACATTAATAAAGTTTATCTCAAAATATTGTGAAAAATTAAGGCTCATCGCGTATAGGTTACATTGTAAACAAAGAATCTCACAAAAAGGGAGAGAAAACATCAGCAACATGTAAACAGTGTCATACTCATCAAATGAACAATATGCATATGAAGGAGTGGATAGATGAAGAGACATATGTTTGAGACACAAAAATACATTTGCAAATGATTTATGCAAAGTACAAATCATGAAGATATTCTAACCCAAAGGATCAAAGAAATACCACTCCCCTGGCCAGGGAGGTAGTGGAGGGGTCCCCTTGAAATAGAGTCAGGGAACAAAGATTTCAGGAATATAGGAATGGGACAGGGACAGGAATAGCTAGGCCTCTCTGCAAACCGACGGATAGTGACAAATCACCCCTCTATCTCTACTCTCTCTGCTCCACTCAGCACTGCATCAGCCTACATAAACCACACCCCTAAAGGCACCCCAGTTATATCCTAAAACCTTCATGTCCAACCCACAACAGTTGAAACAATTCATAAAAATCAGCTTCTCATTGGATGGTTTAGGGGGTGTTCAATCACACCACCATGATCACATTCATAATTCTACATTCTTCTTTTTTTTACATAGTCTTTCAGCTACGTCAGCGGAAGAAGTCTTGGGTCCGACAGCCAGTCTCGGCTTTTGACAGACAAACAATGTTTCCGAAGCTGTTCAAGCTTGGCTTTTTGCACTCCTCTGCAGGGTTCAGCTTCTCTGTCTATTTCTCGGGTTATTCATGCTTTTATCCAGCTCCCATCCATCATATCAATTTTAGGAAGGTCCAGGCCCATTTCAGCTCACCATGACGCATAAAACATAAGCATTTATTAATTACATGGAAATGTACTTTTCATTGTTTAACACCCACCTTTGCACTATCTCATGTGAATATTTTTCTTATCAAAGCTTACGCAAAAGTAGCATTATTTATTATTATTTTTTAAAGTGAGATACAAGATGCGAAATGCAGCTTAGTCATGCATTCATTTTTGTTTCTTTTGAAGCGCAATGTAAAATGCGGCCTAGTTCTTTCATGCAGTAGTTCACATTAGAGCATGCATGCGCAAAGCAGTTTCCCATGTATTTTGTGTGATTTATACATTAGTTTGCACTACACACCGTTAGTAAGTATTACAGGGGTGTCAATTTAAGCAGGTTCCTTTTTGTAAAACCCTACTCCATCATTACCATCCAGCTAATGTGAGCATTTAAGAAGCAGAGGTGCAGTTAGGATGGATGGGTTGGTGGAATGATAGCTGTTTGTATGAATGCTTGAATGGATGGATAGCTATATGAGTACATCAGTGGATGTCTGTGTGATCAAATACATGAAAATATCATGGGTGATGCATGGGTAGGAGAGTTACAGATGGTTGGTATGGAAACAGCAAGATGGATACATTGGGAAAATATTCATAAAAAGGAAATGTTAGTACTTTATTGGACGTTTGGTCAAGACTGGATGATATATCTGGTTAAATGATGGCTGCAACAAACGTAAAATCCAATTTACAATGCAGGAGTTGATGGCGGTTTTGTGCCCTTACCCGAAAACTATGCTTCCTTGTCAGCTGCTTGAATGCCAGCCTAATATGCAGACCTCCAACAGAGTATTACACTTGGAAGTAGGTTTAAATAATTCAATTTTTAAATGGCGTGTCCCATCAAACCTTACAGGAGATAGTTACTAATTATGCCCGATATAGGAAAAGTGTGATGACTGGTACCATTTATAGCACTTGCATGTGGAGTTCTGCGAGTTGCAACGACACATTGACAATGTCCTGTTGATGAACAGAATTATGTCACTCTGTGGCATTGAGACTACCAAAACTAGGTCTTTTTGTAAACTCTCTGGTGCATGTGATGCACATAAAAGTCTTGCTACACGTTTCCGGAGCCTTGCAACTTGTAACCATGTGAGGGCAAGGAAGGGATGGCATGACTGACACAGCAGGGGCACCATTACTGTCTTTTTGTTCTGAGTACTGCAACATTTCCGAGTGAGCCTTCACAACAGCAACTTCCCTGTATCTCTCTAGTGCTTACTCGATTGCCAGAACAGACAAATGATATCACATTCTGAATTTTTAATGTCCTGCTTTAGTTGATGGGCTAGGTGAAACTTCTTATGCTTTAACCAAACAACCGACCCATACATTCACTGAGGCGATACAAAGAAGAAATAAGTCTGCAATGCATTCTGAGAAAACAGTAGTCTAGCCTAATAAATCAGAAGTATAACTATACCCAAAGCATGCTCCAAAAACAGCCTTTTATGTATTACAAAGAAACAGCATATAGTTTCAGGTGTTCAGCATGTATTGCATTAAAAAGCACTTCTGCTGAACTTGTGATGCTGTACCTGCCTAGACAGCCCACCACCCCTGCCCCACATAAACAAATGGCGCTTCGAGGCCATGCACAAAGCCTGCTCCAGCTTCACCAGGCCCAGTTTTACCTGCTGCTGCAGCGGCCTGGAACCTGTGGACTGCTTTCCACGGCCTCCAGCAGCCTAAAGCCTGACTTCAGATGCCCAGCCAGCTTCGGGAATAGAAGAAAGGCGAAAACTGGATTATTGGGACCAGCGCTGCACCCGTACAGTGTCCTCCTAAGGGCGCCATATTAGTTGAGGTACTATTAACACTAAAGGCAATCAGCGTAGTATGCGCCATATTTGATAAGGGCTCGCGAACTGCGTTATAGAGGTTAAGGACTCGCAAACATAATACTGCGGCAGCAACACAAAACAATCAATGGCGAAAGAAACAAGATGCCTCTTAGCAGTGGCACCGTCATAGGAGAGCAGACTTTGTGCATTTCCATACACAGTATCTTGGTGAGCCCCCACTCCTTTATTCTCACCACTGACTGATGAGAGAAGTGTATGTGATGGGAGACACTGGGAGTGAGAAAGAGGCAGGGGTCAGAGGCACTACATATGAGCTGCAGTTTACATTTGTTGCGCACATGCACTGTGATAAAGCAAGGTGTGCCATGCTGCAACAATTAGAAAAAAGAGGACTCCCCAACAACAGATGAAGAGTGCAAGCAGAAAGAAATTGTATTTTGGTGGTGCTCCTCTGTAAAAAACTGAAATGAGGTATCGCTGCTTGAACCACTTAGGAGGCAACATTTATTTATTTATTTATTTAAAACATTTGTAAAGCGCGAACGAAGGCCCAAGGGCATCTCGGCGCTAGAGAACTGCTGTGTTTAACCCAGGGAGGCAGGAAGTAGGAAGGTTAAAAGGGATCAGAGGTTAAAAAGCCAGGTTTTAAGGTTTTTTCGAAAGGACCAGAGGGAGGTGCTGGCCTTAATTGAATATGGGAGTGTGTTCCACAATTTCGGTGCAGCTACTAGGAACCGCCTGTCACCCCAATTGACAGTTTTGGTTCGGGGGACCGCCAGATCAGATGAATTGGAGGAGCGCAGTGTTCTAGAAGGGCAGTAGGGAGTTAAATTTTGAGTGAAGAACACTGGTCCGGCATTATGTAAGGCCTTGTATGTCAAACACAGTGCCTTGAACTTTATCCTCTTTTTCACTGGGAGCCAGTGAAGTCGCCTTAGAGTTGGTGAGACCGATTGGTATTTAGCGATTCGCCCTAGGAGCCTTGCAGCGGCATTCTGAATGGCCTGCATTTTAGCTAGCACTCTCTCCTGGGCACCTAGAAACAGGGCATTACATTAATCTAGGGTAGAGAGAACCAGGGCGCTTACCAATGTTTTGGCATGATGCTCAGGTAAAAAGGGCAGAATTTTTTTTATAAGCCGGAGTTTGTAGAAGGCAGAGGAAGAGATCTGGTTGGCATGAGGCAGGAAGTTCAGACGATTGTCGAACAGTACACCCAGGTTCCTAACCTTGTCGACCGGATCTGGAGGCTGGCCCATAGACGACGGCCACCATAAGGAGGACCAGTCTGGGGAAAGATTGCCGAAAATTACAACCTCTGATTTTTCAGAGTTCAATTTCAGGCAATTATGGGCCATCCAGCTGCCTATTGCCTGCATGCCTTGGTTAAGCATGTTGGCTTTTTGTGGCCCATCGTTCTTAACAGCTAGGATCAATTGGGTGTCATCTGCGTAGGACGTTAGGCTCATCCCAAATGCCCTGATGACTTTGGCAAGGTCCGACACATAAATGTTAAAGAGTGTCGGACTGAGGGATGAGCCCTGGGGAACTCCACATGGTAATGACAATGGGGAGGACTCGAAAGGTCCCACAGTGACAACCTGGGTCCTGTTAGCCAGGAAGGAGGCAATAAGATTTTTGGCGTTGCCTCGGAAACCTATACTCTCGACACGGTCGACCAGAGTGGTATGGTCGACCGTGTCGAAGGCCGCCGATAAGTCCAGTAGGATCAGGATGGCAGAGCCTCCTGCATCCCGGATGGATCTAATATCATCTGCCGCCTTAACCAGAGCGGTCTCAGTTCCGTGACATCGGCGGAAACCAAACTGCGATTCGTCGAGCCTTTTGTTCTCCTCGATAAAGAGAGAAAGTTGGGTGTTCATAATTTTTTCCACCACTTTCGCTAAGAATGGCAGACTGGCAATGGGCCGGTAACTTTTGAGTTCTTCTTTATCAAGGGAAGATTTCTTCAGAAGCGGTTTTATAAGTGTTTTCTTTAGGGTGTCCGGGTAGATGCCTGTGGAAAACATGGAGTTGCAGATCTCGGTTATGGATGGGAGAACTGTGTCCATCATTGGCCGCATAACCTTCAAAGGACATGGGTCCAAGGCTGACCCGGATTTAATAGAGGATATGATGTTGAGTACCTGCGAGCAGGTCACCTCTCTGAACTGCTGAAAAGTTGGTTCTTCAGGCTGGGTAAAGGCCTCGTGGGGACTGGTGGCAGTATTGGCAAAGTTTCGATAAATATCATCCACTTTGCTGAAAAAAAATCTAGACAAGGCGTCACAGAGGGTTTGGGAAGGGGGGGGTGTAAGATCAACAGAAGAGCCAGCTAACTGTCTGGTAGTCTCGAATAGACATTTATTTGAGTTTTGTGCATTTTCTATTTTGTGACAATAATATCTTTTCTTAGCGTCTGTAATGAGATTTTTGTATGTTGTTACCGACTCTTTGTAGAGGGATTTGGATTCCTGGGAATAATCTTTCCGCCAGTGTCTCTCTCCGTTCCGGCACTGTTGTTTTTGTGTGCGTAGTTCGTCCGTGTACCATGGGGCCGAAGGGGTAGCTCTATTGCGTGACCGCTGTTTGACTTGAACCAGATCTCTGGCTGCTGAACTGACCCAGTGGTAAAATTGAGAGGTGGCTGTATTAGGGTCAGTGGATAACAAAGGAGTGGTATCTGTGAGCAGATTTTTTAAGCTGCATTCATCTATGTTATCCCAAGCCAAGTATGATTGACGAGGGTTACAACAAAGAAGAGCGACATTGACGATTGACGAGGGTTACAACAAAGAAGAGCGACACTGGACTAAACCAATGGTAAGCATCAGGTGGAAGAAAACACCTTTTCCAGTACAACAGGTCTTCCAGAAATCACATGCACGTTGCAGTGGTGGCTCCTCAGCCACAGGGGAGGAGCATCGCCCCACTGTCATGAAGCAGCAAAAGAAAGGAAAAAATAAAATGATAATAACCTAATGTTATTATCAGTTTATTTTGTCCTCCTGCTGCAGCAGCATGTGGAGGGGGGAGCCAGGCTGCAGAGCAGAGGATGAGTAGTACAACCCTACTAAGTGCGCAATGACTGTTTGGTTGGCACTTTCGGCCCGCTCAAAATGTCATGCACACTTTCCTCTCAATGCAGGCTGCATTAGTCAAGTCAAGTCAACATGACCACCCTTCTAGCCCCTGCCTGAGCACCGTGTCACGGCGCTCAGACCAATCACAACGCTGCATTGCAACGTTGTGATTGGCTGCCAGGAGCGTGGGAGCCCTGATGCTTCCTGTTTCTCACAAGAAGCCAGAAAGAGGACAGGATGGGACACAGGATAGGCTGCGGTGGCCGGGAGGTAAGTGATTTTTTTCTTCTATACATTTCCCCCCCCTTCCCCCAGCCCCTTCCCCCTCCTCCACCACACTGCATGTTGCCTAGGCTCGACCTAAAAAGCAATACAATTATTTTTTTCTTTTGACATATACTCCTAAAACAAGATACACACAAAGAAATCCTTTAAAAATATGCATTTCTTCCATGATTGCAAGAAATTGGATTATTATTTTGGGTGGACGTCTACCCATCTCAAGGAATAATCACAATGCGAGACAGCATGGACCTTCAAAGTCACTAATTAACCTAAGCTCCACACCCAGATAGCAATGCTATAGAGCCAACAGGCTTAACTTAGGGCAATATGTGGCATATGTATACACTGCCAGAACACTAATAAAGTCAAAACACCAAGCAACAAAAATCCCAAACCAAATTAGAAAAATAGAGTAAAACTTAATAAGTGAAATGACACCAAAACAGGAATAATCCATTAAGGGGTACCAAATATATGATTTTTTAAAGTTGAAAGTGATAATAGCAATGAAAGCGATTACACACCTATGATAGTCAATGGTCACAGTAGAGTTTTACCTTGGGACTCTGTGAAATTGAAGTCAAAATCCTTCAGTGGGTGAAGCCGCCAGGCTGTATCCGATGTTGTGTTCCATGAGGCCGGGTACCTTATCGCTCAGGGCAGACTGATTTGCTGCTGTGCAGAAGCTCCAAGTGGGCAAATCGTCTTTCTTCAAACAAGTGAGGCCCTGTATTGAGTGGATAGAATGGGCATGCTTGTTGAGGTTCTCTAGAGCTCTGGAAATCCAAAAAGTGTGTAAATCCCAATTATTCAGAGGTGGTATGACAAGTGAAGTTAGACACAGCCCGGGTTTCCAGGACCTGAGGAACAGCACTTCGGAGTCAAGACTCACTCCACGAGAGGCCGTCAGCAGGTTCCAAGTCAGGTCCAGTTGTAACTGGTCAGCTGGACACTTCAAGGAGAAGTCATCTTGCAGCTTTTTGTAGCCCTGTAGCTGCACAGATCAGCAAACTGACACTTAGGGGTCGATTCCGATTTGGGAAACTAATCCGTACGACGATTCGAATTCGTAGCCCTTTCGGTACGAATCGTACAAATCCGTCCGAATCTCGTAGTATGATCCGTCGGAAAAAAATACGTCAGAATCTATGCGAACCGTACGAAAAGCAAGGGAAAATCCGTACGAAACGGACCCTGAAAGCGAACCGTACGAATCGTAAACATGCCGTACGACCCGACAAGTACGATCCAGACTTGGGAATCAGAATGTGATTGGTACGGAAAAAGTCACGTATGAGCTGCGATTTGTACGGTAAACTTCGAACCCACACTGAACGAAGCACAGGCGAACCCCGTAAAAACGTCACGTATGAGCAAGCGACAAAAGCAAATACGAATCGAACCCACACTGAACGGAGTGCACGCGAATCCCGTAAAAACATTGCGTATGAGCGAGCCACAAAAGCAAATACGAATCGAACCCACACTGAACGAAGCACACTCGAACCCCGTAAAATCGTCGCGTATGAGCGAGCCACAAAAGCAAATACGAATCAAATCCACACTGAACGAAGCGCACGCGAACCCCTAAAAACAGCACAAGGAGGCAGAAAACGACTCACACACCACCACAAAACACGTCTCCAGTGTACAAACCATGCAAATGAATGTCCTGGCCAGATCCAAACAGGCAAACAGAGGGGCTAACTCAGAACCACCCCTTATAACACACCCACCAAAAATTCAAACTAAGCCCCACCCACAAATGGACCAATAAAAAGGGCCCACACACACTAACCATGATCCTTTGCAACATGTACAATTAGCAAGAGACACTGACAACACACCACCAACTGCACACATCCACCTTCACACATACCCCCAATCACATTCACACCCACACACCCCCATTCACATTCAGACCCACACACCCACATCCATACACACCGTCACCCCACACCATGTCCGCACAGAAGAATCCAAAGTTCACAAAGGAGGAGATGGAGATCCTTGTAGATGAAGTCATCAGAGTCGAGACACAGCTGTTTGGTGCATTGGTCAGAAGGACCAGCATAGCTGAGAAAACACACCTGTTGGAGAGGATAGTCAATAGGGTCAATGCTGTTGCACCCATCAGACGCACCAGGAAGGAGTGCCAGGCCAGGTGGTAAGATCTGCGGAGGATGATCAAGCGGAAGATGGACGAAGACTACCTACAGAGCCAACACACTGGAGGTGGTGGTCCCCGCAGACCTGTACAGTACCAGCCCTGGGAGGAGAAGGTGATGGCCCTGCTACCACCGGTGGGAGTACATGGAATTGAAGGAGCCGTAGAGCCCGGTGAGTACACAAACAACGCATGTAACATGGGTTTAATGGCATCCACACCCCAAGTACAAAAAATGCCCAAACCAACCCCTAAGCGCCCACCGCCCACAACTACATCCAAAAACAAAGCTAATGCCACTAACATGTGTTTGCCCCATTGAGAAAGCAAGGCCATGCTATGTCCCTTGCTACAGGAAGCACAGACCCCAAAATGGACGTCCAGTATGCAGGGAGGGTGGGTGTCACAAAATGCATTGTGGGACTCCAAATCAGACCCAATTGCATGAGCATCCATGGGGGGGCAAGGGGGCTCTTGCCCCCCCGATCGCCAGTGCATCTGGTGTGGGCCCAGTCAGGGCAGGCCCTAGTCCACCATGCTTTTGAAATGGTGCCATTGTTCTAGGTGGCAACCCCCTCCTTTGGGTGGGAAGGGTGCAAGGGGTGGCGAGAAGGCTGCAAGGCAGAGGGCGAGAAGGCTTCAAGGCAGAGGGGAGAAGGGTGCAAGGCGGAGGGCGAGAAGGGTGCAAGGCAGAGGGGAGAAGGGTGCAAGGCAGAGGGCGAGAAGGCTGCCAGGCAGAGGGGAGAAGGGTGCAAGGCAGAGGGCGAGAAGGGTGCAAGGCGGAGGGGAGAGGGCTGCAAGGCAGAGGGGAGAAGGGTGCAATGCAGAGGGCGAGAAGGATGCAAGGGGGGAGAAGGGTGCAAGGCAGAGGGGAGAAGGGTGCAAGGCAGAGGGGAGAAGGCTGCAAGGCAGATGGCAAGAAGGCTGCAAGGCAGAGGGGAGAAGGCTGCAATGCAGAGGGCGAGAAGGCTGCAAGGCAGAGGGGAGAAGGGTGCAAGGCAGAGGGCGAGAAGAGTGCAAGGCGGAGGGGAGAAGGCTGGAAGGCAGAGGGGAGAAAGGTGCAAGGCAGAGGGCGAGAAGGATGCAAGGGGGGAGAAGGGTGCAAGGCAGAGGGGAGAAGAGTGCAAGGCAGAAGGGAGAAGGCTGCAAGGCACAGGGCAAGAAGGCTGCAAGGCAGAGGGGAGAAGGCTGCAAGGCAGAGGGGAGAGGGTGCAAGGTGGAGGGCAAGAAGGCTGCAAAGCAGAGGGGATAAGCCTGCAAGGCAGAGGGTGAGAAGGGTGCAAGGCAGAGGGGAGAAGGGTGCAAGGCAGAGAGGAGAAGGCTGCAAGGCAGAGGGAGAGAAGGCTGCAAGGCAGAGGGGGAGAAGGGTACAAGGCAGAGGGGAGAAGGGTGCAAGGCAGAGGGTGAGAAGGCTGCAAGGCAGAGGGGAGAAGTGTGCAAGGCGGAGGGGAGAAGGGTGCAAGGCAGAGGGGAAAAGGCTGCAAGGCAGAGGGCAGAAGGGTGCAAGGCGGAGGGCGAGAAGGCTGAAAGGTAGAGGGGAGAAGGCTGCAAGGCAGAGGGCGAGAAGGCTGCAAGACAGAGGGGAGAAGGGTGCAAGGCAGAAGGCGTGAAGGCTGCAAGGCAGAGGGGAGAAGGGTGCAAGGTGGAGGGGAGAAGGGTGCAAGGCAAAGGGGAGAAGGCTGCAAGGCAGAGGGCGAGAAGGCTTCAAGGCAGAGGGGAGAAGGGTGCAAGGCGGAGGGGAGAAGGGTGCAAGGCAGAGGGGAGAAGGGTGCAAGGCAGAGAGAAGAAGGCTGCAAGGCAGCGGGAGAGAAGGCTGCAAGGCAGAGGGGAGAAGGGTACAAGGCAGAGGGTGAGAAGGCTGCAAGGCAAAGGGGAGAAGGGTGCAAGGTGGAGGGGAGAAGGGTACAAGGCAGAGGGGAGAAGGGTGCAAGGCAGAGGGTGAGAAGGCTGCAAGGCAGAGGGGAGAAGTGTGCAAGGCGGAGGGGAGAAGGGTGCAAGGCAAAGGGGAAAAGGGTACAAGGCAGAGGGGAAAAGGCTGCAAGGCAGAGGGCAGAAGGGTGCAAGGCGGAGGGCGAGAAGGCTGCAAGGTAGAGGGGAGAAGGCTGCAAGGCAGAGGGCGAGAAGGCTGCAAGGCAGAGGGGAGAAGGGTGCAAGGCAGAAGGCGTGAAGGCTGCAAGGCAGAGGGGAGAAGGGTACAAGGCAGAGGGCGAGAAGGCTGCAAGGCAAAGGGGAGAAGGGTGCAAGGTGGAGGGGAGAAGGGTACAAGGCGGAGGGGAGAAGGGTGAAAGGCAGAGGGTGAGAAGGCTGCAATGCAGAGGGGAGAAGTGTGCAAGGCGGAGGGGAGAAGGGTGCAAGGCAAAGGGGAAAAGGGTGCAAGGCTGAGGGGAAAAGGCTGCAAGGCAGAGGGCAGAAGGGTGCAAGGCGGAGGGCGAGAAGGCTGCAAGGCAAAGGGCAAGAAGGCTGCAAGGCAGAGGGGAGAAGGGTGCAAGGCGGAGGGGAGAAGGGTGCAAGGCGGAGGGGAGAAGGCTGAAAGGCAGAGGGCGAGAAGGCTTCAAGGCAAAGGGGAGAAGGGTGCAAGGCGGAGGGGAGAAGGGTGCAAGGCAGAGGGTGGGAAGAATGCAAGGGGGAGGGCAAGAAGGGTGCAAGGCAGAGGGCGAGAAGGCTGCAAGGCAGAGGGGAGAAGGGTTCAAGGGGGATGGTGATGAAGTTAAAAGTCTGCCCACCCCTAGATACATGTCTGTGGAAGCCAATGCCCAATTGCCCTCATCCCATATGGCCCAGGTACATACCAATGCACCATGCTCAATACACAGGGAGTGGGAAAGTACTGACAAGATAGCTGGCACTGGGCCCTGGTGTAGGCAGCACAAGGGCCTCCTGTGACCAGTGCAAACACAAACACCAGGACAACAAGGTCAGATATCTTGGACAGGAACTCACAACCACTGTCATGGCAGCATGCTCCATGGTGGGACAGCCACACCACGAGGGAGGCCCAGTGTCAACTCAGACTCCAACTACAAGCACAGCCTGTCACACACACCCCTTACACAAACATACCCTCCTGGGACAGGCAATGGAGTGCCCCACTATCACAATGGTCATGTAACACAACAAAACCAATGCAGATCTGATGAAGCATCCAAGCATCAAATGCAAGGTGCAGATTCACAAGCCCCTTGCGCATCTTTCACGCAGCTGGTGCGTCACCTTTGTGACACAGCGGCGACACAAAAGTGGCGCCATGGTGCAGGGTATTTACAAGGTGACTCATCTGGGAGATGTGTCACGTTCTAAAGCCCTGCGCCAGAAGTAGGTGTTCTGGTGCAGGGGGGGAGGTGGGCGTTATGGTGCAGCCACACTTCCCAAAAGTGGCTATGTGAAATCTACAAGATTTCACTCTGTCACTTTTAAGCACATGCTGCGTCAAAACCCTGTGCATGCTTGATGCAGGTGTAAGGATTGAAGCAGCATTGTGCAGATAGGGCCCCACAGACCATTGCTGGAGCTGCATTGCGCTGGTGATGCAACTCCAGCAATACGCCTACTTATACGGCACAGATGCGTGACTCAGCTGTGCCGTTTTTCTACCATGGTGCTCCATAATGTAAATGTTATTGAAAATATGCCAAGAACAAAAAGAGTCGGAAGGTCTGTTGAGCTGTTCAGTGCCGCTTTGCCGCGCATGCGCATAATAAAGACGATCGCTACATCGGCAGCAGCGATAGGAGCACAGCTGCTGCCGATTTTCCAATCAATAGGGGTATAAATACATTAGCCTCACCTCTCCTCGTTGCCTCCCCTTCGGCTTAGGTGACAGCCGAGAGGTACCGACGGAGAGGTGAGTTAGCCTGTTTGGAACGCGCATTTTTTAGGCTTGGTGGTCTTGCTGTGGCCCCTATTTCACACATTGCTTATTGTTAGCTATACTCACTTGGGGCAGACGCTTTTTGCAGTCAGACCTTCAATATTGAGCATTTAACTTATTCCTTCTTCACCTATAGTCTAAGGGGATTGGTTCATACTCTATTTTATTTTATTCCATGTACTCTTCTATATGAGCACATTACATGGGCCGTCCCACTCAGACCCTTAATTCTGGAATAACTGTTCCTGAGCCACACTTTTCACATTTATTGCTTGGCCTAGGTGGGTGGGTATGTACAACCGACTGTACCATCATTGTATGGGCACTAGATGAACATGGGTACTCATTCTAAGGTCATTCTACTAGCCAGCGACTAGACTCTGATCTGGTCAGACAACCAGTCCTTTTCTTTGTTCTCCATGGGGCAGCGTTCAGTGAGGACAGTCACACAACCAGTTTTTTTAATGCACAGACTCTATAACCTGACACTGACCACAGATCTCTGAGTCAACTCAGGATGACACGTTATATTTTTATGTTCTGTGCACAGAGCGGGGCCTCAATCTCCGAGCCGTTGCCGGGTGAGGTGAGGCTCGACTCCCACATATTGCTGGGTAAGTCTTTGACAGTATTGTTCATAATTAATGTTCAGCAATGTCTGGTGGTTGACTTGAATATGAAACCTTATTTAACATGTGGCTGTCCTAATAGGGACTAGCCCGGCTGAGTTTATATGTTGGTCCTGTTATTGTGATTGGTCCATAATGATGGCAGAACGAACAATATTTGTTGTCTTTTTTTGTTTCCATTTTTAGGATCTCTACCTCTATTAACTACTGATCTGGAGGATATGGTAGGATGGTCTATCAGACCACACCAGTAGTTTGGACAGTTCTTTAACAAATCACTTGGTCTGTCCCTTTTTTTGTCTGCACTTTGTATTAATTGTCTGAGTGTATTTTTGCAGTAGCAACATCTTTGTGTATTCGGCCCTGAAGAATGCCGGTGTAGTTTCACCTTTGGCAGAAACATGTTGGCCTGATCCTTAACACAACCAAGCATCACAGTGATTATTTCACACTGTTTCACACTCTTTTTTAATCTGGCGTCTTGGTGAATATCTTTAATAAAAACATTTTTTCTTTACCTCGACCGTCATTTTAAGATCACTTATTCTTTATTCCCTGTTTTGCACTGCATTTTCTCAGCACCATTCAGTGGCACGGACACGTTTACATGATGAACCAGTAGTGTGTGGTGTCTAGCCAATACATCTGGGCTTGGACTCACCACCCTGGTCAGACGTCCTACATGATGAGGCTCCGCCAGATGGGTGGGCTGATAGGATATCTAATACATTATCGTGTCATGTTACCATTTGGTCTGGTTCAGTGCAATCCAAAAGGGTCACTTTAGTAGGACCTCATAAACTCAGCTACCTAGCTCAACAGACCTTCCGACTCTTTTTGTTCTTGGTAGTTTGATTAGGGGTATTGAGTCTGGTAGGTCTTTAAACATAGTCCCCTTGACCCTCCTCAATCTTTGTTTTCCATTGAAAATATGCCCCCACATGTCAATTAAGTATAGGCAAAATCGCGGTCCACGAAATCGTACGAAAGCAAATTCGCGGTCCGCATAATTCGCAAATTCGTGCGAAATTGCGAATTTTTGGTTGTTTGCGTGTTTGCTGGGCTTTTTGCGTGTTCGCGGGGTTTTTTGCGTGTTCGCGAGCCGCTTGCACGGCGAAGTTACCCATGCGGTTGTGTATGGGCACAGCACCCTCTGGTTCACCACTGCCATGCTCTGGTTTAGCACTGTGACCCTCTAGTTCACCACTGCCACTCTCTGGTTCACCACTGCCACCCTCTGGTTCACCACTGCCACCCTCTGGTTCACACCTGCCACCCTCTGGTTCATCACTGTCACCCTCTGGTTCATCACTGTCACCCTCTGGTTCAGCACTGTCACCCTCTGTTTCACCACTGTCACCCTCTGGTTCACCCCTGTCACCCTCTGGTTCACCACTGCCACCCTCTGGTTCACCACTGCCACTCTCTGGTTCACAACTGCCACCCTCCGGTTCGTCACTGCCACCCTCTGGTTCATCACAGACCCTCTGGTTCACCACTGCCACACTCTGGTTCATCACTGCCACCCTCTGGTTCATTACTGCCACCCTCTGGTTCGCCACTGCCATCCCCAGGATCATGACTGCCACCCTCTGGTTCATCACTGCCACCCTCTGGTTCACCACTGCCACCCTCTGGTTTATCACTGCCACCCTTTTGTTCATCACAGCACCCTCTGGTTCACCACTGACACCCTCTGGTTCATCACAGCACCCACTAGTTCACCACCCTCTGGTTCATCACAGCACCCTCTGGTTCACCACTGTAACCCTCTGGTTCACCACTACCACCCTCTTGTTCACCACTGCAACCCTCTGGTTCATCACTGCCATCCTCTGGTTCATTACTGCCACCCTCTGATTCGCCACTGCCACCATCAGGATCATCACTGCCACCCTCTGGTTCATCACTGCTACCCTCTGGTTTGCCACTGCCACCCTCTGGATCATCACTGCCCCCTCTGGTTCATCACTACCACCCTCTGGTTCACCACTGCCACCTTCTGGTTCATCACTGCCACCCTCTGGTTCATCACAGCACCCTCTGGTTCACCACTAACACCCTCTGGTTCACCCCTGCCACCCTCAGGTTCAGCACTCACCACTACCACCCTCTTGTTCACCACTGCAACCCTCTGGTTCATCACTGCCACCCTCTGGTTTATTACTGCCACCCTCTGATTCGCCACTGCCACCCTCAGGATCATCACTGCCGCCCTCTGGTTCATCACTGCCACCCTCTGGTTTGCCACTGCCACCCTCTGGATCATCACTGCCCCCTCTGGTTCATCACTGCCACCCTCTGATTCATCACAGCACCCTCTGGTTCACCACTGACACCCTCTGGTTCACCCCTGCCACCCTCAGGTTCAGCACTCACCACTGCCACCCTCTGTTTCATCACAGCACCCTCTGGTTCACCACTGCCACCCTCTGGTTCACCACTGCCACCCCCTTGTTCACCACTGCCACCCTCTGGTTCATCACTGCCATCCTCTGCTTCATTACTGCCACCCTCTGGTTCACCTTTGCAACCCTCAGGATCATGACTGCCACCCTCTGGTTCATCACTGCCACCCTCTGGTTCACCACTGCCACCCTCAGGTTAATCACTGACACCCACTGATTCATCACAGCACCCTCTGGTTCATCACAGCACCCTCTGGTTCACCCCTGCTGCCACCCTCTGGTTCAGCACTCACCACTGCCACCCTCTGGTTCATCACAGCACCCTCTGGTTCACCACTGTCACCCTCTGGTTCACCACTGCCACCCTCTGGTTCATTACTGCCACCCTCTGGTTCATCACAGCACCCTCTGGTTTACCAGTGCAACCCTCTGGTTCATCACTGCCACCCTCTGGTTCACCACTGCCACCCTCTGGTTCATCACTGCCACCCTCTGGTTCATCACAGCACCCTCTGGTTCACCACTGCCACCCTCTTGTTCATCGCTGCCACCCTCAGGTTCAGCAATCACCACTGCCACCCTCTGGTTCATCACAGCACCCTCTGGTTCACCACTGACACCCTCTGGTTCATCACAGCACCCTCTGGTTCACCCCTCCTGCCACGCACTGGTTCAGAACTTACCACTGCCACCCTCTGGTTCATCACAGCACCCTCTGGTTCACCAATGTCACCCACTGGTTCACCACAACCACCCTCTTGTTCACCAGTGCCACCCTCTGGTTCATCACTGCCACCCTCTGGTTTACCACTGCCACCCTCTGGTTCATCACTGCCACCCTCTGGTTCATCACAGCACCCTCTGGTTCACCACTGACACCCTCTGGTTCACCCCTGCCACCCTCAGGTGCAGCACTCACCACTGCCACCCTCTGGTTCATCACAGCACCCTCTGGTTCCCCCCTGCTGCCACCCTCTGGTTCAGCACTCACCACTGCCACCCTCTGGTTCATCACAGCACCCTCTGGTTCAGCACTGTCACCCTCTGGTTCACCACTGTCACCCTCTGGTTCACGCCTGTCACCCTCTGGTTCCCCACTGCCACCCTCTGGTTCAACACTGCCACTCTCTGGTTCACCACTGCCACCCTCTGGTTCATCACTGCCACCCTCTGGTTCATCACAGCACCCTCTGGTTCATCACTGCCACCCTCTGGTTCACCACTGCCACCCTCTTGTTCACCACTGCCACCCTCTGGTTCATCACTGCCACCCTCTGGTTCATTACTGCCACCCTCTGGTTCGCCACTGCAACCCTCAGGATCATGACTGCCACCCTCTGGTTCATCACTGCCACCCTCTGGTTCACCACTGCCACCCTCAGGTTCATCACTGACACCCTCCGATTCAACACAGCACCCTCTGGTTCATCACAGCACCCTCTGGTTCACCCCTGCTGCCACCCTCTGGTTCAGCACTCACCACTGCCACCCTCTGGTTCATCACAGCACCCTCTGGTTCACCACTGTCACCCTCTGGTTCACCACTGCCACCCTCTGGTTCATTACTGGCACCCTCTGGTTCATCACAGCACCCTCTGGTTCACCAGTGCCACCCTCTGGTTCATCACTGCCACCCTCTGGTTCACCACTGCCACCCTCTGGTTCATCACTGCCACCCTCTGGTTCATCACAGCACCCTCTGGTTCACCACTGCCACCCTCTTGTACATCACTGCCACCCTCAGGTTCAGCACTCACCACTGCCACCCTCTGGTTCATCACAGCACCCTCTGGTTCACCACTGACACCCTCTGGTTCATCACAGCACCCTCTGGTTCACCCCTCCTGCCACCCACTGGTTCAGAACTCACCACTGCCACCCTCTGGTTCATCACAGCACCCTCTGGTTCACCACTGTCACCCTCTGGTTCACCACTACCACCCTCTTGTTCACCACTGCAACCCTCTGGTTCATCACTGCCACCCTCTGGTTCATTACTGCCACCCTCTGATTCGCCCCTGCCACCCTCAGGATCATCACTGCCACCCTCTGGTTCATCACTGCCACCCTCTGGTTTGCCACTGCCACCGTCTGGATCATCACTGCCCCCTCTGGTTCATCACTGCCACCCTCTGGTTCATCACAACACCCTCTTGTTCACCAGTGCCACCCTCTGGTTCATCACTGCCACCCTCTGGTTCCCCACTGCCACCCTCAGGTTCATCACTGCCACCCTCTGGTTCACCCCTGCCACCCTCAGGTTCAGCACTCATCACTGCCACCCTCTGGTTCATCACAGCACCCCCTGCTTCCCCCCTGCTGCCACCCTCTGGTTCAGCACTCACCACTGCCACCCTCTGGTTCATCACAGCACCCTCTGGATCATCACTGCCCCCTCTGGTTCATCACTGCCACCCTCTGGTTCATCACAGCACCCTCTTGTTCACCAGTGCCACCCTCTGGTTCATCACTGCCTACCTCTGGTTCCCCACTGCCACCCTCTGGTTCACCACTGACACCCTCTGGTTCACCCCTGCCACCCTCAGGTTCAGCACTCATCACTGCCACCCTCTGGTTCATCACAGCACCCTCTGCTTCCCCCCTGCTGCCACCCTCTGGTTCAGCACTCACCACTGCCACCCTCTGGTTCATCACAGCACCCTCTGGTTCAGCACTGTCACCCTCTGGTTCAGCACTGTCACCCTCTGGTTCACCACTGTCCCCCTCTGGTTCACATCTGTCACCCTCTGGTTCACCACTGCCACCCTCTGGTTCACCACTGCCACTCTCTGGTTCACCACTGCCACCCTCTGGTTCATCACTGCCACCCTCTGGTTCATCACAGCACCCTATGGTTCATCACTGCCACCCTCTGATTCATCACAGCACCCTCTGGTTCAACACAGCACCCTCTGGTTCACCCCTGCTGCCACCCTCTGGCTCAGCACTCACCACTGCCACCCTCTGATTCATCACAGCACCCTCTGGTTCACCACTGTCACCCTCTGGTTCACCGCTGCCACCCTCTAGTTCATTACTGCCACCCTCTGGTTCATCACAGCACCCACCCGTGCCACCCTCTGGTTCATCACTGCCACCCTCTGGTTCACCACTGCCACCCTCTGGTTCACCACTGCCACCCTCTTGTTCATCACTGCCACCCTCAGGTTCAGCACTCACCACTGCCACCCTCTGGTTCATCACAGCACCCTCTGGTTCACCACTGACACCCTCTGGTTCATCACAGCACCCTCTGGTTCACCCCTGCTGCCACCCTCTGGTTCAGCACTCACCACTGCCACCCTCTGGTTCATCACAGCACCCTCTGGTTCACCACTGTCACCCTCTGGTTCACCACTACCACCCTCTTGTTCATCACTGCAACCCTCTGGTTCATCACTGCCACCCTCTGGTTCATTACTGCCACCCTCTGATTCGCCACTGCCACCCTCAGGATCATCACTGCTACCCTCTGGTTCATCACTGCCACCCTCTGGTTTGCCACTGCCACCCTCTGGATCATCACTTCCCCCCTCTGGTTCATCACTGCCACCCTCTGGTTCATCACAGCACCCACTGGTTCACCAGTGCCACCCTCTGGTTCATCACTGCCACCCTCTGGTTCACCACTGCCACCCTCCGGTTCATCACTGCCACCCTCTGGTTCATCACAGCACCCTCTGGTTCACCACTGACACCCTCTGGTTCACCACTGACACCCTCAGGTTCAGCACTCACCACTGCCATCCTCTGGTTCATCACAGCACCCTCTGGTTCACCCCTGCTGCCACCCTCTGGTTCAGCACTCACCACTGCCACCCTCTGGTTCATCACAGCACCCTCTGGTTCACCACTGCCACCCTCTGGTTCACCACTACCACCCTCTTGTTCACCATTGCCACCCTCTGGTTCATCACTGCCACCCTCTGTTTCATTACTGCCACCCTCTGGTTTGCCACTGCCACACTCAGGATCATGACTGCCACCCTCTGGTTCACCACTGCCACCCTCTGGTTCATCACTGCCACCTTCTGATTCATCACAGCAACCTCTGGTTCATCACAGCACCCTCTGGTTCACCCCTGCTGCCACCCTCTGGTTCAGCACTCACCACTGCAACCCTCTGGTTCATCACAGCACCCTCTGGTTCACCACTGCCACCCTCTGGTTCATTACTGCCACCCTCTGGCTCATCACAGCACCCTCTGGTTCACCAGTGCCACACTCTGGTTCATCACTGCCACCCTCTGGTTCACCACTGCCACCCTCTGGTTCATCACTGCCACCCTCTGGTTCATCACAGCACCCTCTGGTTCACCACTGCCACCCTCAGGTTCAGCACTCATCACTGCCACCCTCTGGTTCATCACTGCAACCCTCTGGTTCATCACTGCCACCCTCTGGTTCATTACTGCCACCCTCTGATTCGCCACTGCCACCCTCAGGATCATCACTGCCACCCTCTGGTTCATCACTGCCACCCTCTGGTTTGCCACTGCCACCCTCTGGATCATCACTGCCCCCCTCTGGTTCATCATTGCCACCCTCTGGTTCATCACAGCACCCACTGGTTCACCAGTGCCACCCTCTGGCTCATCACTGCCACCCTCTGGTTCACCACTGCCACCCTCTGGTTCACCACTGTCAGCCTCTGGTTCACCACTGCCACCCTCTGGTTCATTACTGCCACCCTCTGGTTCATCACAGCACCCTCTGGTTCACCAGTGCAACCCTCTGGTTCATCACTGCCACCCTCTGGTTCACCACTGCCACCCTCTGGTTTATCACTGCCACCCTCTGGTTCATCACAGCACCCTCTGGTTCACCACTGCCACCCTCTTGTTCATCGCTGCCACCCTCAGGTTCAGCAATCACCACTGCCACCCTCTGGTTCATCACAGCACCCTCTGGTTCACCACTGACACCCTCTGGTTCATCACAGCACCCTCTGGTTCACCCCTCCTGCCACGCACTGGTTCAGAACTTACCACTGCCACCCTCTGGTTCATCACAGCACCCTCTGGTTCACCACAACCACCCTCTTGTTCACCACTGCAACCCTCTGGTTCATCACTACCACCCTCTGGTTCATTACTGCCACCCTATGATTCCCCACTGCCACCCTCAGGATCATCACTGCCACCCTTTGGTTCATCACTGCCACCCTCTGGTTTGCCACTGCCACCCTCTGGATCATCACTGCCCCCTCTGGTTCATCACTGCCACCCTCTGGTTCATCACAGCACCCTCTTGTTCACCAGTGCCACCCTCTGGTTCATCACTGCCACCCTCTGGTTCACCACTGCCACCCTCTGGTTCATCACTGCCACCCTCTGGTTCATCACAGCACCCTCTGGTTCACCACTGACACCCTCTGGTTCACCCCTGCCACCCTCAGGTGCAGCACTCACCACTGCCACCCTCTGGTTCATCACAGCACCCTCTGGTTCCCCCTGCTGCCACCCTCTGGTTCAGCACTCACCACTGCCACCCTCTGGTTCATCACAGCACCCTCTGGTTCAGCACTGTCACCCTCTGGTTCAGCACTGTCACCCTCTGGTTCACCACTGACACCCTCTGGTTCACGCCTGTCACCCTCTGGTTCCCCACTGCCACCCTCTGGTTCACCACTGCCACTCTCTGGTTCACCACTGCCACCCTCTGGTTCATCACTGCCACCCTCTGGTTCATCACAGCACCCTCTGGTTCATCACTGCCACCCTCTGGTTCACCACTGCCACCCTCTTGTTCACCACTGCCACCCTCTGGTTCATCACTGCCACCCTCTGGTTCATTACTGCCACCCTTTGGTTCGCCACTGCAACCCTCAGGATCATGACTGCCACCCTCTGGTTCATCACTGCCACCCTCTGGTTCACCACTGCCACCCTCAGGTTCATCACTGACACCCTCTGATTCATCACAGCACCCACTGGTTCATCACAGCACCCTCTGGTTCACCCCTGCTGCCACCCTCTGGTTCAGCACTCACCACTGCCACCCTCTGGTTCATCACAGCACCCTCTGGTTCACCACTGTCACCCTCTGGTTCACCACTGCCACCCTCTGGTTCATTACTGGCACCCTCTGGTTCATCACAGCACCCTCTGGTTCACCAGTGCCACCCTCTGGTTCATCACTGCCACCCTCAGGTTCACCACTGCCACCCTCTGGTTCATCACTGCCACCCTCTGGTTCATCACAGCACCCTCTGGTTCACCACTGCCACCCTCTTGTACATCACTGCCACCCTCAGGTTCAGCACTCACCACTGCCACCCTCTGGTTCATCACAGCACCCTCTGGTTCACCACTGACACCCTCTGGTTCATCACAGCACCCTCTGGTTCACCCCTCCTGCCACCCACTGGTTCAGAACTCACCACTGCCACCCTCTGGTTCATCACAGCACCCTCTGGTTCACCACTGTCACCCTCTGGTTCACCACTACCACCCTCTTGTTCACCACTGCAACCCTCTGGTTCATCACTGCCACCCTCTGGTTCATTACTGCCACCCTCTGATTAGCCCCTGCCACCCTCAGGATCATCACTGCCACCCTCTGGTTCATCACTGCCACCCTCTGGTTTGCCACTGCCACCGTCTGGATCATCACTGCCCCCTCTGGTTCATCACTGCCACCCTCTGGTTCATCACAGCACCCTCTTGTTCACCAGTGCCACCCTCTGGTTCATCACTGCCACCCTGTGGTTCCCCACTGCCACCCTCTGGTTCATCACTGCCACCCTCTGGTTCATCACAGCACCCTCTGGTTCACCACTGACACCCTCTGGTTCACCCCTGCCACCCTCAGGTTCAGCACTCATCACTGCCACCCTCTGGTTCATCACAGCACCCTCTGCTTCCCCCCTGCTGCCACCCTCTGGTTCAGCACTCACCACTGCTGAGGTAACGGGTTTTTAGGAACCCGCTGGTGCCAGGGGATAACACCCGAAGACCTCTGAGTTCTCCCTTGTTCCGGACCACAGAAACACGGAGTCTTCTAGTCACAGTCAGAGATCAAGTTTTATTGGCAGCTACCAAGTAACATGTGTCCTAGAAGCACGACAAACGCGGATCGTGTGTTCTCAGGAGACTGTTCGTTTTTCAAGAACCAGCCGTCTCCTTATATACAAAAATAATAGCTGCAAGCAAGAATTCCTGATATTATGATATGGCTATACACATATTTCTACAATAATACAAAAGAGCGAAGTCATGTAGGCAAGCCCCTATTTTAGACGTCCAGTTCGTGATAGATTACCCGGCCAGGCCCGGAACTCCCATCAGATATCAACGAAACCCCAATAAAGAAAGGCACCTCCTAGTCAGAAAACTGGCCATAAACAGGGTGCGGGGACAGGTGTGTGTGTGTGTAAAAACATGATCTGGATGTAGTGAATGGTTTGTGGTATGTCGTGCATTGATGCTATCGCATTCGGCCACTGGGTGAGGAGCTGCCCAAACAGGTTTGGCTGGAGGCAATGGAGTCAGTTGGGACAGGTCAGGGGGAAGTCAAGGAAAGGTGGACGTGTCCTTTTAGATCAGACTCGGCCTTACTTAATTGACTTATCATGAGGGCAAGACACAAGATGGATGCCATTCACAAAATGGAGTCTAAGGGTTCGGAACGGAAACTATGATTTAAGGGTGTTGGCATCCCCCAATCATGACGCAAATGCATAGGGATGATGTCCTAATCATTATCGGTCTGTTGACACCAAATTCGTCATGGTACATTGATATTTTGTGGCACGGGTATTGGATCTCGATATCGTGATAACAGTAGGGTCCAGAATTTCAGAACCACAGACCCTCCTTTTGCCCTTATGTAAGGCAATAACTCATGTTAATCTGAGTCTAAATCTGTAATAATGAATTCGTGGAGATGTTGCTGTAGCATCATTCTGTTGCTCAGTTCGTTCCTTGACACAGGCTTCCTTACACATGAGGTAGCACAGAGGCCACATAGTGCAGGAGCGCACTGTACACACAGGCAGAACATAAACAGAAGCGCTAAGATCATCCCAATGAAGATCAGTGTTTTCCATCCCCAGGCAGTAATCAGTTCCCAGAACCACCCTAGCAAGGACCAGTCCCCTTTTTCTACGTGAAGGGAACCAGATATTTCATGTAGCTTAGAGATGGCCTGGTACACTGTTGGCGCGTTATCAGGGATGAAAATGCAACAACTGGACTGGATCACTCTACACACACCACCACGATCGGCGAGTATGATATCTAGGGCAACTCGGTTCTGAAGGGTCATAAGTCGATCCGACTGAAGCTCGGTTGTTAAATTTCCAAGGGCTCCGGCCGTTTCAATCACGGCGGATTCAACTATCCTTGCTAATTGACGAATATTCCTGCTGTTCACCATAGGCCCCCAAAATGGCAGAAAACCCTTTGCAAAGTCAGCGAATTCCTGACTTGCGGTGTCGTCTCTACTCACTACACCCCTAGCTGTCCTTGTCCGATGGTAATCTGCTCTGGCCGTGTAGGTGGGAGGCAGCAGAAATGAGATAAAACACGTACCTGAGAAGTCAGGGGGCAACCATGTATAGGCTTGGTCGTGGCAGATGAAATACGTGCCCTTGGCTGCTAAGAGTATAGGGGAAGTTCGGGAAGCGAACACATATGTTTCCGTGCATAGGCTCTTTCCTAATTGTGCTTTGGGATCCCTACCGATACCTTGTAAACATAAGTGACCTCGGTGGGGCACTATCCAAACTGGGCGGGATTTCTCTGCTGCTTGGCTCTTACTCAGGTAAACCCCATATTTAGTTACGTTCCAACGAGTGTAGGGACTAAGTTCGTCTTTTGGGATCTCAAGATAAGTGTCGAACTCCCTACTCATATTTCTTATCCCTGCCACTAGTGCCTTGTTACTGGAATCGCGCTCAGTGGAACGGGTCGGGTATGGTTCTAGGGCGAATAGGAACATGGTCTGGAAAGCCCACAGAGAACCATAATAACTGAATGGCAGGATAAAGTATGGGATACCCTTATCAGTTGTGTGTGGCATGAGTCCGCATATCCAACAGTTCGATGTGTTCATTACGGACTGGTGTTGGTGCAGAAGTTTAATGAATGAGTTATTTACAAATTCGAGTCTTCTGGCAGACTCGTGTTCAGGTAGAGGGTGAAAGGAGTGCGGAGAGAGAGTGGGAGGAGGCGTTGGCCGAGTGTCATTTGAAAACAAGGAAACTTGAAATACGAATAGAGCATAACCAGTCAAGAACATCGCTATGCTACACAGCATTAAAACACACATTATCAGGAACCTTCTTTTGGACAGTATCGTGCATAATTGTTTTTCAAAGTTCGTGAATCTGATAGGTCTCTTTACCCTAGGAAACTCCATCCTCTAGTTGCTGCCCGCGGTGGTAGGTTGATTCTGCCAGGGAGTGCGCTCTGTTCAGTCCGGGGTAACTCCCGTGGACCAACCAGAACCGTTGACCTAAACGTCCCCAGTTGCACTCCCCAGACTTCAACCGCGACACTAGCAGCAGAACCGGATGGCGGTTCGAAAATCAAAAATGAGCAAGTTTCCTGAGAGTGAGAGAGCTGAAAAATCAAAAATAGTTCTTAGGGGAAAGGAAATTCACATTAGTTTGCCTTTTATTAGTCTCTTTGTCTAGACCTTAGATTGTACCGTCGTTTCCCAGGTACGGTGTGGTCTTCAAACAATGTCTCAGGTTCGGTAGTGTCCAACTGCATAGACGGTGGCACAAGTCCTTGCAAAATATGATCACTCTCCTTTTCGGAACCAGTCTCTTTCAAACGTGCATCGCTGAAAGGGATGAAGCGAGGTACGGATTCTGTCTCAGAGTCGGCAAGTCCTTCATTGACCCACCGGTCGTATGGGAGGGGTAGAGGGACCCGTTTACAATGGGTCCCATGCACCCAGTTCTTTTTGCCTTCCACCCGAACAGCTGATCTCGTGGAAAGAAGTACCAGGTGCGGTCCGGTCCACCTCGGCTGTCCGTTGTTTGTGCGCTGGAAGTTCCGCACCAAGACCCACGTGCCGGGTTCGATGGAGTGACCTGGATCGTCAGAGGCTGGCGGAGAGGAACTGTGAACCTGTTGGTGTAAGACACGCAATTTAGTTGTTAATTCGCACAAATAGTAAAGCAGTACGGGGTGGTCTATTTCGCTGAGTTTCTTTGGCCTTGGCACGCCCCAGACGTTGGCTGGGCGGCCAAACACTATCTCATGGGGGCTAAGTACTAATCTGGAATGGACGGTCGTTCTGGTTGACAAGAGTGCTAGAGGCAAGGCGTCAGGCCATTTAAGACCTGTACAGGCTTGGATCTTGGCTAATTTGAGCTTTAACGTGCCATTGTAGCACCCTACTAGTCCAGCTGATTGGGGGTGGTTTGCAGAGTGGTACTTTTGGTGTATGCCTAGACATTCACACACTCTCTTCATCACACGTCCTACGAATTCGCTTCCATTATCACTCCAGACAATTCTAGGCATACCAAATCTAGGGAAGAACTCTTTGACAAGGGCTTTGGCAGTTGACAAGGCGGTATTGTCCTTAAGAGGGTACGCTTCCACCCACCTGGAGAGAGCGCAAACAACAACGAGCACATATTTCAGATTGTTGCACCTCTCCATGTGGATGAAATCAAGCTGCAAAACCTCGAACGGATATGTTAGAGGCGCAAAATGACCAGCTGGAGTTGGGGTTCCCCTACCGGGATTGTACTTTAAACACACCATACAGTTTTTGACCACATTCTCTGCATATTTTGGGATATTGCTATTCTGCCATACTGGGGCCAATAGTTTACATATTCCTCTCGAACTGATGTGTGCAATTCCATGAGCCATTGTTACTACTGCAAGTACATATGCGTTAGGTAATAGCCATCGCTGGTGTTCCGACAATTCGACCCAACAACCATTCGTGTCTAATCTACCTGTACTTTCTCTCCATTCATTCACCTCTTTCTCAGTCGCCTCGGCTTGTATAGATTTCACGCTTTCAATGGTGTCCTCACACATTCCCACATCAGTAATCCATCTAGCGGGACCTACAACATACATCCGACTCATCGTGTTCCTTGCAGTCTCTTTCGCAACCTCGTCTGCAAATGCATTCCCGCGGCCAACATCATCCTGAATCTTTTTGTGTGCACTGCATTTCATAATGGCAACTTGTAGTGGCAAGGTCAGTGACTCAAGGAGTTCATTAACTAGCTGACCATGTTGTATCTTTGCACCATGTGACGTAAGGAACCCACGTTCACGCCACAATCTCCCAAACCTGTGAGCCACACCAAAAGCGTATTGGCTGTCAGTGTACACATTCACTCGCTTTCCTTTCACCAACACACATGCTCTTGTAAGCGCAATCAGCTCTGCAGCTTGTGCAGAATTGTGGGAAATGCGCGAGGTCTCTATAATGGTGTGTAATGTCGTTACGGCATATGCTGCAGTCGTATCACCATTCGGCAATTTGAAACATGAACCATCAACCCAGCTGGACTAGCTCCGTAGCTGTCGCTCCTCCACGCTCCCTGACTCACCAACCCATTACCTACCTCAGAGATTGATCCTACCTTCGCCCACAAGCGCCTCGAAGCTACCACAGCGCCTGGTATCGTGATTGCTCCCGACTCCGCCCACTAGCGCCTCGAAGCGAAAACAGCGCCTGGTATCGTTGCATAGCTTCTTCATTTTCATTTATTAGAAGTTGCGCCGCATTGGTTTGTTTGTTTATTTTAGACTCCTCATTGTGGTCGCGTCGTGTAACTGCGCCCCAGTTTCGATTCCTGGCATTCCATTTGTTGTTTGGTCACTCGTGGCTCCCCCCCGCTCCCGCCTCCCAGCTGACCCTCCCACGCTCCGCCCCCCTCCACTCTCCATTTACGGCAGATGTACCAACGCGCAGCATCCACCCGAAGGTGCGCCAAAGGTAAGCCCGTCTGCGCCCGTCCGCGCCTGGACCGCGCCCAGCGCCAGACCCCCTGGCCCCCACACCACCCACCCCACCCGCATTACATACGACGCCTCCACCCTCTTAGCCCTAAACCCCGGCCGCCTCCCCAAATGCGCCCAAGCCGCCCCTGGATACACCCATGGACCATTTACATGCAACTCCTGCAAGTTTGACGGCACCAAGACCAACCCCCCATCCACTAACACCAAACAGAAACTTGACACCAACCACCTAAAATGCATCCTGCTCAACACCCGCTCGGTCCACAGACACGCTATCGACCTTTGGAACCTACTAGACACCATCTCTCCGGACGTCGCCTTCCTAACAAAAACATGGATGAACGCCTCCTCAGCCCCTGACATCACCATCGCCATCCCGGAAGGCTACAAGATCATCCGAAAAGACCGCTACAAACAAACAGGAGGAGGCATCGCTATCGTCCACAAGAATTCCATCCGCATCTCAACCAACTCAGACATCAACCTCGTTAGCGCCGAACACCTTCACTTCCAGATCCACACCGACCCCAAGACCACACTCAGAGGCACCCTCCTCTACAGGCCACCAGGACCCCGTGCACAATTCAGTGAAGACATCACTGACTTTATCACCCCACACGCCCTCCCTTCCGAGAACTACATTCTATTGGGAGACCTCAATTTTCACCTGGAGAAAAGCAACGACAACAACTCCACCACCCTTCTGGACAATCTCGCCAACCTCGGACTCAAACAACTTGTTAATACCCCCACTCACTACGCAGGTCACACACTCGACCCCATCTTCACCTCCAGCAAACATATCTCCTTCAGTCACACCACAGCTCTCCATTGGACGGACCACAGCTGCGTTCACTTTACCTACAAAAAGACCACAACCCACAACCACCCTCAACCCACTCTACGAAGAAACTGGAACAAAATCACCACCGACCAAATCTCCTCATCGCTTCTCCAAAACCCCCCTGCCCACTCTTCAAACGCCAACCAAGCAGCCATTAACCTCACTCAATGGCTAACTAACAGCGCTGACAACCTAGCACCCCTGAAAAAACGCCAAATCAAACTAGGCAGCAAAAACGCCCCTTGGTTCAACGATGATCTTAAGAAATCCAAGAAAGTCTGCCGCTCCCTTATGAAGGCCTGGAAAAAAGACCCAAACTCCAGCACCAGGGACGCCTTCAAAAACGCCACCCGCAGACACCACCAACTGATCCGGACTGCCAAGAAAGCCGCTTTCAAAGACCGAATTGACAACAACGCCCACAACAGCAAGGAATTATTCAACATCGTCAAAGAGTTCACCAACCCCACTGCCAACTCCAACGATATCACTCCCTCTCAAGCCCTTTGCGACTCCCTAGCCTCGTTCTTCCACGACAAAATCGCAGACATCCAAAACAGCTTTGACAACCAACCCGGAGACCAACACACCCAACCTTCTGCAGTACCTTCTCCCCCTTGAACATCCTTAAGGACTGGGACCCAAGCTCCACTGAGGACACCATCCGCCTAATGAACTCCATCCACTCAGGATCCCCCACAGACCCATGCCCTCACCACATCTTCAACAAAGCAGATTCCATCATAGCACCACACCTCCGAGACGTCATCAACTGCTCCCTCAACTCCGCCACATTCCCGGAAACATGGAAACACGCCGAACTCAGCGCCCTTCTGAAAAAACCCACAGCTGACCCCACCGAATTCAAAAACTACCGCCCCATCTCGCTCCTTCCATTCCCGGCCAAAGTCATAGAGAAAGCTGTCAACAACCAACTCGCCGCCTTCCTCGAAACCAACAAATCCCTCGACTCCTCACAGTCCGGCTTCCGGGCCAAACACAGCACTGAGACCGCACTCATCGCAGCAACAGACGACATTCGAACTCTACTGGACAATGGTGACACAGTCGCCCTCATCCTCCTCGACCTCTCCGCAGCCTTCGACACAGTCTATCATAGCACCCTTATACAACGCCTCAGAAACATCGGAATCCAAGGAAAAGCACTGGAATGGATCACCTCGTTCCTTGCCGAAAGAACTCAGAGAGTCCGCCTCCCACCATTCAAGTCAGAGGCCACTGAAGTCATTTGCGGCGTACCACAAGGATCTTCACTCAGCCCCACCCTCTTCAACGTATACATGAGCCCCCTCGCGGCCATCGCACGCCAACACAACCTCAACATCATCTCCTACGCTGATGACACTCAACTGATCCTCTCACTCACCAAAGACCCTAACACCGCCAAAACCAACCTACATGAAGGAATGAAAGAAGTAGCTGAATGGATGAAGCACAGCCGTCTGAAACTGAACTCAGACAAAACAGAAGTCCTTATCTTAGGTACCTCCCCCTCCGCCTGGGATGACTCTTGGTGGCCAGAGGCCCTTGGAAAAGCACCCATCCCAACGGACCACGCACAGAACCTGGGTATCATCCTGGACTCCTCACTCTCGATGACCAGACAAGTCAACGCTGTTTCTTCATCTTGCTTCAACATTCTTCGCATGCTCAAAAAAACATTTCGAGGGATCCCCACCGAAACCAGAAAAATGGTCACCCACGCACTGGTTACTAGCCGCCTGGACTACGGAAACACCCTCTACGCCGGTACCACAGCAAAAGTTCAGAAAAAACTCCAACGCATCCAGAACGCTTCAGCCAGACTCATTCTAGACATCCCGCGTAATGACCACATCTCTGGCCACCTAAAAAACTCCACTGGCTCCCAGTCAACAAGAGGATAACATTCCGACTCCTAACCCACGCACACAAAGCACTTTACGAACTCGGACCCGAATGCCTCAACACACGACTTTCCTTCTACACCCCCTCCCGCCAGCTACGCTCCTTCAACCAAGCCTTTGCCGTTGTACCTCGCATCAACAAAACCACCATGGGAGGAAGATCCTTCTCCTACCAGGCAGCTAAAACCTGGAACTCACTTCCCACTCACCTTCGCCTCACTCAGAACCACCTAGCATTCAGAAAGCAACTTAAAACCTGGATATTCGACAAGTAATCCCCCACCCTTCTTCAAGCGCCTTGAGACCCTCTGGGTATGTAGTGCGCTATATAAATCAACTGAATTGAATTGAATTGAATAAAGTATCATTGCATTCGGGAAGGGGAGTGTCCTGTAAGTCTACTCTCCCTTTTGTCTCTTCTTCTGTCCTAAAGCAGCAGTCATGTTTATCAATCTCGTCTGTTTCTGTCGGGATGGGTAGTAGCGTAGCGGGGTTGAGTGTATCACACCTCTTTATGTAGATGTGACTTGCTAACAGTGTAAGTTCGTAACTGGATAGTCGAGCGCTAGTGAGATGTTGTGTCTTCGTCCTGTTTAGCAAAATGTCTACCGCATGCGGGACCATAACGATCAGAGTATTATTCATGACTAATCCAGCAGACTGTCGAATGCAGACAGCTGCTGCGGCGGTAGCCCTCAGACAACTTGGTAGGGCTTTAGCCACAGGGTCTAGAGTTGCCGAAAAATACGCGCATGGGCGCTGTTTGTTCCCAAAGTATTGTGTTAAGACTGATAATGCACAACCTTCCTTCTCATGGACGTATAATGTAAAAGGCTTACTGTAGTTGGGGTTTCCCAAAACAGGAGCCGAACACAATGCATCACGCAACTCGTGGAAACTCGTCTGACAATCTTCAGACCAGGGCATAGGATTGGGCGTATCTTTGCAGAGTAGTGCCAGCAAGGGTTTAGCTAGTAGTGAGAAATTCGGTATCCATTGCCTACAGTACGATGTAATGCCCAAGAAGGCTCGAACCTCTCTCTGTGTCCTTGGGGCACTCAGTTCTGCAATTGCCTGTATTCTTTCTGGTGTCAGTCTCCTTCCCTCCTTCGATAAGATGTGACCTAGGTAGGTAACTTCTTGTCGACAAAATTGTAGTTTGGAAAGGGAGACTTTGTGCTTCATGTCACATAAGTGACGCAATAATGACAACGTGGCTTGTCTGCAAATTTCTTCCGTGTCTGCAGCGATCAGCAGATCGTCTACATACTGAATCAGAGTTGACCCATCTGGCAGAACAATAGTGTCTAGTTGTGTTTTCAGGGCCTGACTGAATATTGATGGGCTTTCGCAGTAGCCTTGAGGAGCGCACTTGAAGCGGAAGCTTCATCCTCCTAAATTGAATCCAAAATATCCCTACTCTCCTCAGCAATCGGGATGCTGAAGAAAGCGTTCTTCAGGTCAATCACCGAGAACCAAGCTGCTGAAGCTGGAACCATTGTCAATAAAGCAGTAATGTCGGGGACAACTGGAAACTGCGGGATAACTACCTTATTCACTTCTCTGAGATCAATCACGAACCTGTACACAGGCGGTTGTGAAGGATCAGTGCGTTTTAAGACGGGCAAAACTGGACTGTTACAAACATTTTCTGTTGTTTCTTCGATAACATCTTTATCGATCAGATCATAAATGATCGTCAACAACGCCTTTTCGCATTCGCTAGATATTTTGTATTGGGGAATACGTGGCAAACCTAACGTTGGCTTTCAAAGTTATGACATACGGTGCTATCTCCAAACGACCGACATCATTAGAACCATTAGCCCAAAGTATATCCGGAAGTGATGACAATTCAGTTGGAATATTTTCCTTTGACAAATACATTGGAGAAATGACTTTCTTACCTAAAGTAAGTTGTACTCCCAAGGGGGAACAGTATAAAGTCGCATACAACCTCTTTAGTAAATCCAAACCTAACAAATTTTCACCGCAACCTGTTGTCAAAATGAGGGGTGCTTCTAATTCGCATGGGCCAACAGAAAGTGATATAGGACTAGAGATATGGGGGGGCCAACTGAGGTAACGGGTTTTTAGGAACCCGCTGGTGCCAGGGGATAACACCCGAAGACCTCTGAGTTCTCCCTTGTTCCGGATCACAGAAACACGGAGTCTTCTAGTCACAGTCAGAGATCAAGTTTTATTGGCAGCTACCAAGTAACATGTGTCCTAGAAGCACGACAAACGCGGATCGTGTGTTCTCAGGAGAATGTTCGTTTTTACAGAACCAGCCGTCTCCTTATATACAAAAATAATAGCTGCAAGCAAGAATTCCTGAGTTTATGATATGGCTATACACATATTTCTACAATAATACAAAAGAGCGAAGTCATGTAGGCAAGCCCCTATTTTAGACGTCCAGTTCGTGATAGATTACCCGGCCAGGCCCGGAACTCCCATCAGATATCGACGAAACCCCAATAAAGAAAGGCACCTCCTAGTCATAAAACTGGCCATAAACAGGGTGCGGGGACAGGTGTGTGTGTGTGTAAAAACATGATCTGGATGTAGTGAATGGTTTGTGGTATGTCGTGCATTGATGCTATCGCATTCGGCCACTGGGTGAGGAGCTGCCCAAACAGGTTTGGCTGGAGGCAATGGAGTCAGTTGGGACAGGTCAGGGGGAAGTCAAGGAAAGGTGGACGTGTCCTTTTAGATCAGACTCGGCCTTACTTAATTGACTTATCATGAGGGCAAGACACAAGATGGATGCCATTCACAAAATGGAGTCTAAGGGTTCGGAACGGAAACTATGATTTAAGGGTGTTGGCATCCCCCAATCATGACGCAAATGCATAGGGATGATGTCCTAATCATTATCGGTCTGTTGACACCAAATTCGTCATGGTACGTTGATATTTTGTGGCACGGGTATTGGATCTCGATATCGTGATAACAGTAGGGTCCAGAATTTCAGAACCACACTGCCACCCTCTGGTTCATCACAGCACCCTCTGGTTCAGCACTGTCACCCTCTGGTTCAGCACTGTCACCCTCAGGTTCAGCACTCACCACTGCCATCCTCTGGTTCATCACAGCACCCTCTGGTTCACCCCTGCTGCCACCCTCTGGTTCAGCACTCACCACTGCCACCCTCTGGTTCATTACTGCCACCCTCTGGTTTATCACAGCACCCTCTGGTTCACCAGTGCCACACTCTGGTTCATCACTGCCACCCTCTGGTTCACCACTGCCACCCTCTGGTTCATCACTGCCACCCTCTGGTTCATCACAGCACCCTCTGGTTCACCACTGCCACCCTCTTGTTCATCACTGCCACCCTCAGGTTCAGCACTCACCACTGCCACCCTCTGGTTCACCACTGTCACCCTCTGGTTCACCACTGCTGCCACCCTCTGGTTCACCACTCACCACTGCCACCCTCTGGTTCACCACTGTCACCCTCTGGTTCACCACTACCACCCTCTTGTCCATCACTGCAACCCTCTGGTTCATCACTGCCACCCTCTGGTTCATTACTGCCACCCTCTGATTCGCCACTGCCACCCTCAGGATCATCACTGCCACCCTCTGGTTCATCACTGCCACCCTCTGGTTTGCCACTGCCACCCTCTGGATCATCACTGCCCCCCTCTGGTTCATCACTGCCACCCTCTGGTTCATCACAGCACCCACTGGTTCACCAGTGCCACCCTCTGGCTCATCACTGCCACCCTCTGGTTCACCACTGCCACCCTCTGGTTCATCACTGCCACCCTCTGGTTCATCACAGCACCCTCTGGTTCACCACTGACACCCTCTGGTTCACCCCTGCCACCCTCAGGTTCAGCACTCACCACTGCCACCCTCTGGTTCATCACAGCACCCTCTGGTTCACCCCTGCTGCCACCCTCTGGTTCATTACTGCCACCCTCTGGTTTGCCACTGCTACCCTCAAGATCATGACTGCCACCCTCTGGTTCATCACTGCCACCCTCTGGTTCACCACTGCCACCCTCTGGTTCATCACTGCCACCTTCTGATTCATCACAGCACCCTCTGGTTCATCACAGCACCCTCTGGTTCACCCCTGCGGCCCCCCTCTGGTTCAGCACTCACCACTGCAACCCTCTGGTTCATCACAGCACCCTCTGGTTCACCACTGTCACCCTCTGGTTCACCACTGCCACCCTCTGGTTCATTACTGCCACCCTCTGGTTCATCACAGCACCCTCTGGTTCACCACTGCCACCCTCTTGTTCATCACTGCCACCCTCAGGTTCAGCACTCACCACTTCCACCCTCTGGTTCATCACAGCACCCTCTGGTTCACCCCTGCTGCCACCCTCTGGTTCAGCACTCACCACTGCCACCCTCTGGTTTATCACAGCACCCTCTGGTTCACCACTGCCACCCTCTGGTTCACCACTACCACCCTCTTGTTCACCACTGCCACCCTCTGGATCATCACTGTCCCCCTCTGGTTCATCACAGCACCCTCTGGTTCACCAGTGCCACCCTCTTGTTCATCACTGCCACCCTCAGTATCATCACTGCCACCCTCTGGTTCATTACTGCCATCCTCTGGTTTGCCACTGCCACCCTCAGGATCATGACTGCCACCCTCTGGGTCATCACTGCCACCCTCTGGTTTGCCACTGCCACCCTCTGGATCATCACTGCCCCCCTCTGGTTCACCATTGCCACCATCTGGTTCATCACTGCCACCCTCTGGTTCATCACAGCACCCTCTGGTTCACCACTGCCACCCTCTTGTTCATCACTGCCACCCTCAGGATCATCACTGCCACCCTCTGGTTCATTACTGCCACCCTCTGGTTTGCCACTGCCACCCTCAGGATCATGACTGCCACCCTCCGGTTCATCACTGCCACCCTCTGGTTTGCCAATGCCACTCTCTGGATCATCACTGTCCCCCTCTGTTTCATCACTGCCACCCTCTGGTTCATCACAGCACCCTCTGGTTCACCAGTGCCACCCTCTGGTTCATCACTGCCACTATCTGGTTCACCACTGCCACCCTCTGGTTCATCACTGCCACCCTCTGGTTCATCACAGTACCCTCTGGTTCACCACTGACACCGTCTGGTTCATCACAGCACCCTCTGGTTCACCCCTGCTGCAACCCTCTGGTTCAGCACTCACCACTGCCACCCTCTGGTTCATAACAGCACCCTCTGGTTCACCACTGTCACCCTCTGGTTCACCACTGACACCCCATGGTTCACCCCTGCCACTCTCTGGTTCAGCACTCACCACTGCCACCCTCTGGTTCATCACAGCACCCTCTGGTTCACCACTGTCACCCTCTGGTTCACCACTACCACCCTCTTGTTCACCACTGTAGATTATGGTGGGGAAAGTACACCTTCCCAGCCTCAACTGAGATGAATTAATTTGGGGCTGGTTAATGTGTCCCTGAATTTGAGCTTCAAGTCTGGCACATGCTTCCTTAGCTGTAAGTGCTTCCTGTTGCAGTTTATTTTTTTTACAGGAGCATTGTGCCATACTTGTAACTATTCTCTGACCCTGCTTTGAGGGTCAGAGCAGGGTCAGAGAATAGTTGCAAGTAGGCAACTGAACTCTGGAGGGGCCCCTCAGAAATCACTACAGGGAATGGTTACAAATTAGCTTGAACTTTTGCACCTGCTAAGTGCTTTCAGTTTTCCAAAATTCATTTTCCTGCCATTTTGCGATATTCGCGCGGCGTGAATTTGCGCGAAATCGAACTTGCAATCCGCGAATTCGTGCGAATATGCGGATTTCTTTTTTTGCGTGTTCGCGCATTTTTTTGCTTATTCGCGGACCGCTTGCAGCGCACCGACCCCGAGGTTGCCCATGCGGTCGTGTATGGGCGCGGCCATCTTATTTGCGTGATGTGTTTCCGTTTCCGGGCGCTAGTTGCATGCTCGCGTCATATGTGGCGCACAATTACGTGTTCGTGGGCGTTTTCGCGTGCTCGCAAGGGAAATATCGCGCAAACTTACCCACGCGGTCCTCAATGGGCGCGGCCCTCTTGTTTTTCATTCATTGCTATGGTTCTGTGCATGCTTTCTAATCCTTCTTTCATCTGTGCAATCCTTTGTTTCTTTGGACTTTTTTTAAAATCTTTTCTACTCCATATCTATCCCTCTTTTTTTCTAGATCTATATTTTGTGTTTTTTTCAACTTTTCGTTACTTTTAAAGCTACTTTTATTTAAAAAATGTTTACTTTACTTTTTCCCTATTCTTTCCTTTTTTTTTCTTTCTGCTGTACAGGACCATGGCAAAGGGAGCCGGGAAGGAGAAGGGGAAGGGTCCCATACCCCGTACCCGGCTCCCATGCGGGCGATTGCGGAGGGAGAAAGTCACAGTCCGGGAGATCTTTAGCGCGGAGGAGGTGGCCGCACTGATTTTTTATGTCCTGCGCCGCCTCCCCAAGACCATCGCGGCAGGCGGCAGGATCACTGGCGGGTTCGGGCTCCGGGAGCGTCGGAAGCTGTGGGAGAAGGTGTGCCGGGCCATGTACAAACACTCTCGGTTCCAGCGCACCTACAACCAGGCCACGCAACGGTGGTCTGACCTCCTGGACCGTGAACGCGACCTGCTCGACCTGCTAGGCGTCGAGATCCCTCGGGCTTGGTGAGTAGTAGTAGCTATTTAATCACTACTCTGTTTTCTCCTGCTCTATGTGTTATCATATTGCAAATTTTTTTTTTCCGAAGAGCAATAATGCTGCCGATTACATTGTAGGTAAATTATGTTTCAAAATGTTCTGTGATTGCATTTCAAGTGCACTGCTCTCCTGCTCAGTGGCGGTGCTACTATGCTTATTTGTTTTCGATTTTTTGTGTTCATTTCATTGGCCTGAGTGATTATGTATGAGTGTACTTTACAGAACTGCGTAATGCTAAGCACCAAGGGGCAGATTTACAATTACTGGCGCATCCCTGCAAATTAGCAGGGATGCGCCAGTAATTGTGCGCCACGCCTCCACCACCCATGGTGCGCTGCATTTACAATGCGGCGCACCATGTGGCAAAAACGACACAGAAGCGTCACGCATCTGTGCCCTAAAGTCATCGCATTGCTGGAGTTGCGTCGCAACCACGACGCAGCTCCAGCAATGCTCTTGGGTGCCCTATCTCCCCAATGCTGCGTCAAGCCGTACGTCTGCTTCAAGCAGCCGCAGGGTTTAGAGTGACGCAGCATTGGCCTAAAAGTGACTGAGTGAAATCTTGTAGATTTCACTCAGCCTCTTTTAGGATGCATTCCTGCGCAGGAATGCCCTCCCTTGCGCCAGAACGCCCCCTGATGGCGCAGGGCTTTACAACATGATGCATCTCCCAGATGCGTCACGTTGTTAATATACCCCGCACCATGGCGCCTCTTTTGCGCTGCCGCTGCATCACAAAAGTCACACAACGACGGAGCAAAAGAGCCGCAAGGGACTTGTAAATCTGCCACTAGAGACTCAAGTCCAGTCCTTCCTTTGTACACCTGCCACTAATAAGAGTGGTGGTGGATTGATAGTTTGAGTATTTTAATGACTGGTTATGTAGTAGGAAACTTACTTTTTAGTGTTCTCACTGGTCTGCAATCACGATGGACTTTGTCTGTCACTTTGCGTGCTGCGGAGTGCTGCCTGCCAGTCCTAGTCGAACCTTTTTGTAGTTGGTTTAGTGAGTTACATAACTTTCCAAGTCGACGGTCCGCGAATCCAGCAATTCTAATATCCTAGTAGACCACACCAGATAGGTCAATGAATGTAGTGAAATTGTTGTCCATTTGTTATTTCCCCAAAATAATGTGTTATTGTTCTTTTGAAATGTTTGATTTGGTTGAGAACAATCATCCATGTTTGGGTCTTTCTTTCATGTTGTACATCAGCTCCCCCCAGGGGCAAGAGGACAGAGGAGGAGGAGGTAGCTTCGCCGGCGGACGAGGACCAGGAAGGCCAGGATCGGTCCGACGAGGGCTCCTCTGCTTGCCACAGTAAGTTTTCTTGTTAATATTAATAATTATACTTCCCTACCTTTTAGAGTACCTATTTTTTACTAACGACCCTCATTCGATTTTTCCTACATCGTCTTTGATCTTCTTGTAGACTGTTTCTAAATTCTTATCTTGCCTTTACTATGACTCCCTGTGGTACTACTAGATTATTATTATTAGTCTGTCTGTGTAGCTAACTAAGCTTGCACAGTTGGCAAAAGGTGTTAAACGAAACTTCCATTCTATTCATCAATAGCTCTATGCACTGAGTGCAGTCCTCTGGGGTGTCCATAATATCTTTTGAAGTCTTCTAAATGTTTATGCTTTGACAATTCTGTTAGGGGTGCTACTGGTCGTCTCACTTAATTCAGTGTAATTTTAGTTCAGGTCATGTTTAATTTTTACTTTCAGTTCAATTATTCGTTAGTGTGAAACTTAGGAGGAGTTTTAGAATGTAACTTCTAATTTTAGTCTATGTAACTAGTTTATTTGGGATTTGCTTTAGACAATGCTTGTTGGTTTCCAGTCCTTGTTTATGTCCTTATGGTTTCACCTTAGATTGTGCGCTCTAACGAGAGAGGCTCGCGCAGGCTCTCGTGACTGTGACTGTAAATGGAGAAAGGGCTCGCGCTGCTCTCGTGATAGACCTCTCTTCCAACGGACGACGCTTCGTCTCTCGTTGGATCCCTGATGAGCGCTTCTGCCCTTGTGAGTCAGGATCGTGTTAACGATCATAAATTCCTTTTAAAAACCATTTTCAAGTAGACGGTGTTTGATCGTCTATTTCCCAGCCCCTCGACGAGCTTTTAAGAAAGCTGTCATTTCTTCGTTGTTTTCCGCGGCTCCGCTGAGGCCGAAGCTCCGAGGAATCTTCTTCGAGTCAGCAGGTGCCGAGTTTCGTTTTCCTCCACCAGCCGGCAGTTCGAGTCTCCAGTCTTCCCGTCCCGTTTCAGGAAGGACAGTAAGATTTATTACTTCTGGCAAAATTTAAAACTGAAGAGTTCAACGCTACTTCTGAACTAAGACTAAATAACCAAGGCAGAAGTTCTACGTTATTCTTTAAGTTAGAGGGTTTCCTCTGCCCACAGTGAGAAAACAAACAAGTCTTGGCAAAGTCAAGTTTCAACCTTGAAAAAATAAACTGTTTAGTTAAATTAAGAATCTACCAGGAACTGCGTAGTCAAGAGGTAGACACTGTTAAATAAAACAAGCCTTGGCAAAGACAAGTATCAACTCTGTTAAATAAAACAAGCCTTGGCAAAGACAAGTATCAACTCTGTTAAATAAACTGTTAGTTTAGTTAAGAATCTCCCGGGAACTGTGAGGTCAAAGAGGTAGACTCTGGTAAATGAAACACGCCTTGGCTAAGGCAAGGGTCTAATGTTATTGTCAGTTGTGAAACTAAATTTGTAAATAGGAAAATTGTAACAGCCTTTGGAAAAAAGGCTGAATGTTCTTTCAAAAAGCAATCTGGTAGAAACTTAATAGCAAAAGTTATTAGGAGTAGGTTGTTGTGTTTTTTCTCTATCATCCTACTGCAGATATTCATTGACAAGAAGATTTGCTGAAGGTTTCAGGTATGAATATTGCATGATAGAAATCTGTTCAGTTCATTAACTTCATTAACAAACTAACGCATGTAATTGAGAAGTTTTACTGAAAATTCATGTTCTTCACTTTAAGGAGTCTTGAGTTGAGGCTGAGCAACAGAATTCAAAAGAGTGTGAGCGAAGGCCACAAAAACCTATGGTCAGTAGTAGAGGTGCTTAGACATTTTCTGAGTTTAGAGATAGTTTGAATGTTATATTTATTGTTAAATTTTGAACTACAGAATTGCGTGGAATCAGAGAAGCGCATCCAAAGAATTGGTTAGCGGCCTGGAACACTGTCAAGAGAAACAACTGAAAAAACAACACCTGAAGCAAATGTTTATTTATATGTTGTTGGTTTCTCTGTCCACTTCCCCTTTCCCTTAGGGAAAAGTTAATTCAGTCAGAGTTGAATTAATGATTGTGTTGACTGATCCTTGGGGGAGTTGGGAGTTTGCAACTTCAAGAGGAAACGTCAGGAGTGACTCTCAGGACTTCGCAACAGTAGACGAAGCCGCCTTCCAATTAATTGTTTCCTCTTGGGATTGTAAATTCACCCTCATGGATGTTTCACAGTTGTCACAGTTAGTACAGAAAATGACTGTGGAAATGGAAAATCTGCGATTGGAGAATCAATCGCTTCGTCAAGAGTTGGATGAGACTAGAGCGGGGTTTTCTGTTTGGAGGGATCCCTCTAAGGAGAGAAAACCAGTTTTAGCGCCAGCTAGGTTTGAGACTGATGTTAGTCAGCCACATACCTCAGGAGATCGGTCCGATAGTCAACCAGTACAAGTCACAGTCGTTACCCCTACACCTGTCCCTTTGGCTAACCCAGAAAGGTTTTCAGGAGATAATAGTAGATTTGCTACTTTTCTTAGTCAGTGTCAATTGCATTTCATGTGTAAACCTCAAATTTTTTCTTCTGACACAGCTAAGGTAGCATTTATAATTTCTTATCTTGGGGGGGGTGGCTGCAAATTGGGCAATGCCTTTGGTAGATAATAATGACCCTCTGCTTCATAATCTGCAAAATTTCAAAATAGCCATGTCTAACTTATTTGCAAAGCACACCTTAATTCAGTCTTCTGATAATGAGTTATTGAGTCTTCGTCAAGGGACCAAGGATCTCATTTCTTATATTACTACTTTCAATAGACTTTTGACTGAAACTCATTGGCCTGAGGAGAAGAGAATTTCCTTGTTTTATAGAGGTCTTAAAGATGATTTGAAAGATTCCCTTGCACACATAGTTAATTTGCCTGGTGATTTTAAGGAATTTCAGGATCTAGTGGTTAAGCTTGATCACAGATTAGGTGAACGTAAAAATGAGAAAACAAGGAGTGATTTTAGAAATTCATTAGTTAAATTTGAGAAAAAAGAGTCAGAAGTTAAGAATAATTTTGTTGAACCTGTTTGGCCGGGTGGGTTTAAAGGTCCTTTAACCTCTGAAGAAAAGGAACGGAGACGTAAGGGCAATTTGTGTTTGTACTGTGGCAAACCAGGGCACTTCGCTAAGGATTGTACTGTTAAACCGGCAAAAAAGGAAGGTCTTAGCTATGGAAGCTCCTTCTTCAAATCCGTCGGAAAACTAAAATTCTCGAGGAAAGTCGAGATCGTTTCCTCGAGTAAAGCTTCTTCTAAGATCTCCCAGTTTGTCACCAATGTAACTACACATATTCCTAAACATTTTACTATTCGGATGGTTTTTATTTTAACTACTCTTCAAAGACATAGTATTCCTGTACTTTTGGACTCTGGGGCTACAGGAAATTTTTTCGATATTGAGTTTGCCCATAAATTGAATCTAAAATTTGTTGCCAAGGAGGAACCTGAATCTGTGAGAGCTGTTGATGGTTCGGTTTTGTCTTCTGGAATGATTCAATTTAATACCGAACCATTGACTTTAGTGGCAGATAATGGACATACTGAAAGGGTGGTCTTTGATCTTATTGATGCACCGACCTTTGGAGTGATCTTGGGCATTCCTTGGTTGGAATTACATAATCCAAAAATTGACTGGATTAAAAGAACTGTTACTTTAGAGTCTTCTTTTTGTAAGTTACATTGTTATCAAGAAACCAGAGATCCAGTGATGCCTCTTTTTTGTGCTACTTTAAGTCCAGAAAGTAATAGGCTTCCAGTTGAGTATAGGAATTTTTCTAAGGTTTTTGATCCTGTTGAAGCAACTAAATTATCACCGCACAGAATTTTTTATTGCAGGATCGACTTAGTTCCTGGTGCTATTCTACCTTGTAGTAGAATATACGCCTTAACAGAACCTGAAAATGATTATTTAAGGAAGTATCTGGATGAACTTTTGGGATTAGGTTTTATCCGTCATTCAACTTCTCCAGTTTCGTCTCCTCTTTTCTGCGTTGCGAAGAAGTCTGGGGATTTGAGGGCGTGTATTGATTATAGAGCGGTTAATAAAGCGACCATTAAAAATAGGTATCCATTACCTTTGATTCCTGTGCTTCTTAATCAAATTAAAGGCTCTAGTATTTACACCAAACTTGATCTTAGAGGAGCATATCATTTGATTAGAGTCAAGGAAGGTGATGAATGGAAGACCGCTTTTCGTACGAAATTCGGTCTTTTTGAATATACAGTCATGCCGTTTGGTCTGTGCAACGCGCCAGCGGCTTTTCAATATTTTATCAATGAGGTCTTGCACGATCTTTTGGATGTTTGTTGTATCGTTTATATTGACGACATCTTGATTTATTCTAAAAATGTGGAAGAGCATGTGCAACATGTTCAGTCAGTACTTCAGAGATTGAGGGATAATTCTTTGTATGCTAAATTGGAAAAATGTGTCTTTAATGTCTCCCAAGTGGAATTTCTTGGCTATTGCTTGTCACCTGAAGGGATCCATATGGATCCAAAGAAAGTTGAAGCAATTTTAACCTGGCCAATTCCAGTTTCAATTAAAGACACACAGAGAATTCTTGGGTTTGCTAATTTTTATAGACGATTCATTTCTAAATTTTCTGAAATTGTTACTCCCATTACTCTGTTATTGAAAAAGGGAAGGCCTTCTCTTGGACTGAGGAAGCTGATCAAGCCTTTTCTTTGTTGAAAAAGGCTTTTACCTCTGCTCCTATTTTGGTTCATCCTGATCCTGATAGGCCATTTTTTGTGGAAGCGGATGCTTCGCAGACAGCCATTGGTGGGGTGTTGCTTCAAAAGGATTCAAATACTGGTCATTTACATCCCATCGCATTTTTCTCTAGGAAGTTACTTTTAGCTGAGCAAAATTATACAATTGCTGAACGAGAATTGTTAGCCATTAAAGATGTGTTTCAGGAGTGGAGACATCACCTTTTGGGGGCTACACATACTATCACAGTATACTCTGACCATAAAAATTTATAATTTTATTCCACTGTTAAGGCCTTTACTCCTAGACAGATGAGATGGCTACAATTTGTTAGCGAATTTGACTTTTTAATTATGTATCGACCTGGAAATAAGCAGTTGTTATCTGACACACTCTCACGATTAGTTTGTGAGAAAGATTTAAATTTTGCTAAAGAACCACCTAGTATTCTACCCTTGGAAAAAATAGCTGCTGAGATCCATTCTGAAAGTTTTTTAGACTCTGTTAAGAAAGAATTAAAAACTTTTAATTGTCATGAATGTTTATCTAAGAAGGGAAATTCTATTAAAGATGGTTTGTTCTATCACAACAATAAATTGTTTATTCCCACAAGGGATTTACAGGTTTTGGTTATGCAATGGAATCATGATTTGGCAATTGCTGCACATCCAGGTATTAATAAAACCTTGGATTTATGTCAGCGTCATTTCTGGTGGGAAAAAATGATTCCTATAATTCAGCAATTTGTGAAAGCCTGCCCAGTTTGCTCACGTCAAAAGGCATTACACGTAGCTCCAATGGGTCTACTACGTCCAATGACTATACCTCCTCAACCTTGGCACACAATCAGTCTAGATTTTATTACTGATCTCCCTAATTCTAATGGTTATACTGCGGTTCTTGTGGTGGTGGATTTGTTATCTAAAATGGGACATTTTATTCCATTACACAAGATTCCATCTGCAGCAGAATTTAGTACTGTGTTTTTATCTAATATTGTAAAACTTCATGGTCTTCCCTCGAAGATTATTTCAGATAGAGGTCCTCAATTCATTTCAAAATTCTGGTCAGAACTCAGTAAACAGTTAGGAATTGAGTTAGCTCTGTCCTCTTCTTTTCATCCACAGACTGATGGACAAACTGAAAAAGTTAATCAGCATGTAGAACAAGGTTTAAGATGCTTGTTAACAACTTTTTCTAATCCTTGGGATGAAGTTTTACCTTGGGCGGAATTTTCTTATAATAATACCACTCATTCGGCTTTGGGTTGTTCTCCTTTTTATTTTCTCACTGGTCAACATCCAAGATCTATCCCCATACTTTTACCTGACGAACAGTTGTCCATGCCTGCTGTTACTGATAGGTTGACACATTTGATGGACATTCAGGAAAAGGCTAGTAAGCAGTGGGTTAAAAGTAAGCTGACTATGAAAAGGACTGCTGATTCTCATCGTAAACCCTCTCCTTTGTATGAGGAAGGTCAGTTAGTTTGGTTATCTACTAGAAACATCCAGTCAGAAGGTCCTAGAAAGTTGAAACCTAGATATATTGGGCCTTTTCAAATTTAGAAAATTCTGAATCCTGTGTCTGTAAAATTAGTTTTACCTGAAGAATATGCTATTCATCCTGTTTTTCATGTTTCTCTTTTGAAACCTTTTGAACCCTCTACTCGACCTGATAATCCACCTCCGCCAGTGGTAATTGGTGATCATGTTGAGTATGAGGTTAAAGCTATTCTGGATTCTAAGAGGTTACGGGTACTTTGTTTTATTTGGTTGATTGGAAAGGTTACGATCCTTCTGAGCGATCTTGGGAACCTGAGAAGAATGTTCATGCCCCTAGACTTGTTAGGACTTTTCATGCTTTACATCCTGACAAACCCAGACCTGTAAGACGACCTTTGGGGGGAGGAACTGTTAGGGGTGCTACTGGTCGTCTCACTTAATTCAGTGTAATTTTAGTTCAGGTCATGTTTAATTTTTACTTTCAGTTCAATTATTCGTTAGTGTGAAACTTAGGAGGAGTTTTAGAATGTAACTTCTAATTTTAGTCTATGTAACTAGTTTATTTGGGATTTGCTTTAGACAATGCTTGTTGGTTTCCAGTCCTTGTTTATGTCCATATGGTTTCACCTTAGATTGTGCACTCTAACGAGAGAGGCTCGCGTAGGCTCTCGTGACTGTGACTGTAAATGGAGAAAGGGCTCGCGCTGCTCTCGTGACTCTGACTGGTCTATAAATAGACCTCTCTTCCAACGGACGACGCTTCGTCTCTCGTTGGATCCCTGATGAGCGCTTCTGCCCTTGTGAGTCAGGATCGTGTTAACGATCATAAATTCCTTTTAAAAACCATTTTCAAGTAGACGGTGTTTGATCGTCTATTTCCCAGCCCCTCGACGAGCTTTTAAGAAAGCTGTCATTTCTTCGTTGTTTTCCGCGGCTCCGCTGAGGCCGAAGCTCCGAGGAATCTTCTTCGAGTCAGCAGGTGCCGAGTTTCGTTTTCCTCCGCCAGCCGGCAGTTCGAGTCTCCAGTCTTCCCGCCCCGTTTCAGGAAGGACAGTAAGATTTATTACTTCTGGCAAAATTTAAAACTGAAGAGCTCAACGCTACTTCTGAACTAAGACTAAATAACCAAGGGAGAAGTTCTACGTTATTCTTTAAGTTAGAGGGTTTCCTCTGCCCACAGTGAGAAAACAAACAAGTCTTGGCAAAGTCAAGTTTCAACCTTGAATAAATAAACTGTTTAGTTAAATTAAGAATCTACCAGGAACTGCGTAGTCAAGAGGTAGACACTGTTAAATAAAACAAGCCTTGGCAAAGACAAGTATCAACTCTGTTAAATAAAACAAGCCTTGGCAAAGACAAGTATCAACTCTGTTAAATAAACTGTTAGTTTAGTTAAGAATCTACCGGGAACTGTGAGGTCAAAGAGGTAGACTCTGGTAAATGAAACAAGCCTTGGCTAAGGCAAGGGTCTAATGTTATTGTCAGTTGTGAAACTAAATTTGTAAATAGGAAAATTGTAACAGCCTTTGGAAAAAAGGCTGAATGTTCTTTCAAAAAGCAATCTGGTAGAAACTTAATAGCAGAAGTTATTAGGAGTAGGTTGTTGTGTTTTCTCTCTATCATCCTACTGCAGATATTCATTGACAAGAAGATTTGCTGAAGGTTTCAGGTATGAATATTGCATGATAGAAATCTGTTCAGTTCATTAACTTCATTAACAAACTAACGCATGTAATTGAGAAGTTTTACTGAAAATTCATGTTCTTCACTTTAAGGAGTCTTGAGTTGAGGCTGAGCAACAGAATTCAAAAGAGTGTGAGCGAAGGCCACAAAAACCTATGGTCAGTAGTAGAGGTGCTTAGACATTTTCTGAGTTTAGAGATAGTTTGAATGTTATATTTATTGTTAAATTTTGAACTACAGAATTGCGTGGAATCAGAGAAGCGCATCCAAAGAATTGGTTAGCGGCCTGGAACACTGTCAAGAGAAACAACTGAAAAAACAACACCTGAAGCAAATGTTTATTTATATGTTGTTAGTTTCTCTGTCCACTTCCCCTTTCCCTTAGGGAAAAGTTAATTCAGTCAGAGTTGAATTCCTGATTGTGTTGACTGATCCTTGGGGGAGTTGGGAGTTTGCAACTTCAAGAGGAAACGTCAGGAGTGACTCTCAGGACTTCGCAACAGTTTTTATTAAAACATTATTACAACAAGAAACTGTCAATGACCACCAAGAAAGAATAAGATACTAGTTTACTTTTTGATTGGATAGGAGGACAATCCATACTACTATTGTTGCAGGGACAATTCTGCACAAACAGAACTATGGACACTAAATAGTGCATTGTTTATCAAGTGTAATAGGCGCAGTTAGACTTTCCACATACCTCAGTCATAACAGAATTTGAACCCCCATCTCCTTACTGACTAGCTAGTGTGACAGAGTCATTTAGCTCCCTAATTCATCGACGATTGATCCCCAATGATGATTATCCAACCCAGGACATAAGACTACGGAGTCAGAGTCCAGAACTGTCAGAGCCACAGACTCATGCTTGCAAATTGCAAACCCTTTCGCTCACTCACTCATGACTAAAAACTACAGAGTCTATGTAAGTTTTAAAGCTTTATTAAAAGTAAAAACATTTATTAAAATCAAGTTCATCATACAACATAAACGGTGGATTGAAAATGGAAAAGTGCTTAGTGATTTCACACATTAATTGTGGGCGAGCACTCACCTGGTTGGAACTTCAAATATTCTTTGTGGTGCTGGATCGTTGCTGACTCCGTCCTAGTGATGATGATCTGATGTTGCTCTTGTTCTTAGAAGGGAAGCTTCTGTCTGTTATGAGAAAATTGGTGCATGTTAAAAAGCAAGCATTCATCAGTTGTGCCAAAAACTGTAGCAAGACAAGCAACACCCTTCCCTGAAAAAAAGAGCAATTTTTAGTTTTGACTAGACAGTCACAAATTATTACATTTGTTTGTGTAGTCGTAGTGACATTTTTTCATTCCTAGACAAAATACTAGGGAGTGGTGTATATGGCATCTAAGAATCTGAAATGTATTTTCTAGGCGGAACATCGGCACAACCATCCACCGGTGCCGGGGCCAGCGCGGAGGTGGGCCCTCTTGGGGCGGAGGCGGTGCAACAGCCAGTGGAAGCTGCTGTGAGGGATGCCACGGTAGTGGCAGACAGTAGTAAGCTATTATATTCCTTACTTATTGAGATAGCAGACTGCAGAGTGTGCTCTCTGCACGGGTGTATATGTTGTACAGTACAAGTATACTATACTGTTAAGAAGACTTACAAATTTAGAACTAAGTTTTTATTAACCAGGTAGTAGCCTCCTCTAAATTGACTTCAACTCAGCTGTGAATGTTTTTTCGAGAATCCAAGTCAGATCAGAGATGAACTTAATGGATGGGATGCACGAAAAGGGAAAGAAGGGTGTAAGTAAGTGTGGAAGGACGAGCGAGTTAAAAGTAATGATGACTGGCAAAGAATGATACGTGTTTTTCAATGCTGCCCGAGGTGGCTGGGAATATGATGCATGGCCGGTTGAAGGATGAAGCAAGCATGGGTGGAAGGAGAAAGGAAAGAGGACTGCCTGGGTGGGTGAAACAGAAACTGTATGTGTGCGCAATATATCCTTTGGTTGAAATTCAAATGCAAGTCAAGCACGGATGCATGGCTTGCGGTTTCCAAAATAAAATGAAAATGTTGTTTTCCTGTGAGAAAAAGTAAGTTTTGTCCACTTGAGACATTAAGAAGAAAGATTGACATTTACTTTGAATGGATGGATGCCTGGATCATGGTACTATCTGACTCATAGATAGCACATGTGTATGTAGAGAGAGTAGACGGTCACTGGATGAACTAAGTCTTACTTTGAAGAGCATGTAACACCGCACCCGCACATCCGTTCCAGTGTAGGAAAGGCAAGGAAAAGAAGTTGTAATTTTTCTGAATACTACCATGAATAGTAGCAGTAATTTGTATTGCAAGCACAGCATATATCCGGCGATTACGGGGGCCACTCACTACCTCTGTTAATAATTTTAGTACAACTCTGTCATTCATGTGTGGCCTATCAGTGTTCACTCAATAAAAAACAAAGCACCTAATCATCCCATATGTAATCAAATACATATCCTGTGAAAGGATAGATAATCATATTATTTATCTTCTTCATTTTCCTTTTCTAGTAGTCATTGGCACTGTAGGGTGAAAGTTAAATTAATTAAGCAGTAGCCCTTGTAACAGAGTATTCTCAGTGCCACCCGTAATAGAAAAGTAAGAGCTTCACCACCTGCATGTACTGGACTAGTACAGTAACGCAAGCCCGTGTCATCATGGCGTACGTCTGTTTTTCTCGGGTGCAAGTTGACTGCGCTGGCATTATGCCGGCTTCCAGAAGTTTACGTACCAATTTCGCTAAACAAGAGAGAAGAAGAAGAATAAGACTGTCATAGTCGACTCTAATGTAGTGAGTCCATAGTGCTCATAGAATTGATTCCTGAAACTCCCACTAATGTTAGAGCAAGGCAGAAGAAGTGGGAGGTTAGATAGATACAGGCCACAAATGTTATGTACTGTGCTTGCAAGTTGCTAGTTCTACTGTGACACAACTTTCTGCTGAATTATTTTGTGTTAATCTTAAAGAGGATTGGTTACAGACTATGTTTTTCTTTCATCATATAGATGCTCCTTCCAAACTGCCACGGAAGGAGCTGGCTAGACGGGCCGGGCAACGGAAACTGGAGGCGATTGTCGCCGAATATCGGCGTCTGGTGGCCCAGGAGGAGGAGGAAACGCAGTCGCAGACCACCACAACATCCACAGGGACAGCTGCATCCTCCTCCGCGCTCCCTGGGTCAGCCAGTCAGCGCAGGCCTCCAGCTGTACGGAGCCATGGTACCGCAGCCACCTGCCACCACCAAGCAGCCAAACAATCAGCTGCCCCCCACAGTAGGTGCCAGTCACACGTGCACCGCCTAACCCTCAGGGTGTCCTACCTTGAGCAGGAGCAGAAGAAACTGAGAATCCTGCTCAAGAACCTCTGCAAGGAGCATGACCACCTGGCCCAAAAAGTATGCTGCCAGCGGCATTAGAGAAGGAGAGACTGTCCCTTGCCCCTTTTTTAAAGACTTTTGGGGGGTGGGAATTGGGAGTTGGGTTTTTGGACTTTGGGGACTTTTTATTTCACGGACAATCTTTGTGGTTTGGGGGGGGGGTGGGTCAGGTCTTGTGGGATAGTTTATTTTTGTTAGGGATATAAATAATTATTACTTTCAACTTAAACATAGCATACGTGTTTTTACTGCAGTTGAGGCTGGAGGGGGGGTTAACTCTAAGTTTGTTTTCCTGAAACTTAAGTGGCTTCTTGATTCAAATTGTGTAAGTAATTGCCCAAATGTTTACAAAAGTAAGTGCCTCTCACAGAGTTACTGAATTCAATTGTCCTAGGACTTTACTAGTACTACCACCAGTCTCTTGTCTCTCATACTACTTCATTATTCTTCCTCCCCAAACGCTTATCTTACCTGTAATTCGTGTTTGAAATTAGGTCTAGGCACAGGGCTGCCTGCATGGCAAATGGCCCAGACCCGTCAACCCAGGCGGAAACAAGTTGAATACCCCCAAACAGCCAAAAAGCAAAACCGCAAAAAGTGAGACTTAGAATTATTTAGCCCTCAATCCCAAATCACTCCGTGCGCGCTCTGCAGCTAGGCCCTAACTTCCCTTTGACACCATGGATTTTCTTCAAACCACTTGCAATCAAAACTACCCATACCCAGCGTTGCTCCAAGACCCCCCAACCCCCCAAACACCAGGAACCCACCCAAGCAGGCCCCCGAAAACACAAAAGTGAGTGAAAACTCTAAAAAGTGAAAAACTTTTTCAGCATGGATTTAGTCCAAACCACTTTTATCCGGTATTAGACCTTCCCAGCAATGCCCCCAGACCCGTCAACCCAGGCGAAAAAAAGTAGAAGACCCCCAGACAGGAAAAGCAAAACAGGAAAAACTCACACTTAGAAATATTTAGGCCTCATTCCAAAATCACTCCAAGCGTACTCTGCAGCTAGGCCATAACTCCCCTTTTCCACCATGGATTTCCTGAAAAATAAATGCAATCAAAATTAGACTGTGCCAGCAGTGCTCCCAGGCCCCAAAACCCACCCCCAAACACCAGGAACCCCCCCAAACAGCACCCCAAAAACAGCCAAGTGAGCAAAAACGGAAAAACTTTTTCACCATGGATTTAGTCCAAACCACTTTTATCCGGTATTAGACCTTCCCAGCAATGCCCCCAGACCCGTCAACCCAGGCGAAAAAAAGTAGAAGACCCCCAAACAGGCAAAAAGCCGAAATACAAAAACGGGCACTTAGAATTATTTTGGCCTCATTCCAAAATGACTCCATGCGAGCTCTGCAGCTAGGCTCTAACTCGCCTTTGCCACCATGGATTTTCTTCAAACCCCTTGCAATCAAAACTTCCCATACCCAGCGTTGCTACACGACCCCCCAACCCCCCCAAACACCAGGAACACCCCCAAGCAGGCCCCCGAAAACACGAAAGTGAGCGAAAACTCTGAAAAGTGAAAAACTTTTTCACCATGGATTTAGTCCAACCACTTTTATCCGGTATTAGACATTCCCAGCAATGCCCACAGACATGTCAACCCAGGCGGAAACAAGTTTAACAACCCCAAACAGCCAAAAAGCGAAACCGCAAAAAGTGAGACTTAGAATTATTTAGCCCTCAATCCAAAATCACTCCATGCGAGCTCTGCAGCTAGGCCCTAACTCCCCTTTGCCACCATGGATTTTCTTCAAACCACTTGCAATCAAAACTACCTAAACCCAGCGTTGCTCCAAGACCCCCCAACCCACGCCCAAACACCAGGAACCCCCCAAACAGCACCCCAAAAACAGGCAAGTGAGCAAAAACGGAAACACTTTTTCACCATGGATTTAGTCCAAACCACTTTTATACGGTATTAGACATTCCCAGCAATGCCAACAGACCCGTCAACCCAGGCGAAAAAAAGTAGAAGAACCCCAAACAGGCAAAAAGCAAAACCGGAAAAACTCACACGTAGAAATATTTAGGCCTCATTCCAAAATCACTTCAAGCGCGCTCTGCAGCTAGACCATAACTCCCCTTTTCCATCATGGATTTCCTGAAAAAAAAATGCAATCAAAATTAGAGTGTGCGGGGGGCGTGGCTAGCGCTCGTTGATGGCGGCCGCAGACTAAAGAGGCTCCCGAGCAGAAGCGGCTTCCCGCACCCATCCGAATCACCTATCCTGCTCTGAATTGTGGCTGAAGGGGTGGAATAGTCCCGGAGTCCCAGCGGCGTTCAGCGCTGCACTCTTAAGACGGATCCGGCGAAGCGGCAGGCTCGGAGGACGGACACGGCCGGAGGAGAGGTGGGGCCTGACGCCAGCCGGGAGGCAGCGGAGCTGTGGTGATCCCGTAGCCCGGCCGGAAATTACCCCTCGCCGGCCGCATCTAGCCGGAAGTGCCGGCTCACCGGGAGAGCTGCCGCAACATACGTGGCCTTCACCCAGGGATCCAAAGACTTGGACGGAGCCCCGCGACCCCCGGCGCCGACCGAGGGGACAGCAGCGCCAGACCCACGGCTTCCGCATTAGCCGCGGTCCGGAATGATCAAAACGGGCGCCGCCATTTCATTGCGCCGTTAATGCATCACGGTCCAGTGTCAGCAGCCCCGGCTTGGCAGTGACCGGGCGGGTTCGCAGGCACCTACACAAGACTCTGCCACTACAATTACTGCATCTTGTCAGCGGGAATACGGCGGTGGACGCGGGCAGCGGGGGTAGAGCGAACCCCCCCCCCCCCCCCCTCCCTTCTACTGTGACTCTATCCGGGGCGCTGATTCCGACGGCGGTGCAAACGCCAAGGGGTACACCTCCTACTAGCGACACCCCAGGTCCCTCGCCGACACCGGTTCAGATCCACTTCGTCCAGCTGGCCGCAGGAGCAGTGAAAGACCGGGCCTTACCCGGGGGGGGAGAAAGAAACCGCGCCATTCGCGGTTGTAGACGCCCTGCATTGCCCAGGTTGGAGGCGGAGGTCGGGGCCAGCAGCCACGGACAAGCGAGAGAACACCAGACACCCTCAAACCAGGCCACACTACTCGAGGCATAATCGGGCTGCCCTGCCCAGGATACGCTCCAGAGGATGTCGAACAGAGGCCCCCGACAAAATGCCGCCCAGGCCAAACTTGATAAATTCGCATATGAATGGCACTCTCCGCCCCAGGATCAACGCAAGACAGCCGGGAAACTGACGGAGACGGAAGGGGCCAAGAAGGCCACTATCGAAGACGTCTTGGCGGCACTGGCACAAGTGCAAGCGACAGTGGGGGCTACAGCTACCGAAGTCACCCTGATCCGGGCGGACCTCCACAAAATGTCCGAAAGGGTCAAGCAGGTAGAAGTTGTGACTAAATCCCTGGTCGAGGATGTGTCGGAACTGCAGACAGCAATGGAACGTCTGCAGACGGACAATAAGTTGCTTCGCGACAAGCTGGATGACCAGGAAGGGCGCTCTCGGCGCAACAACGTCCGAATTTTGGGGGTACCGGAATCGGAAGACACTGGGGCAATGGACCTTTATGTGGAGGACTTAATTAAAACCAGGCTCCAACCTAAGGGGCTCTCCCATTTCTTCTCAGTGGAACGGGCACACAGGGTGCCGGGGGGGAAGCCTAAGACTGGAGGGCCACCTCGGCCGATATTGGCTAGACTATTCAATTTCAGAGACCGCGATGCCATCCTTCAAGCCACAAGAGTGGCACCGGCCATCCAGGTCCAAAACTCAAAGATAGCGTTCTTCCCAGACTACACGCGGAGGTCGCTAGGAGGAGGAAGACATTTTTGGAGGTCAAAAAAACATTGCGGGACAAGGAGTTACAATACTCGATGCAATTTCCAGCCCGATTGCGAGTGGTGGCGGACAAAAAAGTGTGGTTTTTCGACACCCCCGAGGCTGCCCGGGACTGGTTGGAGGGATGGCATACTGTGGGCAAACAGAGGAAACCGCCAAGACAACAGCACGAACGTGGAGGGAACGCCGGATCGGGCTCACAGTCTTCCAGTCGAGGTGGAGCAGAAGGATCACCCTCACATGGATTTGCAGGGACTGGCGGTGAGGAATGACCCCGGCCCCGGACAATAGGCACGGGTGAAGTTTGCTGATCATCATCGACGCATCGCTCGGCGGCTGCCGTTGGACTCTGGCGACACTATCCCGGAAGCAAGCGGGGATGCCGCCTGCTCGGGGAGACACTCTCCCCCTTACACGCAAGTACTCTGGTTGTGGGAGGGGTAAAGCGCTCTGCTCAGTTGGGGAGGCGGGCAGTTGAAGGTCCGTTAGGCAGGGATGCAGGGAGGGGGAATTGGGGAGGGATGGGTTTTGTTACAGTTAGGAACACATTTTTACGGTCACGAGAAGTACCTAGACTCCCAGGCGAATCTGGATTACGCAAAGGCTACGAACAGGAGGGTGCGACTCCCAGCGGGATGTTAGAAAATGAATCTGCCCGGGGTGGAAAGAAGAATCGGGTGGATGACTATCTCATCTGGCCTTCAGAATCACTTGGGGACAGTTTGATACCCGACACCCGCACCACACGTCCCCGTCACTACATTGTTTGCACAGGGATTTCCAATGGCGAATGCTTTGCTGCCGGAAAGGGATGAGGTGGATGTAGAGACACGCTGCCCTGCTTTGAGTATTATGTCCTGGAACGTGAGGGGGCTAGGGGACAAGGTTAAGCGGGGGTTGGTCCTTACCGCAATTAGGAGACAGAAACCCACGATGGCATTATTACAAGAAACACATTTGACAGGGGGTACGGTTAAAGCCTTAGACAGGCGAGGTTACAAGATGGTAGTCCATTCAGACTTCACGTCGGGATCCAGGGGGACCGGTATCCTAATGCAGAAAAACACAAGCTTTATCCCCCTGCTTATGAAAACTGATGACCAAGGCTGTTTTGCAGCCCTTCAGGGGCAGTGGGAGGGGAAACTACTTAACTTGGTTTCAGTGTACATCCCACCAGCACTACACTCAGTACAACTCCCTAAATTAGGAGATTTTATTCTGGCCCTCCCTGAAGGGGATGTTATCTTGGGAGGGGATTTCAACGCGATTCTGGACGCCCAACTCGACAGGTTCCCCGTACCGGCCTCCATGGGAGGAATCCCCCGCCTCCAACAGTTCTTGACAGCCCTAGGCATGACGGATGTCTGGAGGCGCCTCCACCCCAGCACCAAAAAATACACCTTTCACTCTACGGCACACGGGAGTCTGTCGAGAATTGACCATTTTTTGACTCTGGGGGACGGTCTCCAACAGATTGATACAATGGTAATTCACCCAAGAGGGATCTCAGATCACTCCCCGCTTACACTTACACTCTCCTCACGGACGCGGACACACAGGCGCATGTACCCCATACAGGCCTCCTACCTCAAGATTCCCCAGATCCGTAAGGCTCTGAAGAAGGCGACGACGCGGTACTTCGCTGAAAATGCAAACTCAGTAAGCTCAGCCGAGGTACTGTGGGAGGCATACAAGACAGTCCTGCGGGGGGAAGCCATACACACGATCACAGGCCACCGGCGCGAACGTTCTCGGGAACTAGATGGAATAGACCTGACGTTGCAGGAGTTAACAAAGGTACACGAACAGGGCCCCACTCCTTCCACTCTACATGCACTGACTCTGCAACAACAGCTTTATAATGACCACCTACGTATGCATGTTAAGGGGTGTCTGACTGACACACAGAACAAGATCTATGAGGTGGGTGATAAGGCCGGGAAACTATTGGCGTGGCTTGACAAACGGGAAGGAAACTCTAGGGGAATCCCACATCTCAGGGACCAATATGGTACGCTATATACTGACCCGGACCAAATTGTGGGGCTGCTAGCAGACCACTTTGAACAGGTATATACCCCTGACCGGGTAGTCACCCCGGAAATGGCCAGAGAGGTGCTAGCGCCGATCGAGGTCCAAACATTGTCCCCGGAGGTGTCCAGTGAACTAGAGGCCGATATCACCGCAGAAGAAATCCAGTTGGCTATTCGTGCCTTGAACCCGGGTAAGGCGATGGGGCCTAACGGAATACCGATAGAATGGTATCAAGCACTACCGGAGACTCTCAGTCCATTTCTGCTGGAAATGTTTCAGGAATGTCAGGAGAATGGCACGCTCCCGCCAGACCAGAGAATAGCGACCATAGTGACTATCCCCAAACCAGGCAAACCGCCGGATGACTGTTCATCGTACCGCCCCATTTCGCTGCTCAACGCAGAAGCGAAAATACTCGCTAAACTCCTGGCGATGAGACTCCTGCCTCATTTGGCCTCTCTGATACACCCGGACCAATCGGGGTTCATGCCACACAGAAACACCGCGCTGAACTTACGACGCCTACACGGGGTCCTAGCCAGAGCGGATTCGGTACCGTCCCAGGCAGTGATATTAGCCCTTGATGCCAAAATGGCATTTGACCTGGTGGAATGGCCGTACCTGTTTGAGGCATTGTCCCGCCTGGGGTTTGGTCCCCGGTTTATTGCTTGGGTCAGACTGTTGTATGCTGGCCCGGTGGCTAGAGTGGTGGCTAATGGCCATACCTCGCGAATATTTCCGCTGGGAAGAGGCACGAGGCAAGGATGTCCCCTCTCCCCCTTGCTATTTGCGATCTCACTGGAACCACTCGCCACGCTCATTAGGACCTCCCCTTTGCTTAAGGGCATCTGCTGGAAGGAGGGCTGGGAGGATCGGCTGTCGCTGTACGCAGACGACATGCTGATCTATCTAACTAACCCCGAAGAAGGAGTGCCAGCCCTATTACAGCTCTGCGACGCTCATGGCAGGATCTCAGGGTACACCCTGAATTGGACTAAATCGGAACTTTATGTTCTGAAGGGGCAGCCACCGGCCCTCGACCTGACTTGTCCTCTACGGATGGCAGGCTCATCATTTAAATATTTAGGCATCCACATCACTAGAGACCCCGCAGAATTCGTTGACAAAAATTTGAAACCTCACTTGGATAGGCTCAGGCGTGATGTCAAATTCTGGGCGGAACTTCCACTGACGCTCCTGGGACGGGCTGCACTATACAAGATGATGGCTCTGCCCAGATTTTTATATGTCCTAGAAAACACGCCTTACCCGGTGGCCCCTAAATTCTTTCAGATGGTCGCGGCGTTAGTCTCCAACCTCCTATGGGGGACCCACCCGGCTCGCATCGCCCAATCGAAACTACATAGAGGATGGTTTGAGGGTGGCATTGCTCTGCCCAACCTAAAGCTATACTACTGGGCAGCGCACCTTAAGCCCATCAACCACTGGCTTCACGCCTCACAAGGCGAGCCAGCCTTTCAGGCCGAAAGGGGACAGCTGGGCATGGTCAACATGTTGACTCCGCTCTATGACCGCCGTAAAATTCGAGCTTTGGTGGGACCCACCAGGTTAACGGTCACAATCTGGCACACAGCGACCGCTGCACTGGGCTGGAAAGGGACAATCACCAAGTTAACTCCACTGTGGGACTCTCGAGTCCTCAGGCACCTACGAAACAGCAAAGGTTTTTCCCACTGGGACACTATAGGGATCTCCACAGTGGGAGATCTTTGGGAAAAGGGAGGGATACTACCCTTCAACAGACTGAAGGAACTGTATGATCTCAATGAGAGGGAATTGTATAGATACATCCAGGTCAGGCATGCCCTACTAGCAGTTTTGCCCGCAGACACCGACCTGCCCGAAGCATCCCCACTGGAGGATCGCCTTCTTACAGAATTCATGGTCGAGCGCGCAACATCCCTCACATATCGCAAACTAATAAACAATTTCCCAGACCCTACATTGCCGTTAAAGTTGAAGTGGGAGGACGACACTAGCGAGATAGATGAAAATGAATGGAATGAGGCACTGGCATCGCCTAGAGAGGTAGGCATCTCTGCGAGATTACGATTAGTGCAATTGAAAATACTGCATAGGGTATACTACACTAGAACACTGCTACACCGCATCCACAGGATAGAGCACCCTTACTGCCTGCGTGGGGGTGGGGAAGAAGGCACATTCTTCCATACTATATGGGACTGCCCCAGGATCCAAGAATACTGGAAACAGATACTTCGCAAGATCTCACAAACACTAGAAACTACACTGTTGCCTGACCCGAAGAGGTGCCTTATTAATGTGTGGGAACCTACAGATGTCTCCAGATCCGGACGGATTTGGGTTACGGTGGGGTTGATGGTGGCAAAGAGAGATATTGCGCAGCGCTGGGGGGTACCAGAAGTACCAACTATGTCACACTGGTGTGCAAATATGGACAAGGTGATGGTGACGGAAAGGGCGGTATATTCCAACCGTGCATGCCCGGGGAAGTGGAATAAGATCTGGTCTAAATGGAATGTGTATAGAGGTGAGATATGTGACCCGTTGCCAGAAACTGATCTGGATGACTCCGACGAAGACGGGAGGAGTGACGTATAGTGACTAATTCCGGGAGGGCAAGAGGGATGGGATTTGGAGGAAGACGCCCTTCCTGGGTGGCCTTGCCAGGTTTTGAGGCCGGACACACACGAGATGTTGATTTCAAAGCATACAGGTCTAGTTATGGACTAAACCCTTACAGGGCTTAAGGTACAGCCACCGGGTTATAGCATGGGAAACCTAGGGAAGTTAAATTATAGCTGATCACTATTCAAATGGAAATGACCACACTTGTGTTCCACACAGTTAATTTGTTTGTTTTCTTGGTTACGAAAATGGGAAATCAAAGACCGCTTATCTCTGGTGAATTGCGATTCAATGCCACGCCCTACCATCGAGACGCATGTACTGTATTCTGCATTGAGGGATAACCCTTTGCTTTCACTGTAATGTTATATTGACAACTCGAATGCACCATAGCGGCCGGCCCATCGGGTTGTAGGCATTCCGCAGTGTACTGTAAGTGATGCAATAAAAGTTTTTGCTTCCCAAAAAAAAAAAAAAAAAAAAAAAAAATTAGACTGTGCCAGCAGTGCTCCCAGCCCCCCCGACCCAGCACCGCAAATCTAGAACACCCCCAAAGAAACCCCCAAAAACCTGCAATACTAGTATATTCAAAACATGGCATATTGCGCTGTTCAAAAAAACAAACAGCAATTGGTTTCAACAGAGACAGGCAGCCATTGCTGTCCACTGCATGCCATCTTCTCATTATTCATTACCTGTTCTACTTTTTGTCCGCATCTTCTTCGGAAAGTGAGGGCCCCCAGGGCAGCCTCTCCTGTAAATTTCAGAAGTAAGTCTGTCAACAATCAGCAAGCATGTAGTCAGTCAGTTATTTCAGTCCCACTTGAGGGGACTCGTCTACGAAGACAAAGTTTATTTTTTCTCCATAATCCATCCATCTGCCTTGAGGGAAATGGATAGGGGGAGTCTGGAGGAGGAGGATAGAGGAGCATGATTGAGTTGTGAACTTGTGAACATCAGGAATGCAGACTGCGGCACCTTCAAATCAATAAGGAAAATAAGATGAAGACAGTACTGATGATGGACTTGTTGTGATTAGGTGATTAGAGTTTTGTTGTGCTAAAAGTTGCAAAACAAAGAAATACACACAGGAATAAAAGTGAAAGTACGGAAAAAAGGAAGTAATTTTCAAGCCTCGGTGTCAGGGAAGTAGAGCTCGTCCTCAAAGTCTATGAATTGAAACGGGAGTAGGTCTGGTGACAGAGAAGAACTTCCGTTGGCGTCACCTAAGTCGGTGTCCTCTTCTTCCGGCATGCATTCACGTATTTTGTAATCGGGTGGTATGAAGTGCTGATTCATCTTGATTATTGTGAACCTCTCCACATTTTTGGGCAAAAGACGGGTCCTTTTTGAAGTTAAAATGGCACCAGCAGCACTGAAAACAAGTTCAGAAGACACGCTTGCGAGTGGGCAAGACAAATAATTTAGAGCCAGGTTGGTGATCAATCGCCATCCAGACCTTTTCATATACCAATATGCCAATGGGTTCTCATTATGACAGACCTCTGTTGGGTCATCCAGATAGTCCTGCACCACCGACTCAAGGTTCTCCATGGTTGATCCACTTTGCGTAACATCTGCGACCTTTGCAAAAGTGGACCGAGCAAACCCTTGCTGAGTTAGCCAATCCCCTTCCGACAATATTTTTGGGCGGCCTGGTGCAGGTGAGGATGATGATATGGTTGCTGGTGTCGTTAACGGTGAGGGAAAGTGACTCCCTTCGGCCATGGATTGAGAAGTGGAACTTGACGCCGGATGGCCTGCTGATTCAGTTTTACTTGTGCTGCCTCCTTGAAGGTTCTGCCACTCTTTTTCGAACTGAGTGGCTGACACAGCTAGCCAATGTTTGTACTTTGAAACATCTGCTTCTTTAAAAGGAATGAATGCTTTGCTAGCCACTGCCTTTTTGTACCGTGGATCCAGAATAGTGGCACAAATGTAATGTTGTTCTGTATGTATGTTTGTAAGCCTTTCATTGAGAAGTAGGCACCTTAATAACTTCTCCGCCAAATCATATGCTTCTCGCTTTTCACCATCATCTCTGAACGTTGAAGACACGTCCTTCAGTTGGTGCTCTAGCATGCGCAACAATCGGATAGCTTTGCTCAAAGAACAGTCCTCCCTGCTGACTTCACGCGTGAAGAGCTCAAAAGGACGAAGCATGTCTGTCAGGCTTGCAATTAGCTTCCATTCCTGCAACTCTAGCCTCATCTCTTTGTGAGTAGAACCCAGTTTATAGACATAATCATTTATTACCTCCCACTGCTCAGACAGACGCTCAAGCATGTAATAGGTTGAGTTCCGACATGTTTCCACCTCCTGGATGAGTCCTTTGACTGGCAGTCTACGTTCATGTTGAGTGGTCCTCAGCTCCTTCCGGGCCTTAAAAGAATGGCTGAAATGTGTGCAGATTCTTCGGCAGGTGGTCAGTAACTTGCTGACTGTGTTTTCATTTTTCAAGAAATCTTGCACCACAATGTTAATACTGTGCGCCAAACACGGCACTCTGAAATAGCCACCTTGCTGCATGGCCTTAACTATATTACTGCCATTATCCGTGGGAACATAACCAACTATGCGATTTCTTGGATGCAGCCATTCAGAGACCTTCCTATCAAACTCCTCCAAAAGGTTAGGTGCAGTGTGAGATTTCTCCATGGCAAACATGCCTACTGTTGCATGTTTGCGAGTAGCTTGAAAAACTTCCTCCGTGTCCACACCTGCTTGTAACTGTTGTTCGACCCCTGCAAAAGAGACCCAGTGTGCAGTGATGCACATGTAATCAAGGGCTTGGCAACTGGTCCATATGTCTGTTGTCATGTGGATAGTGTGAACAGCACTCTTCAGAATAGCTGCGCCAATCACCTTCAGCACATCTTGATGTAGTGCTGGAACAGCAACCCTGGCAAAATAGGACCGGCTAGGAACCTTGCATTTAGGGCAGATTGTTGTCACAAATTCACGAAAACCCACCCCTTCACTGAAAGAGAAAGGGAGAAGATCCAGCGCTAGCATTTTAGCCAGCTTTGCGTTATACAGATATACCGCTGGGTGGTTGCGTTCAAATGGCGCATCCGACCAAAACACGCTGCTAATGGTGGGCTGGACCGTTTTACATGATGATGATGATGATGCAGACTTCAAACCAGTTAGGCTCATTGATTTAGTTTTTTGCATTGATGTCTCACGCTGACTCTTAGTGTGCCTCATACATGTTGCAGGGGTAGAGGGTGTGGGCGCTACCACTGCAGTGCTGCTGCCAGGGGTACTGGGTGTCCTAGAAAAATGTTGGTCGGTTCTTGACTTCCCTCCTGCACAATCAGCCCCTCATCAGCATCAGATGCAATGTCAATGGATACATTTAGGTCAGTTCTACTTTGGACTTTCGGATCTTACTTAGGTGCGCATATCACTGGATAGGGTGGTGTTTTTTGAGATGACCTCTCTGGCCTCCGGTACCATAGTTGGTACCAAGCTTACCCCGACTAACTGATACTTTACAAATCGAACAAACGACCATGTTTTCGGCCTTTTTGCTAACAGTAAAGAAGTCCCAAACTGGGGACTGGAGATGTCTGCTGGTGGTGGAGGTGCTACTTTGACTTTCAATGCCAGATAAAGTGGAGGATGGGCGTGGCTGAATTCGTTTCTGTTGTTCACTTACAGCACCACTACTTGAGGTAATGGAAGTCGAGCTGGATGGAGGTCCCTGCCGGCCCTTCGGACGAGAAAATATGGAAGCTGTAGGTCGTGTTGGTGTTGTAGTTAACTGCGTTGGTGGTGGTACCAGTACCACGCCGCCCACATCCCGCTCAGCAGCCATTCGGGCTAGGGTTAAAATGGTTGTCTGCTGCATGCCCGCTGTGGCTGGAGTGACGTCTGTGATGACTGGGTCATCGTCAGACTGTTCATCAGCAGCAGAAGGCACCACTTCTTGTTCATCGTCATCAACCATAAGTCGAAGCCTTGCGGGAACCTTCCTTTTAGGCTTAGCTACCTTTGTCGGCTCATGGCGTGCCTCACTGTCAGACTGCATTGCTGGGTTCCAATCACGATAAAGGTCATCAGAATGAAGGGGGCTTGAAGAAGAACTTGTAGTAGTAGAACTAGCACTCCTCCTTAACCTTTTTCTTGCTGGGGATCTGGAAGACAATGGATCATCCTCAGGGGGAGTGGCTTCCTCGGATGATTCTTCCACTTGAATATCAATTTCCTGATGTGCCCCTACTTCTGGAGGAACAAGCGTTGTAGGCAGTTGTGCCGCTTCCTGAACCTCTAGTTGCACCTCTCCATGCACCTCTACTTGCGCCTCTCCTTGTGCATGTACTTGCACCTCTCCTTGCCCATGTACTTGCGCCTCTCCTTGCCCATGTACTTGCGCCTCTCCTTGCCCATGTACTTGCGCTTGTACTAGTTGCACTTGTGGTTGTCGTTGCGGCTGTGGTTGTTGAACACTCGCCAGCTGAGTTACACCCGGCGTTAATTGGATGGTACTTTCTTGTGATGAGCCAACATCACTGGTCGATGGTGATTGAACAACCAAATTGGCTGCCTTTGCGGCACTCATGGGCTTGGGCCTAACTTTGCATGGTGGCACTGAGCCCAATGAAGCGGAGGTGCTGCTTCCAGCTTGGTCCCCGGCGGACACCGTTGCTGGCGTAGTTTTTTTTTTTCCAAAAAAGGTGTCGGTGGGCACACCAGTCTCCTTGGTAGGTGGTGCCACTTGCTTCTTCTGCTCCTTCTTACTAGCAGTGGCACTAGCAACTTTTTTCGCTGAGGCGCCATGGCCACCTTTCTTTGGGGCCATCTTCTTCAGATGTCATCTCAGAACAGCAGGCCGCAGTTGCATGAGTTCCAGAGTTGTCTTGCCTGTGGCCACACGTGTCACGTGACGTTGTGCTGCACACACCGCTGCAGGACTTCTTCCTGGCACTGGTGGTTCTCTTGTGCACCTAAAAGCAATGGAAGCCAGAGGAACATCAGTTATACACCCCAAAAAGTCGAAAAACACACAAAAATCACCACAATCCAATGCCATCCATGCCCTCAATAATATTTACATTCAAGACACCCACAGAAAGACTTGGTGCATGCACCACTGAGTACCCATGGGCATAATGGATGAAAGCAAGGCAAACTGGGTGCAGGCCTGAGCACACTGCCTGCCTTCAAAATGGCCCCTTGACCCCCACCACATGGCCAGGCCCTGCCTGTACCAGGGCTCAAAATGGCCCCCACCCACATGGCCAGGCCCCAACAACACCCCAAAAAATTGGAAAACACATAGAAATCACCACAATCCAATGCCATCCATGCCCTCAATGATGTTTACATTCAAGACACCCCACAGAAAGACTTGGTCCATGCATCACTGAGTACCCCTGGGCATAATGGATGAAAGCCAGGCAAACTGGGTGCAGGCCTGAGCACACTGCCTTCCTTCAAAATGGCCCCTTGACCCCCACCACATGGCCAGGCCCTGCCTGTACCAGGGCTCAAAATGGCCCCACCCACATGGCCAGGCCGCAACAACACCCCAAAAAATCGAAAAACACATACAAATCACCACAATCCAATGCCATCCATGCCCTCAATGATGTTTACATTCAAGACACCCCACAGAAAGACTTGGTCCATGCAACACTGAGTACCCCTGGGCATAATGGATGAAAGCAAGGCAAAATGGGTGCAGGCCTGAGCACACTGCCTGCCTTCAAAATGGCCCCTTGACCCCCACCACATGGCCAGGCCCTGCCTGTACCAGGGCTCAAAATGGCCCCCACCCACATGGCCAGGCCCCAACAACACCACAAAAAATCGAAAAACACATAAAAATCACCACAATCCAATGCCATCCATGCTCTCAATGATGCTTACATTCAAGACACCCCACAGAAAGACTTGGTGCATGCACCACTGAGTACCCCTGGGCATAATGGATGAAAGCAAGGCAAACTAGGTGCAGGCCTGAGCACACTGCTTGCCTTCAAAATGGCCCCTTGACCCCCACCACATGGCCAGGCCTTGCCTGTACCAGCCCTCAAAATGGCCCCCACCCACATGGCCAGGCCCCAACAACACCACAAAAAATCGAAAAACACATAAAAATCACCACAATCCAATGCCATCCATGCCCTCAATGATATTTACATTCAAGACACCCCACAGAAAGACTTGGTCCATGCACCACTCACTACCCCTGGGCCTACTGGCTAGTAAGGCTTTACAGGCACCCCAAAATTAAAAAAAAATCTAAAATTCCATGACATGAATGAGAATTAAGTTAAAAAAATCACAGAACTAGTTGTATCATGCACCCATGACTAACCCATGGCCTACTGGATACTGTGGCTAGCTACCCACCGCAATATATATTTTGTTAAAGTTGTAAAAACAGTTTTACAACTGGAGTTGCCTCAACTGCAATGCCCCAAACAACACCAACTTACTTGTGAAATCTCAAGTCCAAAAGTGATCCAAACTCCAAAGTCCAAAAAGTCCTCAAATTCAAATATTCAGCAGCAGCCACAAAAAGTAATCCTTCCAGCTCCACAGCCAAATGAAAAGTGACCAGGACATGGACAAAGCAATGGGAGGAGCCTGCTGGACAGGAACAGGAAGTTGGAGACTCTGGGGCACTTCCTTCCTCCCACTCCACCCCCAAAAATGGACTCCTGCACCAAAAAGTGCAGCCAAATGTCAATCTGAGGAGTTATTCTGATCAAAATCATCATTTTCACAAGGTTTGTGCTTCCTGCGGTGGATTTCTTGTGCAGAATTGCAATTTTTGCAATTTCGGGAACGCGAGCTGTTCAAATCTCCCGCCGGAAGTCAGCTGCGCGCAGCTTCTTCGTGTTCGGCATTGTTTACTCCCGCGATGCGTGATCGCGGGCCTTTATGACGTACTCGCTGTGAGAAGTTGGCCTGGTATATGCTGCTCACTAGTTCTAGTGATCACCTTGTACCATGCCAAGCAACCCTTATGGTGCAGGTTGTAAAGTCAACCTTATAGACAAGCTATCCTAGGGGTAGCATGGACTAAGCAGTCTTAGGCTAAACTCTGTAAAGGCATGTGAAGCAAGCTGTTTTACCATACACAATCTCTTGAATACCAAATGAAAGGACACCACACAGATATATATTGAAAATATATATAGATTTATTTCTCAAAAGATACCCTATACTCTTTATGAGCACAGAAGCACAAGCGTTAAAACAAAACACAGTTTAAATACACAAAAGTTGCACGAATATGGATGAGCCCTAGGGGCCACCTAAACCATATACTAAAATATTGGTATAAGAACCACTATGAGGAAAGTGAAGAGGCCTAGGGCCTGGGGAATCGCTGGAGCTGATCGGGACTAGCAGTGAAGAAGTCGGGAAAGGCCCGCGGGACTCGGGTGCAGTGCGGAAAGTGCACGCAATACCAATGCAATGTCAATGGTGCATAAAAGTTACAAAGTTAGTTATTAAGGAACCTTCCGAGTGACCTAGAAAGCTGAAACTTTAGACACAGGCCCTAGAGGTGTGTACCAGTGTGGGAACACCGGCGGAGCTGAGTTACCTCACCCACAGGAAGCGGGTGCACAGGGTCGAAGTAGTGTCGGGTTTCGTCACGCAGGTTGATGGTGCTTGGAGCTGAAGATGCTGCAGGCGGCTCGATGTGAAGAGTTCCGGTGGATCCAAGGGTGGATCTGAAGAGGTGAAGACCTAAAAGCAGAGGGGACAATGTTCAAAGTCACTAGCCAGTGACTACCGTGGAACCAGAATGGAACCAGGCAATGTCGGGTGCAAACAGGCGTCGAGGTGTAGCTTCTCTCTGCAGCCACGTGGACACGAGGGGTTGAAGACGTCCAGGAGTCGGTCACGAGCTGTCCCACGCAGGCTTCTCGCTGTTGGCGGTGTCGGCAACCGGATGGAAGCAAACAGGCCTTGGCTAAGGCAAGCCACGCAGGAATCAAAAAAGGCTTGTCACTCGGACCAGCAAGGTCAGAGCGGGTGCTCCCTTTTACAGGAGCAAGGGCAAATCTGGAGCAACGAGACCTGCAGTGAAAGTTGAAGGTTTCATCCCCAAGATGGCCGCTAGCTACATGGCAAGTGGCCGGGATGGCGCATCAAGTGGCACGGTGCAAAAGGGCCCCACGCAGATCGTGGAGATGCTGGGGGGCTGATCTTCGGTGCAAGGGCTGCTCGAGGTTAGGGCTTCTCAAACCCCAAAGCACAGCGTCGAGGGTGCCTCTGATGCTGCGCAGTCAGCGTCTCAGGGGTCTTCCAAGATGTCCGGTCCCACGTCTCTCGGTGCCTCCACGGGTCCCTTCTTTGCAGGGGCTGTGGATCGGGCAGTGAGAAGTCTGGGAGTCTGGGTCTTGTCAGGCTCTGGGCTCGGGCTCTGGCGGGAGGCGGCGGCAAAGCAGACGTCGAGTTGCTGGTTGGTGCCTGTGTTCACAGGGTGGTCACTCCTTGGCCACAAGGGAGATTCTTTTCCGTCTTCTGAGCAGCAGAATGTCGAAGTCCAGTCTTCTTCTGTATTTCAAGTTGATTCAGGATGATCTGAAGTCTCAGGACACAGCTCCCACTCTTATTCGAATCTGTGGGGCCGGATCACCTACTAGGTCCCTCCTCTGGGTGGAACCAGGAAGGGGAGTGGTTACACCCCCTTTCCTTTGTCCAGTTTCGCGCCAGGACTGGGTCTGGAAGGCCCCAGCACCGGTTTGAACTGGCCTATGCACAGGGACACCTTGTGTGCCCCAGGCATGTCTGATTCTATTCAGCCCTGTCCTACCCAATACACAAAATCCTGTCTGGGGTGGTGCTAGCACCTCCCAAGGCAGGAAACCCTTTGTCCAAGCTGCCCTCGCTGGAAGGACTCCCAGCAGCAGGAGGTCAGACTTGTGTCTGCGGTGGCAGCATCCATTTTGTGATGCTGAGGCTCTGTTTAACTTTAACCGGGGTTCAGGCTAGGTACATGTCGTATCCCTCTAGAAGGGTGGAATGCTACCCCCGTCGCCAGAACTGGCGAAGGGGTAGTATTCCAATTCGTATGACACCTTACTCGACATGTTTTGATAAAGCCAAACCTAAGATAGCATTTAACCGCGAGGATTATAATGCACTTAAGAGTATATGGTATGGCAGTATCATGAAACAGCTAAAGGACATGGTTCCGAAAGCTGCAGACAGGCTCAGCTCATGCCAGATCACCATCTCACATATTTCCAAGCACTCTGCCTCCAGGATTGATGAGGCCTTCCATAGGAGTGGCTGATAGGAACATATGTATCCATTTTAGGTTAGGTATAGGCATACTACACCTAAGTAAGGGGTGGTTACACCGACTTACCCCAGCTGAGTGCTCAGCCAGTTGTGTCAAATATGGAGGCCAGGCCAGGGGTGGCATAATACATGCTGCAGCCCCTGGTAGGCCTTGGAAGCACCTATGCCCTGGGTACCTGGGTACACTGTTACAGGGGCCAATAAGGTGAACCAGTTCCAATGTCGTTATGCACCTAAAGTACATGGGTAACAATTTAGAGAGAGAACAGCAGGCTCTGGGTCTGATTAGCAGGCCCACAGCCACATTTAGGGGCCGATTAGGATGGAGGATTTTCCGCCTCCTCCGGGCCGGCGGAAGCCACCTCCGGCCCGGAGGAGACGGAAAATCCTCTGCGGAGTCACCAAAGACCCACCGCCAAATTAGGATGGCTGGTGGGTCTGGAATTCCGTCCGCCGCTTTTCCGCTGCGGTCGGCTTCCGACCGCGGCGGAAAAGCTATAACATGGCAGGCGGTGTCTATGAGACACCGTCCGCCATATTATGATGGTTGTGTAAAACTGCTTTTCCACGGCGGCTTTTCCGCCATGGAAAAGCATACGGACATTCACTTTGGGGGCCCGTTGCGGGCCCCCTGGGTGAATGGGGGGTGGGGGGTGCACATGGGGGGTACCTATGGTACCCCCCTGCATTTGCGTGCACAAAGCAGCAGGCACCGTGCGGTGCCTGCCGCTTTGTGCATGTAAATGTAACACATGCTTTTTTAACATTGCGGCGGGTGGAGCTTGAAGCTGCACCCGCCGCAATGTTAAATATAGAGGATGTGACCGCCACCCTGGCGGTCACATCCTAATCAGCACGGAGGGAACGCCGCAGCCCCTGCGGACGGTCCCTCCTCCTCAAGGGTGGCGGACGGACGCAAGTCCGTCCGCCATCCTAATCGGCCCCTAAGTCATAAACCAGTAAAGCAAAAAGCAAAAATTTGGGGTGACCATAGGATAGCAGACCCTACTCTCCTACACTCGCGTTGTCAAACTCTTGCTGTGCAAGATGGCAAGCCGCGATAACGTAATTGCATTCGAAAAACTCTTGCGCGATCACGCAGCAAGATCGAAAATGGCGCAGCACACACAAAACCGGGAGAAAAACAACTCGGCAGGCTCAGAGTCAATGTCGCGCGCGCGATATTGCATTTTTCAAGCGCGACCAAGCAAAATAATTCGTAGCTTGCGAATTTGTGGATTATTGGGCAAATTTGCGCGATTCGCGGATCGCCAAATCGTCAAAAATCCGCAAATTCGTCTGCGAAACGGATTTTACGCCCACGCTTAATGTCAATGACTCTGGAGCACATATCAATCTGACCCCACAACATACCATTCCACAAGTGACCATTGAGGACAATACAAAGCATGGACAACTACCAGGTGGAACAGTGCTAACTACAATGTGTATGAAAAATGGATGTTGCATTAAATGGCATTAACATTGTCTGTCTCTCACACCCACAGGGCAACGTGCGGAATCTACCCCCAACAATGGGGGAGATGATTCACAGTCCCAGGTTCTGCAGGACCCTGATCCCACCGACAGCGACGCCTCTCACCACTCCACGGATGACCCCGACTGACCTGGCACCTTTGGTGCCCAAACCCCTGCAGCACCTGGATCAGGGACATCTGCACCAACCACCACCACCATTCCTGCCACATCCCAGCAGACATCTTGGAGCCCTGCCCACAGTGAACACTGAGCCAGTCTGACAATGAAGGAAAGGTTCGGCGGGCACCCAGGAGGTGGCAGACAACACCACCACTGCCATCCCTCAGGGGTCCCGTCGACCCGATGTGCCCACAATGGCAGGCCAGGCTCTAGTGGGCAGGAGTGGTGGGAGTGGCACCAGGCGGAGGCGAGAACCTGACCAGCCAGCTGTAGGGCCCGGTATGTCTGAGCTCCGCAACATCATGGAGGCATACCGGCGGGACACCAGGGAGATCAGCCAGGTAGTGGAGACCCACACAGAGATTAAAAACCTGCAGGCCGAGCAGCACGCCAGTCAACAACAACACCAAGGACGGATGGAGGCAAGACTGGCTGAGCTCCTGGCGGTGAAAAAGGACATAAGCCATTCTCTCCGTCGGATCGCTGACAACTTAGAGCACCCTCCCTGTGTCACCAGGCAAGACACTTCTAGGCGAAGACCCCACCAGGCACAGGGAGGGAGGAGGAGGAGGAATTGTCCGACGGAGCATCCCATGCATCGTCAAGGCCTGCATATGAGGGTCCCCCAAGGACGGTGGGTCATCCACGGAAAAGACAGTGAGAGGCAGCGGGCCATGCGCATCTCCCAGGTCACCTGGTCTGGCACTAGGACTTTGTGTGCGACCGCATCACCTCATTGACTGTCCTACTCTGCCCCATGGACTTGCTGGTTGCAGTCTGAACAATGATGCCAAGCACTGTGGTCTGGACTCTGGTGATTCCAACTGCAAGGCATCACATCTCCCTCTGTGAACTTTGGATTACCGGGACTTTTGTACAGCACCTATCACTCACGATTGATGCACCTGACTGATAAATAAACAAAACACTCACAAGTACAATTGATGTTGCAGTCATTTAACATTAGGCTACAACATACGTGTGGGAATATGTCAAAGCATGCCTGTGTGTGGAACAAACTCAAGCCATCCATACACTGGGATCTGAGTCTGGTCGAGGACACACATAGGTCACAATGTATCATCAAATACATACATGCAGCACAAAACTCACCCGTGATGGTTTGAAGCTGCTGGGGGGGGCTTGCCAAACTGCTCGGACAGACAGGTTTGGAAGAGTATCATGAAGGCGTAGAGGTCATGGGTCACGTGGAGGTGCCTGGGGAGGGAGTCCCAGGTCTGTTCGGTGAGGTTGGAGAACTATCTCCCGCATGTAGTTGTTCTGTGGATGTGGTGAATGGTGGCCAGGGCAAAGTTGACTGGATGGAGTTGTGGCAATGAGGTGTTGGATGAGACACTTCCATGGTCGTTTTTGGGTCTGGGGTTTTGGCATGCCTCCTGAGTGTGGCTGATGAGTCTGAAGGTGATCCTGCAGTTGACAGTGAGCCTATTGTAGCTATCTCAGGTGGGCGGTCATGTGGCTGTGGCAGGGGATATTGAGGACGAGGTGTGCGGATGCACCCTGGATGTGTACAAGTCCTCCTGGAGTCTGGCTGTTGTTCCTGCATAGAGGGCGTGGCCGTAGTTGAGCCGGCTGGTGTTGTGGACCTGGGTGACTGTCTGTCTTGCCTAGGAGTGGATCTATCTGAGGATCATTTGCAGCATGCAGAGGGTGTTGCAGCATGAGGGAGAGATGGTGTAGAGTTGCATGGTTATTGTGAGCGAGGAGTCTACAATGAACAACAGCTTGCGTGCGTGGCCACTGGGTGCTGGTACGCTGCCCAGGCCAGTCGGACACAAGGAGTTGTCCCAGCCATAAGGTGACAATCCTCAGATGCTGACCTCAGTCTTGTCTAAGTCCAGCCTCAGCTGGCTGATGTTCATCCATTTGTCAACGGACCTCATGCCTTCATGAAGGTTGGATATGGGAGTGGCTGGGTCTTTGGTGAGGGTGAGGAGCAGCTGGGTGTCAATGGCATAGGACATGATGATGAGTTTGTGTGCGCATGTGATGGTGGAGAGTGGGGTCATGGAGACATTGAAGATCGTCATGCTGAGAGATGAGTCCTGGGGCATGGGCCAGATGACCCCAGTGTACTACGTGTTGAAGGGGGGAGGTCGACTCCATGGGCCTTGCTGGTGAGGTACTTGGTGATTTAATCCTGGGCCCTCCTCCGGATCCCAGTGTTGGAGATGTGTGATCTGACAGTGTGGTAGCACAAGGTGTACAATGCCGTTGAGAAGTCGAGGGGGTGAAGGTGGTGGTCTCACCATTGTTGAGCAGGGTCCAAAATGTCGTTGGTGGAGGCAATGAGGCCAGTTGCAGTGGTCTGATTACTGTGGAATATGGACTGGGGCGGGTTGCCTGGAGGTGTTTGCTTGGAGGGAGTTGGTGAGTTGCTCGTTGACTGTCTTTGAGATGACATTTGCCGGGTAGGGAAGCAGGGTGATGTTCCAGGAGATCTTGCGGTATTGCCGTCCGTTGTTTAAGAAGTGCCTGGGACTCTGCATGCCTCCAGCTACCATGGAATTTTGCGTACTCAAAGGAGACATTCATGACATACCAGAGGTTGGCTTCAAGGATGGGGTATGCTGAGATTGAGATATTGTGTGGGAAGGGTCCGGATGGAGAGCCGGAGTGGATGGTGTACATGAGCCGGGTGGTGTATTTGCTGCTGACGGGAGTCCAGGACCTGAGGGGGGATTTGTCCCGTGGATAATAGCACTGTCTGACTCTGTGTGGCGAGGCTGTCAAGTATGTCCATGAGCTTGCAGTGGTAGAAGGTTACGAGGGATTCCCCTGGCCTTGCAAGGGTGGGATGTCTTTTGGATGGAGAGCTGGGGTTAGATAGTCCACTCACGATACTGATGAGCTCCTTGATGTTGTGTGTGTTGGTGCTTAGGCCCTACCTGAAGGATGTCCTCCTGTCCGTGCAGATGATATGGTGATGTCTGTGTGTTGTGGGTTTCAGGGCTGAAAGGTAACTGATGGTTGTTTGTTTCGCAAGGTTTGCACGTGAGTCCGGCTAGATCTGTATGAGTCCAGTATGTCTGCCTTGTCTCAGGTAGCTTAAGTTTTGCTGTGCTTCACAGGAAAGTCCGCCAATGTGGCAAGAGTGTTGGATCAGTCACTGATCCAGTGTGTGAGAATGCAGGGAGTGGCGGTGGCTTTGGTTGGAGTGTCCTGGGCGAGAGTGCCACACAGCCCGTCTGTGGTGACTTAGATCAAGCATCTTTGGGGGATATGCAGCGGAGTGTTGGGCAGTGTGTTGCTTGTCGGAGAACTGGATGCAAATGTTGATGTACCAATGAAGGATGGTGGTGTGGTTGTCCTCCAGCCAGAAGTTGCTGTCCCCCAGCCACATGTAGTCTGTGGAGGTGAGGGCCTGCGTGCTGATGTATTTGTTGATGGCTTAGCGGAATTGTGGGTGGAGACCTGGAGATCTGTAGATGACTGTTAGTCTGATGGTGGTCAGGGGGGTGGTGTGAAACCTGAAGTGCAGGTGCTTGACAATGCTGAGTGTGTCCTTGGTGTTGTATGTGACTCTGAGGGTGTACTTCTGAATGAATTGCAATTCATCCTCCAGGATTGAGGGTGCGGTTCCTGTGGGTGATCTTATATCCGTCTGTGATGGCAATGTTGAAGTTGTGTGCTGAGGATGTGTTCAACCAGGTTACTGTAATGAAGGCGATGTGTGGGGCTGTTGTGTTGAGGAGGTAACAGAGTCCAATGGTGCGCTGGTGGTCAGAGCGTGTGTGGAGTAGGGGGCACATGACTTGGTTGTACGGACATCGTCTGGTAGGCAGGGCAGCATTGTGTAGGCAGTAGGAGTTGCACACCCAGCATGCAAAGCTATCGTGTGTGCGCTTAGGGGTTGCCTGACAGCAGGTGGTTGATTGTCTGGTATTAATTGCTTGGAGGGTGGCTGGAGCATGAGTCTGTTGTGTTACGTGGGTCATGCAAGCACCAGAGGGTTTTGCAATGTGCACGTTGCAGGCGATGACGGGTGCTGACGGTCCTGCCTTTGTCACGGTGTTGGTGAAACAGTGGCACAGACAAGCTGATTCCTGCATCAAGAATGGGTGGAGGGAGGGAGGAGCATCTGGGAGGAGTGTGTGTTGCAGAATCAGGGCCCTCAGTGGGGCGTTGCTGTAGGGGAGGCAGCAGCAGGAATGCATGAACACCTGATGGTGGCAGGGATGAAAAACTAGCCTAAAACTAGCACACAAAGACAAGAAGGTTAGAAAGCCACAGTGTAACAGGTGTATGGAAAGGAAGGAGTGTCTGGTCACTCATGGGTCACGCAAAGAAAAAGGATGAACAATAACCAAAGATGACGAGCCCAGGATCAGGCTCCAAAAGGCCAAGCTGCGCACAGGACACACAGTGTCAGCAGGTGTTGCCTGCCCGTTGTGGGTAGCAAGCAGCACAAATACATACACAACCAAGCACTTCATGCACAATAGGGATTATTAGCCATGAAGAACTGCATGCATGTTTGCCAAAGTACACATACTCCCATATGCACTATATTTGACAATTATGCCATAGATGACACATGCAAAGTGGCAAGAGATCTGCGGTGACAGAGATGAGGCACATTGTACTGTGGTGAACACATTTACTACACAAACGGATCAAGTATGTTTTTTTGGCCATGCTGCATGAGCCAATGTCCATGCCGTAAGGAAAAATTAGCTAGACATTGATTCAACAAAAAGATAAAAAAAATCAATAATATATATCTCTGAAGGGAAATAGACTTAGAACAGGAAAACCACCATATTAAGACAAAAGAATGGCTATGCACTCATATATATATCAAAAACTTTGCATTTTATTATTCTGTATATAACTTATCTTTTAACTTTCATTCTTTTTTATATAATTCATTTATAGCAATATAGTTGTACATCCAGATTAAATGATAGACGTTAAGATGATGGAGGCAGTGCGGCAGGTGTCCACTACGCGCGTTTCGGCATACATGCCTTCATCAGGTAGCCGTCTATTGCACTAAAATAAACATGCAAGCACATTAATAAGTCATTATATTATTATTTTTCGGTGGTTACATGTAACATAATATATACTTCAGATATAGTTGCAACATGAACTTATACGTTGCAATTTAAAATGTCAGTTTTAGAGTTCCTCATTACTTTGTATTGAGTCGCCAAACCACATATCATATATTTACATTTATTCTTAAAAATTATTTAACTATTTGAACATTTCATCTTTTTACACGTTTTTCTACTTTTTTCCCCATTTTTATAATAAAGATATATAAAAAGAAGAAAACATACATTCATACCCCCAGCAAACTATGTGAGCAATCAATATCAAAGGAAAAAAGGTTATAATACACAGTTACAAAAGGTTCAAACCTAATCATATTTTGACAAATATTAACAACATATATTCTGTACCATTATATACATACTGACTTTTATATATACATGTCGACAATGTTATATATAGATTTCAATGATTTAAATCATTGCACATAGCAATTCATATGTTGAAACGCAAATATAACTCATTGTATTAGTGGGGAAACATGGATGGAGATTCAGAAAGAAAAAGGTTTTCATGATCTTACCATATAAAAACTAAATGATGCAGGTATATGGGATTCACTGGCGTGGATCAGAAAACTTAATACTAAAGGCTGGGCAATGATATAAAACAAACAGAAATATTTCATATTAACATGTACCCTTGCACATGATGGTCGGTTGGCATATGAAAGAGATACAGACATGTCTGTGTTATCCCGTAGACAATTTATACTGCAACGGATGCTTAGTAGTGTATAGTCACGTTGCCGTTAATATATAGTATCTTCAAAAACCCTGCCTCCAAGAGCTTGTGAATTACGATATATCCGTATCTAAACTGATAAAGTCATGTAACACGTCATGATGGTCTCACCCGTTTTTCTACTTACTATTTGGTTGTGTTGCTGAGTGGACGATTTTCCATCAGCAGATATGATGCTTTGTAGCTAGTAGGCGCCGATAGTGATTTCTCTATGATATAGATCCAAAATGGATTAACCAAATAACGTAAAAACGTTCGCATTGGTATGTAGGTAACCCAGAAACTGAGATGTAACTATACTGCTTTTGCCTTGCTTAAAGCTAAAACCATCGTAAAGGGTAATATTTGTAAGATTGGTATCCTTTACTACTCGCTACGTTTTGCTCCACATTTATCTGTTATATGACATTACCAGAGCTATAATCAAAAATGTAAGTACCGCCAAGATATGAATAAAGGTATATCCCTGTTTCGCTTCTCCACTAACACCTCATTTAGCAATTAAACGGGTAAAGTGTGTACTATTCATTACTTACTAGTCAATTCCGATGTATAAAAAGGAGCGCTACATGGTGTTCACGATAGTTCAGGAGAACGGTTTTATCCAGCTTTCTATAGGGAAGGAGGGCGACCCTATCGAGAAAAACACCAGACATAGAATAGATACAATCAGTTTAACTATCATCTATAAATTTTGTTCTTTAGCCATAAATTCGGGTTTATCTCAAAATGCGGTCCAAATAATTTGTTACCTGTTTAAGGTTAAATATTCATATGCCTCTCTTCCTTTCGCGCCAACTATTCAAACGAAAATTAAGTACCGGCATCCAATCTGATGCACGGATGTATGGCGTTTTTAAATGGTATTCCGAAAACGCGCAAAAACCAGTCGACGAATAGTAACTTCTCTATCACGGTATCTAGATGTGCTTGTGGTATAAAGCCAGAACCTATTGGCCAGAAAAAATGTCAGTAAATAACGGGAGCTCTGATTGGTACGTGCCTACATTAACCGATATGAGGTTCGTGGCGATAGGTTCCCTGTGTGTGGAAATAAACAAAGGCTGACAATAAAATAAAAATCCGGTGAAAAAGCCCTGTATAATTCAAAAAATTGCTCGTGTCCCAGGACCAGACGGACAAGCAATTCGTCTTTGATATAATAGGTCCACTAAAAAACGCATCCTATTACTTAATGAGTCTGCATCCACCATTATCTCCCAGTAAGTCTAATTATCCAATATGTGTATAGTTCTTGATCCTGTATTATATCTATGGAACATAAAAAAAATTTAAAACATACATATATACATATGCACAGATTCAGTATACATATATCTCATTTGCACAAAAACTGTAACTGCTTTTAGTTGTACATCTTTTCAATATCTAAATTTACAGTTTAAAATATTTGTCTGCATCTACATACATAAATATATATACAACAAAAATAATATATACAATTTTTATACATATTCACACCTGAGTTGTATAGTCATCCTGTCATCTTATCAGACCCTCAAACTGTCTATATCCATTATACTTCCTAACATAAATGTTTTTAACTGTCATTAAATATATGTTTGGATGCAATATGGTTTAGCTGGGCTCTTACTAGCATCTCATATATTTATATGATCGCTTGTTCCCATGGTATTTCTAGGTTGAGGCCATATTTCACTGTGTCCAACAAAAAGATATAAAAAACTTCTCTTTTCTTTCTTAATTTATCCGTGTCAATACCTTCTTTGGGGATGATTTTTTCAAGGATGAACCACTTAACATCTTCAGTGGAATGATTACACTCCATGAAGTGCGACACCATGGCTGAAGACAGTTTTGCTGTACGTATTGCAGATCTATGTTCAGTTGGTCTGGCATTCAAAGATCTAGACGTTTCCCTCACATAGCCCTTATTACAAGGGCATATGAGCAAATAGATTATATTTTTTGTTTTGCAATTGTTCATGCCTTTGCTTACCAGAGTTTGCCCATTGAAGTGTAATTCTTTGGTTTCGATAGCAAAAGGACATACTATGCATGTCCCACATCTGTAATTCCCCGTTACTGGTGTCAAACCTGTAAGGCTACACTGTATCTTTTCTTTTTTCTTATCTGGCATGCGGGATATAACGATGAAATCTTTCAGATTACGATTTTTTCTATATGCAAACATTGGCCTCTGTATGTGTTGATCTTTAGTATTGTTAACATTTAACATATGCCAACTAGAGCAGATTGTTTGTCTGATCTGTTCATTCATAATTGAATGGCGAGTTACAAAAAACAGATTGTCATTCTTTGTTTTATTGGAGCCTAGAAGAATATGTTGTCGGTCGTAAAATCTGGCACGTTTAAATGCATTTCGAACCAGACGATGGGGATAGCCTCTGTTGAGAAATTTGGCTTTCATTTCAATGGATCTGGTGTCATAGTCATCTAATTTGATGCAGTTTCTTCGGAGTCGAAGAAACTGCCCAAATGGGATGCTGCTTTTTTGATTGGAGGGATGAAAACTGTAAAATTTGCAGCAAAGTGTTCCGTGCAGTTGACTTCGTGAATAGGTCTACAAAAAGTTGCCCCTCATCATGCTTAATCATAATGTCCAAGAATTCAATTTGTACATTACTGACTTTCGGTGTAAATTTTGAATTTACATCGCAAAGATTTAACCACATGATGAATTCTTTGAGGGTATCTTCATTGTCGTCCCAGATGAAAATGATATCGTCAATGTATCTTGACCAGTTAAGGACTGACTCATAAAATGGGGCCACTTCGTTAAAGATAAATTGCTGTTCGAAATGGGTAACATAAATATTAGCTACAGTAGGGGCACAAGATGCGCCCATACTGACTCCTTTCGTTTGTATGTATAACTCCCCCCGAAATTCAAATACATTTTCTTCTAAAATGATTTTCAGACAGTCCATAATGAAATATTTGTCACATTCTACCTCATACATGTCTGTAAACCATTCAACTGCTGTGATAGCTCAATTTCCAGGAATATTTGAATACAGGCTTTCAACATCCAGTGTGACGAGCCATTGCCTATGTTGATTAAAAGGAGCACCTTCTATCAAGTTGATAATTTGACAGGTGTCTTTGACATAGCCCGGAATTTTGTTGATTGATGGCCGCAATATTGCATCCAAATATTTTGAAACTGGTTCTGTTACTGACCCAATCGTAGTAACAATTGGTCTTAATGGGGGGTTCTCTACATTTTTGTGTACTTTGGGAGTTCCATATAAACTCGCTAATTTTGGATTCTCGATGTTCATATATTGAAATTCCTTTTTACAAATGACACCATTCTGTAATGCTTTTGTTGTCAATCTGTGAATTTTGGACTTAATCCTTTGTGTTGGATTTTTGTTGACCTTACAGTAATATCTTTCATCTTTGAGCATTTCCTCTACTTTCTCAATTTAGGTTTGTTTTTCCAAAATAGCAATCCCACCGCCTTTATCGCAAATTTTAACTATTATATCAGGCGATTCTTTCAGAATTTTTAGGGCTGCATGTTCACTCATGGAGATATTACATGGTGTCTTTGGTACATATTTTGTCACATTAAGTAATTTACTGTAAACAACTTGTTCAAAGATTTTTATTTCTGGGGCGATTTGTTCCACCGTAGGGGTGAATGTAGATTTTGGCGATAAGCCTGATCTGTTGAACTCATTGTTACTAATCTCCTTATCTCGAAAAAAACATTTTAAACGGATTTTCCTAAAGAATGACATTAAGTCATTAAACAGTTCGAATTTATTCAAACCTGCATGTGGTACATATGATAACCCCTTAGAAAGGAGAGAGTATGTTGCCTCGTCAAAAGTGAATGAACTTAAATTAAAGATGGGGATTTCTTTTATTGTCTCCAATATCTGGCATTCCTTGTTTCCAGATATTGGTTCATGTTTGCTTGTTGATGGTTCTGATATTGGGTCTGATATTGAGCACGAGGTTGGTATTGTGCTTGGAACGGTGGTTGAAATGGAGGTAGAAATTGGGATTGATATGCTTGACACCAATTGCCTTTGTTCTTATAACGCCTCCATAAAAAAGGACGGTAACTTATTTTGACGGCGTGGAGTATACCTATTCCCTCTCTGGTCAAAAGTGGTCATACCACTATCTCCATCTGAGTCTGATGAATCAGAAAAAGTATTCACTTTTTTGGGAAATGGCCTCATAGGTTGTTGATAGGTTGTAGAGTTTTGTCCACTAGCGTCAGTTTGATTATAGAATCCATCTGCAAAGTAGGGATATGTATTTTCCTTGCTATATATTTTTTAAGTCTTTTTGGAGTTTCTCAGTCTTTCTTTTGGTTAAATAGTCACTGTAAGAATTCAGTTCGGTGTCTAAATCTTCTAGGGCTTTTTTGGCATCACCCACTGCTGTGGAAGTTTTTATTTTCTCTTCTAGCTCAAGAATTTCACTTAGAAGTTGTGATAATAATTGTTTAGCTGTTTCAACAATAAGCATCATAAGGTCCCTCGAACACCTATTAGCGATGAGGGACCATTTCTCTAAAAATTCTTTAATATGAATAAAAAACCCTGGTATATTCTTAATCTGTAGGCCTGATGGAGCACATTTCATCTGCAGTCAGGCATTGTTTTATTTTTGTGCTACAGACAGACTGCATTTAAATTGCCACGCACATTTTGGTGCAAGTTAAAAACATGGCACATGAAAAACATGAAAGTGAAGCCTATTCAGTCTGAAATGCTTTTGCTGAATTAACATGTGTTTTTTTGCAATGTAGAGAAAAGTGGCCTTTTTAGCTTTGAAGATTAATAGAATGTGTTTCTCTCTTCCCAGCTCATCCCATGCAATCTAAATTCACTATTTCTGTCTTAAAAGACTTTGACTTGTTGCATATTTTGATAAACATGTTTAGTTTAAAACACCTCTTTCTATAATGTGAGCGAATTAATAATGCACCAAACACTACACAGGGGGCTAAATGCTTTTTTGCATGAAAAGCTATCTAAAACATTAAAGCATGTTGCTGCGTGTGCTGTATTAACTGTGTGCGCTATATTAACTGTGCGTGCTTTTAAATTTTACGCTAAAGCATGAAAATGCTATGTTGCACATTGCACATTTATTTTGCATGTTGTCATAAATAATAGAAAAGCTGCTTGAAACTAACAGCTTGGCTAGGTAAACATTTTTAAGGGGTATTAGTATGGAGTTGGGAAACATAATGGGCTGATTTACATTAAATTAATATTCTCTTTGTGTCTGTTTTGTTTTTGGGCCTACCATTAAATGGCTGCCTGTGAATCCAGCAAGGCTATGACTTGTACAGAGAAGGGTGCATGCACAGGCTGAGCCAGCTTTCCTCATTACAAGAAGAAGTCAAGGACATTTTGAAATGCACATTCTTGTGATTATGCCAATGTACCAGTTAGTTAAAATATCCGTCCTACTGCGCTGTGAAAGGAAGGAAGAGAATTACAATGAAACATTTTTCCTAGTTAATGTTGCAAAAACAATATAAATGTATTAACTCATGTATGCTTCTTTTGTTAAAACTAGTATAGTCAGGATTGTAGAATGAGTCAGGGTAGTGAGAACTCTTGCCATCATGACTGACCAATCACGTACAGGTTTTCCTGAAGTTGCAACATTTTTGTGTAGTCTGCCAAGAATTAGAGTATAAATAATGACCTCTCTGGAGGCGGGCTTGGCTTCTAGGCTCATTAGGGGGTGTGTGAGCTCTTGAGAGAAGGAACAGATTAGACCAGACATTCTATGGGTTAGGTACGAGAAACGTCCCGGGAGATTGCTGAAGGCCGGAGTTTGCATCCGAGGAGAGTCAGGGGGAGATTTCTTGCTTCCACGTCATATTTTGGCACTGCAGGCCACATTCCTTTGAGGTCTGGTGAAGGGCGGGCTGTCTCACTCCTTGCTTGCTCTTTAGACACAGACAGGAGCAGATAATGCAGTGGATCGGGATAGAATTAGATGCTAAACTTTAAGTTTATGCTTTGACTAATTAATTAGGTCTGAAAAGTTTTATTTGACTTATGCATTTATTTCTCTTAATGGGAGATTTTTTGCAATCTATTTAATTATTGATTAGCTTTGCAAAACTATTTTTCTTAGAAACTCTTTAAGAGTTTTGACTGAAATTTTGCGCCACATTTTCTTTCCCACTTGTAATGATTATATGCAGACTGTAATGTGTTCTGTTTTAATGCTATTTTTTCTGTTTTCCAAATTCTGTAACCTGATTGATATTTTACTAATGAATAAAGGGTCAGAGAAAAATTTACTTTTGACTAGAAAATAAAACCCTTTAAAATACTCAACAACTCTCTTTATTGGCTTAAATAATAATTGCTTTTTTGACTGTTCATGATTATTTAAAGTCTTCTGAGGATAATGCATAGTGTGAAGGGCCCAACACCTTTTCAGCGGTAACTTAGAGGTAGCATGAGGGTTTTGCATTGAGAAATTACCGCTCCATCAGTTTTTGGTAATCAGAGGATGGTCATTATTGATTAGTTTGGTGATTAATGATTATTGATTTCACCATCAACTACTCAACTAATGGATCATTGACCATAGGAGGGAAGTAAAATGATTGCCCAAGTTAGAAAAATGTCCAAGTCCTGATTCCTGACTCCAATGCTCAGAACCTGAAGACTGGCAAAGCAGTACTGGAAGGTTATGCAAGAAGTGGTGTGAGTATCAATAGGGTTGTGAAATATTGTTAATGTGCTAGGATGTATTTTTAAAGTGTTGAAAATATTACGTTTTTTTTTACTCTTGGTGACATTTTGCTCTTTTTGAATTGATGGTGTTAATAATTATATTGGTAATTTCATAGGACATTTTTTTTGGGTATTGATTACATGTTTTAACTCTTCATGTTAAGTAAGTGTCTTGTTCTATGTTGTCTGAACACGCAGGTATGCACACCTGTGGAATCCCGGGAAGGAATAGCGGGTGGTAAATGGAAGCTACACTGCACTGAGGTTACTCATCTGTTGGAATAACACTGAGAAGCTAGGTAGGGCTGGCAGTGTTAAATTAGGGACTATTTTCTGTGTGATTGATAGCAAAGAGTTCGCTGGTGAAACTTTGGTCTGATATTACCTGGAACGGGTCACACTAAAGGAGTAGCAGGTTCTTCTGAGCTTGATTGATAGCAAAAGGGTTTGCTGGTGAAACTTTGGCCTAAGATATATCCTGAAGGATAAGGCCAAAGGAGTAGCAGGTTCTTCTGAGCTTGAGTGACAGCAAAAGGGTTCGCTGGTGAAACTTTGGCCTAAGATATATCCTGAAGGATAAGTCCAAAGGAGTAGCAGGTTCTTCTGAGCTTGAGTGAAAGGTAAGCGGAAGGGATTTACCTGTAGTGTTTGAAGAGTAAACGGAAGGTCTTACTTTGTGAAGGGCAAGCGGAATGTGTTACTCGCAGTGAATATAAATCTATCCTTTATTTAGCACAACAGACAGAGTAGCGAATGTATTTATGTTGTTACTAACAGAGTTATTGATTAAGAGAAATATTGTAGTAAGATTTTGTGGAGGGTCAGTGGTAGGAGTAAAACTGACTGAAATTGAGACTGACAGCTTTGGAGAAAAGAAATTGCATTGAACTTTTGAAAAAATGAAAATGTTTGAAGGTTTAAAGAAGCTGTTAGGAGGTAAAGTGAAAAATTCGTTTTTTACTGGTGATGCTCCTGAAGGAACACCTGTGCATTTTATGTCTACCAATTTGGGACAAAACACATGTATGTGGGTTCATCAATGGTGCAAGATTACTGAAAAAGAAGGTGCTTTGAGGTTTCCAAAAGATGGTACTTTTGAATTGAAAATTATTGACAAATTAAGGGAAGTGTTATGTGAAGTAAAGACACCATCTAAAGGTGCACAATTTGAGGCCTTAAGCATGTGGGAAAAAGCAGCAAGAGAGAAAGCAAGTGAGGATGAAAAGGTAAAGCACCAGATGCAGGAGAAGGGAATTAATGCTGATAAAGAGCTTCAAGTAAATAATGATTATGGGGAAGAAATAATGGATGCATTGTTAACTGAGTGTCCACCACGTTGTGTGGTTCCCATGAAAAATACTGAAAATAGTGTACCAGTAAATACTACAGTGGCTACTGCTTCTGTTGAACAGAGAAAAACACAGATTGAGAAAACTGTGCAGACATTTTATATTGACCCATTACCTGTTCATTCAGTACTGACAGTGATACCTCCAGGTGTTACTGCTTCAAATGTGCCTGATTCAGTTCAAGAATTGCAAACTGTAGATGCACAGATAATGCCTAGAAAAATTATGACTGTCCCAATTGATATGGCCGATACTGAAAAGGTTCAAAGAGCTGCAGAAGGAGTGATTTTGCCAGAGTTTATTTCAGAAACTCAGAATACACAGATTATTAAACAGAAATTACCCCAATAACTAAAAGGTGAGGAGAAAATGGTATTTACAACATATGCAACCCAGGATAAAATGAATGTAATTGAAAATGGGATTTTTCAAACCTGCTTTGAGGAAGCAGCAGTGATTAAAAAGATAGAGAACATGGGGGAACATATTAACCCAGACCATGAAAAAGAGAAACAGCTTAGTGTTTTAAATGGAGCATTTGAACATGAAGAAATTAACAGTCCCTGCTGTTTAAATAATGAACATGTAAACCAGTGTCAGGAAAAATAATTAATTTCCCTGAGCAAGGAAACAGCTGCATGTGCATTAACTACACATAATGGACTGACAGATTTGGCTCAAAAATATGAAACTGATGGTTCAGGAAGTTTTCCATTTCAGAAAAGTTTCAAGGTACATATGGATAATGATGCAATTGAGAAAATGTGTTCTTCAGGAATGCATTTGCACACTGCAGAAAAAAAATATATTTTCAAATGCAATGGACTCGAGCAATTAGGAGACAAGTGGGCAAGAAAACATGAGAAGAAAAAGAAACCACCAGACCTAGCAAGGAAAATGGATAAGGAAAAGAAGCCACCAGATTTAGTTGAGAAAAATAATAAGCAGAATGAGGGAGAAGCTTTTGCTTACTCATTGAGAGAAAAGGCGGGAGAAATGTATGTTCCTATGCCACAGAATAAAAGTGAACTTGCAGCATTTCTGAACACATTCCCACAATTGAGAGACATAATTATGCTGTGGTACCCACAAGTTGATGGATTTGTTGAAATAATAAAGGAGTTGTGTATTAATTTGGAAATGTTCTTTTACATTGCCTTGCAAACTAAATTGTGGTTTGAATCTTATGTTGTTAAAAAGCCAGGTGAAGAGACAATAGAAAGGGTTTGCATGAATGCACCATCATTTTCTAATGTTATGGAGAAAAACATAGCAGTGATTAGTTTCCTGAAGGGCAGAGTTCCAGCAAAGGATGTTGATTGGGTACATATTAAAAGAACACAGGATGGAACTAAAGGTGTTTTGGTTTGTGCAAATTCAGGTATTTATGTTGTACTGCTGGAAAATGTGCCCTTTTGCCATCTTTATAACAGATTTGAGCATTGGAAGAAGAAATATAAATTTAAACATGATGTACAAAAACATGGAGAAATGCAGATGCAAAATATGCCAGTTAAGCAAATGCAAATGTCAGTTCAGAAACAGGTACCAATGGCAGGAATTTTCCAAGCAAAGATGGTCCCACAAAATATGGAAAATGCTAACATTAATTTGAATAAGTTGTCCAGAGCAAATGTGAATTATTTCCAGAGACAAAATGAGAACCCAGTCCAACAGGTTGCTCTGTTTGCAAATGATAGTTTTAACACTCACAATTCTGAATTTACCAAGTCCATTGTGAAGGCAGTGGAAAGTCCAGATTTAGTTGCAGGAGTTATAAACAAAGAAATTACAAACACAGTTTTAGAAGAATGTGCACCAAAATAGGCCCATTTGAGGAAAATTGCAAAACTGTTGTCTGTGACTCAGGCCTAGCAGAAAAACAATTGTTTTGCAAATTAAACAGCACAGATTACTGTACACCAGATAATGTTCATTTTCAGATTCCTGATGAGGATGTACATTTTAAAATGGACCAACAAGAGACAGCTGTAGCATTATTTTCAGAAAAGACAGTTGAAAAATTACCTTCTGCTTTGAAAAAAATATAAACACAGAAATAAGAGAGTTCACAGAGAAGGATGCCAGATTAATAAAATGTGCATAACATGTCTTATTAAAATTAGAACCAGATGACATGTATTCAGGAATACAATCAGTTGTAGGAATTTTACCAATAAAAGGATTCTTGATGGAATTGATTGGAAGTTTGTGTAACTTTCTGATCACAGGTTCACAGAAAATAAATGAAAAGAACAGAATAGTGCAGGAGATTAAAAGCATACTTTATCCATGTTGTCCTGTGGTACCAAATCCAGCCAATATAGTTTTTTCACATTCCATGTGCTGAAGAAAGGCTTACTTTTATTGATTTTTGCAAAGTTCATGTCACAGTGCCATTGCAAGAGAATAGTCAGGAGTACTGTCAAAAAGAAGATGAATACATGGGACACAAAATTGGAAAGGGAGGTAGAAAGGTGTCACCAGCGAGGGTGGAAATAATTTCCAAAATAAATCCACCTCAATTTCAGAAAAAAGTCAGGAAATCTTTGGGAATGGTTAGCTGCTGTCGAGAGTGGTTACTAAACCTTTCCCTAGTGGCTAAGACTTTACTGAGGCTGGCACATAAGGATGTGTCTGATCCGCTTCCATTGGACAACAACTGCACAAAAGCATTCCTAGAGTTGAAAGAGAAAGAATGTCGTGCCCCAGCACTAGGAATGAAAGTTTATTTGAAAGAAAATACACCAATTTGCAGTGAGAGGGAGGGCTGCGCTCTCTCATTGCCTATTCAAAAAGATGAATGTTTTCGAAGGTCTTTGATGTATTGCCCAGTGACCTATGACCCTAACTTCACAGAAATGTCAGCAAATGAATTGGATTGTGATGAAACTGAATATGAGTGTCTAAATGTCATGAAAATATGCATACAGCCAAATTCAGACTTTAAGGATGAACGTCTGAGTCAGCCCAACAATGTCCATTTTGTAGATGGCCCCTGTTTGAAAGGTTACACATTAAAAGCAGCACATGCTGTGCTCCTTATACATGATGTTGTCAAAGCTTCATGGCTTTCATTAGTTGCCCCAGCCCAAAATTCGAAATTGATTGCCCTTACCATAACATGCAGTATATCTGCTCAATTGGGAATCACTGTTGTCATGGGAGAGAGAAATGCCCATTCAGTTGCACAAATGTGTGTTCTGTTAGCATATACATTCAATGGAATCTTCACGGTTGAATTACAAGAGGCTCAAGAAAATGTTTCAGAAACAGAACAGGGTTGCAACTGCAAAGTGGCAAATGTGTCATTGCAAAAACTGATGCCCAGGTATAGATTGCCAGTTTGTCTGAAATCAGATCATAATGGGCTCTCAAAGATAATGAGTGCAGAACAACAGATTGGACAAGGAGTGGATTGTAGTTCTCTGCCTGAAGTGTCAAGCATAATAAAGCAACACAATGGCAGCACAGAGTTACCTTTTGCAAAAGACTGTGTTTCAGCATTACCAAAGTGGCTTGAAAATACATATGCAAATGCACTTGTGGAAAACACTGATGAGAACACTAGCCATTGCTGTGTAGGTCTGGCTGATGTACAGTGTGCAGTTTTTCACCAGATTGCAGCTGCTACACAAGATCTGCATAATGGATGGTGCAACAACTTTGATCTGAGACATGCTGTGGTGAAACATCTAAATCTGATCAAAGTGAAAATAAGAATGAAAGGCCTTGGTTGAAAAAGTGCAAAGGATTGATAGTGCTCTGTCAGAGTTTCTCCGCACCTAAGTAGTCAAATTTGCATGGAAAAAGGTATGTAATGCCACACTTTATGAGCCATTTTGATGGCAAGCTGATGACAAAGAGAAAAAAATGCTGTAACTGTCCTGTGTAATTTTACTTTTTTATTATTTTAGTTACTTATTTTAAAGAATACTAACTGTTCCAAGAAGCTACTTACAGAACTCTGCATTAACCATTTGCGCTTGGCTATATATGATCTGATTACAGACCAGACGCGTGTTTGACTTAGAGATAGAAGTAACATTGTTATATGCTCAGCTTTTGCAATTTAAAAAAAAAGAAAGAAAAGATATTGTCACTTGTGAAATGAAATATGAGTGATGAATTATAAATCATTTTATTATGATTTGAATCATCAAAAGAGTGGATTGATGGAGCACATTTCATCTGCAGTCAGGCATTGTTTTATTTGTGCTACAGACAGACTGCATTTGAATTGCCAAGCACATTTTGGTGCAAGTTAAAAACATGGCACATGAAAAACATGAAAGTGAGGCCTACTCAGTCTGAAATGCTTTTGCTGAATTAACATGTGTTTTTTTGCAATCTAGAGAAAAGTGGCCTTTCTAGCTTTGAAGATTAATAGAATGTGTTTCTCTCTTCCCAGCTCATCCCATGCAATCTAAATTCACTATTTCTGTCTTAAAAGACTTTGACTTGTTGCATATTTTGATAAACATGTTTAGTTTAAAACACCTCTTTTTATAATGTGTGTGAATTAATAATGCACCAAACACTACACAGGGGGCTAAATGCTTTTTTGCATGAAAAGCTATCTAAAACATTAAAGCATGTTGCTGCGTGTGCTGTATTAACTGTGTGCGCTATATTAACTGTGTGTGCTTTTAAATTTTACACTAAAGCATGAAAATGCTATGTTGCACATTGCACATTTATTTTGCATGTTGTCATAAATAATAGAAAAGCTGCTTGAAACTAATAGCTTGGCTAGGTAAACATTTTTAAGGAGTATTAGTATAGAGTTGGGAAACATAATGGGATTTACATGAAATTATTATTCTGTTTGTGTCTGTTTTGTTTTTGGGCCTACCATTAAATGGCTGCCTGTGAATCCAGCAAGGCTATGAATTGTAAAGAGAAAGGTGCATGCGCAGACTGAGCCAGCTTTCCTCATGACAAGAAGAAGTCAAGGACATTTTGAACTGCACATTCTTGTGATTATGTCAATGTACCAGTTGGTTAAAATACCCGTCATACTGCGCTGTGAAAGGAAGAAAGAGAATTAGAATGAAACATTTTTCCTAGTTAATGTTGCAAAAACAATATAAATGTATTAACTCATGTATGCTTCTTTTGTTAAAACTGGTATAGTCAGGATTTTAGAATGAGTCAGGGTAGTGAGAACTCTTGCCATCATGACTGACCAATCACGTACAGGTTTTCCTGAAGATGCAACTTTTTTGTGTAGTCTGCCAAGAATTAGAGTATAAATAATGACCTCTCTGGAGGAGGGCTTGGCTTCTAGGCTCATTAGGGGGGCTTGTGAGCTCTTGAGAGAAGGAACAGATTAGACCAGACATTCTATGGGTTAGGTACGAGAAACGTCCCGGGAGATTGCTGAAGGCCGGAGTTTGCGTCCGAGGAGTGTCAGGGGGAGGTTTCTTGCTTCCACGTCATATTTTGGCACTGCAGGCCACATTGCTTTGAGGTCTGGTGAAGGGCGGGCTGTCTCACACCTTGCTTGCTCTTTAGACACAGACAGAAGCAGAGAATGCAGTGGATCAGGATAGAATTAGATGCTAAACTTTAAGTTTATGCTTTGACTAATTAATTAGGTCTGAAAAGATTTATTTGACTTATGCATTTATTTCTCTTAATGGGAGATTTTTTGCAAACTATTTAATTATTGATTAGCTTTGCAAGACTATTTTTCTTAGAAACTCTTTAAGAGTTTTGACTGAAATTTTGCGCCACATTTTCTTTCCTACATGTAATGCTTATATGCAGACTGTAATGTGTTCTGTTTTAATGCTATTTTTACTGTTTACCAAATTCTGTAACCTGGTTGATATTTTACTAATGAATAAAGGGTCAGAGAAAAATTAACTTTTGACTAGAAAATAAAACCTTTTAAAATACTCAACAACTCTCTTCATTGGCTTGAATAATAATTGCTTTTTTGACTGTTCATGATTATTTAAAGTCTCCTGAGGGTAAGACATGGTGTGAAGGGCCCAACACCTTTTCAGCGGTAAATTAGAGGTAGCATGAGGGTTTTGCATTGAGAAATTACCAGAAGAAAATACAGCTCCATCAGGCCCTGTGGAATTATTCCAGCACGTAGGTACTGCAACATAAAATGTCCATGCAGCTCAATTCTCTTTGTTTTTTTCTTTAACGCTAGCAGTTTTATTAGTTCGTCATTTGGGCCAGATTGTGCCGTATTTCTGCTATCAAAGTTAACTGTTGACCCAACCATTGATAAAAAGTCATCATCCGTAAAACCAAATGTTTTTAAGTTGGTCATATGTATCTTTAGTACTTAGGGTCGCAATTCGCTGCTAGTCAATTTCTATTTCAATCACAGTTTGGTGTCTAGAGGTAAAGGATATATACAACACCAAGCTTAAACAGACAAATAAACAAAAAAAACTAAAGTCCAATAAGTCAATGAAACGGTTGGCGACACCCTGACAAACCACAAGAAAACGTTATAAGTGAACGTACTCTAATAGTACATATCTAAAGTCCCCTCAGTGTGGAGTGCAAAAAAATTAAGGATTTAGGCCCAGATCTCTGTACTGGGGTGAATGCATGACATTGTTCTGCATTCTATCCATCAACTGTTGTTTTTGCATTTCTTACCCCGAGTGGGACGGGTATGCTCAGACGTGAGTCCCGTGCTCTCCACACCACTGGAGTCAAGCTATCCTGGCTTATGACGGCTGATAGCCAGAAACAGGTCCTAGGATGCTTGATTCCGGTCCAGGGAAGAGATGGCTTGGCAGTTCCGGCTCGACTGTTCCCATGAGGCACAGTGTCAAGGCTGATTTGCATATGGCCATGTCTGAACTGGGGTGGTGTGGAGTGCAAAAAAACTATGGATTTAGGCCCAGATCTCTGTACTGGGGTGAATGTATGACATTGTTCTGCATTCTGTTCATCAATTGTTGTTTTTGCATTTGTCACCCCGAGTGGGACGGGTATGCGCAGAAGTGAATCCCGTGCTCTCCACGCCACTGGAGTCAAGCTAACCTGGCTGATGACGGCTGATAGCCAGAAACCGGTCCTAGGATGCTTGATTCCGGTCCAGGGAAGACATGGCTTGGCAGTTCGGGCTGGACTGCTCTAATGAGGCACAGGGTCAAGGCTGATTTGCATATGGCCATGTCTGAACTGGGGTGGTATGGAGTGTAAATAAACGATGGATTTAGGCCCAGATCTCTGTACTGGGGCGAATGAATGACATTGTTTTGCATTTTGTCCATCAACTGTTGTTTTTGCATTTGTCACCCCGAGTGGGACGGTTGTGCTCAGACGTGAGTCCCGTGCTCTGCATACCACTGGAGTCAAGCTATCCTGGCTGATGACGGCTGATAGCCAGAAACCGGTCCTTGGATGCTTGATTCCTGTCCAGGGAAGACATGGCTTGGCAGTTCGGGCTGGACTGTTTCCATGAGGCACAGGGTCAAGGCTGGTTTGTATGTGGCCATGTCTGAACTGGGGTGGTGTGGAGTGCAAAAAAACGATGGATTTAGACTCAGATCTCTGTACTGGGGTGAATGTATGACATTGTTCTGCATTCTGTCCATCAACTGTTGTTTTTGCATTTGTCACCCCGAGTGGGACGGGTATGCTCAGATGTGAGTCTTGTGCTCTCCACACCACTGGAGTCAAGCTATCCTGGTTGATGACGGCTGATAGCCAGAAACCAATCCTAGGATTCTTGATTCTGGTCCAGGGAAGAAGTGGCTTGGCAGTTCGGGCTGGACTGTTCACATGAGTCACAGGGTCAAGGCTGATTTGCATATGGCCATGTCTGATCTGGGTTGGTGTGGAGTGCAAAAAAAGAATGGATTTAGGCCCAGATCTCTGTACTGGGGTGAATGTATGACATTGTTCTGCATTCTGTCCATCAACTGTTGTTTTTGAATGGGTCACCCTGAGTGGGACGGGTATGCTCAGACGTGAGTCCCGTGCTCTCAAAACCACTGGAGTCAAGCTATCCTAGTTGTTGACGGCTGATAGCCAGAAACCGGCCCTGGGATGCTTGATTCCGGTCCAGGGTAGACATGGCTTGGCAGTTCGGGCTGGACTGTTCCCATGAGGCACAGGATCAAGGCTGATTTGCATATGGCCATGTCTGAACTGGGGTGGTGTGGAGTGCAAAAAATAAATGGATTTAGGCCCAGATCCCTGTACTGGTGTGAATGAATGCCATTGTTCTGCATTCTGTCCATCAACTGTTGTTTTTGGATTTGTCACCCCGAGTGGGACGGGTATGCTCAGATGTGAGTCTTGTGCTCTCCACACCACTGGAGTCAAGCTATCCTAGTTGTTGACGGCTTATAGCCAGAAACCGGCCCTGGAATGCTTGATTCCGGTCCAGGGAAGACATGGCTTGGCAGTTCGGGCTGGACTGTTCCCATGAGGCACAGGATCAAGGCTGATTTGCATATGGCGATGTCTGAACTGGGGTGGTGTGGAGTGCAAAAAAAAGATGGATTTAGGCCCAGATCCCTGTACTGGTGTGAATGAATGACATTGTTCTGCATTCTGTCCATCAACTGTTGTTTTTGGATTTGTCACCCCGAGTGGGACGGGTATGCTCAGATGTGAGTCTTGTGCTCTCCACACCACTGGAGTCAAGATATCCTGGTTGATGACGGCTGATAGCCAGAAACCAATCCTAGGATGCTTGATTCCGGTCCAGGGAAGACATGGCTTGGCAGTTCGGGCAGGACTGTTCCCATGAGGCAGAGGGTCAAGGCAGATTTGCATATTGCCATGTCTGAACTGGGGTGGTGTGGAGTGCAAAAAAACGATGGATTTAGGCCCAGATCTCTGTACTGGCGTGAATGTATGACATTGTTCTGCATTCTGTCCATCAACTGTTGTTTTTGCATTTGTCACCCCGAGTGGGACGGGTATGCTCAGACGTGAGTCCTGTGCTCTCCACACCACTGGAGTCAAGCTATCCTGGCTGATGACGGCTGATAGCCAGAAACTGGTCCTAGGATGCTTGATTCTGGTCCAGGGAAGACATCGCTTGACAGTTCGGGCTGGACTGTTCCCATGAGGCACAGTGTCAAGGCTGATTTGCATATGGCCATGTCTGAACTGGGGTGGTATGGAGTGCAAAAAAACGATGGATTTAGGCCCAGATCCCTGTACTGGGGTGAATGAATGACATTGTTCTGCATTCTGTCCATCAACTGTTGTTTTTGGATTTGTCACCCTGAGTAGGACGGGTGTGCTCAGACGTGAGTCCCATCCTCTGCACACCACAGGAGTCAAGCTATCCTGGCTGATGATGGCTGATATTCAGAAACCGGTCCTAGGATGCTTGATTCCGGTCCAGGGAAGACATGACTTTGCAGTTCGGGCAGGAATGTTCCCATGAGGCACAGGGTCAAGGCTGATTTGCATATGGCCATGTCTGAACTGTGGTGGTGTGGAGTGCAAACAAACGATGGATTTAGGCCCAGATCTCTGTACTGGAGTGAATGTATGACATTGTTCTGCATTCTGTCCATCAACTGTTGTTTTTCCATTTGTCACCCCGAGTGGGACGGGTATGCTCAGACGTGAGTCCTGTGCTCTCCACACCACTGTAGTCAAGTTATCCTGGCTGCTGATGGCTGATAGCCAGAAACCGGTCCTAGGATGCTTGATTCCGGTCCAGGGAAGACATGGCTTGGCAGTTCGGACTGGACTGTTCCCATCAGGCACAGGGTCAAGGCTGATTTGCATATTGCCATTTCTGAACTGGGGTGGTGTGGAGTGCAAAAAAACGATGGATTTAGGCCCAGATCTCTGTACTGGGGTGAATGTATGACATTGTTCTGCATTCTGTCCATCAACTGTTGTTTTTGCATTTGTCACCCCGAGTGGGACGGGTATGCTCAGACGTGAGTCCCGTGCTCTCCACACCACTGGAGTCAAGCTATCCTGGCTTATGATAGCTGATAGCCAGAAACCGGTCCTAGGATGCTTGATTCCGTTCCAGGGAAGACATGGCTTGGCAGTTCGGGCTGGACTGTTCCCATGAGGCACAGGGTCAAGGCTGATTTGCATGTGGCCATGTCTGAACTGGGGTGGTGTTGAGTGCAAAAAAACGATGGATTTCGGCCCAAATCTCTGTACTGGGGTGAATGTATGACATTGCTCTGCATTCTGTCCATCAACTGTTGTTTTTGCATTTGTCACCCCGAGTGGGACGGGTATGCTCAGACGTGAGTCCCATACTCTCCACACCTCTTGAGCTAAACTAACCTGGCTGATGACGGCTGATAGCCAGAAACCGGTCCTACGATGCTTCATTCCGTTCCAGGGAAGACATGGCTTGGCAGTTCGGGCTGGACTGTTCCCATGAGGCACAGGGTCAAGGCTGATCTGTATATGGCCATGTCTGAACTGGGGTGGTGTGGAGTGCAAAAAAGCGATGGATTTAGGCCCAGATCTCTGTACCGGGGTGAATGAATGACATTGTTCTGCATTCTGTCCATCAACTGTTGTTTTTGCATTTGTCACCCCAAGTGGGACGGGTATGCCCAGATGTGAGTCCTGTGCTCTGCACACCACTGGAGTCAAGCTATCCTAGCTGATGACGGCTGATAGCCAGAAACCGGTCCTAGGATGCTTGATTCCGATCCAGGGAAAACGTGGCTTGGCAGTTCGGGCTGGACTGTTCACATGAGGCACAGGGTCAAGGCTGATTTGCATATGGCCATGTCTGAACTGGGGTGGTGTGGAGTGCAACAAAAGATGGATTTAGGCCCAGATCTCTGTACTGGGGTGAATGTATGACATTGTTCTGCATTCTGTTCATCAACTGTTGTTTTTGAATTTGTCACCCCGAGTGGGACGGGTATGCTCAGACGTGAGTCCCGTGCTCTCCACACCACTGGAGTCAAGCTATCCTAGCTGTTGACGGCTGATAGCCAGAAACTGGTCCTAGGGTGCTTGATTCCGGTCCAGGGAAGACATGACTTTGCAGTTCGGGCAGGAATGTTCCCATGAGGCACAGGGTCAAGGCTGATTTGCATATGGCCATGTCTGAACTGTGGTGGTGTGGAGTGCAAACAAACGATGGATTTAGGCCCAGATCTCTGTACTGGAGTGAATGTATGACATTGTTCTGCATTCTGTCCATCAACTGTTGTTTTTCCATTTGTCACCCCGAGTGGGACGGGTATGCTCAGACGTGAGTCCTGTGCTCTCCACACCACTGTAGTCAAGTTATCCTGGCTGCTGATGGCTGATAGCCAGAAACCGGTCCTAGGATGCTTGATTCCGGTCCAGGGAAGACATGGCTTGGCAGTTCGGGCAGGACTGTTACCATGAGGCATAGGGTCAAGGCTGATTTGCATATGGCCATGTCTGAATTGGGGTGGTGTGGAGTGCAAAAAAACGATGGATTCGGGCCCAGATCTCTGTACTGGGGTGAATGTATGACATTGTTCTGCATTATGTCCATCAACTGTTGTTTTTGAATTTGTCACCCCGATTGGGACGGGTATGCTCAGACGTGAGTCCCGTGCTCTCCACACCACTGGAGTCAAGCTATCCTAGCTGTTGACGGCTGATAGCCAGAAACTGGTCCTAGGGTGCTTGATTCCGGTCCAGGGAAGACATGACTTTGCAGTTCGGGCAGGAATGTTCCCATGAGGCACAGGGTCAAGGCTGATTTGCATATGGCCATGTCTGAACTGTGGTGGTGTGGAGTGCAAACAAACGATGGATTTAGGCCCAGATCTCTGTACTGGAGTGAATGTATGACATTGTTCTGCATTCTGTCCATCAACTGTTGTTTTTCCATTTGTCACCCCGAGTGGGACGGGTATGCTCAGACGTGAGTCCTGTGCTCTCCACACCACTGTAGTCAAGTTATCCTGGCTGCTGATGGCTGATAGCCAGAAACCGGTCCTAGGATGCTTGATTCCGGTCCAGGGAAGACATGGCTTGGCAGTTCGGACTGGACTGTTCCCATCAGGCACAGGGTCAAGGCTGATTTGCATATTGCCATTTCTGAACTGGGGTGGTGTGGAGTGCAAAAAAACGATGGATTTAGGCCCAGATCTCTGTACTGGGGTGAATGTATGACATTGTTCTGCATTCTGTCCATCAACTGTTGTTTTTGCATTTGTCACCCCGAGTGGGACGGGTATGCTCAGACGTGAGTCCCGTGCTCTCCACACCACTGGAGTCAAGCTATCCTGGCTTATGATAGCTGATAGCCAGAAACCGGTCCTAGGATGCTTGATTCCGTTCCAGGGAAGACATGGCTTGGCAGTTCGGGCTGGACTGTTCCCATGAGGCACAGGGTCAAAGCTGATTTGCATGTGGCCATGTCTGAACTGGGGTGGTGTTGAGTGCAAAAAAACGATGGATTTCGGCCCAAATCTCTGTACTGGGGTGAATGTATGACATTGCTCTGCATTCTGTCCATCAACTGTTGTTTTTGCATTTGTCACCCCGAGTGGGACGGGTATGCTCAGACGTGAGTCCCATACTCTCCACACCTCTTGAGCTAAACTAACCTGGCTGATGACGGCTGATAGCCAGAAACCGGTCCTACGATGCTTCATTCCGTTCCAGGGAAGACATGGCTTGGCAGTTCGGGCTGGACTGTTCCCATGAGGCACAGGGTCAAGGCTGATCTGTATATGGCCATGTCTGAACTGGGGTGGTGTGGAGTGCAAAAAAGCGATGGATTTAGGCCCAGATCTCTGTAGCGGGGTGAATGAATGACATTGTTCTGCATTCTGTCCATCAACTGTTGTTTTTGCATTTGTCACCCCAAGTGGGACGGGTATGCCCAGATGTGAGTCCTGTGCTCTGCACACCACTGGAGTCAAGCTATCCTAGCTGATGACGGCTGATAGCCAGAAACCGGTCCTAGGATGCTTGATTCCGATCCAGGGAAAACGTGGCTTGGCAGTTCGGGCTGGACTGTTCACATGAGGCACAGGGTCAAGGCTGATTTGCATATGGCCATGTCTGAACTGGGGTGGTGTGGAGTGCAACAAAAGATGGATTTAGGCCCAGATCTCTGTACTGGGGTGAATGTATGACATTGTTCTGCATTCTGTTCATCAACTGTTGTTTTTGAATTTGTCACCCCGAGTGGGACGGGTATGCTCAGGCGTGAGTCCCGTGCTCTCCACACCACTGGAGTCAAGCTATCCTAGCTGTTGACGGCTGATAGCCAGAAACTGGTCCTAGGATGCTTGATTCCGGTCCAGAGAAGACATGGCTTGGCAGTTCGGGCAGGACTGTTACCATGAGGCATAGGGTCAAGGCTGATTTGCATATGGCCATGTCTGAATTGGGGTAGTGTGGAGTGCAAAAAAACGATGGATTCGGGCCCAGATCTCTGTACTGGGGTGAATGTATGACATTGTTCTGCATTATGTCCATCAACTGTTGTTTTTGAATTTGTCACCCCGATTGGGACGGGTATGCTCAGACGTGAGTCCCGTGCTCTCCACACCACTGGAGTCAAGCTATCCTAGCTGTTGACGGCTGATAGCCAGAAACTGGTCCTAGGGTGCTTGATTCCGGTCCAGGGAAGACATGGCTTGGCAGTTCGGGCTGGACTGTTCCCATGAGGCACAGGGTCAAGGCTGATTTGCATATGGCCATGTCTGAACTGGGGTGGTGTGGAGTGCAAAAAAAGATGGTTTTAGGTTCGGATCTCTGTACTTGGGTGAATGTATGACATTCTTCTGCATTCTGTCCATCAACTGTTGTTTTTGAATTTGTCACCCTGAGTGGGACGGTTATGCTCTATGTGAGTCTCGTGCTCTCCACACCACTGGAGTCAAGCTATTCTGGCTTATGATGGCTGATAGCCAGTAACCGGTCCTAGGATGCTTGATTCCGGTCCAGGGAAGACATGGCTTGGCAGTTCGGGCTGGACTGTTGCCATGAGGCACAGGGTCAAGGCTGATTTGCATATGGCCATGTCTGAACTGGGGTGGTGTGGAGTGCAAAAAAAACGATGGATTTAGACCCAGATCTCTGTACTGGGGTGAATGTATGACATTGTACTGCATTCTGTCCATCATCTGTTGTTTTTGCATTTGTCACCCCGAGCGGGACGGGTATGCTCAGACGTGAGTCCCGTACTCTCCACACCTCTGGAGTCAAGCTAACCTGGCTGATGACGGCTGATAGCCAGAAACTGGTCCTAGGATGCTTGATTCGGGTCCAGGTAAGACATGGCTTGGCAGTTCGGGCTGGACTGTTCCCATGAGGCACAGGGTCAAGGCTGATCTGCATATGGCCATGTCAGAACTAGGGTGGTGTGGAGTGCAAAAAAGGGATGGATTTAGGCCCAGATCTCTGTACTGGGGCGAATGTATGACATTGTTCTGCAGTCTGTCCATCAACTGTTATTTTTGCATTTGTCACCTCGAGTGGGACGGGTATGCTCAGACGTGAGTCCCGTGCCTCTCCACACCATGGAGTCAAGCTATCCTGGCTGATGACGGCTGATAGCTGGAAACCGGTCCTAGGATCATAGATTTCGGTCCAGGGAAGACATGTCTTTGCAGTTTGGACTGGACTGTTCCCATGAGGCACAGGGTCAAGGCTGATTTGCATATGGCCATGTCTGAACTGGGGTGGTGTGGAGTGCAAAAAAACTATGGATTTAGGCCCAGATCTCTGTACTGGGGTGAATGTATGACATTGTTCTGCATTCTGTCCATCAACAGTTGTTTTTGAATTCATCACCCAAGTGAGACGGGTATGCTCAGACGTGAGTCCCGTGCTCTCCACACCACTGGAGTCAAGCTATCCTAGTTGTTGACGGCTGATAGCCAAAAACCGGTCCTAGGATGCTTGATTCCGGTCCAGGGAAGACATGGCTTGGCAGTTCGGGCTGGACTGTTCCCATGAGGCACAGGGTTAAGGCTGATTTGCATATGGCCATGTCTGAACTGGGGTGGTGTGGAGTGCAACACAAACAATGGATTTAGGCCCAGATCTCTGTACTGGGGTGAATGTATGACATTGTTCTGCATTCTGTACATCAACTGTTGTTTCTGCATTCGTCACCCCGAGTGGGACGGGTATGCTCAGACGTGAGTCCCGTACTCTCCACACCTCTGGAGTCAAGCTAACCTGGCTGATGACGGCTGATAGCCTGAAACCGGTACTAGAAGGCTGGATTCCGGTCCAGGGAAGACATGGCTTGGCAGTTCGGGCTGGACTGTTCCCATGAGGCACAGGGTCGAGGCTGATCTGTATATGGCCATGTCTGAACTGGGGTGGTGTGGAGTGCAAAAAAGCGATGGATTTAGGCCCAGATCTCTGTACCGGGGTGAATGAATGACATTGTTCTGCATTCTGTCCATCAACTGTTGTTTTTGCATTTGTCACCCCAAGTGGGACGGGTATGTCCAGATGTGAGTCCTGTGCTCTGCACACCACTGGAGTCAAGCTATCCTAGCTGATGACGGCTGATAGCCAGAAACCGGTCCTAGGATGCTTGATTCCGATCCAGGGAAAACGTGGCTTGGCAGTTCGGGCTGGACTGTTCACATGAGGCACAGGGTCAAGGCTGATTTGCATATGGCCATGTCTGAACTGGGGTGGCGTGGAGTGCAACAAAAGATGGATTTAGGCCCAGATCTCTGTACTGGGGTGAATGTATGACATTGTTCTGCATTCTGTCCATCAACTGTTGTTTTTGAATTTGTCACCCCGAGTGGGACGGGTATGCTCAGGCGTGAGTCCCGTGCTCTCCACACCACTGGAGTCAAGCTATCCTAGCTGTTGACGGCTGATAGCCAGAAACTGGTCCTAGGATGCTTGATTCCGGTCCAGAGAAGACATGGCTTGGCAGTTCGGGCAGGACTGTTACCATGAGGCATAGGGTCAAGGCTGATTTGCATATGGCCATGTCTGAATTGGGGTGGTGTGGAGTGCAAAAAAACGATGGATTCGGGCCCAGATCTCTGTACTGGGGTGAATGTATGACATTGTTCTGCATTATGTCCATCAACTGTTGTTTTTGAATTTGTCACCCCGATTGGGACGGGTATGCTCAGACGTGAGTCCCGTGCTCTCCACACCACTGGAGTCAAGCTATCCTAGCTGTTGACGGCTGATAGCCAGAAACTGGTACTAGGGTGCTTGATTCCGGTCCAGGGAAGACATGGCTTGGCAGTTCGGGCTGGACTGTTCCCATGAGGCACAGGGTTGAGGCTGATCTGTATATGGCCATGTCTGAACTGGGGTGGTGTGAAGTGCAAAAAAGCGATGGATTTAGGTCCATATCTCTGTACTGGGGTGAATGTATGACATTGTTCTGCAGTCTGTCCATCAACTGTTATTTTTGCATTCGTCACCCCGAGTGGGACGGGTATGCTCAGACGTGAGTCCCGTGCTCTCCACACCACTGGAGTCAAGCTATCCTGGCTGATGACAGCTGATAGCCGGAAACTGGTCCTAGGATACTTGATTCTGGTCCAGGGAAGACAAGGCTTGGCAGTTTGGACTGGACTGTTCCCATGAGGCACAGGGTCAAGGCTGATTTGCATATGGCCATGTCTGAACTGGGGTGGTGTGGAGGGCAAAAAAAGATGGTTTTAGGTTCGGATCTCTGTACTTGGGTGAATGTATGACATTCTTCTGCATTCTGTCCATCAACTGTTGTTTTTGAATTTGTCACCCTGAGTGGGACGGGTATGCTCTATGTGAGTCTCGTGCTCTCCACACCACTGGAGTCAAGCTATCCTGGCTTATGATGGCTGATAGCCAGTAACCGGTCCTAGGATGCTTGATTCCGGTCCAGGGAAGACATGGCTTGGCAGTTCGGGCTGGACTGTTGCCATGAGGCACAGGGTCAAGGCTGATTTGCATATGGCCATGTCTGAACTGGGGTGGTGTGGAGTGCAAAAAAACGATGGATTTAGACCCAGATCTCTGTACTGGGGTGAATGTATGACATTGTACTGCATTCTGTCCATCATCTGTTGTTTTTGCATTTGTCACCCCGAGCGGGACGGGTATGCTCAGACGTGAGTCCCGTACTCTCCACACCTCTGGAGTCAAGCTAACCTGGCTGATGACGGCTGATAGCCAGAAACTGGTCCTAGGATGCTTGATTCGGGTCCAGGTAAGACATGGCTTGGCAGTTCGGGCTGGACTGTTCCCATGAGGCACAGGGTCAAGGCTGATCTGCATATGGCCATGTCAGAACTAGGGTGGTGTGGAGTGCAAAAAAGGGATGGATTTAGGCCCAGATCTCTGTACTGGGGCGAATGTATGACATTGTTCTGCAGTCTGTCCATCAACTGTTATTTTTGCATTTGTCACCTCGAGTGGGACGGGTATGCTCAGACGTGAGTCCCGTGCCTCTCCACACCATGGAGTCAAGCTATCCTGGCTGATGACGGCTGATAGCTGGAAACCGGTCCTAGGATCATAGATTTCGGTCCAGGGAAGACATGTCTTTGCAGTTTGGACTGGACTGTTCCCATGAGGCACAGGGTCAAGGCTGATTTGCATATGGCCATGTCTGAACTGGGGTGGTGTGGAGTGCAAAAAAACTATGGATTTAGGCCCAGATCTCTGTACTGGGGTGAATGTATGACATTGTTCTGCATTCTGTCCATCAACAGTTGTTTTTGAATTCATCACCCAAGTGAGATGGGTATGCTCAGACGTGAGTCCCGTGCTCTCCACACCACTGGAGTCAAGCTATCCTAGTTGTTGACGGCTGATAGCCAAAAACCGGTCCTAGGATGCTTGATTCCGGTCCAGGGAAGACATGGCTTGGCAGTTCGGGCTGGACTGTTCCCATGAGGCACAGGGTTAAGGCTGATTTGCATATGGCCATGTCTGAACTGGGGTGGTGTGGAGTGCAACACAAACAATGGATTTAGGCCCAGATCTCTGTACTGGGGTGAATGTATGACATTGTTCTGCATTCTGTACATCAACTGTTGTTTCTGCATTCGTCACCCCGAGTGGGACGGGTATGCTCAGACGTGAGTCCCGTACTCTCCACACCTCTGGAGTCAAGCTAACCTGGCTGATGACGGCTGATAGGCTGAAACCGGTACTAGAAGGCTGGATTCCGGTCCAGGGAAGACATGGCTTGGCAGTTCGGGCTGGACTGTTCCCATGAGGCACAGGGTCGAGGCTGATCTGTATATGGCCATGTCTGAACTGGGGTGGTGTGGAGTGCAAAAAAGCGATGGATTTAGGTCCAGATCTCTGTACTGGGGTGAATGTATGACATTGTTCTGCAGTCTGTCCATCAACTGTTATTTTTGCATTTGTCACCCAGAGTGGGACGGGTATGCTCAGACGTGAGTCCCGTGCTCTCCCCACCACTGGAGTCAAGCTATCCTGGCTGATGACAGCTGATAGCCGGAAACTGGTCCTAGGATACTTGATTCCGGTCCAGGGAAGACACGGCTTGGCAGTTTGGACTGGACTGTTCCCATGAGGCACAGGGTCAAGGCTGATTTGCATATGGCCATGTCTGAACTGGGGTGGTGTGGAGTGCAAAACACCGATGGATTTAGGCCCAGATCTCTGTACTGGGGTGAATGTATGACATTCTTCTGCATTCTGTCCATCAACTGTTGTTTTTGAATTTGTCACCCTTAGTGGGACGGGTATGCTCTACGTGAGTCCCGTGCTCTCCACACCACTGGAGTCAAGCTATCCTGGCTGATGACGGCTGATAGCCAGAAACCCGTCCTAGAATGCTTGATTCCGGTCCAGGGAAGACATGGCTTGGCAGTTCGGGCTGGACTGTTCCCAAGAGACACAGGGTCAAGGCTGATTTGCATATGGCCATGTCTGAACTTGGGTGGTGTGGAGTGCAAAGCAACGATGGATTTAGTCTCAGATCTCTGTACTGGGTTGAATGTATTACATTGTTCTGCATTCTGTCCATCAACTGTTGTTTTTGCATTTGTCACCCCGAGTGGGCCGGGTATGCTCAGATGTGAGTCTTGTGCTCTGCACACCACTGGAGTCAAGCTATCCTGGCTGATGACGGCTGATACCCAGAAACCAGTCCTAGGATGCTTGATACCGGTCCAGGGAAGACGTGGCTTGGCAGTTCTGGCTGGACTGTTCACATGAGGCACATGGTCAAGGCTGATTTGCATATGGCCATGTCTGAACTTGGGTGGTGTGGAGTGCAAAAAAACGATGGATTTAGGCCCAGATCTCAGTACTGGGGTGAATGTATGACATTGTTCTGCATTCTGTCCATCAACTGTTGTTTTTGAATTTGTCACCCCGAGTGGGACGAGTATGCTCAGACGTGAGTCTTGTGCTCTCCTCACCACAGGAGTCAAGCTATCCTAGCTGTTGACGGCTGATAGCCAGAAACCGGTCCTAGGATGCTTGATTCCGGTCCAGGGAAAACATGGCTTGGCAGTTCGGGCTGGACTGTTCCCATGAGGCACAGGGTCATGGCTGATTTGCATATGGCCATGTCTGAACTGGGGTGGTGTGGAGTGCAAAAAAACAATGGATTTAGGCCCAGATCTCTGTACTGGGATGAATGTATGACATTGTTCTGTATTCTGTACATCAACTGTTGTTTCTGCATTCGTCACCCCGAGTGGGACGGGTATGCTCAGACGTGAGTCCCGTACTCTCCACACCTCTGGAGTCAAGCTAACCTGGCTGATGACGGCTGATAGCCTGAAACCGGTCCTAGAAGGCTGGATTCCGGTCCAGGGAAGACATGGCTTGGCAGTTCGGGCTGGACTGTTCCCATGAGGCACAGGGTCGAGGCTGATCTGTATATGGCCATGTCTGAACTGGGGTGGTGTGGAGTGCAAAAAAGCGATGGATTTAGGTCCAGATCTCTGTACTGGGGTGAATGTATGACATTGTTCTGCAGTCTGTCCATCAACTGTTATTTTTGCATTTGTCACCCAGAGTGGGACGGGTATGCTCAGACGTGAGTCCCGTGCTCTCCCCACCACTGGAGTCAAGCTATCCTGGCTGATGACAGCTGATAGCCGGAAACTGGTCCTAGGATACTTGATTCCGGTCCAGGGAAGACACGGCTTGGCAGTTTGGACTGGACAGTTCCCATGAGGCACAGGGTCAAGGCTGATTTGCATATGGCCATGTCTGAACTGGGGTGGTGTGGAGTGCAAAAAACCGATGGATTTAGGCCCAGATCTCTGTACTGGGGTGAATGTATTACATTCTTCTGCATTCTGTCCATCAACTGTTGTTTTTGAATTTGTCACCCTGAGTGGGACGGGTATGCTCTACGTGAGTCCCGTGCTCTCCACACCACTGGAGTCAAGCTATCCTGGCTGATGACGGCTGATAGCCAGAAACCCGTCCTAGAATGCTTGATTCCGGTCCAGGGAAGACATGGCTTGGCAGTTCGGGCTGGACTGTTCCCAAGAGACACAGGGTCAAGGCTGATTTGCATATGGCCATGTCTGAACTTGGGTGGTGTGGAGTGCAAAGCAACGATGGATTTAGTCTCAGATCTCTGTACTGGGTTGAATGTATTACATTGTTCTGCATTCTGTCCATCAACTGTTGTTTTTGCATTTGTCACCCCGAATGGGCCGGGTATGCTCATATGTGAGTCTTGTGCTCTGCACACCACTGGAGTCAAGCTATCCTGGCTGATGACGGCTAATACCCAGAAACCAGTCCTAGGATGCTTGATACCGGTCCAGGCAAGACGTGGCTTGGCAGTTCTGGCTGGACTGTTCACATGAGGCACATGGTCAAGGCTGATTTGCATATGGCCATGTCTGAACTTGGGTGATGTGGAGTGCAAAAAAGGGATGGATTTAGGCCCAGATCTCTGTACTGGGGCGAATGTATGACATTGTTCTGCAGTCTGTCCATCAACTGTTATTTTTGCATTTGTCACCTCGAGTGGGACGGGTATGCTCAGACGTGAGTCCCGTGCCTCTCCACACCATGGAGTCAAGCTATCCTAGCTGTTGACGGCTGATAGCCAGAAAATGGTCCTAGGATGCTGGATTTCGGTCCAGGGAAGATGTGACTTGGCAGTTTGGGCAGGAATGTTCCCATGAGGCACGGGGTCAAGGCTGATTTGCATATGGCCATGTCTGAACTGGGGTGGTGTGGAGTGCAAAAAAACGATGGATTTAGGCCTAGATCTCTGTACTGGGGTGAATGTATGACATTGTTCTGCATTCTGTCCATCAACAGTTGTTTTTGAATTCATCACCCAAGTGGGACGGGTATGCTCAGACGTGAGTCCCGTGCTCTCCACACCACTGGAGTCAAGCAATCCTGGCTGATGACGGCTGATAGCCAGAAACCCGTCCTAGAATGCTTGATTCCGGTCCAGGGAAGACATGGCTTGGCAGTTCGGGCAGGACTGTTCCCAAGAGACACAGGGTCAAGGCTGATTTGCATATGGCCATGTCTGAACTTGGGTGGTGTGGAGTGCAAAACAACAATGGATTTAGTCTCAGATCTCTGTACTGGGTTGAATGTATTACATTGTTCTGCATTCTGTCCATCAACTGTTGTTTTTGCATTTGTCACCCCGAGTGGGCCGGGTATGCTCAGATGTGAGTCTTGTGCTCTGCACACCACTGGAGTCAAGCTATCCTGGCTGTTGACGGCTGATACCCAGAAACCAGTCCTAGGATGCTTGATACCGGTCCAGGGAAGACGTGGCTTGGCAGTTCTGGCTGGACTGTTCACATGAGGCAAAGGGTCAAGGCTGATTTGCATATGGCCATGTCTGAACTGGGGTGGTGTGGAGTGCAAAAAAACTATGGATTTAGGCCCAGATCTCTGTACTGGGGTGAATGTATGACATTGTTCTGCATTCTGTCCATCAACAGTTGTTTTTGAATTCATCACCCAAGTGAGATGGGTATGCTCAGACGTGAGTCCCGTGCTCTCCACACCACTGGAGTCAAGCTATCCTAGTTGTTGACGGCTGATAGCCAAAAACCGGTCCTAGGATGCTTGATTCCGGTCCAGGGAAGACATGGCTTGGCAGTTCGGGCTGGACTGTTCCCATGAGGCACAGGGTCATGGCTGATTTGCATATGGCCATGTCTGAACTGGGGTGGTGTGGAGTGCAACACAAACAATGGATTTAGGCCCAGATCTCTGTACTGGGGTGAATGTATGACATTGTTCTGCATTCTGTACATCAACTGTTGTTTCTGCATTCGTCACCCCGAGTGGGACGGGTATGCTCAGACGTGAGTCCCGTACTCTCCACACCTCTGGAGTCAAGCTAACCTGGCTGATGACGGCTGATAGCCTGAAACCGGTACTAGAAGGCTGGATTCCGGTCCAGGGAAGACATGGCTTGGCAGTTCGGGCTGGACTGTTCCCATGAGGCACAGGGTCGAGGCTGATCTGTATATGGAAAACAAAACGGTATGTGGAGGGTCAAGGGGAATGTTTCAAGACCTGTCTGCTCGCTCCCCTATAACAACGTACATAACAAAAGAGCAGATCAAGTCAGGGAAAGTGTGTGCCTACATCAGCACCAGTGCGGTACCGGTGATGGGTGCGTGAAAAATGGGCTGTCAGAATCTTAAGGCATTAGTGTCGGAAGGCTGAAGCAATTCCCATCAGACCACCCATTTGGTGGAGTTTACGTCACGTGGGAACTGTTTATCATGCCATCCCAAATCCGCCCCAGTAATGCCAGTGCGGGGATGGATGTCAAAAGTACTGATCATAATTTGCATCTCTAAGTGATGTTGATGTAAAAAAATTGCAGTGCTCAAATGGTGATGTTAAAATTGACTACCCAGACTTCGGGAAGCGTTTAGACAGAAGTCAAGTGTCAATGATTAAAAAGCGCTGGGTCGTGAGGCTACCCACTAGCGCTGTGCAGTATGGTCGACATGTTTCAGCCATGAGGGCATCTAGCCCGGCTTTCTTCAGGACCGATTAACAAAAATAGCTACTGCAACTACTTGTAAAGTGTGTAGGTGAAGAGTATAAACATGTACTGACAAAGTTACATATACCAGGACTTTAAATGCTTGGGTGTCCACTGGAGGGAGAGGAAAAATTCTTCTTCCTAACAAAAAACAAAAAGACACTATGTCAAACAACGCCAGATTGCACACACACACCAATACATACAACTAGGGACCGTGCAGGCACACATGCATGAATAATTTGCATTCTGCATTTCTAAAGAGCATACTAGCTCCATCACACTGAGGCATTTCCTCAAAGTGATACTCACCCAGCTTTATGTGGGTGAAGACCTCACCTCACCCGGCAACCGCTCGGGGGAATGAGGCCCCGCTCTGTAGTGTAAAAAAGAAAGTCACAGTAAGCACATAACTTTACTGTGCTTAAACCAATGGTTTTACACTAAAAACCCAACAGACGTGTGATAGTTGCCCAACTGTCATAGCTATCAACGACACCTTTTCAAATTTGCATAGTGCGCATCAAAATCGCATGTCCTAGGATGTTTTACCCTTATGGAATTAGTATCTCAGCACTGTTAAGTGCTGCCAGATTGCTCGCTTCAAAATGGTAGTTATATAGTAATTTGCGGTAAGAAACATCTTACCAGGCATTCTCTATCCATTACTCGCATATAAGGAATGAGACTAGTTTAACACCCGTTGCTTAATTGGCAACCAGAACATTTAAGATAGTCATGGGGTATCCTAGTCAACTCTCATGCATAGGTAACAAGGACCTTTCATCAATGTGAGCTGCTCAGTTAGACAAAGTAAACCAATGAACTATCCATATGAGATGCTCGGTTAGACAAAGTGAACTAATGAACTATCAACCCCAACACGTAGTTATTATAATAGTGAGGGGCCATAAAGGCTCCCATAAGTATGGGTACCCTATTGTTGCAAGACCCAGCCAAAAAATAATTGCGAAGTCGGCGTGGAGGCGCCGCGAGGCTCACCTAACCGTCGGTACCCCGGTTCTGGACCCGAACGGAAGTGGAGGTGGTAGGGAAAACTCCCTTCCTCTTTATGTAGCCTTCAAGCGGATCCCTCATCTCTAGACGAGTTCCACAAAATCGCGGGAGAGCCGCGAAATCGGACCGCTGTTCATTCGCGCATGCGTGGAGAGTGCGGGAACACAGCTCTCTCACGCATGCGCGGTCCTCGCTATTCGTAGAATCCCAGAGAAAGGTATTACCCCGGCTGTTCCTCACGAGATAAGAAGATGCTCCTTTATTATTAAAAGAAAAGTGAGCGACAGTGGGGACAAGGTCACATGTCAAGGAGGTAAACGCCGCTCCCGAGACATGAGCTCGAAGTAGCCTCCTCACCCGGGTGTCAAATGTGTGACACTGCCCTGATGAGAGTAATCTAGTAGTGGAGGGGTGATGTGGGGGTGCACAATTGTCACTAAGCAGACTAACACCGATAGACGGAATGGTTAGTAGGCACCCATCCTTGAAATGACAGTGCTGAGATACTAATTCCATAAGGGTAAAACATCCTAGGACATGCGATTTTGATGCGCACTATGCAAATTTGAAAAGGTGTCGTTGATAGCTATGACAGTTGGGCAACTATCACACGTCTGTTGGGTTTTTAGTGTAAAACCATTGGTTTAAGCACAGTAAAGTTATGTGCTTACTGTGACTTTCTTTTTTACACTACAGAGCGGGGCCTCATTCCCCCGAGCGGTTGCCGGGTGAGGTGAGGTCTTCACCCACATAAAGCTGGGTGAGTATCACTTTGAGGAAATGCCTCAGTGTGATGGAGCTAGTATGCTCTTTAGAAATGCAGAATGCAAATTATTCATGCATGTGTGCCTGCACGGTCCCTAGTTGTATGTATTGGTGTGTGTGTGCAATCTGGCGTTGTTTGACATAGTGTCTTTTTGTTTTTTGTTAGGAAGAAGAATTTTTCCTCTCCCTCCAGTGGACACCCAAGCATTTAAAGTCCTGGTATATGTAACTTTGTCAGTACATGTTTATACTCTTCACCTACACACTTTACAAGTAGTTGCAGTAGCTATTTTTGTTAATCGGTCCTGAAGAAAGCCGGGCTAGATGCCCTCATGGCTGAAACATGTCGACCATACTGCACAGCGCTAGTGGGTAGCCTCACGACCCAGCGCTTTTTAATCATTGACACTTGACTTCTGTCTAAACGCTTCCCGAAGTCTGGGTAGTCAATTTTAACATCACCATTTGAGCACTGCAATTTTTTTACATCAACATCACTTAGAGATGCAAATTATGATCAGTACTTTTGACATCCATCCCCGCACTGGCATTACTGGGGCGGATTTGGGATGGCATGATAAACAGTTCCCACGTGACGTAAACTCCACCAAATGGGTGGTCTGATGGGAATTGCTTCAGCCTTCCGACACTAATGCCTTAAGATTCTGACAGCCCATTTTTCACGCACCCATCACCGGTACCGCACTGGTGCTGATGTAGGCACACACTTTCCCTGACTTGATCTGCTCTTTTGTTATGTATGATCTGTATATGGCCATGTCTGAACTGGGGTGGTGTGGAGTGCAAAAAAGCGATGGATTTAGGTCCAGATCTCTGTACTGGGGTGAATGTATGACATTGTTCTGCAGTCTGTCCATCAACTGTTATTTTTGCATTTGTCACCCAGAGTGGGACGGGTATGCTCAGACGTGAGTCCCGTGCTCTCCCCACCACTGGAGTCAAGCTATCCTGGCTGATGACAGCTGATAGCCGGAAACTGGTCCTAGGATACTTGATTCCGGTCCAGGGAAGACACGGCTTGGCAGTTTGGACTGGACTGTTCCCATGAGGCACAGGGTCAAGGCTGATTTGCATATGGCCATGTCTGAACTGGGGTGGTGTGGAGTGCAAAAAACCGATGGATTTAGGCCCAGATCTCTGTACTGGGGTGAATGTATGACATTCTTCTGCATTCTGTCCATCAACTGTTGTTTTTGAATTTGTCACCCTTAGTGGGACGGGTATGCTCTACGTGAGTCCCGTGCTCTCCACACCACTGGAGTCAAGCTATCCTGGCTGATGACGGCTGATAGCCAGAAACCCGTCCTAGAATGCTTGATTCCGGTCCAGGGAAGACATGGCTTGGCAGTTCGGGCTGGACTGTTCCCAAGAGACACAGGGTCAAGGCTGATTTGCATATGGCCATGTCTGAACTTGGGTGGTGTGGAGTGCAAAGCAACGATGGATTTAGTCTCAGATCTCTGTACTGGGTTGAATGTATTACATTGTTCTGCATTCTGTCCATCAACTGTTGTTTTTGCATTTGTCACCCCGAGTGGGCCGGGTATGCTCAGATGTGAGTCTTGTGCTCTGCACACCACTGGAGTCAAGCTATCCTGGCTGATGACGGCTGATACCCAGAAACCAGTCCTAGGATGCTTGATACCGGTCCAGGGAAGACGTGGCTTGGCAGTTCTGGCTGGACTGTTCACATGAGGCACATGGTCAAGGCTGATTTGCATATGGCCATGTCTGAACTTGGGTGGTGTGGAGTGCAAAAAAACGATGGATTTAGGCCCAGATCTCAGTACTGGGGTGAATGTATGACATTGTTCTGCATTCTGTCCATCAACTGTTGTTTTTGAATTTGTCACCCCGAGTGGGACGAATATGCTCAGACGTGAGTCTTGTGCTCTCCACACCACAGGAGTCAAGCTATCCTAGCTGTTGACGGCTGATAGCCAGAAACCGGTCCTAGGATGCTTGATTCCGGTCCAGGGAAAACATGGCTTGGCAGTTCGGGCTGGACTGTTCCCATGAGGCACAGGGTCATGGCTGATTTGCATATGGCCATGTCTGAACTGGGGTGGTGTGGAGTGCAAAAAAACAATGGATTTAGGCCCAGATCTCTGTACTGGGATGAATGTATGACATTGTTCTGTATTCTGTACATCAACTGTTGTTTCTGCATTCGTCACCCCGAGTGGGACGGGTATGCTCAGACGTGAGTCCCGTACTCTCCACACCTCTGGAGTCAAGCTAACCTGGCTGATGACGGCTGATAGCCTGAAACCGGTCCTAGAAGGCTGGATTCCGGTCCAGGGAAGACATGGCTTGGCAGTTCGGGCTGGACTGTTCCCATGAGGCACAGGGTCGAGGCTGATCTGTATATGGCCATGTCTGAACTGGGGTGGTGTGGAGTGCAAAAAAGCGATGGATTTAGGTCCAGATCTCTGTACTGGGGTGAATGTATGACATTGTTCTGCAGTCTGTCCATCAACTGTTATTTTTGCATTTGTCACCCAGAGTGGGACGGGTATGCTCAGATGTGAGTCCCGTGCTCTCCCCACCACTGGAGTCAAGCTATCCTGGCTGATGACAGCTGGTAGCCGGAAACTGGTCCTAGGATACTTGATTCCGGTCCAGGGAAGACACGGCTTGGCAGTTTGGACTGGACAGTTCCCATGAGGCACAGGGTCAAGGCTGATTTGCATATGGCCATGTCTGAACTGGGGTGGTGTGGAGTGCAAAAAACCGATGGATTTAGGCCCAGATCTCTGTACTGGGGTGAATGTATGACATTCTTCTGCATTCTGTCCATCAACTGTTGTTTTTGAATTTGTCACCCTGAGTGGGACGGGTATGCTCTACGTGAGTCCCGTGCTCTCCACACCACTGGAGTCAAGCTATCCTGGCTGATGACGGCTGAAAGCCAGAAACCCGTCCTAGAATGCTTGATTCCGGTCCAGGGAAGACATGGCTTGGCAGTTCGGGCTGGACTGTTCCCAAGAGACACAGGGTCAAGGCTGATTTGCATATGGCCATGTCTGAACTTGGGTGGTGTGGAGTGCAAAGCAACGATGGATTTAGTCTCAGATCTCTGTACTGGGTTGAATGTATTACATTGTTCTGCATTCTGTCCATCAACTGTTGTTTTTGCATTTGTCACCCCGAGTGGGCCGGGTATGCTCATATGTGAGTCTTGTGCTCTGCACACCACTGGAGTCAAGCTATCCTGGCTGATGACGGCTGATACCCAGAAACCAGTCCTAGGATGCTTGATACCGGTCCAGGCAAGACGTGGCTTGGCAGTTCTGGCTGGACTGTTCACATGAGGCACATGGTCAAGGCTGATTTGCATATGGCCATGTCTGAACTTGGGTGGTGTGGAGTGCAAAAAAGGGATGGATTTAGGCCCAGATCTCTGTACTGGGGCGAATGTATGACATTGTTCTGCAGTCTGTCCATCAACTGTTATTTTTGCATTTGTCACCTCGAGTGGGACGGGTATGCTCAGACGTGAGTCCCGTGCCTCTCCACACCATGGAGTCAAGCTATCCTAGCTGTTGACGGCTGATAGCCAGAAAATGGTCCTAGGATGCTGGATTTCGGTCCAGGGAAGATGTGACTTGGCAGTTTGGGCAGGAATATTCCCATGAGGCACAGGGTCAAGGCTGATTTGCATATGGCCATGTCTGAACTGGGGTGGTGTGGAGTGCAAAAAAACGATGGATTTAGGCCTAGATCTCTGTACTGGGGTGAATGTATGACATTGTTCTGCATTCTGTCCATCAACAGTTGTTTTTGAATTCATCACCCAAGTGGGACGGGTATGCTCAGACGTGAGTCCCGTGCTCTCCACACCACTGGAGTCAAGCAATCCTGGCTGATGACGGCTGATAGCCAGAAACCCGTCCTAGAATGCTTGATTGCGGTCCAGGGAAGACATGGCTTGGCAGTTCGGGCAGCACTGTTCCCAAGAGACACAGGGTCAAGGCTGATTTGCATATGGCCATGTCTGAACTTGGGTGGTGTGGAGTGCAAAACAACGATGGATTTAGTCTCAGATCTCTGTACTGGGTTGAATGTATTACATTGTTCTGCATTCTGTCCATCAACTGTTGTTTTTGCATTTGTCACCCCGAGTGGGCCGGGTATGCTCAGATGTGAGTCTTGTGCTCTGCACACCACTGGAGTCAAGCTATCCTGGCTGTTGACGGCTGATACCCAGAAACCAGTCCTAGGATGCTTGATACCGGTCCAGGGAAGACGTGGCTTGGCAGTTCTGGCTGGACTGTTCACATGAGGCAAAGGGTCAAGGCTGATTTGCATATGGCCATGTCTGAACTGGGGTGGTGTGGAGTGCAAAGAAACGATGGATTTAGGCCCAGATCTCTGTACTGGGGTGAATGTATGACATTGTTCTGCATTCTGTCCATCAACTGTTGTTTTTGCATTTGTCACCCCGAGTGGGACGGGTATGCTCAGACGTGAGTCCCGTGCTCTCCACACCTCTGGAGTCAAGCTAACCTGGCTGATGACGGCTGATAGCCAGAAACCGGTCCTAGGATGCTTGATTCCGGTCCATTGAAGACATGACTTGGCAGTTCAGGCTGTACTGTTCCCATGAGGCACAGGATCAAGGCTGGTCTGTATATGGCCATGTCTGAACTGGGGTGGTGTGGAGTGCAAAAAAGCAATGGATTTAGGCCCAAATCTCTGTACAGGGGTGAATGTATGACATTGGCTTCAACTTGGGGGTGACCAGGAGTGGACATTTCACAGGAAAGCCAGGAAGGGTTCCACAGCGGTATGAATACAACGCTACGAGACCTCCAGGTAGAAGGCGCTATATAAATACAAACACACAAACACATTGTTCTGCAGTCTGTCCATCAACTGTTATTTTTGCATTTGTCACCCCGAGTGGGACGTTCAGGCAGGAATGTTCCCATGAGGCACAAGGTCCAAGCTGATTTGCATATGGCCATGTCTGAACTGCGGTGGTGGGGAGTGCAAAAAAACGATAGATTTAGGCCCAGATCTCTGTACTGGAGTGAATGTATGACATTGTTCTGCATTCTGTCCATCAACTGTTGTTATTGCATTAGTCACCCCGAGTGGGACGGGTATGCTCAGACGTGAGTTCTGTGCTATCCACACCACTGGAGTCAAGCTATACTGGCTGATGATGGCTGATAGCCAGAAACCGGTACTAGGATGCTTGATTCCGGTCCAGGGAAGACATGGCTTGGCAGTTCGGGCTAGACTGTTCCCATGAGGCACAGCGTCAAGGCTGATTTGCATATGGCCATGTCTGAACTGGGGTGGCATGGAGTGCAAAAAAATCGATGGATTTAGGCCCAGATCTCTGTACTGGGGTGAATGTATGACATTGTTCTGCATTCTGTCCAGCAACTGTTGTTTTTGCATTTGTCACCCCTAGTGGGACGGTTACGCTCAGATGTCAGTCCTGTGCTCTCCACACCACTGGAGGCAAGCTATCCTGGCATATGACGGCTGATAGCCAGAAACTGGTCCTAGGATGCTTGATTCCGGTCCAGGGAAGACATGGCTTGGTAGTTCGGGCTGGACTGTTCCCATGAGGCACAGGGTCAAGGCTAATCTGTATATGGCCATGTCTGAACTGGGGTGGTGTGGAGTGCAAAAAAGCAATGGATTTAAGCCCAGATCTCTGTACTGGGGTGAATGTATGACATTGTTCTGCAGTCTGTCCATCAACTGTTATTTTTGAATTTGTCACCCCGAGTGGGACATTCGGGCATGAATGTTCCCATGAGGCACAGGGTCAAGGCTGATTTGCATATTACCATGTCTGAACTGGGGTGGTGTGGAGTGCAAAAAACCAATGGATTTAGGCCCAGATCTCTGTACTGGGGTGAATGTATGACATTGTTCCGCATTCTGTCCATCAACTGTTGTTTTTGCGTTTGTCACATATAGTGGGACGGGTATGCTCAGACGTGAGTCCCGTGCTCTGCACACCACTGGAGTCAAGCTATCCATTCCTTGCTGATGACGGCTGATAGCCAGAAACCGGTCCTAGGATGCTTGATTCCGATCCAGGGAAGACGTAGCTTGGCAGTTCGGGCTGGACTGTTCACATGAGGCACAGGGTCAAGGCTGATTTGCATATGGCCATGTCTGAACTAGGGGTGGTGTGGAGTGCAACATAAGATGGATTTAGGCCCAGATCTCTGTACTGGGGTAAATGTATGACATTGTTCTGCATTCTGTCCATCAACTGTTGTTTTTGAATTTGTCCCCCCGAGTGGGACGGGTATGCTCAGACGCGAGTCCCGTGCTCTCCACACCACTGGAGTCAAGCTATCCTAGCTGTTGACAGCTGATAGCCAGAAACTGGTCCTAGGATGCTTGATTCCGGTCCAGGGAAGACATGGCTTGGCAGTTCGGACAGGACTGTTCCCATGAGGCACAGGGTCAAGGCTGATTTGCATATAGCCATGTCTAAACTGGGGTGGTGTGGAGTGCAAAAAAACGATGGATTTAGGTCCAGATCTCTTTACTGGGGTGAATGTATGACATTGTTCTGCATTCTGTCCATCAACTGTTGTTTTTGCATTTGTCACCCCGAGTGGGACGGGTGTGCTCAGACGTGAGTCCCGTGCTCTCCACACCACTGGAGTCAAGCTATCCTGGCCTATGACGGCTGATAGCCAGAAACCGGTCCTAGGATGCTTGATTCCGGTCCAGGGAAGACATGGCTTGGCAGTTCGGGCTGGACTGTTGCCATGAGGCACATGGTCAAGGCTGATTTGCATATGGCCATGTGTGAACTGGGTTGGTGTGGAGTGCACAAAAATGATGGATTTAGACCCTGATCTCTGTACTGGGGCGAATGTATGACATTGTTCTGCATTCTGTCCATCAACTGTTGTTTTTGCATTTATCACCCCGAGTGGAACGGGTATGCTCAGACGTGAGTCCCGTACTCTCCACACCTCTGGAGTCAAGATAACCTGGCTGATGACGGCTGATCGCCAGAAACAGGTCCTAGGATGCTTGATTCCGGTCCAGGTAAGACATGGCTTTGCAGTTCGGGCTGGACTGTTCCCATGAGGCACAGGGTCAAGGCTGATCTGCATATGGCCATGTCAGAACTGGGGTGGTCTGGAGTGCAAAAAAGTGATGGATTTAGGCCCAGATCTCTGTACTGGGGTGAACGTATGACATTCTTCTGCAGTCTGTCCATCAACTGTTGTTTTTGCATTTTTCACCCCGAGTGGGACAGGTATGCTCAGACGTGAGTCCTGTGCTCTCCACACCATGGAGTCAAGCTATCCTGGCTGATAGCTGGAAACCGGTCCTAGGATCATAGATTTCGGTCCAGGGAAGACATGGCTTGGCAGTTTGGACTGGACTGTTCCCATGAGGCACAGGGTCAGGGCTGATTTGCATATGGCCATGTCTGAACTGGGGTGGTATGGAGTGCAAAAAAACGATGAATTTAGGCCCAGATCTCTATACTGGGGTGAATGTATGACATAGTTCTGCATTCTGTCCATCAACTGTTGTTTTTGAATCTGTCACCCCGACTGGGACGGGTATGCTCTACGTGAGTCCCGTGCTCTCCACACCACTGGAGTCAAGATAACCTGGCTGATGACGGCTGATCGCCAGAAACAGGTCCTAGGATGCTTGATTCTGGTCCAGGGAAGACATGGCTTGGCAGTTTGGGCTGGACTGTTCCCATGAGGCACAGGGTCATGGCTGATTTGCATATGGCCATGTCTGAACTGGGGTGGTATGGAGTGCAAAAAAAGATGGATTTAAAGCCTAGATCTCTGTACTGGGGTGAATGTATGACATTGTTCTGCATTCTGTCTATCAACTGTTGTTTTTGAATTTGTCACCCGAGTGGGACGGGTATGCTCAGACGTGAGTCCCGTGCTCTCCACACCACTGGGGTCAAGCTATCCTAGCTGTTGACGGCTGATAGCCAGAAACCGGTCCTAGGATGCTTCACTCCGGTCCAGGGAAGACGTGGCTGTGCAGTTCGGGCTGGACTGTTCACATGAGGCACAGGGTCAAGGCTGATTTGCATATGGCCATGTCTGAACTGGGGTGGTGTGGAGTGCAAAAAATCGATGGATTTAGGCCCAGATCTCTGTACTGGGGTGAATGTATGACATTGTTCTGCATTCTGTCCAGCAACTGTTGTTTTTGCATTTGTCACCCCGAGTGGGACGGGTACGCTCAGATGTCAGTCCCGTGCTCTCCACACCACTGGAGGCAAGCTATCCTGGCATATGACGGCTGATAGCAAGAAACTGGTCCTAGGATGCTTGTTTCTGGTCCAGGGAAGACATGGCTTGGTAGTTCGGACTGGACTGTTCCCATGAGGCACAGGTTCAAGCCTGATTTGCATATGGCCATGTCTGCACTGGGGTGGTGTGGAGTGCAAAAAAACGATGGATTTAGGCCCAGAGCTCTGTACTGGGGTGAATGAATGACATTGTTCTGCATTCTGTCCATCAACTGTTGTTTTTGCATTTGTCTCCCCGAGTGGGACGGGTATGCTCAGACGTGAGTCTTGTGCTCTGCACACCACTGGAGTCAAGCTATCCTGGCTCATGACGGCTGATACCCAGAAACCGTTCCAAGGATCCTTGATACCAGTCCAGAGAAAACGTGGATTGGCAGTTCTGGCTGGACTGTTCACATGAGGCACAGGGTCAAGGCTGGTTTGCATATGGCCATGTCTGAACTGGGGTGGTGTGGAGTGCAAAAAAACGATGGATTTAGGCCCAGATCTCAGTACTGGGGTGAATGTATGACATTGTTCTGCATTTTGTCCATCAACTGTTGTTTTTGAATTTGTCACCCCGAGTGGGACGAGTGTGCTCAGACGTGAGTCTTGTGCTCTCCACACCACTGGAGTCAAGCTATCCTAGCTGTTGACGGCTGATAGCCAGAAACTGGTCCTATGATGCTTGATTCCGGTCCAGGGAAAACATGGCTTGGCAGTTCGGGCTGGACTGTTACCATGAGGCACAGGGTCATGGCTGATTTGCATATGGCCATGTCTGAACTGGGGTGGTGTGGAGTGCAAAAAAACAATGGATTTAGGCCCAGATCTCTGTACTGGGATGAATGTATGACATTGTTCTGCATTCTGTACATCAACTGTTGTTTCTGCATTCCCCACCCCGAGTGGGACGGGTATGCTCAGACGTGAGTCCCGTACTCTCCACACCTCTGGAGTCAAGCTAACCTGGCTGATGACGGCTGATAGCCTGAAACCGGTCCTAGAAGGCTGGATTCCGGTCCAGGGAAGACATGGCTTGGCAGTTCGGGCTGGACTGTTCCCATGAGGCACAGGGTCGAGGCTGATCTGTATATGGCCATGTCTGAACTGGGGTGGTGTGGAGTGCAAAAAAGCGATGGATTTAGGTCCAGATCTCTGTACTGGGGTGAATGTATGACATTGTTCTGCAGTCTGTCCATCAACTGTTATTTTTGCATTTGTCACCCAGAGTGGGACGGGTATGCTCAGACGTGAGTCCCGTGCTCTCCCCACCACTGGAGTCAAGCTATCCTGGCTGATGACAGCTGATAGCCGGAAACTGGTCCTAGGATACTTGATTCTGGTCCAGGGAAGACACGGCTTGGCAGTTTGGACTGGACTGTTCCCATGAGGCACAGGGTCAAGGCTGATTTGCATATGGCCATGTCTAAACTGGGGTGGTGTGGAGTGCAAAAAACCGATGGATTTAGGCCCAGATCTCTGTACTGGGGTGAATGTATGACATTCGTCTGCATTCTGTCCATCAACTGTTGTTTTTGAATTTGTCACCCTGAGTGGGACGGGTATGCTCTACGTGAGTCCCGTGCTCTCCACACCACTGGAGTCAAGCTATCCTGGCTGATGACGGCTGATAGCCAGAAACCCGTCCTAGAATGCTTGATTCCGGTCCAGGGAAGACATGGCTTGGCAGTTCGGGCTGGACTGTTCCCAAGAGACACAGGGTCAAGGCTGATTTGCATATGGCCATGTCTGAACTTGGGTGGTGTGGAGTGCAAAGCAACTATGGATTTAGTCTCAGATCTCTGTACTGGGTTGAATGTATTACATTGTTCTGCATTCTGTCCATCAACTGTTGTTTTTGCATTTGTCACCCCGAGTGGGCCGGGTATGCTCAGATGTGAGTCTTGTGCTCTGCACACCACTGGAGTCAAGCTATCCTGGCTGATGACGGCTGATACCCAGAAACCAGTCCTAGGATGCTTGATACCGGTCCAGGGAAGACGTGGCTTGGCAGTTCTGGCTGGACTGTTCACATGAGGCACAGGGTCATGGCTGATTTGCATATGGCCATGTCTGAACTGGGGTGGTGTGGAGTGCAAAAAACACAATGGATTTAGGCCCAGATCTCTGTACTGGGATGAATGTATGACATTGTTCTGCATTCTGTACATCAACTGTTGTTTCTGCATTCGTCACCCCGAGTGGGACGGGTATGCTCAGACGTGAGTCCCGTACTCTCCACACCTCTGGAGTCAAGCTAACCTGGCTGATGACGGCTGATAGCCTGAAACCGGTCCTAGAAGGCTGGATTCCGGTCCAGGGAAGACATGGCTTGGCAGTTCGGGCTGGACTGTTCCCATGAGGCACAGGGTCGAGGCTGATCTGTATATGGCCATGTCTGAACTGGGGTGGTGTGGAGTGCAAAAAAGTGATGGATTTAGGTCCAGATCTCTGTACTGGGGTGAATGTATGACATTGTTCTGCAGTCTGTCCAACAACTGTTATTTTTGCATTTGTCACCTAGAGTGGGACGGGTATGCTCAGACGTGAGTCCCGTGCTCTCCCCACCACTGGAGTCAAGCTATCCTGGCTGATGACAGCTGATAGCCGGAAACTGGTCCTAGGATACTTGATTCCGGTCCAGGGAAGACACGGCTGTGCAGTTCGGGCTGGACTGTTCACATGAGGCACAGGTTCAAGGCTGATTTGCATATGGCCATGTCTGAACTGGGGTGGTGTGGAGTGCAAAAAATCGATGTATTTAGGCCCAGATCTCTGTACTGGGGTGAATGTATGACATTCTTCTGCATTCTGTCCAGCAACTGTTGTTTTTGCATTTGTCACCCCGAGTGGGACGGGTACGCTCAGATGTCAGTCCCGTGCTCTCCACACCACTGGAGGCAAGCTATCCTGGCATAAGACGGCTGATAGCAAGAAACTGGTCCTAGGATGCTTGTTTCTGGTCCAGGGAAGACATGGCTTGGTAGTTCGGACTGGACTGTTCCCATGAGGCACAGGTTCAAGCCTGATTTGCATATGGCCATGTCTGCACTGGGGTGGTGTGGAGTGCAAAAAAACGATGGATTTAGGCCCAGAGCTCTGTACTGGGGTGAATGAATGACATTGTTCTGCATTTTGTCCATCAACTGTTGTTTTTGCATTTGTCTCCCCGAGTGGGACGGGTATGCTCAGAAGTGAGTCTTGTGCTCTGCACACCACTGGAGTCAAGCTATCCTGGCTGATGACGGCTGATACCAAGAAACCGGTCCAAGGATCCTTGATACCAGTCCAGGGAAAACATGGATTGGCAGTTCTGGCTGGACTGTTCACATGAGGCACAGGGTCAAGGCTGATTTGCATATGGCCATGTCTGAACTGGGGTGGTGTGGAGTGCAAAAAAACGATGGATTTAGGCCCAGATCTCAGTACTGGGGTGAATGTATGACATTGTTCTGCATTCTGTCCATCAACTGTTGTTTTTGAATTTGTCACCCCGAGTGGGACGAGTATGCTCAGACGTGAGTCTTGTGCTCTCCACACCACTGGAGTCAAGCTATCCTAGCTGTTGACGGCTGATAGCCAGAAACCGGTCCTAGGATGCTTGATTCCGGTCCAGGGAAAACATGGCTTGGCAGTTCGGGCTGGACTGTTCCTATGAGGCACAGGGTCATGGCTGATTTGCATATGGCCATGTCTGAACTGGGGTGGTGTGGAGTGCAAAAAAGCGATGGATTTAGGTCCAGATCTCTGTACTGGGATGAATGTATGACATTGTTCTGCATTCTGTACATCAACTGTTGTTTCTGCATTCGTCACCCCGAGTGGGACGGGTATGCTCAGACGTGAGTCCCGTACTCTCCACACCTCTGGAGTCAAGCTAACCTGGCTGATGACGGCTGATAGCCTGAAACCGGTCCTAGAAGGCTGGATTCCGGTCCAGGGAAGACATCGCTTGGCAGTTCGGGCTGTACTGTTCCCATGAGGCACAGGGTCGAGGCTGATCTGTATATGGCCATGTCTGAACTGGGGTGGTGTGGAGTGCAAAAAAGTGATGGATTTAGGTCCAGATCTCTGTACTGGGGTGAATGTATGACATTGTTCTGCAGTCTGTCCATCAACTGTTATTTTTGCATTTGTCACCTAGAGTGGGACGGGTATGCTCAGACGTGAGTCCTGTGCTCTCCCCACCACTGGAGTCAAGCTATCCTGGCTGATGACAGCTGATAGCCGGAAACTGGTCCTAGGATACTTGATTCCGGTCCAGGGAAGACACGGCTGTGCAGTTCGGGCTGGACTGTTCACATGAGGCACAGGTTCAAGGCTGATTTGCATATGGCCATGTCTGAACTGGGGTGGTGTGGAGTGCAAAAAATCGATGGATTTAGGCCCAGATCTCTGTACTGGGGTGAATGTATGACATTCTTCTGCATTCTGTCCAGCAACTGTTGTGTTTGCATTTGTCACCCCGAGTGGGACGGGTACGCTCAGATGTCAGTCCCGTGCTCTCCACACCACTGGAGGCAAGCTATCCTGGCATATGACGGCTGATAGCAAGAAACTGGTCCTAGGATGCTTGTTTCTGGTCCAGGGAAGACATGGCTTGGTAGTTCGGACTGGACTGTTCCCATGAGGCACAGGTTCAAGCCTGATTTGCATATGGCCATGTCTGCACTGGGGTGGTGTGGAGTGCAAAAAAACGATGGATTTAGGCCCAGAGCTCTGTACTGGGGTGAATGAATGACATTGTTCTGCATTTTGTCCATCAACTGTTGTTTTTGCATTTGTCTCCCCGAGTGGGACGGGTATGCTCAGACGTGAGTCTTGTGCTCTGCACACCACTGGAGTCAAGCTATCCTGGCTGATGACGGCTGATACCCAGAAACCGGTCCAAGGATCCTTGATACCAGTCCAGGGAAAACGTGGATTGGCAGTTCTGGCTGGACTGTTCACATGAGGCACAGGGTCAAGGCTGATTTGCATATGGCCATGTCCGAACTGGGGTGGTGTGGAGTGCAAAAAAACGATGGATTTAGGCCCAGATCTCAGTACTGGGGTGAATGTATGACATTGTTCTGCATTCTGTCCATCAACTGTTGTTTTTGAATTTGTCACCCCGTGTGGGACGAGTATGCTCAGACGTGAGTCTTGTGCTCTCCACACCACTGGAGTCAAGCTATCCTAGCTGTTGACGGCTGATAGCCAGAAACCGGTCCTAGGATGCTTGATTCCGGTCCAGGGAAAACATGGCTTGGCAGTTCGGGCTGGACTGTTCCCATGAGGCACAGGGTCATGGCTGATTTGCATATGGCCATGTCTGAACTGGGGTGGTGTGGAGTGCAAAAAAGCGATGGATTTAGGTCCAGATCTCTGTACTGGGGTGAATGTATGACATTGTTCTGCATTCTGTCCATCAACTGTTGTTTCTGCATTCGTCACCCCGAGTGGGACGGGTATGCTCAGACGTGAGTCCCGTACTCTCCACACCTCTGGAGTCAAGCTAGCCTGGCTGATGACGGCTGATAGCCAGAAACCGGTCCTAGGATGCTTGATTCCGGTCCATTGAAGACATGACTTGGCAGTTCAGGCTGTACTGTTCCCATGAGGCACAGGATCAAGGCTGGTCTGTATATGGCCATGTCTGAACTGGGGTGGTGTGGAGTGCAAAAAAGCAATGGATTTAGGCCCAAATCTCTGTACAGGGGTGAATGTATGACATTGGCTTCAACTTGGGGGTGACCAGGAGTGGACATTTCACAGGAAAGCCAGGAAGGGTTCCACAGCGGTATGAATACAACGCTACGAGACCTCCAGGTAGAAGGCGCTATATAAATACAAACACACAAACACATTGTTCTGCAGTCTGTCCATCAACTGTTATTTTTGCATTTGTCACCCCGAGTGGGACGTTCAGGCAGGAATGTTCCCATGAGGCTCAAGGTCAAAGCTGATTTGCATATGGCCATGTCTGAACTGCGGTGGTGGGGAGTGCAAAAAAACTATAGATTTAGGCCCAGATCTCTGTACTGGAGTGAATGTATGACATTGTTCTGCATTCTGTCCATCAACTGTTGTTATTGCATTAGTCACCCCGAGTGGGACGGGTATGCTCAGACGTGAGTTCTGTGCTATCCACACCACTGGAGTCAAGCTATACCGGCTGATGATGGCTGATAGCCAGAAACCGGTCCTAGGATGCTTGATTCCGGTCCAGGGAAGACATGGCTTGGCAGTTCGGGCTAGACTGTTCCCATGAGGCACAGCGTCAAGGCTGATTTGCATATGGCCATGTCTGAACTGGGGTGGCATGGAGTGCAAAAAAATCGATGGATTTAGGCCCAGATCTCTGTACTGGGGTGAATGTATGACATTGTTCTGCATTCTGTCCAGCAACTGTTGTTTTTGCATTTGTCACCCCTAGTGGGACGGTTACGCTCAGATGTCAGTCCTATGCTCTCCACACCACTGGAGGCAAGCTATCCTGGCATATGACGGCTGATAGCCAGAAACTGGTCCTAGGATGCTTGATTCCGGTCCAGGGAAGACATGGCTTGGTAGTTCGGGCTGGACTGTTCCCATGAGGCACAGGGTCAAGGCTAATCTGTATATGGCCATGTCTGAACTGGGGTGGTGTGGAGTGCAAAAAAGCAATGGATTTAAGCCCAGATCTCTGTACTGGGGTGAATGTATGACATTGTTCTGCAGTCTGTCCATCAACTGTTATTTTTGAATTTGTCACCCCGAGTGGGACATTCGGGCATGAATGTTCCCATGAGGCACAGGGTCAAGGCTGATTTGCATATTACCATGTCTGAACTGGGGTGGTGTGGAGTGCAAAAAACCAACGGATTTAGGCCCAGATCTCTGTACTGGGGTGAATGTATGACATTGTTCCGCATTCTGTCCATCAACTGTTGTTTTTGCGTTTGTCACCCATAGTGGGACGGGTATGCTCAGACGTGAGTCCCGTGCTCTGCACACCACTGGAGTCAAGCTATCCTGGCTGATGACGGCTGATAGCCAGAAACCGGTCCTAGGATGCTTGATTCCGATCCAGGGAAGACGTGGCTTGGCAGTTCGGGCTGGACTGTTCACATGAGGCACAGGGTCAAGGCTGATTTGCATATGGCCATGTCTGAACTAGGGGTGGTGTGGAGTGCAACATAAGATGGATTTAGGCCCAGATCTCTGTACTGGGGTAAATGTATGACATTGTTCTGCATTCTGTCCATCAACTGTTGTTTTTGAATTTGTCCCCCCGAGTGGGACGGGTATGCTCAGACGCGAGTCCCGTGCTCTCCACACCACTGGAGTCAAGCTATCCTAGCTGTTGACAGCTGATAGCCAGAAACTGGTCCTAGGATGCTTGATTCCGGTCCAGGGAAGACATGGCTTGGCAGTTCGGACAGGACTGTTCCCATGAGGCACAGGGTCAAGGCTGATTTGCATATAGCCATGTCTAAACTGGGGTGGTGTGGAGTGCAAAAAAACGATGGATTTAGGTCCAGATCTCTTTACTGGGGTGAATGTATGACATTGTTCTGCAGTCTGTCCATCAACTGTTGTTTTTGCATTTGTCACCCCGAGTGGGACGGGTGTGCTCAGACGTGAGTCCCGTGCTCTCCACACCACTGGAGTCAAGCTATCCTGGCCTATGACGGCTGATAGCCAGAAACCGGTACTAGGATGCTTGATTCCGGTCCAGGGAAGACATGGCTTGGCAGTTCGGGCTGGACTGTTGCCATGAGGCACAGGTCAAGGCTGATTTGCATATGGCTATGTGTGAACTGGGTTGGTGTGGAGTGCACAAAAATGATGGATTTAGACCCAGATCCCTGTACTGGGGCGAATGTATGACATTGTTCTGCATTCTGTCCATCAACTGTTGTTTTTGCATTTGTCACCCCGAGTGGAACGGGTATGCTCAGACGTGAGTCCCGTACTCTCCACACCTCTGGAGTCAAGATAACCTGGCTGATGACGGCTGATCGCCAGAAACAGGTCCTAGGATGCTTGATTCCGGTCCAGGTAAGACATGGCTTTGCAGTTCGGGCTGGACTGTTCCCATGAGGCACAGGGTCAAGGCTGATCTGCATATGGCCATGTCAGAACTGGGGTGGTCTGGAGTGCAAAAAAGTGATGGATTTAGGCCCAGATCTCTGTACTGGGGTGAACGTATGACATTGTTCTGCAGTCTGTCCATCAACTGTTGTTTTTGCATTTTTCACCCCGAGTGGGACAGGTATGCTCAGACGTGAGTCTTGTGCTCTCCACACCATGGAGTCAAGCTATCCTGGCTGATAGCTGGAAACCGGTCCTAGGATCATAGATTTCGGCCCAGGGAAGACATGGCTTGGCAGTTTGGACTGGACTGTTCCCATGAGGCACAGGGTCAAGGCTGATTTGCATATGGCCATGTCTGAACTGGGGTAGTATGGAGTGCAAAAAAACGATGGATTTAGGCCCAGATCTCTGTACTGGGGTGAATGTATGACATTGTTCTGCATTCTGTCCATCAACTGTTGTTTTTGAATCTGTCACCCCGAGTGGGACGGGTGTGATCTACGTGAGTCCCGTGCTCTCCACACCACTGGAGTCAAGATAACCTGGCTGATGACGGCTGATCGCCAGAAACAGGTCCTAGGATGCTTGATTCTGGTCCAGGGAAGACATGGCTTGGCAGTTTGGACTGGACTGTTCCCATGAGGCACAGGGTCAAGGCTGATTTGCATATGGCCATGTCTGAACTGGGGTGGTATGGAGTGCAAAAAAAGATGGATTTAAAGCCTAGATCTCTGTACTGGGGTGAATGTATGACATTGTTCTGCATTCTGTCTATCAACTGTTGTTTTTGAATTTGTCACCCGAGTGGGACGGGTATGCTCAGACGTGAGTCCCGTGCTCTCCACACCACTGGGGTCAAGCTATCCTAGCTGTTGACGGCTGATAGCCAGAAACCGGTCCTAGGATGCTTCACTCCGGTCCAGGGAAGACGTGGCTGTGCAGTTCGGGCTGGACTGTTCACATGAGGCACAGGGTCAAGGCTGATTTGCATATGGCCATGTCTGAACTGGGGTGGTGTGGAGTGCAAAAAATCGATGGATTTAGGCCCAGATCTCTGTACTGGGGTGAATGTATGACATTGTTCTGCATTCTGTCCAGCAACTGTTGTTTTTGCATTTGTCACCCCGAGTGGGACGGGTACGCTCAGATGTCAGTCCCGTGCTCTCCACACCACTGGAGGCAAGCTATCCTGGCATATGACAGCTGATAGCAAGAAACTGATCCTAGGATGCTTGTTTCTGGTCCAGGGAAGACATGGCTTGGTAGTTCGGGCTGGACTGTTCCCATGAGGCGCAGGGTCAAGGCTGATCTGTATATGGCCATGTCTGAACTGGGGTAGTGTGGAGTGCAAAAAAGCGATGGATTTAAGCCCAGATCTCTGTACTGGGGTGAATGTATGACATTGTTCTGCATTCTGTCCAGCAACTGTTGTTTTTGCATTTGTCACCCCGAGTGGGACGGGTACGCTCAGATGTCAGTCCCGTGCTCTCCACACCACTGGAGGCAAGCTATCCTGGCATATGACGGCTGATAGCAAGAAACTGGTCCTAGGATGCTTGTTTCTGGTCCAGGGAAGACATGGCTTGGTAGTTCGGACTGGACTGTTCCCATGAGGCACAGGTTCAAGCCTGCTTTGCATATGGCCATGTCTGCACTGGGGTGGTGTGGAGTGCAAAAAAACGATGGATTTAGGCCCAGAGCTCTGTACTGGGGTGAATGAATGACATTGTTCTGCATTCTGTCAATCAACTGTTGTTTTTGCATTTGTCTCCCCGAGTGGGACGGGTATGCTCAGACGTGAGTCTTGTGCTCTGCACACCACTGGAGTCAAGCTATCCTGGCTGATGACGGCTGATACCCAGAAACCCGTCCTAGGATGCTTGATTCCGGTCCAGGGAAGACATGGCTTGACAGTTCGGGCTAGACTGTTCCCATGAGGCACAGGGTCAAGGCTGATTTGCATATGGCCATGTCTGAACTGGGGTGGCGTGGAGTGCAAAAAAATCGATGGATTTAGGCCCAGATCTCTGTACTGGGGTGAATGTATGACATTGTTCTGCATTCTGTCCAGCAACTGTTGTTTTTGCATTTGTCACCCCGAGTGGGACGGGTACGCTCAGATGTCAGTCCCGTGCTCTCCACACCACTGGAGGCAAGCTATCCTGGCATATGACGGCTGATAGCAAGAAACTGGTCCTAGGATGCTTGTTTCTGGTCCAGGGAAGACATGGCTTGGTAGTTCGGACTGGACTGTTCCCATGAGGCACAGGTTCAAGCCTGCTTTGCATATGGCCATGTCTGCACTGGGGTGGTGTGGAGTGCAAAAAAACGATGGATTTAGGCCCAGAGCTCTGTACTGGGGTGAATGAATGACATTGTTCTGCATTCTGTCAATCAACTGTTGTTTTTGCATTTGTCTCCCCGAGTGGGACGGGTATGCTCAGACGTGAGTCTTGTGCTCTGCACACCACTGGAGTCAAGCTATCCTGGCTGATGACGGCTGATACCCAGAAACCCGTCCAAGGATCCTTGATACCAGTCCAGGGAAAACGTGGATTGGCAGTTCTGGCTGGACTGTTCACATGAGGCACAGGGTCAAGGCTGATTTGCATATGGCCATGTCTGAACTGGGGTGGTGTGGAGTGCAAAAAAACGATGGATTTAGGCCCAGATCTCAGTACTGGGGTGAATGTATGACATTGTTCTGCATTTTGTCCATCAACTGTTGTTTTTGAATTTGTCACCCCGAGTGGGACGAGTGTGCTCAGACGTGAGTCTTGTGCTCTCCACACCACTGGAGTCAAGCTATCCTAGCTGTTGACGGCTGATAGCCAGAAACCGGTCCTATGATGCTTGATTCCGGTCCAGGGAAAACATGGCTTGGCAGTTCGGGCTGGACTGTTCCCATGAGGCACGGGGTCATGGCTGATTTGCATATGGCCATGTCTGAACTGGGGTGGTGTGGAGTGCAACATAAGATGGATTTAGGCCCAGATCTCTGTACTGGGGTAAATGTATGACATTGTTCTGCATTCTGTCCATCAACTGTTGTTTTTGAATTTGTCCCCCCGAGTGGGACGGGTATGCTCAGGCGCGAGTCCCGTGCTCTCCACACCACTGGAGTCAAGCTATCCTAGCTGTTGACAGCTGATAGCCAGAAACTGGTCCTAGGATGCTTGATTCCGGTCCAGGGAAGACATGGCTTGGCAGTTCGGACAGGACTGTTCCCATGAGGCACAGGGTCAAGGCTGATTTGCATATAGCCATGTCTAAACTGGGGTGGTGTGGAGTGCAAAAAAACGATGGATTTAGGTCCAGATCTCTTTACTGGGGTGAATGTATGACATTGTTCTGCATTCTGTCCATCAACTGTTGTTTTTGCATTTGTCACCCCGAGTGGGACGGGTGTGCTCAGACGTGAGTCCCGTGCTCTCCACACCACTGGAGTCAAGCTATCCTGGCCTATGACGGCTGATAGCCAGAAACCGGTCCTAGGATGCTTGATTCCGGTCCAGGGAAGACATGGCTTGGCAGTTCGGGCTGGACTGTTGCCATGAGGCACAGGGTCAAGGCTGATTTGAATATGGCCATGTGTGAACTGGGTTGGTGTGGAGTGCACAAAAATGATGGATTTAGACCCAGATCTCTGTACTGGGGCGAATGTATGACATTGTTCTGCATTCTGTCCATCAACTGTTGTTTTTGCATTTGTCACCCCGAGTGGAACGGGTATGCTCAGACGTGAGTCCCGTACTCTCCACACCTCTGGAGTCAAGATAACCTGGCTGATGACGGCTGATCGCCAGAAACAGGTCCTAGGATGCTTGATTCCGGTCCAGGTAAGACATGGCTTTGCAGTTCGGGCTGGACTGTTCCCATGAGGCACAGGGTCAAGGCTGATCTGCATATGGCCATGTCAGAACTGGGGTGGTCTGGAGTGCAAAAAAGTGATGGATTTAGGCCCAGATCTCTGTACTGGGGTGAACGTATGACATTGTTCTGCAGTCTGTCCATCAACTGTTGTTTTTGCTTTTTTCACCCCGAGTGGGACAGGTATGCTCAGACGTGAGTCTTGTGCTCTCCACACCATGGAGTCAAGCTATCCTGGCTGATAGCTGGAAACCGGTCCTAGGATCATAGATTTCGGTCCAGGGAAGACATGGCTTGGCAGTTTGGACTGGACTGTTCCCATGAGGCACAGGGTCAAGGCTGATTTGCATATGGCCATGTCTGAACTGGGGTGGTATGGAGTGCAAAAAAACGATGGATTTAGGCCCAGATCTCTGTACTGGGGTGAATGTATGACATTGTTCTGCATTCTGTCCATCAACTGTTGTTTTTGAATCTGTCACCCCGAGTGGGACGGGTATGATCTACGTGAGTCCCGTGCTCTCCACACCACTGGAGTCAAGATAACCTGGCTGATGACGGCTGATCGCCAGAAACAGGTCCTAGGATGCTTGATTCTGGTCCAGGGAAGACATGGCTTGGCAGTTTGGACTGGACTGTTCCCATGAGGCACAGGGTCAAGGCTGATTTGCATATGGCCATGTCTGAACTGGGGTGGTATGGAGTGCAAAAAAAGATGGATTTAAAGCCTAGATCTCTGTACTGGGGTGAATGTATGACATTGTTCTGCATTCTGTCTATCAACTGTTGTTTTTGAATTTGTCACCCGAGTGGGACGGGTATGCTCAGACGTGAGTCCCGTGCTCTCCACACCACTGGGGTCAAGCTATCCTAGCTGTTGACGGCTGATAGCCAGAAACCGGTCCTAGGATGCTTCACTCCGGTCCAGGGAAGACGTGGCTGTGCAGTTCGGGCTGGACTGTTCACATGAGGCACAGGGTCAAGGCTGATTTGCATATGGCCATGTCTGAACTGGGGTGGTGTGGAGTGCAAAAAATCGATGGATTTAGGCCCAGATCTCTGTACTGGGGTGAATGTATGACATTGTTCTGCATTCTGTCCAGCAACTGTTGTTTTTGCATTTGTCACCCCGAGTGGGACGGGTACGCTCAGGTGTCAGTCCCGTGCTCTCCACACCACTGGAGGCAAGCTATCCTGGCATATGACGGCTGATAGCAAGAAACTGGTCCTAGGATGCTTGTTTCTGGTCCAGGGAAGACATGGCTTGGTAGTTCGGACTGGACTGTTCCCATGAGGCACAGGTTCAAGCCTGATTTGCATATGGCCATGTCTGCACTGGGGTGGTGTGGAGTGCAAAAAAACGATGGATTTATGCCCAGAGCTCTGTACTGGGGTGAATGAATGACATTGTTCTGCATTCTGTCCATCAACTAATGTTTTTGCATTTGTCTCCCCGAGTGGGACGGGTATGCTCAGACGTGAGTCTTGTGCTCTGCACACCACTGGAGTCAAGCTATCCTGGCTGATGACGGCTGATACCCAGAAACCGGTCCAAGGATCCTTGATACCAGTCCAGGGAAAACGTGGATTGGCAGTTCTGGCTGGACTGTTCACATGAGGCACAGGGTCAAGGCTGATTTGCATATGGCCATGTCTGAACTGGGGTGGTGTGGAGTGCAAAAAAACGATGGATATAGGCCCAGATCTCAGTACTGGGGTGAATGTATGACATTGTTCTGCATTTTGTCCATCAACTGTTGTTTTTGAATTTGTCACCCCGATTGGGACGAGTGTGCTCAGACGTGAGTCTTGTGCTCTCCACACCACTGGAGTCAAGCTATCCTAGCTGTTGACGGCTGATAGCCAGAAACCGGTCCTATGATGCTTGATTCCGGTCCAGGGAAAACATGGCTTGGCAGTTCGGGCTGGACTGTTCCCATGAGGCACAGGGTCATGGCTGATTTGCATATGGCCATGTCTGAACTGGGGTGGTGTGGAGTGCAAAAAAACAATGGATTTAGGCCCAGATCTCTGTACTGGGATGAATGTATGACATTGTTCTGCATTCTGTACATCAACTGTTGTTTCTGCATTCGTCACCCCGAGTGGGACGGGTATGCTCAGACGTGAGTCCCGTACTCTCCACACCTCTGGAGTCAAGCTAACCTGGCTGATGACGGCTGATAGCCTGAAACCGGTCCTAGAAGGCTGGATTCCGGTCCAGGGAAGACATGGCTTGGCAGTTCGGGCTGGACTGTTCCCATGAGGCACAGGGTCGAGGCTGATCTGTATATGGCCATGTCTGAACTGGGGTGGTGTGGAGTGCAAAAAAGCGATGGATTTAGGTCCAGATCTCTGTACTGGGGTGAATGTATGACATTCTTCTGCAGTCTGTCCATCAACTGTTATTTTTGCATTTGTCACCCAGAGTGGGACGGGTATGCTCAGACGTGAGTCCCGTGCTCTCCCCACCACTGGAGTCAAGCTATCCTGGCATATGACGGCTGATAGCAAGAAACTGGTCCTAGGATGCTTGTTTCTGGTCCAGGGAAGACATGGCTTGGTAGTTCGGACTGGACTGTTCCCATGAGGCACAGGTTCAAGCCTGATTTGCATATGGCCATGTCTGCACTGGGGTGGTGTGGAGTGCAAAAAAACGATGGATTTAGGCCCAGAGCTCTGTACTGGGGTGAATGAATGACATTGTTCTGCATTCTGTCCATCAACTAATGTTTTTGCATTTGTCTCCCCGAGTGGGACGGGTATGCTCAGACGTGAGTCTTGTGCTCTGCACACCACTGGAGTCAAGCTATCCTGGCTGATGACGGCTGATACCCAGAAACCGGTCCAAGGATCCTTGATACCAGTCCAGGGAAAACGTGGATTGGCAGTTCTGGCTGGACTGTTCACATGAGGCACAGGGTCAAGGCTGATTTGCATATGGCCATGTCTGAACTGGGGTGGTGTGGAGTGCAAAAAAACGATGGATTTAGGCCCAGATCTCAGTACTGGGGTGAATGTATGACATTGTTCTGCATTTTGTCCATCAACTGTTGTTTTTGAATTTGTCACCCCGAGTGGGACGAGTGTGCTCAGACGTGAGTCTTGTGCTCTCCACACCACTGGAGTCAAGCTATCCTAGCTGTTGACGGCTGATAGCCAGAAACCGGTCCTATGATGCTTGATTCCGGTCCAGGGAAAACATGGCTTGGCAGTTCGGGCTGGACTGTTCCCATGAGGCACAGGGTCATGGCTGATTTGCATATGGCCATGTCTGAACTGGGGTGGTGTGGAGTGCAAAAAAACAATGGATTTAGGCCCAGATCTCTGTACTGGGATGAATGTATGACATTGTTCTGCATTCTGTACATCAACTGTTGTTTCTGCATTCGTCACCCCGAGTGGGACGGGTATGCTCAGACGTGAGTCCCGTACTCTCCACACCTCTGGAGTCAAGCTAACCTGGCTGATGACGGCTGATAGCCTGAAACCGGTCCTAGAAGGCTGGATTCCGGTCCAGGGAAGACATGGCTTGGCAGTTCGGGCTGGACTGTTCCCATGAGGCACAGGGTCGAGGCTGATCTGTATATGGCCATGTCTGAACTGGGGTGGTGTGGAGTGCAAAAAAGCGATGGATTTAGGTCCAGATCTCTGTACTGGGGTGAATGTATGACATTCTTCTGCAGTCTGTCCATCAACTGTTATTTTTGCATTTGTCACCCAGAGTGGGACGGGTATGCTCAGACGTGAGTCCCGTGCTCTCCCCACCACTGGAGTCAAGCTATCCTGGCTGATGACAGCTGATAGCCGGAAACTGGTCCTAGGATACTTGATTCTGGTCCAGGGAAGACACGGCTTGGCAGTTTGGACTGGACTGTTCCCATGAGGCACAGGGTCAAGGCTGATTTGCATATGGCCATGTCTAAACTGGGGTGGTGTGGAGTGCAAAAAAACGATGGATTCAGGCCCAGATCTCTGTACTGGGGTGAATGTATGACATTCTTCTGCATTCTGTCCATCAACTGTTGTTTTTGAATTTGTCACCCTGAGTGGGACGGGTATGCTCTACGTGAGTCCCGTGCTCTCCACACCACTGGAGTCAAGCTATCCTGGCTGATGACGGCTGATAGCCAGAAACCCGTCCTAGAATGCTTGATTCCGGTCCAGGGAAGACATGGCTTGGCAGTTCGGGCTGGACTGTTCCCAAGAGACACAGGGTCAAGGCTGATTTGCATATGGCCATGTCTGAACTTGGGTGGTGTGGAGTGCAAAGCAACGATGGATTTAGTCTCAGATCTCTGTACTGGGTTGAATGTATTACATTGTTCTGCATTCTGTCCATCAACTGTTGTTTTTGCATTTGTCACCCCGAGTGGGCCGGGTATGCTCAGATGTGAGTCTTGTGCTCTGCACACCACTGGAGTCAAGCTATCCTGGCTGATGACGGCTGATACCCAGAAACCAGTCCTAGGATGCTTGATACCGGTCCAGGGAAGACGTGGCTTGGCAGTTCTGGCTGGACTGTTCACATGAGGCACAGGGTCATGGCTGATTTGCATATGGCCATGTCTGCACTGAGGTGGTGTGGAGTGCAAAAAAACAATGGATTTAGGCCCAGATCTCTGTACTGGGATGAATGTATGACATTGTCCTGCATTCTGTACATCAACTGTTGTTTCTGCATTCGTCACCCCGAGTGGGACGGGTATGCTCAGACGTGAGTCTCGTACTCTCCACACCTCTGGAGTCAAGCTAACCTGGCTGATGACGGCTGATAACCTGAAACCGGTCCTAGAAGGCTGGATTCCGGTCCAGGGAAGACATGGCTTGGCAGTTCGGGCTGGACTGTTCCCATGAGGCACAGGGTCGAGGCTGATCTGTATATGGCCATGTCTGAACTGGGGTGGTGTGGAGTGCAAAAAAGTGATGGATTTAGGTCCAGATCTCTGTACTGGGGTGAATGTATGACATTGTTCTGCAGTCTGTCCATCAACTGTTATTTTTGCATTTGTCACCTAGAGTGGGACGGGTATGCTCAGACGTGAGTCCCGTGCTCTCCCCACCACTGGAGTCAGGCTATCCTGGCTGATGACAGCTGATAGCCGGAAACTGGTCCTAGGATACTTGATTCCGGTCCAGGGAAGACACGGCTGTGCAGTTCGGGCTGGACTGTTCACATGAGGCACAGGTTCAAGGCTGATTTGCATATGGCCATGTCTGAACTGGGGTGGTGTGGAGTGCAAAAAATCGATGGATTTAGGCCCAGATCTCTGTACTGGGGTGAATGTATGACATTCTTCTGCATTCTGTCCAGCAACTGTTGTTTTTGCATTTGTCACCCCGAGTGGGACGGGTACGCTCAGATGTCAGTCCCGTGCTCTCCACACCACTGGAGGCAAGCTATCCTGGCATATGACGGCTGATAGCAAGAAACTGGTCCTAGGATGCTTGTTTCTGGTCCAGGGAAGACATGGCTTGGTAGTTCGGACTGGACTGTTCCCATGAGGCACAGGTTCAAGCCTGATTTGCATATGGCCATGTCTGCACTGGGGTGGTGTGGAGTGCAAAAAAACGATGGATTTAGGCCCAGAGCTCTGTACTGGGGTGAATGAATGACATTGTTCTGCATTTTGTCCATCAACTGTTGTTTTTGCATTTGTCTCCCCGAGTGGGACAGGTATGCTCAGACGTGAGTCTTGTGCTCTGCACACCACTGGAGTCAAGCTATCCTGGCTGATGACGGCTGATACCCAGAAACCGGTCCAAGGATCCTTGATACCAGTCCAGGGAAAACGTGGATTGGCAGTTCTGGCTGGACTGTTCACATGAGGCACAGGGTCAAGGCTGATTTGCATATGGCCATATCTGAACTGGGGTGGTGTGGAGTGCAAAAAAACGATGGATTTAGGCCCAGATCTCAGTACTGGGGTGAATGTATGACATTGTTCTGCATTCTGTCCATCAACTGTTGTTTTTGAATTTGTCACCCCGAGTGGGACGAGTATGCTCAGACGTGAGTCTTGTGCTCTCCACACCACTGGAGTCAAGCTATCCTAGCTGTTGACGGCTGATAGCCAGAAACCGGTCCTAGGATGCTTGATTCCGGTCCAGGGAAAACATGGCTTGGCAGTTCGGGCTGGACTGTTCCCATGAGGCACAGGGTCATGGCTGATTTGCATATGGCCATGTCTGAACTGGGGTGGTGTGGAATGCAAAAAAGCGATGGATTTAGGTCCAGATCTCTGTACTGGGGTGAATGTATGACATTGTTCTGCATTCTGTACATCAACTGTTGTTTCTGCATTCGTCACCCCGAGTGGGACGGGTATGCTCAGACGTGAGTCCCGTACTCTCCACACCTCTGGAGTCAAGCTAACCTGGCTGATGACGGCTGATAGCCTGAAACCGGTCCTAGAAGGCTGGATTCCGGTCCAGGGAAGACATGGCTTGGCAGTTCGGGCTGGACTGTTCCCATGAGGCACAGGGTCGAGGCTGATCTGTATATGGCCATGTCTGAACTGGGGTGGTGTGGAGTGCAAAAAAGCGATGGATTTAGGTCCAGATCTCTGTACTGGGGTGAATGTATGACATTGTTCTGCAGTCTGTCCATCAACTGTTATTTTTGCATTTGTCACCCAGAGTGGGACGGGTATGCTCAGACGTGAGTCCCGTGCTCTCCCCACCACTGGAGTCAAGCTATCCTGGCTGATGACAGCTGATAGCCGGAAACTGGTCCTAGGATACTTGATTCCGGTCCAGGGAAGACACGGCTTGGCAGTTTTGACTGGACTGTTCCCATGAGGCACAGGGTCAAGGCTGATTTGCATATGGCCATGTCTGAACTGGGGTGGTGTGGAGTGCAAAGAAACGATGGATTTAGGCCCAGATCTCTGTACTGGGGTGAATGTATGACATTGTTCTGCATTCTGTCCATCAACTGTTGTTTTTGCATTTGTCACCCCGAGTGGGACGGGTATGCTCAGACGTGAGTCCCGTGCTCTCCACACCTCTGGAGTCAAGCTAACCTGGCTGATGACGGCTGATAGCCAGAAACCGGTCCTAGGATGCTTGATTCCGGTCCATTGAAGACATGACTTGGCAGTTCAGGCTGTACTGTTCCCATGAGGCACAGGATCAAGGCTGGTCTGTATAGGGCCATGTCTGAACTGGGGTGGTGTGGAGTGCAAAAAAGCAATGGATTTAGGCCCAAATCTCTGTACAGGGGTGAATGTATGACATTGGCTTCAACTTGGGGGTGACCAGGAGTGGACATTTCACAGAAAAGCCAGGAAGGGTTCCACAGCGGTATGAATACAGCGCTACGAGACCTCCAGGTAGAAGGCGCTATATAAATACAAACACACAAACACATTGTTCTGCAGTCTGTCCATCAACTGTTATTTTTGCATTTGTCACCCCGAGAGGGACGTTCAGGCAGGAATGTTCCCATGAGGCACAAGGTCAAAGCTGATTTGCATATGGCCATGTCTGAACTGCGGTGGTGGGGAGTGCAAGAAAACGATAGATTTAGGCCCAGATCTCTGTACTGGAGTTAATGTATGACATTGTTCTGCATTCTGTCCATCAACTGTTGTTATTGCATTAGTCACCCCGAGTGGGACGGGTATGCTCAGACGTGAGTTCTGTGCTATCCACACCACTGGAGTCAAGCTATACTGGCTGATGATGGCTGATAGCCAGAAACCGGTCCTAGGATGCTTGATTCCGGTCCAGGGAAGACATGGCTTGGCAGTTCGGGCTAGACTGTTCCCATGAGGCACAGGGTCAAGGCTGATTTGCATATGGCCATGTCTGAACTGGGGTGGCATGGAGTGCAAAAAAATCGATGGATTTAGGCCCAGATCTCTGTACTGGGGTGAATGTATGACAGTGTTCTGAATTCTGTCCAGCAACTGTTGTTTTTGCATTTGTCACCCCTAGTGGGACGGTTACGCTCAGATGTCAGTCCTGTGCTCTCCACACCACTGGAGGCAAGCTATCCTGGCATGTGATGGCTGATAGCCAGAAACTGGTCCTAGGATGCTTGATTCCGGTCCAGGGAAGACATGGCTTGGTAGTTCGGGCTGGACTGTTCCCATGAGGCACAGGGTCAAGGCTAATCTGTATATGGCCATGTCTGAACTGGGGTGGTGTGGAGTGCACAAAAATGATGGATTTAGACCCAGATCTCTGTACTGGGGCGAATGTATGACATTGTTCTGCATTCTGTCCATCAACTGTTGTTTTTGCATTTGTCACCCCGAGTGGAACGGGTATGCTCAGACGTGAGTCCCGTACTCTCCACACCTCTGGAGTCAAGATAACCTGGCTGATGACGGCTGATCGCCAGAAACAGGTCCTAGGATGCTTGATTCCGGTCCAGGTAAGACATGGCTTTGCAGTTCGGGCTGGACTGTTCCCATGAGGCACAGGGTCAAGGCTGATCTGCATATGGCCATGTCAGAACTGGGGTGGTCTGGAGTGCAAAAAAGTGATGGATTTAGGCCCAGATCTCTGTACTGGGGTGAACGCATGACATTGTTCTGCAGTCTGTCCATCAACTGTTGTTTTTGCATTTTTCACCCCGAGTGGGACCGGTATGCTCAGACGTGAGTCCTGTGCTCTCCACACCATGGAGTCAAGCTATCCTGGCTGATGACAGCTGATAGCTGGAAACCGGTCCTAGGATCATAGATTTCGGTCCAGGGAAGACATGGCTTGGCAGTTTGGACTGGACTGTTCCCATGAGGCACAGGGTCAAGGCTGATTTGCATATGGCCATGTCTGAACTGGGGTGGTATGGAGTGCAAAAAAACGATGGATTTAGGCCCAGATCTCTGTACTGGGGTGAATGTATGACATTGTTCTGCATTCTGTCCATCAACTGTTGTTTTTGAATCTGTCACCCCGAGTGGGACGGGTATGCTCTACGCGAGTCCCGTGCTCTCCACACCACTGGAGTCAAGATAACCTGGCTGATGACGGCTGATCGCCAGAAACAGGTCCTAGGATGCTTGATTCTGGTCCAGGGAAGACATGGCTTGGCAGTTTGGACTGGACTGTTCCCATGAGGCACAGGGTCAAGGCTGATTTGCATATGGCCATGTCTGAACTGGGGTGGTATGGAGTGCAAAAAAAGATGGATTTAAAGCCTAGATCTCTGTACTGGGGTGAATGTATGACATTGTTCTGCATTCTGTCTATCAACTGTTGTTTTTGAATTTGTCACCCGAGTGGGACGGGTATGCTCAGACGTGAGTCCCGTGCTCTCCACACCACTGGGGTCAAGCTATCCTAGCTGTTGACGGCTGATAGCCAGAAACCGGTCCTAGGATGCTTCACTCCGGTCCAGGGAAGACGTGGCTGTGCAGTTCGGGCTGGACTGTTCACATGAGGCACAGGGTCAAGGCTGATTTGCATATGGCCATGTCTGAACTGGGGTGGCGTGGAGTGCAAAAAATCGATGGATTTAGGCCCAGATCTCTGTACTGGGATTGAATGTATGACATTGTTCTGCATTCTGTCCAGCAACTGTTGTTTTTGCATTTGTCACCCCGAGTGGGACGGGTACGCTCAGATGTCAGTCCTGTGCTCTCCACACCACTGGAGGCAAGCTATCCTGGCATATGACGGCTGATAGCAAGAAACTGGTCCTAGGATGCTTGTTTCTGGTCCAGGGAAGACATGGCTTGGTAGTTCGGACTGGACTGTTCCCATGAGGCACAGGTTCAAGCCTGATTTGCATATGGCCATGTCTGCACTGGGGTGGTGTGGAGTGCAAAAAAACGATGGATTTAGGCCCAGAGCTCTGTACTGGGGTGAATGAATGACATTGTTCTGCATTTTGTCCATCAACTGTTGTTTTTGCATTTGTCACCCCGAGTGGAACGGGTATGCTCAGACGTGAGTCCCGTACTCTCCACACCTCTGGAGTCAAGATAACCTGGCTGATGACGGCTGATCGCCAGAAACAGGTCCTAGGATGCTTGATTCCGGTCCAGGTAAGACATGGCTTTGCAGTTCGGGCTGGACTGTTCCCATGAGGCACAGGGTCAAGGCTGATCTGCATATGGCCATGTCAGAACTGGGGTGGTCTGGAGTGCAAAAAAGTGATGGATTTAGGCCCAGATCTCTGTACTGGGGTGAACGTATGACATTGTTCTGCAGTCTGTCCATCAACTGTTGTTTTTGCATTTTTCACCCCGAGTGGGACCGGTATGCTCAGACGTGAGTCCTGTGCTCTCCACACCATGGAGTCAAGCTATCCTGGCTGATGACGGCTGATAGCTGGAAACCGGTCCTAGGATCATAGATTTCGGTCCAGGGAAGACATGGCTTGGCAGTTTGGACTGGACTGTTCCCATGAGGCACAGGGTCAAGGCTGATTTGCATATGGCCATGTCTGAACTGGGGTGGTATGGAGTGCAAAAAAACGATGGATTTAGGCCCAGATCTCTGTACTGGGGTGAATGTATGACATTGTTCTGCATTCTGTCCATCAACTGTTGTTTTTGAATCTGTCACCCCGAGTGGGACGGGTATGCTCTACGCGAGTCCCGTGCTCTCCACACCACTGGAGTCAAGATAACCTGGCTGATGACGGCTGATCGCCAGAAACAGGTCCTAGGATGCTTGATTCTGGTCCAGGGAAGACATGGCTTGGCAGTTTGGACTGGACTGTTCCCATGAGGCACAGGGTCAAGGCTGATTTGCATATGGCCATGTCTGAACTGGGGTGGTATGGAGTGCAAAAAAAGATGGATTTAAAGCCTAGATCTCTGTACTGGGGTGAATGTATGACATTGTTCTGCATTCTGTCTATCAACTGTTGTTTTTGAATTTGTCACCCGAGTGGGACGGGTATGCTCAGACGTGAGTCCCGTGCTCTCCACACCACTGGGGTCAAGCTATCCTAGCTGTTGACGGCTGATAGCCAGAAACCGGTCCTAGGATGCTTCACTCCGGTCCAGGGAAGACGTGGCTGTGCAGTTCGGGCTGGACTGTTCACATGAGGCACAGGGTCAAGGCTGATTTGCATATGGCCATGTCTGAACTGGGGTGGCGTGGAGTGCAAAAAATCGATGGATTTAGGCCCAGATCTCTGTACTGGGATTGAATGTATGACATTGTTCTGCATTCTGTCCAGCAACTGTTGTTTTTGCATTTGTCACCCCGAGTGGGACGGGTACGGTCAGATGTCAGTCCCGTGCTCTCCACACCACTGGAGGCAAGCTATCCTGGCATATGACGGCTGATAGCAAGAAACTGGTCCTAGGATGCTTGTTTCTGGTCCAGGGAAGACATGGCTTGGTAGTTCGGACTGGACTGTTCCCATGAGGCACAGGTTCAAGCCTGATTTGCATATGGCCATGTCTGCACTGGGGTGGTGTGGAGTGCAAAAAAACGATGGATTTAGGCCCAGAGCTCTGTACTGGGGTGAATGAATGACATTGTTCTGCATTTTGTCCATCAACTGTTGTTTTTGCATTTGTCACCCCGAGTGGAACGGGTATGCTCAGACGTGAGTCCCGTACTCTCCACACCTCTGGAGTCAAGATAACCTGGCTGATGACGGCTGATCGCCAGAAACAGGTCCTAGGATGCTTGATTCCGGTCCAGGTAAGACATGGCTTTGCAGTTCGGGCTGGACTGTTCCCATGAGGCACAGGGTCAAGGCTGATCTGCATATGGCCATGTCAGAACTGGGGTGGTCTGGAGTGCAAAAAAGTGATGGATTTAGGCCCAGATCTCTGTACTGGGGTGAACGTATGACATTGTTCTGCAGTCTGTCCATCAACTGTTGTTTTTGCATTTTTCACCCCGAGTGGGACCGGTATGCTCAGACGTGAGTCCTGTGCTCTCCACACCATGGAGTCAAGCTATCCTGGCTGATGACGGCTGATAGCTGGAAACCGGTCCTAGGATCATAGATTTCGGTCCAGGGAAGACATGGCTTGGCAGTTTGGACTGGACTGTTCCCATGAGGCACAGGGTCAAGGCTGATTTGCATATGGCCATGTCTGAACTGGGGTGGTATGGAGTGCAAAGAAACGATGGATTTAGGCCCAGATCTCTGTACTGGGGTGAATGTATGACATTGTTCTGCATTCTGTCCATCAACTGTTGTTTTTGAATCTGTCACCCCGAGTGGGACGGGTATGCTCTACGCGAGTCCCGTGCTCTCCACACCATGGAGTCAAGCTATCCTGGCTGATGACGGCTGATAGCTGGAAACCGGTCCTAGGATCATAGATTTCGGTCCAGGGAAGACATGGCTTGGCAGTTTGGACTGGACTGTTCCCATGAGGCACAGGGTCAAGGCTGATTTGCATATGGCCATGTCTGAACTGGGGTGGTATGGAGTGCAAAAAAACGATGGATTTAGGCCCAGATCTCTGTACTGGGGTGAATGTATGACATTGTTCTGCATTCTGTCCATCAACTGTTGTTTTTGAATCTGTCACCCCGAGTGGGACGGGTATGCTCTACGCGAGTCCCGTGCTCTCCACACCACTGGAGTCAAGATAACCTGGCTGATGACGGCTGATCGCCAGAAACAGGTCCTAGGATGCTTGATTCTGGTCCAGGGAAGACATGGCTTGGCAGTTTGGACTGGACTGTTCCCATGAGGCACAGGGTCAAGGCTGATTTGCATATGGCCATGTCTGAACTGGGGTGGTATGGAGTGCAAAAAAAGATGGATTTAAAGCCTAGATCTCTGTACTGGGGTGAATGTATGACATTGTTCTGCATTCTGTCTATCAACTGTTGTTTATGAATTTGTCACCCGAGTGGGACGGGTATGCTCAGACGTGAGTCCCGTGCTCTCCACACCACTGGGGTCAAGCTATCCTAGCTGTTGACGGCTGATAGCCAGAAACCGGTCCTAGGATGCTTCACTCCGGTCCAGGGAAGACGTGGCTGTGCAGTTCGGGCTGGACTGTTCACATGAGGCACAGGGTCAAGGCTGATTTGCATATGGCCATGTCTGAACTGGGGTGGCGTGGAGTGCAAAAAATCGATGGATTTAGGCCCAGATCTCTGTACTGGGATTGAATGTATGACATTGTTCTGCATTCTGTCCAGCAACTGTTGTTTTTGCATTTGTCACCCCGAGTGGGACGGGTACGCTCAGATGTCAGTCCCGTGCTCTCCACACCACTGGAGGCAAGCTATCCTGGCATATGACGGCTGATAGCAAGAAACTGGTCCTAGGATGCTTGTTTCTGGTCCAGGGAAGACATGGCTTGGTAGTTCGGACTGGACTGTTCCCATGAGGCACAGGTTCAAGCCTGATTTGCATATGGCCATGTCTGCACTGGGGTGGTGTGGAGTGCAAAAAAACGATGGATTTAGGCCCAGAGCTCTGTACTGGGGTGAATGAATGACATTGTTCTGCATTTTGTCCATCAACTGTTGTTTTTGCATTTGTCACCCCGAGTGGAACGGGTATGCTCAGACGTGAGTCCCGTACTCTCCACACCTCTGGAGTCAAGATAACCTGGCTGATGACGGCTGATCGCCAGAAACAGGTCCTAGGATGCTTGATTCCGGTCCAGGTAAGACATGGCTTTGCAGTTCGGGCTGGACTGTTCCCATGAGGCACAGGGTCAAGGCTGATCTGCATATGGCCATGTCAGAACTGGGGTGGTCTGGAGTGCAAAAAAGTGATGGATTTAGGCCCAGATCTCTGTACTGGGGTGAACGTATGACATTGTTCTGCAGTCTGTCCATCAACTGTTGTTTTTGCATTTTTCACCCCGAGTGGGACCGGTATGCTCAGACGTGAGTCCTGTGCTCTCCACACCATGGAGTCAAGCTATCCTGGCTGATGACGGCTGATAGCTGGAAACCGGTCCTAGGATCATAGATTTCGGTCCAGGGAAGACATGGCTTGGCAGTTTGGACTGGACTGTTCCCATGAGGCACAGGGTCAAGGCTGATTTGCATATGGCCATGTCTGAACTGGGGTGGTATGGAGTGCAAAGAAACGATGGATTTAGGCCCAGATCTCTGTACTGGGGTGAATGTATGACATTGTTCTGCATTCTGTCCATCAACTGTTGTTTTTGAATCTGTCACCCCGAGTGGGACGGGTATGCTCTACGCGAGTCCCGTGCTCTCCACACCATGGAGTCAAGCTATCCTGGCTGATGACGGCTGATAGCTGGAAACCGGTCCTAGGATCATAGATTTCGGTCCAGGGAAGACATGGCTTGGCAGTTTGGACTGGACTGTTCCCATGAGGCACAGGGTCAAGGCTGATTTGCATATGGCCATGTCTGAACTGGGGTGGTATGGAGTGCAAAAAAACGATGGATTTAGGCCCAGATCTCTGTACTGGGGTGAATGTATGACATTGTTCTGCATTCTGTCCATCAACTGTTGTTTTTGAATCTGTCACCCCGAGTGGGACGGGTATGCTCTACGCGAGTCCCGTGCTCTCCACACCACTGGAGTCAAGATAACCTGGCTGATGACGGCTGATCGCCAGAAACAGGTCCTAGGATGCTTGATTCTGGTCCAGGGGAAGACATGGCTTGGCAGTTTGGACTGGACTGTTCCCATGAGGCACAGGGTCAAGGCTGATTTGCATATGGCCATGTCTGAACTGGGGTGGTATGGAGTGCAAAAAAAGATGGATTTAAAGCCTAGATCTCTGTACTGGGGTGAATGTATGACATTGTTCTGCATTCTGTCTATCAACTGTTGTTTTTGAATTTGTCACCCGAGTGGGACGGGTATGCTCAGACGTGAGTCCCGTGCTCTCCACACCACTGGGGTCAAGCTATCCTAGCTGTTGACGGCTGATAGCCAGATACCGGTCCTAGGATGCTTCACTCCGGTCCAGGGAAGACGTGGCTGTGCAGTTCGGGCTGGACTGTTCACATGAGGCACAGGGTCAAGGCTGATTTGCATATGGCCGTGTCTGAACTGGGGTGGCGTGGAGTGCAAAAAATCGATGGATTTAGGCCCAGATCTCTGTACTGGGATTGAATGTATGACATTGTTCTGCATTCTGTCCAGCAACTGTTGTTTTTGCATTTGTCACCCCGAGTGGGACGGGTACGCTCAGATGTCAGTCCCGTGCTCTCCACACCACTGGAGGCAAGCTATCCTGGCATATGACGGCTGATAGCAAGAAACTGGTCCTAGGATGCTTGTTTCTGGTCCAGGGAAGACATGGCTTGGTAGTTCGGACTGGACTGTTCCCATGAGGCACAGGTTCAAGCCTGATTTGCATATGGCCATGTCTGCACTGGGGTGGTGTGGAGTGCAAAAAAACGATGGATTTAGGCCCAGAGCTCTGTACTGGGGTGAATGAATGACATTGTTCTGCATTTTGTCCATCAACTGTTGTTTTTGCATTTGTCACCCCGAGTGGAACGGGTATGCTCAGACGTGAGTCCCGTACTCTCCACACCTCTGGAGTCAAGATAACCTGGCTGATGACGGCTGATCGCCAGAAACAGGTCCTAGGATGCTTGATTCCGGTCCAGGTAAGACATGGCTTTGCAGTTCGGGCTGGACTGTTCCCATGAGGCACAGGGTCAAGGCTGATCTGCATATGGCCATGTCAGAACTGGGGTGGTCTGGAGTGCAAAAAAGTGATGGATTTAGGCCCAGATCTCTGTACTGGGGTGAACGTATGACATTGTTCTGCAGTCTGTCCATCAACTGTTGTTTTTGCATTTTTCACCCCGAGTGGGACCGGTATACTCAGACGTGAGTCCTTTGCTCTCCACACCATGGAGTCAAGCTATCCTGGCTGATGACGGCTGATAGCTGGAAACCGGTCCTAGGATCATAGATTTCGGTCCAGGGAAGACATGGCTTGGCAGTTTGGACTGGTCTGTTCCCATGAGGCACAGGGTCAAGGCTGATTTGCATATGGCCATGTCTGAACTGGGGTGGTATGGAGTGCAAAGAAACGATGGATTTAGGCCCAGATCTCTGTACTGGGGTGAATGTATGACATTGTTCTGCATTCTGTCCATCAACTGTTGTTTTTGAATCTGTCACCCCGAGTGGGACGGGTATGCTCTACGCGAGTCCCGTGCTCTCCACACCACTGGAGTCAAGATAACCTGGCTGATGACGGCTGATCGCCAGAAACAGGTCCTAGGATGCTTGATTCTGGTCCAGGGAAGACATGGCTTGGCAGTTTGGACTGGACTGTTCCCATGAGGCACAGGGTCAAGGCTGATTTGCATATGGCCATGTCTGAACTGGGGTGGTATGGAGTGCAAAAAAAGATGGATTTAAAGCCTAGATCTCTGTACTGGGGTGAATGTATGACATTGTTCTGCATTCTGTCTATCAACTGTTGTTTTTGCATTTGTCACCCCGAGAGGGACGGGTACGCTCAGATGTCAGTCCCGTGCTCTCCACACCACTGGAGGCAAGCTATCCTAGCATATGATGGCTGATAGCAAGAAACTGGTCCTAGGATGCTTGTTTCTGGTCCAGGGAAGACATGGCTTGGTAGTTCGGACTGGACTGTTCCCATGAGGCACAGGTTCAAGCCTGATTTGCATATGGCCATGTCTGCACTGGGGTGGTGTGGAGTGCAAAAAAACGATGGATTTAGGCCCAGAGCTCTGTACTGGGGTGAATGAATGACATTGTTCTGCATTTTGTCCATCAACTGTTGTTTTTGCATTTGTCACCCCGAGTGGAACGGGTATGCTCAGACGTGAGTCCCGTACTCTCCACACCTCTGGAGTCAAGATAACCTGGCTGATGACGGCTGATCGCCAGAAACAGGTCCTAGGATGCTTGATTCCGGTCCAGGTAAGACATGGCTTTGCAGTTCGGGCTGGACTGTTCCAATGAGGCACAGGGTCAAGGCTGATCTGCATATGGCCATGTCAGAACTGGGGTGGTCTGGAGTGCAAAAAAGTGATGGATTTAGGCCCAGATCTCTGTACTGGGGTGAACGTATGACATTGTTCTGCAGTCTGTCCATCAACTGTTGTTTTTGCATTTTTCACCCCGAGTGGGACCGGTATGCTCAGACGTGAGTCCTGTGCTCTTCACACCATGGAGTCAAGCTATCCTGGCTGATGACGGCTGATAGCTGGAAACCGGTCCTAGGATCATAGATTTCGGTCCAGGGAAGACATGGCTTGGCAGTTTGGACTGGACTGTTCCCATGAGGCACAGGGTCAAGGCTGATTTGCATATGGCCATGTCTGAACTGGGGTGGTATGGAGTGCAAAAAAACGATGGATTTAGGCCCAGATCTCTGTACTGGGGTGAATGTATGACATTGTTCTGCATTCTGTCCATCAACTGTTGTTTTTGAATCTGTCACCCCGAGTGGGACGGGTATGCTCTACGCGAGTCCCGTGCTCTCCACACCACTGGAGTCAAGATAACCTGGCTGATGACGGCTGATCGCCAGAAACAGGTCCTAGGATGCTTGATTCTGGTCCAGGGAAGACATGGCTTGGCAGTTTGGACTGGACTGTTCCCATGAGGCACAGGGTCAAGGCTGATTTGCATATGGCCATGTCTGAACTGGGGTGGTATGGAGTGCAAAAAAAGATGGATTTAAAGCCTAGATCTCTGTACTGGGGTGAATGTATGACATTGTTCTGCATTCTGTCTATCAACTGTTGTTTTTGAATTTGTCACCCGAGTGGGACGGGTATGCTCAGACGTGAGTCCCGTGCTCTCCACACCACTGGGGTCAAGCTATCCTGGCATATGACGGCTGATAGCCAGAAACTGGTCCTAGGATGCTTGATTCCGGTCCAGGGAAGACATGGCTTGGTAGTTCGGGCTGGACTGTTCCCATGAGGCACAGGGTCAAGGCTAATCTGTATATGGCCATGTCTGAACTGGGGTGGTGTGGAGTGCAAAAAAGCAATGGATTTAAGCCCAGATCTCTGTACTGGGGTGAATGTATGACATTGTTCTGCAGTCTGTCCATCAACTGTTATTTTTGAATTTGTCACCCCGAGTGGGACATTCGGGCATGAATGTTCCCATGAGGCACAGGGTCAAGGCTGATTTGCATATTACCATGTCTGAACTGGGGTGGTGTGGAGTGCAAAAAACCAACGGATTTAGGCCCAGATCTCTGTACTGGGGTGAATGTATGACATTGTTCCGCATTCTGTCCATCAACTGTTGTTTTTGCGTTTGTCACCCAGAGTGGGACGGGTATGCTCAGACGTGAGTCCCGTGCTCTGCACACCACTGGAGTCAAGCTATCCTGGCTAATGACGGCTGATAGCCAGAAACCGGTCCTAGGATGCTTGATTCCGATCCAGGGAAGACGTGGCTTGGCAGTTCGGGCTGGACTGTTCACATGAGGCACAGGGTCAAGGCTGATTTGCATATGACCATGTCTGAACTAGGGGTGGTGTGGAGTGCAACATAAGATGGATTTAGGCCCAGATCTCTGTACTGGGGTAAATGTATGACATTGTTCTGCATTCTGTCCATCAACTGTTGTTTTTGAATTTGTCCCCCCGAGTGGGACGGGTATGCTCAGACGCGAGTCCCGTGCTCTCCACACCACTGGAGTCAAGCTATCCTAGCTGTTGACAGCTGATAGCCAGAAACTGGTCCTAGGATGCTTGATTCCGGTCCAGGGAAGACATGGCTTGGCAGTTCGGACAGGACTGTTCCCATGAGGCACAGGGTCAAGGCTGATTTGCATATAGCCATGTCTAAACTGGGGTGGTGTGGAGTGCAAAAAAACGATGGATTTAGGTCCAAATCTCTTTACTGGGGTGAATGTATGACATTGTTCTGCATTCTGTACATCAACTTTTGTTTTTGCATTTGTCACCCCGAGTGGGACGGGTGTGCTCAGACGTGAGTCCCGTGCTCTCCACACCACTGGAGTCAAGCTATCCTGGCCTATGACGGCTGATAGCCAGAAACCGGTCCTAGGATGCTTTATTCCGGTCCAGGGAAGACATGGCTTGGCAGTTCGGGCTGGACTGTTGCCATGAGGCACAGGGTCAAGGCTGATTTGCATATGGCCATGTGTGAACTGGGTTGGTGTGGAGTGCACAAAAATGATGGATTTAGACCCAGATCTCTGTACTGGGGCGAATGTATGACATTGTTCTGCATTCTGTCCATCAACTGTTGTTTTTGCATTTGTCACCCCGAGTGGAACGGGTATGCTCAGACGTGAGTCCCGTACTCTCCACACCTCTGGAGTCAAGATAACCTGGCTGATGACGGCTGATCGCCAGAAACAGGTCCTAGGATGCTTGATTCCGGTCCAGGTAAGACATGGCTTTGCAGTTCGGGCTGGACTGTTCCCATGAGGCACAGGGTCAAGGCTGATCTGCATATGGCCATGTCAGAACTGGGGTGGTCTGGAGTGCAAAAAAGTGATGGATTTAGGCCCCGATCTCTGTACTGGGGTGAACGTATGACATTGTTCTGCAGTCTGTCCATCAACTGTTGTTTTTGCATTTTTCACCCCGAGTGGGACCGGTATGCTCAGACGTGAGTCCTGTGCTCTCCACACCATGGAGTCAAGCTATCCTGGCTGATGACGGCTGATAGCTGGAAACCGGTCCTAGGATCATAGATTTCGGTCCAGGGAAGACATGGCTTGGCAGTTTGGACTGGACTGTTCCCATGAGGCACAGGGTCAAGGCTGATTTGCATATGGCCATGTCTGAACTGGGGTGGTATGGAGTGCAAAAAAACGATGGATTTAGGCCCAGATCTCTGTACTGGGGTGAATGTATGACATTGTTCTGCATTCTGTCCATCAACTGTTGTTTTTGAATCTGTCACCCCGAGTGGGACGGGTATGCTCTACGCGAGTCCCGTGCTCTCCACACCACTGGAGTCAAGATAACCTGGCTGATGACGGCTGATCGCCAGAAACAGGTCCTAGGATGCTTGATTCTGGTCCAGGGAAGACATGGCTTGGCAGTTTGGACTGGACTGTTCCCATGAGGCACAGGGTCAAGGCTGATTTGCATATGGCCATGTCTGAACTGGGGTGGTATGGAGTGCAAAAAAAGATGGATTTAAAGCCTAGATCTCTGTACTGGGGTGAATGTATGACATTGTTCTGCATTCTGTCTATCAACTGTTGTTTTTGAATTTGTCACCCGAGTGGGACGGGTATGCTCAGACGTGAGTCCCGTGCTCTCCACACCACTGGGGTCAAGCTATCCTAGCTGTTGACGGCTGATAGCCAGAAACCGGTCCTAGGATGCTTCACTCCGGTCCAGGGAAGACGTGGCTGTGCAGTTCGGGCTGGACTGTTCACATGAGGCAAAGGGTCAAGGCTGATTTGCATATGGCCATGTCTGAACTGGGGTGGCGTGGAGTGCAAAAAATCGATGGATTTAGGCCCAGATCTCTGTACTGGGATTGAATGTATGACATTGTTCTGCATTCTGTCCAGCAACTGTTGTTTTTGCATTTGTCACCCCGAGTGGGACGGGTACGCTCAGATGTCAGTCCCGTGCTCTCCACACCACTGGAGGCAAGCTATCCTGGCATATGACGGCTGATAGCAAGAAACTGGTCCTAGGATGCTTGTTTCTGGTCCAGAGAAGACATGGCTTGGTAGTTCGGACTGGACTGTTCCCATGAGGCACAGGTTCAAGCCTGATTTGCATATGGCCATGTCTGCACTGGGGTGGTGTGGAGTGCAAAAAAACGATGGATTTAGGCCCAGAGCTCTGTACTGGGGTGAATGAATGACATTGTTCTGCATTTTGTCCATCAACTGTTGTTTTTGCATTTGTCACCCCGAGTGGAACGGGTATGCTCAGACGTGAGTCCCGTACTCTCCACACCTCTGGAGTCAAGATAACCTGGCTGATGACGGCTGATCGCCAGAAACAGGTCCTAGGATGCTTGATTCCGGTCCAGGTAAGACATGGCTTTGCAGTTCGGGCTGGACTGTTCCCATGAGGCACAGGGTCAAGGCTGATCTGCATATGGCCATGTCAGAACTGGGGTGGTCTGGAGTGCAAAAAAGTGATGGATTTAGGCCCAGATCTCTGTACTGGGGTGAACGTATGACATTGTTCTGCAGTCTGTCCATCAACTGTTGTTTTTGCATTTTTCACCCCGAGTGGGACCGGTATGCTCAGACGTGAGTCCTGTGCTCTCCACACCATGGAGTCAAGCTATCCTGGCTGATGACGGCTGATAGCTGGAAACCGGTCCTAGGATCATAGATTTCGGTCCAGGGAAGACATGGCTTGGCAGTTTGGACTGGACTGTTTCCATGAGGCACAGGGTCAAGGCTGATTTGCATATGGCCATATCTGAACTGGGGTGGTATGGAGTGCAAAAAAACGATGGATTTAGGCCCAGATCTCTGTACTGGGGTGAATGTATGACATTGTTCTGCATTCTGTCCATCAACTGTTGTTTTTGAATCTGTCACCCCGAGTGGGACGGGTATGTTCTACGCGAGTCCCGTGCTCTCCACACCACTGGAGTCAAGATAACCTGGCTGATGACGGCTGATCGCCAGAAACAGGTCCTAGGATGCTTGATTCTGGTCCAGGGAAGACATGGCTTGGCAGTTTGGACTGGACTGTTCCCATGAGGCACAGGGTCAAGGCTGATTTGCATATGGCCATGTCTGAACTGGGGTGGTATGGAGTGCAAAAAAAGATGGATTTAAAGCCTAGATCTCTGTACTGGGGTGAATGTATGACATTGTTCTGCATTCTGTCTATCAACTGTTGTTTTTGAATTTGTCACCCGAGTGGGACGGGTATGCTCAGACGTGAGTCCCGTGCTCTCCACACCACTGGGGTCAAGCTATCCTAGCTGTTGACGGCTGATAGCCAGAAACCGGTCCTAGGATGCTTCACTCCGGTCCAGGGAAGACGTGGCTGTGCAGTTCGGGCTGGACTGTTCACATGAGGCACAGGGTCAAGGCTGATTTGCATATGGCCATGTCTGAACTGGGGTGGCGTGGAGTGCAAAAAATCGATGGATTTAGGCCCAGATCTCTGTACTGGGATTGAATGTATGACATTGTTCTGCATTCTGTCCAGCAACTGTTGTTTTTGCATTTGTCACCCCGAGTGGGACGGGTACGCTCAGATGTCAGTCCCGTGCTCTCCACACCACTGGAGGCAAGCTATCCTGGCATATGACGGCTGATAGCAAGAAACTGGTCCTAGGATGCTTGTTTCTGGTCCAGAGAAGACATGGCTTGGTAGTTCGGACTGGACTGTTCCCATGAGGCACAGGTTCAAGCCTGATTTGCATATGGCCATGTCTGCACTGGGGTGGTGTGGAGTGCAAAAAAACGATGGATTTAGGCCCAGAGCTCTGTACTGGGGTGAATGAATGACATTGTTCTGCATTTTGTCCATCAACTGTTGTTTTTGCATTTGTCACCCCGAGTGGAACGGGTATGCTCAGACGTGAGTCCCGTACTCTCCACACCTCTGGAGTCAAGATAACCTGGCTGATGACGGCTGATCGCCAGAAACAGGTCCTAGGATGCTTGATTCCGGTCCAGGTAAGACATGGCTTTGCAGTTCGGGCTGGACTGTTCCCATGAGGCACAGGGTCAAGGCTGATCTGCATATGGCCATGTCAGAACTGGGGTGGTCTGGAGTGCAAAAAAGTGATGGATTTAGGCCCAGATCTCTGTACTGGGGTGAACGTATGACATTGTTCTGCAGTCTGTCCATCAACTGTTGTTTTTGCATTTTTCACCCCGAGTGGGACCGGTATGCTCAGACGTGAGTCCTGTGCTCTCCACACCATGGAGTCAAGCTATCCTGGCTGATGACGGCTGATAGCTGGAAACCGGTCCTAGGATCATAGATTTCGGTCCAGGGAAGACATGGCTTGGCAGTTTGGACTGGACTGTTTCCATGAGGCACAGGGTCAAGGCTGATTTGCATATGGCCATATCTGAACTGGGGTGGTATGGAGTGCAAAAAAACGATGGATTTAGGCCCAGATCTCTGTACTGGGGTGAATGTATGACATTGTTCTGCATTCTGTCCATCAACTGTTGTTTTTGAATCTGTCACCCCGAGTGGGACGGGTATGTTCTACGCGAGTCCCGTGCTCTCCACACCACTGGAGTCAAGATAACCTGGCTGATGACGGCTGATCGCCAGAAACAGGTCCTAGGATGCTTGATTCTGGTCCAGGGAAGACATGGCTTGGCAGTTTGGACTGGACTGTTCCCATGAGGCACAGGGTCAAGGCTGATTTGCATATGGCCATGTCTGAACTGGGGTGGTATGGAGTGCAAAAAAAGATGGATTTAAAGCCGGGATCTCTGTACTGGGGTGAATGTATGACATTGTTCTGCATTCTGTCTATCAACTGTTGTTTTTGAATTTGTCACCCGAGTGGGACGGGTATGCTCAGACGTGAGTCCCGTGCTCTCCACACCACTGGGGTCAAGCTATCCTAGCTGTTGACGGCTGATAGCCAGAAACCGGTCCTAGGATGCTTCACTCCGGTCCAGGGAAGACGTGGCTGTGCAGTTCGGGCTGGACTGTTCACATGAGGCACAGGGTCAAGGCTGATTTGCATATGGCCATGTCTGAACTGGGGTGGCGTGGAGTGCAAAAAATCGATGGATTTAGGCCCAGATCTCTGTACTGGGATTGAATGTATGACATTGTTCTGCATTCTGTCCAGCAACTGTTGTTTTTGCATTTGTCACCCCGAGTGGGACGGGTACGCTCAGATGTCAGTCCCGTGCTCTCCACACCACTGGAGGCAAGCTATCCTGGCATATGACGGCTGATAGCAAGAAACTGGTCCTAGGATGCTTGTTTCTGGTCCAGGGAATACATGGCTTGGTAGTTCGGACTGGACTGTTCCCATGAGGCACAGGTTCAAGCCTGATTTGCATATGGCCATGTCTGCACTGGGGTGGTGTGGAGTGCAAAAAAACGATGGATTTAGGCCCAGAGCTCTGTACTGGGGTGAATGAATGACATTGTTCTGCATTTTGTCCATGAACTGTTGTTTTTGCATTTGTCACCCCGAGTGGAACGGGTATGCTCAGACGTGAGTCCCGTACTCTCCACACCTCTGGAGTCAAGATAACCTGGCTGATGACGGCTGATCACCAGAAACAGGTCCTAGGATGCTTGATTCCGGTCCAGGTAAGACATGGCTTTGCAGTTCGGGCTGGACTGTTCCCATGAGGCACAGGGTCAAGGCTGATCTGCATATGGCCATGTCAGAACTGGGGTGGTCTGGAGTGCAAAAAAGTGATGGATTTAGGCCCAGATCTCTGTACTGGGGTGAACGTATGACATTGTTCTGCAGTCTGTCCATCAACTGTTGTTTTTGCATTTTTCACCCCGAGTGGGACCGGTATGCTCAGACGTGAGTCCTGTGCTCTCCACACCATGGAGTCAAGCTATCCTGGCTGATGACGGCTGATAGCTGGAAACCGGTCCTAGGATCATAGATTTCGGTCCAGGGAAGACATGGCTTGGCAGTTTGGACTGGACTGTTCCCATGAGGCACAGGGTCAAGGCTGATTTGCATATGGCCATGTCTGAACTGGGGTGGTATGGAGTGCAAAAAAACGATGGATTTAGGCCCAGATCTCTGTACTGGGGTGAATGTATGACATTGTTCTGCATTCTGTCCATCAACTGTTGTTTTTGAATCTGTCACCCCGAGTGGGACGGGTATGCTCTACGCGAGTCCCGTGCTCTCCACACCACTGGAGTCAAGATAACCTGGCTGATGACGGCTGATCGCCAGAAACAGGTCCTAGGATGCTTGATTCTGGTCCAGGGAAGACATGGCTTGGCAGTTTGGACTGGACTGTTCCCATGAGGCACAGGGTCAAGGCTGATTTGCATATGGCCATGTCTGAACTGGGGTGGTATGGAGTGCAAAAAAAGATGGATTTAAAGCCTAGATCTCTGTACTGGGGTGAATGTATGACATTGTTCTGCATTCTGTCTATCAACTGTTGTTTTTGCATTTGTCACCCCGAGAGGGACGGGTACGCTCAGATGTCAGTCCCGTGCTCTCCACACCACTGGAGGCAAGCTATCCTGGCATATGACGGCTGATAGCAAGAAACTGGTCCTAGGATGCTTGTTTCTGGTCCAGGGAAGACATGGCTTGGTAGTTCGGACTGGACTGTTCCCATGAGGCACAGGTTCAAGCCTGATTTGCATATGGCCATGTCTGCACTGGGGTGGTGTGGAGTGCAAAAAACGATGGATTTAGGCCCAGAGCTCTGTACTGGGGTGAATGAATGACATTGTTCTGCATTTTGTCCATCAACTGTTGTTTTTGCATTTGTCACCCCGAGTGGAACGGGTATGCTCAGACGTGAGTCCCGTACTCTCCACACCTCTGGAGTCAAGATAACCTGGCTGATGACGGCTGATCGCCAGAAACAGGTCCTAGGATGCTTGATTCCGGTCCAGGTAAGACATGGCTTTGCAGTTCGGGCTGGACTGTTCCAATGAGGCACAGGGTCAAGGCTGATCTGCATATGGCCATGTCAGAACTGGGGTGGTCTGGAGTGCAAAAAAGTGATGGATTTAGGCCCAGATCTCTGTACTGGGGTAAACGTATGACATTGTTCTGCAGTCTGTCCATCAACTGTTGTTTTTGCATTTTTCACCCCGAGTGGGACCGGTATGCTCAGACGTGAGTCCTGTGCTCTTCACACCATGGAGTCAAGCTATCCTGGCTGATGACGGCTGATAGCTGGAAACCGGTCCTAGGATCATAGATTTCGGTCCAGGGAAGACATGGCTTGGCAGTTTGGACTGGACTGTTCCCATGAGGCACAGGGTCAAGGCTGATTTGCATATGGCCATGTCTGAACTGGGGTGGTATGGAGTGCAAAAAAACGATGGATTTAGGCCCAGATATCTGTACTGGGGTGAATGTATGACATTGTTCTGCATTCTGTCCATCAACTGTTGTTTTTGAATCTGTCACCCCGAGTGGGACGGGTATGCTCTACGCGAGTCCTGTGCTCTCCACACCACTGGAGTCAAGATAACCTGGCTGATGACGGCTGATCGCCAGAAACAGGTCCTAGGATGCTTGATTCTGGTCCAGGGAAGACATGGCTTGGCAGTTTGGACTGGACTGTTCCCATGAGGCACAGGGTCAAGGCTGATTTGCATATGGCCATGTCTGAACTGGGGTGGTATGGAGTGCAAAAAAAGATGGATTTAAAGCCTAGATCTCTGTACTGGGGTGAATGTATGACATTGTTCTGCATTCTGTCTATCAACTGTTGTTTTTGAATTTGTCACCCGAGTGGGACGGGTATGCTCAGACGTGAGTCCCGTGCTCTCCACACCACTGGGGTCAAGCTATCCTAGCTGTTGACGGCTGATAGCCAGAAACCGGTCCTAGGATGCTTCACTCCGGTCCAGGGAAGACGTGGCTGTGCAGTTCGGGCTGGACTGTTCACATGAGGCACAGGGTCAAGGCTGATTTGCATATGGCCATGTCTGAACTGGGGTGGTGTGGAGTGCAAAAAATCGATGGATTTAGGCCCAGATCTCTGTACTGGGGTGAATGTATGACATTGTTCTGCATTCTGTCCAGCAACTGTTGTTTTTGCATTTGTCACCCCGAGTGGGACGGGTACGCTCAGATGTCAGTCCCGTGCTCTCCACACCACTGGAGGCAAGCTATCCTGGCATATGACGGCTGATAGCAAGAAACTGGTCCTAGGATGCTTGTTTCTGGTCCAGGGAAGACATGGCTTGGTAGTTCGGACTGGACTGTTCCCATGAGGCACAGGTTCAAGCCTGATTTGCATATGGCCATGTCTGCACTGGGGTGGTGTGGAGTGCAAAAAAACGATGGATTTAGGCCCAGAGCTCTGTACTGGGGTGAATGAATGACATTGTTCTGCATTTTGTCCATCAACTGTTGTTTTTGCATTTGTCTCCCCGAGTGGGACGGGTATGCTCAGAGGTGAGTCTTGTGCTCTGCACACCACTGGAGTCAAGCTATCCTGGCTGATGACGGCTGATACCCAGAAACCGGTCCAAGGATCCTTGATACCAGTCCAGGGAAAACGTGGATTGGCAGTTCTGGCTGGACTGTTCACATGAGGCACAGGGTCAAGGCTGATTTGCATATGGCCATGTCTGAACTGGGGTGGTGTGGAGTGCAAAAAAACGATGGATTTAGGCCCAGATCTCAGTACTGGGGTGAATGTATGACATTGTTCTGCATTCTGTCCATCAACTGTTGTTTTTGAATTTGTCACCCCGAGTGGGACGAGTATGCTCAGACGTGAGTCTTGTGCTCTCCACACCACTGGAGTCAAGCTATCCTAGCTGTTGACGGCTGATAGCCAAAACCGGTCCTAGGATGCTTGATTCCGGTCCAGGGAAAACATGGCTTGGCAGTTCGGGCTGGACTGTTCCCATGAGGCACAGGGTCATGGCTGATTTGCATATGGCCATGTCTGAACTGGGGTGGTGTGGAGTGCAAAAAAACAATGGATTTAGGCCCAGATCTCTGTACTGGGATGAATGTATGACATTGTTCTGCATTCTGTACATCAACTGTTGTTTCTGCATTCGTCACCCCGAGTGGGACGGGTATGCTCAGACATGAGTCCCGTACTCTCCACACCTCTGGAGTCAAGCTAACCTGGCTGATGATGGCTGATAGCCTGAAACCGGTCCTAGAAGGCTGGATTCCGGTCCAGGGAAGACATGGCTTGGCAGTTCGGGCTGGACTGTTCCCATGAGGCACAGGGTCGAAGCTGATCTGTATATGGCCATGTCTGAACTGGGGTGGTGTGGAGTGCAAAAAAGCGATGGATTTAGGTCCAGATCTCTGTACTGGGGTGAATGTATGACATTGTTCTGCAGTCTGTCCATCAACTGTTATTTTTGCATTTGTCACCCAGAGTGGGACGGGTATGCTCAGACGTGAGTCCCGTGCTCTCCCCACCACTGGAGTCAAGCTATCCTGGATGATGACAGCTGACAGCCGCAAACTGGTCCTAGGATACTTGATTCCGGTCCAGGGAAGACACGGCTTGGCAGTTTGGACTGGACTGTTCCCATGAGGCACTGGGTCAAGGCTGATTTGCATATGGCCATGTCTGAACTGGGGTGGTGTGGAGTGCAAAGAAACGATGGATTTAGGCCCAGATCTCTGTACTGGGGTGAATGTATGACATTGTTCTGCATTCTGTCCATCAACTGTTGTGTTTGAATTAGTCACCCCGAGTGGGACGGGTATGCTCAGACGTGAGTCTTGTGCTCTCCACACCACTGGAGTCAAGCTATCCTAGCTGTTGACGGCTGATAGCCAGAAAATGGTCCTAGGATGCTTGATTTCGGTCCAGGGAAGTCGTGACTTGGCAGTTTGGGCAGGAATGTTCCCATGAGGCACAGGGTCAAGGCTGATTTGCATATGGCCCTGTCTGAACTTGGGTGGTGTGGAGTGCAAACAAACTATGGATTTAGGCCCAGATCTCTGTACTGGGGTGAATGTATGACATTGTTCTGCATTCTGTCCATCAACTGTTGTTTTTGCATTTGTCACCCCGAGTGGGACGGGTATGCTCAGACGTGAGTCCCGTGCTCTCCACACCACTGGAGTCAAGCTAACCTGGCTGATGACGGCTGATAGCCAGAAACCGGTCCTAGGATGCTTGATTCCGGTCCATTGAAGACATGACTTGGCAGTTCAGGCTGTACTGTTCCCATGAGGCACAGGATCAAGGCTGGTCTGTATATGGCCATGTCTGAACTGGGGTGGTGTGGAGTGCAAAAAAGCAATGGATTTAGGCCCAAATCTCTGTACAGGGGTGAATGTATGACATTGGCTTCAACTTGGGGGTGACCAGGAGTGGACATTTCACAGGAAAGCCAGGAAGGGTTCCACAGCGGTATGAATACAGCGCTACGAGACCTCCAGGTAGAAGGCGCTATATAAATACAAACACACAAACACATTGTTCTGCAGTCTGTCCATCAACTGTTATTTTTGCATTTGTCACCCCGAGAGGGACGTTCAGGCAGGAATGTTCCCATGAGGCACAAGGTCAAAGCTGATTTGCATATGGCCATGTCTGAACTGCGGTGGTGGGGAGTGCAAAAAAACGATGGATTTAGGTCCAGATCTCTTTACTGGGGTGAATGTATGACATTGTTCTGCATTCTGTCCATCAACTGTTGTTTTTGCATTTGTCACCCCTAGTGGGACGGTTACGCTCAGATGTCAGTCCTGTGCTCTCCACACCACTGGAGGCAAGCTATCCTGGCATATGACGGCTGATAGCCAGAAACTGGTCCTAGGATGCTTGATTCCGGTCCAGGGAAGACATGGCTTGGTAGTTCGGGCTGGACTGTTCCCATGAGGCACAGGGTCAAGGCTAATCTGTATATGGCCATGTCTGAACTGGGGTGGTGTGGAGTGCAAAAAAGCAATAGATTTAAGCCCAGATCTCTGTACTGGGGTGAATGTATGACATTGTTCTGCAGTCTGTCCATCAACTGTTATTTTTGAATTGGTCACCCCGAGTGGGACATTCGGGCATGAATGTTCCCATGAGGCACAGGGTCAAGGCTGATTTGCATATTACCATGTCTGAACTGGGGTGGTGTGGAGTGCAAAAAACCAATGGATTTAGGCCCAGATCTCTGTACTGGGGTGAATGTATGACATTGTTCCGCATTCTGTCCATCAACTGTTGTTTTTGCGTTTGTCACCCAGAGTGGGACGGGTATGCTCAGACGTGAGTCCCGTGCTCAACACACCACTAGAGTCAAGCTATCCTGGCTGATGACGGCTGATAGCCAGAAACCGGTCCTAGGATGCTTGATTCCGATCCAGGGAAGACGTGGCTTGGCAGTTCGGGCTGGACTGTTCACATGAGGCACAGGGTCAAGGCTGATTTGCATATGGCCATGTCTGAACTAGGGGTGGTGTGGAGTGCAACATAAGATGGATTTAGGCCCAGATCTCTGTACTGGGGTAAATGTATGACATTGTTCTGCATTCTGTCCATCAACTGTTGTTTTTGAATTTGTCCCCCCGAGTGGGACGGGTATGCTCAGACGCGAGTCCCGTGCTCTCCACACCACTGGAGTCAAGCTATCCTAGCTGTTGACAGCTGATAGCCAGAAACTGGTCCTAGGATGCTTGATTCCGGTCCAGGGAAGACATGGCTTGGCAGTTCGGACAGGACTGTTTCCATGAGGCACAGGGTCAAGGCTGATTTGCATATAGCCATGTCTAAACTGGGGTGGTGTGGAGTGCAAATAAACGATGGATTTAGGTCCAGATCTCTTTACTGGGGTGAATGTATGACATTGTTCTGCATTCTGTCCATCAACTGTTGTTTTTGCATTTGTCACCCCGAGTGGGACGGGTGTGCTCAGACGTGAGTCCCGTGCTCTCCACACCACTGGAGTCAAGCTATCCTGGCCTATGATGGCTGATAGCCAGAAACCGGTCCTAGGATGCTTGATTCCGGTCCAGGGAAGACATGGCTTGGCAGTTCGGGCTGGACTGTTGCCATGAGGCACAGGGTCAAGGCTGATTTGCATATGGCCATGTGTGAACTGTGTTGGTGTGGAGTGCACAAAAATGATGGATTTAGGCCCAGAGCTCTGTACTGGGGTGAATGAATGACATTGTTCTGCATTTTGTCCATCAACTGTTGTTTTTGCATTTGTCACCCCGAGTGGAACGGGTATGCTCAGACGTGAGTCCCGTACTCTCCACACCTCTGGAGTCAAGATAACCTGGCTGATGACGGCTGATCGCCAGAAACAGGTCCTAGGATGCTTGATTCCGGTCCAGGTAAGACATGGCTTTGCAGTTCGGGCTGGACTGTTCCCATGAGGCACAGGGTCAAGGCTGATCTGCATATGGCCATGTCAGAACTGGGGTGGTCTGGAGTGCAAAAAAGTGATGGATTTAGGCCCAGATCTCTGTACTGGGGTGAACGTATGACATTGTTCTGCAGTCTGTCCATCAACTGTTGTTTTTGCATTTTTCACCCCGAGTGGGACCGGTATGCTCAGACGTGAGTCCTGTGCTCTCCACACCATGGAGTCAAGCTATCCTGGCTGATGACGGCTGATAGCTGGAAACCGGTCCTAGGATCATAGATTTCGGTCCAGGGAAGACATGGCTTGGCAGTTTGGACTGGACTGTTCCCATGAGGCACAGGGTCAAGGCTGATTTGCATATGGCCATGTCTGAACTGGGGTGGTATGGAGTGCAAAAAAACGATGGATTTAGGCCCAGATCTCTGTACTGGGGTGAATGTATGACATTGTTCTGCATTCTGTCCATCAACTGTTGTTTTTGAATCTGTCACCCCGAGTGGGACGGGTATGCTCTACGCGAGTCCCGTGCTCTCCACACCACTGGAGTCAAGATAACCTGGCTGATGACGGCTGATCGCCAGAAACAGGTCCTAGGATGCTTGATTCTGGTCCAGGGAAGACATGGCTTGGCAGTTTGGACTGGACTGTTCCCATGAGGCACAGGGTCAAGGCTGATTTGCATATGGCCATGTCTGAACTGGGGTGGTATGGAGTGCAAAAAAAGATGGATTTAAAGCCTAGATCTCTGTACTGGGGTGAATGTATGACATTGTTCTGCATTCTGTCTATCAACTGTTGTTTTTGCATTTGTCACCCCGAGAGGGACGGGTACGCTCAGATGTCAGTCCCGTGCTCTCCACACCACTGGAGGCAAGCTATCCTGGCATATGACGGCTGATAGCAAGAAACTGGTCCTAGGATGCTTGTTTCTGGTCCAGGGAAGACATGGCTTGGTAGTTCGGACTGGACTGTTCCCATGAGGCACAGGTTCAAGCCTGATTTGCATATGGCCATGTCTGCACTGGGGTGGTGTGGAGTGCAAAAAAACGATGGATTTAGGCCCAGAGCTCTGTACTGGGGTGAATGAATGACATTGTTCTGCATTTTGTCCATCAACTGTTGTTTTTGCATTTGTCACCCCGAGTGGAACGGGTATGCTCAGACGTGAGTCCCGTACTCTCCACACCTCTGGAGTCAAGATAACCTGGCTGATGACGGCTGATCGCCAGAAACAGGTCCTAGGATGCTTGATTCCGGTCCAGGTAAGACATGGCTTTGCAGTTCGGGCTGGACTGTTCCAATGAGGCACAGGGTCAAGGCTGATCTGCATATGGCCATGTCAGAACTGGGGTGGTCTGGAGTGCAAAAAAGTGATGGATTTAGGCCCAGATCTCTGTACTGGGGTAAACGTATGACATTGTTCTGCAGTCTGTCCATCAACTGTTGTTTTTGCATTTTTCACCCCGAGTGGGACCGGTATGCTCAGACGTGAGTCCTGTGCTCTTCACACCATGGAGTCAAGCTATCCTGGCTGATGACGGCTGATAGCTGGAAACCGGTCCTAGGATCATAGATTTCGGTCCAGGGAAGACATGGCTTGGCAGTTTGGACTGGACTGTTCCCATGAGGCACAGGGTCAAGGCTGATTTGCATATGGCCATGTCTGAACTGGGGTGGTATGGAGTGCAAAAAAACGATGGATTTAGGCCCAGATATCTGTACTGGGGTGAATGTATGACATTGTTCTGCATTCTGTCCATCAACTGTTGTTTTTGAATCTGTCACCCCGAGTGGGACGGGTATGCTCTACGCGAGTCCTGTGCTCTCCACACCACTGGAGTCAAGATAACCTGGCTGATGACGGCTGATCGCCAGAAACAGGTCCTAGGATGCTTGATTCTGGTCCAGGGAAGACATGGCTTGGCAGTTTGGACTGGACTGTTCCCATGAGGCACAGGGTCAAGGCTGATTTGCATATGGCCATGTCTGAACTGGGGTGGTATGGAGTGCAAAAAAAGATGGATTTAAAGCCTAGATCTCTGTACTGGGGTGAATGTATGACATTGTTCTGCATTCTGTCTATCAACTGTTGTTTTTGAATTTGTCACCCGAGTGGGACGGGTATGCTCAGACGTGAGTCCCGTGCTCTCCACACCACTGGGGTCAAGCTATCCTAGCTGTTGACGGCTGATAGCCAGAAACCGGTCCTAGGATGCTTCACTCCGGTCCAGGGAAGACGTGGCTGTGCAGTTCGGGCTGGACTGTTCACATGAGGCACAGGGTCAAGGCTGATTTGCATATGGCCATGTCTGAACTGGGGTGGTGTGGAGTGCAAAAAATCGATGGATTTAGGCCCAGATCTCTGTACTGGGGTGAATGTATGACATTGTTCTGCATTCTGTCCAGCAACTGTTGTATTTGCATTTGTCACCCCGAGTGGGACGGGTACGCTCAGATGTCAGTCCCGTGCTCTCCACACCACTGGAGGCAAGCTATCCTGGCATATGACGGCTGATAGCAAGAAACTGGTCCTAGGATGCTTGTTTCTGGTCCAGGGAAGACATGGCTTGGTAGTTCGGACTGGACTGTTCCCATGAGGCACAGGTTCAAGCCTGATTTGCATATGGCCATGTCTGCACTGGGGTGGTGTGGAGTGCAAAAAAACGATGGATTTAGGCCCAGAGCTCTGTACTGGGGTGAATGAATGACATTGTTCTGCATTTTGTCCATCAACTGTTGTTTTTGCATTTGTCTCCCCGAGTGGGACGGGTATGCTCAGAGGTGAGTCTTGTGCTCTGCACACCACTGGAGTCAAGCTATCCTGGCTGATGACGGCTGATACCCAGAAACCGGTCCAAGGATCCTTGATACCAGTCCAGGGAAAACGTGGATTGGCAGTTCTGGCTGGACTGTTCACATGAGGCACAGGGTCAAGGCTGATTTGCATATGGCCATGTCTGAACTGGGGTGGTGTGGAGTGCAAAAAAACGATGGATTTAGGCCCAGATCTCAGTACTGGGGTGAATGTATGACATTGTTCTGCATTCTGTCCATCAACTGTTGTTTTTGAATTTGTCACCCCGAGTGGGACGAGTATGCTCAGAGGTGAGTCTTGTGCTCTCCACACCACTGGAGTCAAGCTATCCTAGCTGTTGACGGCTGATAGCCAGAAACCGGTCCTAGGATGCTTGATTCCGGTCCAGGGAAAACATGGCTTGGCAGTTCGGGCTGGACTGTTCCCATGAGGCACAGGGTCATGGCTGATTTGCATATGGCCATGTCTGAACTGGGGTGGTGTGGAGTGCAAAAAAACAATGGATTTAGGCCCAGATCTCTGTACTGGGATGAATGTATGACATTGTTCTGCATTCTGTACATCAACTGTTGTTTCTGCATTCGTCACCCCGAGTGGGACGGGTATGCTCAGACGTGAGTCCCGTACTCTCCACACCTCTGGAGTCAAGCTAACCTGGCTGATGACGGCTGATAGCCTGAAACCGGTCCTAGAAGGCTGGATTCCGGTCCAGGGAAGACATGGCTTGGCAGTTCGGGCTGGACTGTTCCCATGAGGCACAGGGTCGAAGCTGATCTGTATATGGCCATGTCTGAACTGGGGTGGTGTGGAGTGCAAAAAAGCGATGGATTTAGGTCCAGATCTCTGTACTGGGGTGAATGTATGACATTGTTCTGCAGTCTGTCCATCAACTGTTATTTTTGCATTTGTCACCCAGAGTGGGACGGGTATGCTCAGACGTGAGTCCCGTGCTCTCCCCACCACTGGAGTCAAGCTATCCTGGCTGATGACAGCTGATAGCCGGAAACTGGTCCTAGGATACTTGATTCCGGTCCAGGGAAGACACGGCTTGGCAGTTTGGACTGGACTGTTCCCATGAGGCACTGGGTCAAGGCTGATTTGCATATGGCCATGTCTGAACTGGGGTGGTGTGGAGTGCAAAGAAACGATGGATTTAGGCCCAGATCTCTGTACTGGGGTGAATGTATGACATTGTTCTGCATTCTGTCCATCAACTGTTGTGTTTGAATTAGTCACCCCGAGTGGGACGGGTATGCTCAGACGTGAGTCTTGTGCTCTCCACACCACTGGAGTCAAGCTATCCTAGCTGTTGACGGCTGATAGCCAGAAAATGGTCCTAGGATGCTTGATTTCGGTCCAGGGAAGTCGTGACTTGGCAGTTTGGGCAGGAATGTTCCCATGAGGCACAGGGTCAAGGCTGATTTGCATATGGCCCTGTCTGAACTTGGGTGGTGTGGAGTGCAAACAAACTATGGATTTAGGCCCAGATCTCTGTACTGGGGTGAATGTATGACATTGTTCTGCATTCTGTCCATCAACTGTTGTTTTTGCATTTGTCACCCCGAGTGGGACGGGTATGCTCAGACGTGAGTCCCGTGCTCTCCACACCACTGGAGTCAAGCTAACCTGGCTGATGACGGCTGATAGCCAGAAACCGGTCCTAGGATGCTTGATTCCGGTCCATTGAAGACATGACTTGGCAGTTCAGGCTGTACTGTTCCCATGAGGCACAGGATCAAGGCTGGTCTGTATATGGCCATGTCTGAACTGGGGTGGTGTGGAGTGCAAAAAAGCAATGGATTTAGGCCCAAATCTCTGTACAGGGGTGAATGTATGACATTGGCTTCAACTTGGGGGTGACCAGGAGTGGACATTTCACAGGAAAGCCAGGAAGGGTTCCACAGCGGTATGAATACAGCGCTACGAGACCTCCAGGTAGAAGGCGCTATATAAATACAAACACACAAACACATTGTTCTGCAGTCTGTCCATCAACTGTTATTTTTGCATTTGTCACCCCGAGAGGGACGTTCAGGCAGGAATGTTCCCATGAGGCACAAGGTCAAAGCTGATTTGCATATGGCCATGTCTGAACTGCGGTGGTGGGGAGTGCAAAAAAACGATGGATTTAGGTCCAGATCTCTTTACTGGGGTGAATGTATGACATTGTTCTGCATTCTGTCCATCAACTGTTGTTTTTGCATTTGTCACCCCTAGTGGGACGGTTACGCTCAGATGTCAGTCCTGTGCTCTCCACACCACTGGAGGCAAGCTATCCTGGCATATGACGGCTGATAGCCAGAAACTGGTCCTAGGATGCTTGATTCCGGTCCAGGGAAGACATGGCTTGGTAGTTCGGGCTGGACTGTTCCCATGAGGCACAGGGTCAAGGCTAATCTGTATATGGCCATGTCTGAACTGGGGTGGTGTGGAGTGCAAAAAAGCAATGGATTTAAACCCAGATCTCTGTACTGGGGTGAATGTATGACATTGTTCTGCAGTCTGTCCATCAACTGTTATTTTTGAATTGGTCACCCCGAGTGGGACATTCGGGCATGAATGTTCCCATGAGGCACAGGGTCAAGGCTGATTTGCATATTACCATGTCTGAACTGGGGTGGTGTGGAGTGCAAAAAACCAATGGATTTAGGCCCAGATCTCTGTACTGGGGTGAATGTATGACATTGTTCCGCATTCTGTCCATCAACTGTTGTTTTTGCGTTTGTCACCCAGAGTGGGACGGGTATGCTCAGACGTGAGTCCCGTGCTCAACACACCACTAGAGTCAAGCTATCCTGGCTGATGACGGCTGATAGCCAGAAACCGGTCCTAGGATGCTTGATTCCGATCCAGGGAAGACGTGGCTAGGCAGTTCGGGCTGGACTGTTCACATGAGGCACAGGGTCAAGGCTGATTTGCATATGGCCATGTCTGAACTAGGGGTGGTGTGGAGTGCAACATAAGATGGATTTAGGCCCAGATCTCTGTACTGGGGTAAATGTATGACATTGTTCTGCATTCTGTCCATCAACTGTTGTTTTTGAATTTGTCCCCCCGAGTGGGACGGGTATGCTCAGACGCGAGTCCCGTGCTCTCCACACCACTGGAGTCAAGCTATCCTAGCTGTTGACAGCTGATAGCCAGAAACTGGTCCTAGGATGCTTGATTCCGGTCCAGGGAAGACATGGCTTGGCAGTTCGGACAGGACTGTTTCCATGAGGCACAGGGTCAAGGCTGATTTGCATATAGCCATGTCTAAACTGGGGTGGTGTGGAGTGCAAATAAACGATGGATTTAGGTCCAGATCTCTTTACTGGGGTGAATGTATGACATTGTTCTGCATTCTGTCCATCAACTGTTGTTTTTGCATTTGTCACCCCGAGTGGGACGGGTGTGCTCAGACGTGAGTCCCGTGCTCTCCACACCACTGGAGTCAAGCTATCCTGGCCTATGACGGCTGATAGCCAGAAACCGGTCCTAGGATGCTTGATTCCGGTCCAGGGAAGACATGGCTTGGCAGTTCGGGCTGGACTGTTGCCATGAGGCACAGGGTCAAGGCTGATTTGCATATGGCCATGTGTGAACTGTGTTGGTGTGGAGTGCACAAAAATGATGGATTTAGACCCAGATCTCTGTACTGGGGCAAATGTATGACATTGTTCTGCATTCTGTCCATCAACTGTTGTTTTTGCATTTGTCACCCCGAGTGGAACGGGTATGCTCAGACGTGAGTCCCGTACTCTCCACACCTCTGGAGTCAAGATAACCTGGCTGATGACGGCTGATCGCCAGAAACAGGTCCTAGGATGCTTGATTCCGGTCCAGGTAAGACATGGCTTTGCAGTTCGGGCTGGACTGTTCCCATGAGGCACAGGGTCAAGGCTGATCTGCATATGGCCATGTCAGAACTGGGGTGGTCTGGAGTGCAAAAAAGTGATGGATTTAGGCCCAGATCTCTGTACTGGGGTGAAAGTATGACATCATTCTGCAGTCTGTCCATCAACTGTTATTTTTGCATTTTTCACCCCGAGTGGGACAGGTATGCTCAGACGTGAGTCCTGTGCTCTCCACACCATGGAGTCAAGCTATCCTGGCTGATGACGGCTGATAGCTGGAAACCGGTCCTAGGATCATAGATTTCGGTCCAGGGAAGACATGGCTTGGCAGTTTGGACTGGACTGTTCCCATGAGGCACATGGTCAAGGCTGATTTGCATATGGCCATGTCAGAACTGGGGTGGTATGGAGTGCAAAAAAGTGATGGATTTAGGCCCAGATCTCTGTACTGGGGTGAAAGTATGACATCATTCTGCAGTCTGTCCATCAACTGTTATTTTTGCATTTTTCACCCCGAGTGGGACAGGTATGCTCAGACGTGAGTCCTGTGCTCTCCACACCATGGAGTCAAGCTATCCTGGCTGATGACGGCTGATAGCTGGAAACCGGTCCTAGGATCATAGATTTCGGTCCAGGGAAGACATGGCTTGGCAGTTTGGACTGGACTGTTCCCATGAGGCACAGGGTCAAGGCTGATTTGCATATGGCCATGTCTGAACTGGGGTGGTATGGAGTGCAAAAAAACGATGGATTTAGGCCCAGATCTCTGTACTGGGGTGAATGTATGACATTGTTCTGCATTCTGTCCATCAACTGTTGTTTTTGAATCTGTCACCCCGAGTGGGACGGGTATGCTCTACGTGAGTCCCGTGCTCTCCACACCACTGGAGTCAAGATAACCTGGCTGATGACGGCTGATCGCCAGAAACAGGTCCTAGGATGCTTGATTCTGGTCCAGGGAAGACATGGCTTGGCAGTTTGGACTGGACTGTTCCCATGAGGCACAGGGTCAAGGCTGATTTGCATATGGCCATGTCTGAACTGGGGTGGTATGGAGTGCAAAAAAAGATGGATTTAAAGCCTAGATCTCTGTACTGGGGTGAATGTATGACATTGTTCTGCATTCTGTCTATCAACTGTTGTTTTTGAATTTGTCACCCGAGTGGGACGGGTATGCTCAGACGTGAGTCCCGTGCTCTCCACACCACTGGGGTCAAGCTATCCTAGCTGTTGACGGCTGATAGCCAGAAACCGGTCCTAGGATGCTTCACTCCGGTCCAGGGAAGACGTGGCTGTGCAGTTCGGGCTGGACTGTTCACATGAGGCACAGGGTCAAGGCTGATTTGCATATGGCCATGTCTGAACTGGGGTGGTGTGGAGTACAAAAAATCGATGGATTTAGGCCCAGATCTCTGTACTGGGGTCAATGTATGACATTGTTCTGCATTCTGTCCAGCAACTGTTGTTTTTGCATTTGTCACCCCGAGTGGGACGGGTACGCTCAGATGTCAGTCCCGTGCTCTCCACACCACTGGAGGCAAGCTATCCTGGCATATGACAGCTGATAGCAAGAAACTGATCCTAGGATGCTTGTTTCTGGTCCAGGGAAGACATGGCTTGGTAGTTCGGGCTGGACTGTTCCCATGAGGCGCAGGGTCAAGGCTGATTTGCATATGGCCATGTCTGCACTGGGGTGGTGTGGAGTGCAAAAAAACGATGGATTTAGGCCCAGAGCTCTGTACTGGGGTGAATGAATGACATTGTTCTGCATTTTGTCCATCAACTGTTGTTTTTGCATTTGTCACCCCGAGTGGAACGGGTATGCTCAGACGTGAGTCCCGTACTCTCCACACCTCTGGAGTCAAGATAACCTGGCTGATGACGGCTGATCGCCAGAAACAGGCCCTAGGATGCTTGATTCCGGTCCAGGTAAGACATGGCTTTGCAGTTCGGGCTGGACTGTTCCCATGAGGCACAGGGTCAAGGCTGATCTGCATATGGCCATGTCAGAATTGGGGTGGTCTGGAGTGCAAAAAAGTGATGGATTTAGGCCCAGATCTCTGTACTGGGGTGAACGTATGACATTGTTCTGCAGTCTGTCCATCAACTGTTGTTTTTGCATTTTTCACCCCGAGTGGGACCGGTATGCTCAGACGTGAGTCCTGTGCTCTCCACACCATGGAGTCAAGCTATCCTGGCTGATGACGGCTGATAGCTGGAAACCGGTCCTAGGATCATAGATTTCGGTCCAGGGAAGACATGGCTTGGCAGTTTGGACTGGACTGTTCCCATGAGGCACAGGGTCAAGGCTGATTTGCATATGGCCATGTCTGAACTGGGGTGGTATGGAGTGCAAAAAAACGATGGATTTAAAGCCTAGATCTCTGTACTGGGGTGAATGTATGACATTGTTCTGCATTCTGTCTATCAACTGTTGTTTTTGAATCTGCCACCCCGAGTGGGACGGGTATGCTCTACGCGAGTCCCGTGCTCTCCACACCACTGGAGTCAAGATAACCTGGCTGATGACGGCTGATCGCCAGAAACAGGTCCTAGGATGCTTGATTCTGGTCCAGGGAAGACATGGCTTGGCAGTTTGGACTGGACTGTTCCCATGAGGCACAGGGTCAAGGCTGATTTGCATATGGCCATGTCTGAACTGGGGTGGTATGGAGTGCAAAAAAAGATGGATTTAAAGCCTAGATCTCTGTACTGGGGTGAATGTATGACATTGTTCTGCATTCTGTCTATCAACTGTTGTTTTTGAATTTGTCACCCGAGTGGGACGGGTATGCTCAGACGTGAGTCCCGTGCTCTCCACACCACTGGGGTCAAGCTATCCTAGCTGTTGACGGCTGATAGCCAGAAACCGGTCCTAGGATGCTTCACTCCGGTCCAGGGAAGACGTGGCTGTGCAGTTCGGGCTGGACTGTTCACATGAGGCACAGGGTCAAGGCTGATTTGCATATGGCCATGTCTGAACTGGGGTGGCGTGGAGTGCAAAAATCGATGGATTTAGGCCCAGATCTCTGTACTGGGATTGAATGTATGACATTGTTCTGCATTCTGTCCAGCAACTGTTGTTTTTGCATTTGTCACCCCGAGTGGGACGGGTACGCTCAGATGTCAGTCCCGTGCTCTCCACACCACTGGAGGCAAGCTATCCTGGCATATGACGGCTGATAGCAAGAAACTGGTCCTAGGATGCTTGTTTCTGGTCCAGGGAAGACATGGCTTGGTAGTTCGGACTGGACTATTCCCATGAGGCACAGGTTCAAGCCTGATTTGCATATGGCCATGTCTGCACTGGGGTGGTGTGGAGTGCAAAAAAACGATGGATTTAGGCCCAGAGCTCTGTACTGGGGTGAATGAATGACATTGTTCTGCATTTTGTCCATCAACTGTTGTTTTTGCATTTGTCACCCCGAGTGGAACGGGTATGCTCAGACGTGAGTCCCGTACTCTCCACACCTCTGGAGTCAAGATAACCTGGCTGATGACGGCTGATCGCCAGAAACAGGTCCTAGGATGCTTGATTCCGGTCCAGGTAAGACATGGCTTTGCAGTTCGGGCTGGACTGTTCCCATGAGGCACAGGGTCAAGGCTGATCTGCATATGGCCATGTCAGAACTGGGGTGGTCTGGAGTGCAAAAAAGTGATGGATTTAGGCCCAGATCTCTGTACTGGGGTGAACGTATGACATTGTTCTGCAGTCTGTCCATCAACTGTTGTTTTTGCATTTTTCACCCCGAGTGGGACCGGTATGCTCAGACGTGAGTCCTGTGCTCTCCACACCATGGAGTCAAGCTATCCTGGCTGATGACGGCTGATAGCTGGAAACCGGTCCTAGGATCATAGATTTCGGTCCAGGGAAGACATGGCTTGGCAGTTTGGACTGGACTGTTCCCATGAGGCACAGGGTCAAGGCTGATTTGCAGATGGCCATGTCTGAACTGGGGTGGTATGGAGTGCAAAAAAACGATGGATTTAGGCCCAGATCTCTGTACTGGGGTGAATGTATGACATTGTTCTGCATTCTGTCCATCAACTGTTGTTTTTGAATCTGTCACCCCGAGTGGGACGGGTATGCTCTACGCGAGTCCTGTGCTCTCCACACCACTGGAGTCAAGATAACCTGGCTGATGACGGCTGATCGCCAGAAACAGGTCCTAGGATGCTTGATTCTGGTCCGGGGAAGACATGGCTTGGCAGTTTGGACTGGACTGTTCCCATGAGGCACAGGGTCAAGGCTGATTTGCATATGGCCATGTCTGAACTGGGGTGGTATGGAGTGCAAAAAAAGATGGATTTAAAGCCTAGATCTCTGTACTGGGGTGAATGTATGACATTGTTCTGCATTCTGTCTATCAACTGTTGTTTTTGAATTTGTCACCCGAGTGGGACGGGTATGCTCAGACGTGAGTCCCGTGCTCTCCACACCACTGGGGTCAAGCTATCCTAGCTGTTGACGGCTGATAGCCAGAAACCGGTCCTAGGATGCTTCACTCCGGTCCAGGGAAGACGTGGCTGTGCAGTTCGGGCTGGACTGTTCACATGAGGCACAGGGTCAAGGCTGATTTGCATATGGCCATGTCTGAACTGGGGTGGTGTGGAGTGCAAAAAATCGATGGATTTAGGCCCAGATCTCTGTACTGGGGTGAATGTATGACATTGTTCTGCATTCTGTCCAGCAACTGTTGTATTTGCATTTGTCACCCCGAGTGGGACGGGTACGCTCAGATGTCAGTCCCGTGCTCTCCACACCACTGGAGGCAAGCTATCCTGGCATATGACGGCTGATAGCAAGAAACTGGTCCTAGGATGCTTGTTTCTGGTCCAGGGAAGACATGGCTTGGTAGTTCGGACTGGACTGTTCCCATGAGGCACAGGTTCAAGCCTGATTTGCATATGGCCATGTCTGCACTGGGGTGGTGTGGAGTGCAAAAAAACGATGGATTTAGGCCCAGAGCTCTGTACTGGGGTGAATGAATGACATTGTTCTGCATTTTGTCCATCAACTGTTGTTTTTGCATTTGTCTCCCCGAGTGGGACGGGTATGCTCAGAGGTGAGTCTTGTGCTCTGCACACCACTGGAGTCAAGCTATCCTGGCTGATGACGGCTGATACCCAGAAACCGGTCCAAGGATCCTTGATACCAGTCCAGGGAAAACGTGGATTGGCAGTTCTGGCTGGACTGTCCACATGAGGCACAGGGTCAAGGCTGATTTGCATATGGCCATGTCTGAACTGGGGTGGTGTGGAGTGCAAAAAAACGATGGATTTAGGCCCAGATCTCAGTACTGGGGTGAATGTATGACATTGTTCTGCATTCTGTCCATCAACTGTTGTTTTTGAATTTGTCACCCCGAGTGGGACGAGTATGCTCAGAGGTGAGTCTTGTGCTCTCCACACCACTGGAGTCAAGCTATCCTAGCTGTTGACGGCTGATAGCCAGAAACCGGTCCTAGGATGCTTGATTCCGGTCCAGGGAAAACATGGTTTGGCAGTTCGGGCTGGACTGTTCCCATGAGGCACAGGGTCATGGCTGATTTGCATTAGGCCATGTCTGAACTGGGGTGGTGTGGAGTGCAAAAAAACAATGGATTTAGGCCCAGATCTCTGTACTGGGATGAATGTATGACATTGTTCTGCATTCTGTACATCAACTGTTGTTTCTGCATTCGTCACCCCGAGTGGGACGGGTATGCTCAGACGTGAGTCCCGTACTCTCCACACCTCTGGAGTCAAGCTAACCTGGCTGATGACGGCTGATAGCCTGAAACCGGTCCTAGAAGGCTGGATTCCGGTCCAGGGAAGACATGGCTTGGCAGTTCGGGCTGGACTGTTCCCATGAGGCACAGGGTCGAAGCTGATCTGTATATGGCCATGTCTGAACTGGGGTGGTGTGGAGTGCAAAAAAGCGATGGATTTAGGTCCAGATCTCTGTACTGGGGTGAATGTATGACATTGTTCTGCAGTCTGTCCATCAACTGTTATTTTTGCATTTGTCACCCAGAGTGGGACGGGTATGCTCAGACGTGAGTCCCGTGCTCTCCCCACCACTGGAGTCAAGCTATCCTGGCTGATGACAGCTGATAGCCGGAAACTGGTCCTAGGATACTTGATTCCGGTCCAGGGAAGACACGGCTTGGCAGTTTGGACTGGACTGTTCCCATGAGGCGCTGGGTCAAGGCTGATTTGCATATGGCCATGTCTGAACTGGGGTGGTGTGGAGTGCAAAGAAACGATGGATTTAGGCCCAGATCTCTGTACTGGGGTGAATGTATGACATTGTTCTGCATTCTGTCCATCAACTGTTGTGTTTGAATTAGTCACCCCGAGTGGGACGGGTATGCTCAGACGTGAGTCTTGTGCTCTCCACACCACTGGAGTCAAGCTATCCTAGCTGTTGACGGCTGATAGCCAGAAAATGGTCCTAGGATGCTTGATTTCGGTCGAGGGAAGTCGTGACTTGGCAGTTTGGGCAGGAATGTTCCCATGAGGCACAGGGTCAAGGCTGATTTGCATATGGCCCTGTCTGAACTTGGGTGGTGTGGAGTGCAAACAAACTATGGATTTAGGCCCAGATATCTGTACTGGGGTGAATGTATGACATTGTTCTGCATTCTGTCCATCAACTGTTGTTTTTGCATTTGTCACCCCGAGTGGGACGGGTATGCTCAGACGTGAGTCCCGTGCTCTCCACACCACTGGAGTCAAGCTAACCTGGCTGATGACGGCTGATAGCCAGAAACCGGTCCTAGGATGCTTGATTCCGGTCCATTGAAGACATGACTTGGCAGTTCAGGCTGTACTGTTCCCATAAGGCACAGGATCAAGGCTGGTCTGTATATGGCCATGTCTGAACTGGGGTGGTGTGGAGTGCAAAAAAGCAATGGATTTAGGCCCAAATCTCTGTACAGGGGTGAATGTATGACATTGGCTTCAACTTGGGGGTGACCAGGAGTGGACATTTCACAGGAAAGCCAGGAAGGGTTCCACAGCGGTATGAATACAGCGCTACGAGACCTCCAGGTAGAAGGCGCTATATAAATACAAACACACAAACACATTGTTCTGCAGTCTGTCCATCAACTGTTATTTTTGCATTTGTCACCCCGAGAGGGACGTTCAGGCAGGAATGTTCCCATGAGGCACAAGGTCAAAGCTGATTTGCATATGGCCATGTCTGAACTGCGGTGGTGGGGAGTGCAAAAAAACGATGGATTTAGGTCCAGATCTCTTTACTGGGGTGAATGTATGACATTGTTCTGCATTCTGTCCATCAACTGTTGTTTTTGCATTTGTCACCCCTAGTGGGACGGTTACGCTCAGATGTCAGTCCTGTGCTCTCCACACCACTGGAGGCAAGCTATCCTGGCATATGACGGCTGATAGCCAGAAACTGGTCCTAGGATGCTTGATTCCGGTCCAGGGAAGACATGGCTTGGTAGTTCGGGCTGGACTGTTCCCATGAGGCACAGGGTCAAGGCTAATCTGTATATGGCCATGTCTGAACTGGGGTGGTGTGGAGTGCAAAAAAGCAATGGATTTAAACCCAGATCTCTGTACTGGGGTGAATGTATGACATTGTTCTGCAGTCTGTCCATCAACTGTTATTTTTGAATTGGTCACCCCGAGTGGGACATTCGGGCATGAATGTTCCCATGAGGCACAGGGTCAAGGCTGATTTGCATATTACCATGTCTGAACTGGGGTGGTGTGGAGTGCAAAAAACCAATGGATTTAGGCCCAGATCTCTGTACTGGGGTGAATGTATGACATTGTTCCGCATTCTGTCCATCAACTGTTGTTTTTGCGTTTGTCACCCAGAGTGGGACGGGTATGCTCAGACGTGAGTCCCGTGCTCAACACACCACTAGAGTCAAGCTATCCTGGCTGATGACGGCTGATAGCCAGAAACCGGTCCTAGGATGCTTGATTCCGATCCAGGGAAGACGTGGCTAGGCAGTTCGGGCTGGACTGTTCACATGAGGCACAGGGTCAAGGCTGATTTGCATATGGCCATGTCTGAACTAGGGGTGGTGTGGAGTGCAACATAAGATGGATTTAGGCCCAGATCTCTGTACTGGGGTAAATGTATGACATTGTTCTGCATTCTGTCCATCAACTGTTGTTTTTGAATTTGTCCCCCCGAGTGGGACGGGTATGCTCAGACGCGAGTCCCGTGCTCTCCACACCACTGGAGTCAAGCTATCCTAGCTGTTGACAGCTGATAGCCAGAAACTGGTCCTAGGATGCTTGATTCCGGTCCAGGGAAGACATGGCTTGGCAGTTCGGACAGGACTGTTTCCATGAGGCACAGGGTCAAGGCTGATTTGCATATAGCCATGTCTAAACTGGGGTGGTGTGGAGTGCAAATAAACGATGGATTTAGGTCCAGATCTCTTTACTGGGGTGAATGTATGACATTGTTCTGCATTCTGTCCATCAACTGTTGTTTTTGCATTTGTCACCCCGAGTGGGACGGGTGTGCTCAGACGTGAGTCCCGTGCTCTCCACACCACTGGAGTCAAGCTATCCTGGCCTATGACGGCTGATAGCCAGAAACCGGTCCTAGGATGCTTGATTCCGGTCCAGGGAAGACATGGCTTGGCAGTTCGGGCTGGACTGTTGCCATGAGGCACAGGGTCAAGGCTGATTTGCATATGGCCATGTGTGAACTGTGTTGGTGTGGAGTGCACAAAAATGATGGATTTAGACCCAGATCTCTGTACTGGGGCAAATGTATGACATTGTTCTGCATTCTGTCCATCAACTGTTGTTTTTGCATTTGTCACCCCGAGTGGAACGGGTATGCTCAGACGTGAGTCCCGTACTCTCCACACCTCTGGAGTCAAGATAACCTGGCTGATGACGGCTGATCGCCAGAAACAGGTCCTAGGATGCTTGATTCCGGTCCAGGTAAGACATGGCTTTGCAGTTCGGGCTGGACTGTTCCCATGAGGCACAGGGTCAAGGCTGATCTGCATATGGCCATGTCAGAACTGGGGTGGTCTGGAGTGCAAAAAAGTGATGGATTTAGGCCCAGATCTCTGTACTGGGGTGAAAGTATGACATCATTCTGCAGTCTGTCCATCAACTGTTATTTTTGCATTTTTCACCCCGAGTGGGACAGGTATGCTCAGACGTGAGTCCTGTGCTCTCCACACCATGGAGTCAAGCTATCCTGGCTGATGACGGCTGATAGCTGGAAACCGGTCCTAGGATCATAGATTTCGGTCCAGGGAAGACATGGCTTGGCAGTTTGGACTGGACTGTTCCCATGAGGCACATGGTCAAGGCTGATTTGCATATGGCCATGTCAGAACTGGGGTGGTATGGAGTGCAAAAAAGTGATGGATTTAGGCCCAGATCTCTGTACTGGGGTGAAAGTATGACATCATTCTGCAGTCTGTCCATCAACTGTTATTTTTGCATTTTTCACCCCGAGTGGGACAGGTATGCTCAGACGTGAGTCCTGTGCTCTCCACACCATGGAGTCAAGCTATCCTGGCTGATGACGGCTGATAGCTGGAAACCGGTCCTAGGATCATAGATTTCGGTCCAGGGAAGACATGGCTTGGCAGTTTGGACTGGACTGTTCCCATGAGGCACAGGGTCAAGGCTGATTTGCATATGGCCATGTCTGAACTGGGGTGGTATGGAGTGCAAAAAAACTATGGATTTAGGCCCAGATCTCTGTACTGGGGTGAATGTATGACATTGTTCTGCATTCTGTCCATCAACTGTTGTTTTTGAATCTGTCACCCCGAGTGGGACGGGTACGCTCTACGTGAGTCCCGTGCTCTCCACACCACTGGAGTCAAGATAACCTGGCTGATGACGGCTGATCGCCAGAAACAGGTCCTAGGATGCTTGATTCTGGTCCAGGGAAGACATGGCTTGGCAGTTTGGACTGGACTGTTCCCATGAGGCACAGGGTCAAGGCTGATTTGCATATGGCCATGTCTGAACTGGGGTGGTATGGAGTGCAAAAAAAGATGGATTTAAAGCCTAGATCTCTGTACTGGGGTGAATGTATGACATTGTTCTGCATTCTGTCTATCAACTGTTGTTTTTGAATTTGTCACCCGAGTGGGACGGGTATGCTCAGACGTGAGTCCCGTGCTCTCCACACCACTGGGGTCAAGCTATCCTAGCTGTTGACGGCTGATAGCCAGAAACCGGTCCTAGGATGCTTCACTCCGGTCCAGGGAAGACGTGGCTGTGCAGTTCGGGCTGGACTGTTCACATGAGGCACAGGGTCAAGGCTGATTTGCATATGGCCATGTCTGAACTGGGGTGGTGTGGAGTACAAAAAATCGATGGATTTAGGCCCAGATCTCTGTACTGGGGTCAATGTATGACATTGTTCTGCATTCTGTCCAGCAACTGTTGTTTTTGCATTTGTCACCCCGAGTGGGACGGCTACGCTCAGATGTCAGTCCCGTGCTCTCCACACCACTGGAGGCAAGCTATCCTGGCATATGACAGCTGATAGCAAGAAACTGATCCTAGGATGCTTGTTTCTGGTCCAGGGAAGACATGGCTTGGTAGTTCGGGCTGGACTGTTCCCATGAGGCGCAGGGTCAAGGCTGATTTGCATATGGCCATGTCTGCACTGGGGTGGTGTGGAGTGCAAAAAACGATGGATTTAGGCCCAGAGCTCTGTACTGGGGTGAATGAATGACATTGTTCTGCATTTTGTCCATCAACTGTTGTTTTTGCATTTGTCACCCCGAGTGGAACGGGTATGCTCAGACGTGAGTCCCGTACTCTCCACACCTCTGGAGTCAAGATAACCTGGCTGATGACGGCTGATCGCCAGAAACAGGTCCTAGGATGCTTGATTCCGGTCCAGGTAAGACATGGCTTTGCAGTTCGGGCTGGACTGTTCCCATGAGGCACAGGGTCAAGGCTGATCTGCATATGGCCATGTCAGAATTGGGGTGGTCTGGAGTGCAAAAAAGTGATGGATTTAGGCCCAGATCTCTGTACTGGGGTGAACGTATGACATTGTTCTGCAGTCTGTCCATCAACTGTTGTTTTTGCATTTTTCACCCCGAGTGGGACCGGTATGCTCAGACGTGAGTCCTGTGCTCTCCACACCATGGAGTCAAGCTATCCTGGCTGATGACGGCTGATAGCTGGAAACCGGTCCTAGGATCATAGATTTCGGTCCAGGGAAGACATGGCTTGGCAGTTTGGACTGGACTGTTCCCATGAGGCACAGGGTCAAGGCTGATTTGCATATGGCCATGTCTGAACTGGGGTGGTATGGAGTGCAAAAAAACGATGGATTTAGGCCCAGATCTCTGTACTGGGGTGAATGTATGACATTGTTCTGCATTCTGTCCATCAACTGTTGTTTTTGAATCTGCCACCCCGAGTGGGACGGGTATGCTCTACGCGAGTCCCGTGCTCTCCACACCACTGGAGTCAAGATAACCTGGCTGATGACGGCTGATCGCCAGAAACAGGTCCTAGGATGCTTGATTCTGGTCCAGGGAAGACATGGCTTGGCAGTTTGGACTGGACTGTTCCCATGAGGCACAGGGTCAAGGCTGATTTGCATATGGCCATGTCTGAACTGGGGTGGTATGGAGTGCAAAAAAAGATGGATTTAAAGCCTAGATCTCTGTACTGGGGTGAATGTATGACATTGTTCTGCATTCTGTCTATCAACTGTTGTTTTTGAATTTGTCACCCGAGTGGGACGGGTATGCTCAGACGTGAGTCCCGTGCTCTCCACACCACTGGGGTCAAGCTATCCTAGCTGTTGACGGCTGATAGCCAGAAACCGGTCCTAGGATGCTTCACTCCGGTCCAGGGAAGACGTGGCTGTGCAGTTCGGGCTGGACTGTTCACATGAGGCACAGGGTCAAGGCTGATTTGCATATGGCCATGTCTGAACTGGGGTGGCGTGGAGTGCAAAAATCGATGGATTTAGGCCCAGATCTCTGTACTGGGATTGAATGTATGACATTGTTCTGCATTCTGTCCAGCAACTGTTGTTTTTGCATTTGTCACCCCGAGTGGGACGGGTACGCTCAGATGTCAGTCCCGTGCTCTCCACACCACTGGAGGCAAGCTATCCTGGCATATGACGGCTGATAGCAAGAAACTGGTCCTAGGATGCTTGTTTCTGGTCCAGGGAAGACATGGCTTGGTAGTTCGGACTGGACTGTTCCCATGAGGCACAGGTTCAAGCCTGATTTGCATATGGCCATGTCTGCACTGGGGTGGTGTGGAGTGCAAAAAAACGATGGATTTAGGCCCAGAGCTCTGTACTGGGGTGAATGAATGACATTGTTCTGCATTTTGTCCATCAACTGTTGTTTTTGCATTTGTCACCCCGAGTGGAACGGGTATGCTCAGACGTGAGTCCCGTACTCTCCACACCTCTGGAGTCAAGATAACCTGGCTGATGACGGCTGATCGCCAGAAACAGGTCCTAGGATGCTTGATTCCGGTCCAGGTAAGACATGGCTTTGCAGTTCGGGCTGGACTGTTCCCATGAGGCACAGGGTCAAGGCTGATCTGCATATGGCCATGTCAGAACTGGGGTGGTCTGGAGTGCAAAAAAGTGATGGATTTAGGCCCAGATCTCTGTACTGGGGTGAACGTATGACATTGTTCTGCAGTCTGTCCATCAACTGTTGTTTTTGCATTTTTCACCCCGAGTGGGACCGGTATGCTCAGACGTGAGTCCTGTGCTCTCCACACCATGGAGTCAAGCTATCCTGTCTGATGACGGCTGATAGCTGGAAACCGGTCCTAGGATCATAGATTTCGGTCCAGGGAAGACATGGCTTGGCAGTTTGGACTGGACTGTTCCCATGAGGCACAGGGTCAAGGCTGATTTGCATATGGCCATGTCTGAACTGGGGTGGTATGGAGTGCAAAAAAACGATGGATTTAGGCCCAGATCTCTGTACTGGGGTGAATGTATGACATTGTTCTGCATTCTGTCCATCAACTGTTGTTTTTGAATCTGTCACCCCGAGTGGGACGGGTATGCTCTATGCGAGTCCCGTGCTCTCCACACCACTGGAGTCAAGATAACCTGGCTGATGACGGCTGATCGCCAGAAACAGGTCCTAGGATGCTTGATTCTGGTCCAGGGAAGACATGGCTTGGCAGTTTGGACTGGACTGTTCCCATGAGGCACAGGGTCAAGGCTGATTTGCATATGGCCATGTCTGAACTGGGGTGGTATGGAGTGCAAAAAAAGATGGATTTAAAGCCTAGATCTCTGTACTGGGGTGAATGTATGACATTGTTCTGCATTCTGTCTATCAACTGTTGTTTTTGAATTTGTCACCCGAGTGGGACGGGTATGCTCAGACGTGAGTCCCGTGCTCTCCACACCACTGGGGTCAAGCTATCCTAGCTGTTGACGGCTGATAGCCAGAAACCGGTCCTAGGATGCTTCACTCCGGTCCAGGGAAGACGTGGCTGTGCAGTTCGGGCTGGACTGTTCACATGAGGCACAGGGTCAAGGCTGATTTGCATATGGCCATGTCTGAACTGGGGTGGCGTGGAGTGCAAAAAATCGATGGATTTAGGCCCAGATCTCTGTACTGGGATTGAATGTATGACATTGTTCTGCATTCTGTCCAGCAACTGTTGTTTTTGCATTTGTCACCCCGAGTGGGACGGGTACGCTCAGATGTCAGTCCCGTGCTCTCCACACCACTGGAGGCAAGCTATCCTGGCATATGACGGCTGATAGCAAGAAACTGGTCCTAGGATGCTTGTTTCTGGTCCAGGGAAGACATGGCTTGGTAGTTCGGACTGGACTGTTCCCATGAGGCACAGGTTCAAGCCTGATTTGCATATGGCCATGTCTGCACTGGGGTGGTGTGGAGTGCAAAAAAACGATGGATTTAGGCCCAGAGCTCTGTACTGGGGTGAATGAATGACATTGTTCTGCATTTTGTCCATCAACTGTTGTTTTTGCATTTGTCACCCCGAGTGGAACGGGTATGCTCAGACGTGAGTCCCGTACTCTCCACACCTCTGGAGTCAAGATAACCTGGCTGATGACGGCTGATCGCCAGAAACAGGTCCTAGGATGCTTGATTCCGGTCCAGGTAAGACATGGCTTTGCAGTTCGGGCTGGACTGTTCCAATGAGGCACAGGGTCAAGGCTGATCTGCATATGGCCATGTCAGAACTGGGGTGGTCTGGAGTGCAAAAAAGTGATGGATTTAGGCCCAGATCTCTGTACTGGGGTGAACGTATGACATTGTTCTGCAGTCTGTCCATCAACTGTTGTTTTTGCATTTTTCACCCCGAGTGGGACCGGTATGCTCAGACGTGAGTCCTGTGCTCTTCACACCATGGAGTCAAGCTATCCTGGCTGATGACGGCTGATAGCTGGAAACCGGTCCTAGGATCATAGATTTCGGTCCAGGGAAGACATGGCTTGGTAGTTCGGACTGGACTGTTCCCATGAGGCACAGGTTCAAGCCTGATTTGCATATGGCCATGTCTGCACTGGGGTGGTGTGGAGTGCAAAAAAACGATGGATTTAGGCCCAGAGCTCTGTACTGGGGTGAATGAATGACATTGTTCTGCATTTTGTCCATCAACTGTTGTTTTTGCATTTGTCACCCCGAGTGGAACGGGTATGCTCAGACGTGAGTCCCGTACTCTCCACACCTCTGGAGTCAAGATAACCTGGCTGATGACGGCTGATCGCCAGAAACAGGTCCTAGGATGCTTGATTCCGGTCCAGGTAAGACATGGCTTTGCAGTTCGGGCTGGACTGTTCCCATGAGGCACAGGGTCAAGGCTGATCTGCATATGGCCATGTCAGAACTGGGGTGGTCTGGAGTGCAAAAAAGTGATGGATTTAGGCCCAGATCTCTGTACTGGGGTGAACGTATGACATTGTTCTGCAGTCTGTCCATCAACTGTTGTTTTTGCATTTTTCACCCCGAGTGGGACCGGTATGCTCAGACGTGAGTCCTGTGCTCTCCACACCATGGAGTCAAGCTATCCTGGCTGATGACGGCTGATAGCTGGAAACCGGTCCTAGGATCATAGATTTCGGTCCAGGGAAGACATGGCTTGGCAGTTTGGACTGGACTGTTCCCATGAGGCACAGGGTCAAGGCTGATTTGCAGATGGCCATGTCTGAACTGGGGTGGTATGGAGTGCAAAAAAACGATGGATTTAGGCCCAGATCTCTGTACTGGGGTGAATGTATGACATTGTTCTGCATTCTGTCCATCAACTGTTGTTTTTGAATCTGTCACCCCGAGTGGGACGGGTATGCTCTACGCGAGTCCTGTGCTCTCCACACCACTGGAGTCAAGATAACCTGGCTGATGACGGCTGATCGCCAGAAACAGGTCCTAGGATGCTTGATTCTGGTCCGGGGAAGACATGGCTTGGCAGTTTGGACTGGACTGTTCCCATGAGGCACAGGGTCAAGGCTGATTTGCATATGGCCATGTCTGAACTGGGGTGGTATGGAGTGCAAAAAAAGATGGATTTAAAGCCTAGATCTCTGTACTGGGGTGAATGTATGACATTGTTCTGCATTCTGTCTATCAACTGTTGTTTTTGAATTTGTCACCCGAGTGGGACGGGTATGCTCAGACGTGAGTCCCGTGCTCTCCACACCACTGGGGTCAAGCTATCCTAGCTGTTGACGGCTGATAGCCAGAAACCGGTCCTAGGATGCTTCACTCCGGTCCAGGGAAGACGTGGCTGTGCAGTTCGGGCTGGACTGTTCACATGAGGCACAGGGTCAAGGCTGATTTGCATATGGCCATGTCTGAACTGGGGTGGTGTGGAGTGCAAAAAATCGATGGATTTAGGCCCAGATCTCTGTACTGGGGTGAATGTATGACATTGTTCTGCATTCTGTCCAGCAACTGTTGTATTTGCATTTGTCACCCCGAGTGGGACGGGTACGCTCAGATGTCAGTCCCGTGCTCTCCACACCACTGGAGGCAAGCTATCCTGGCATATGACGGCTGATAGCAAGAAACTGGTCCTAGGATGCTTGTTTCTGGTCCAGGGAAGACATGGCTTGGTAGTTCGGACTGGACTGTTCCCATGAGGCACAGGTTCAAGCCTGATTTGCATATGGCCATGTCTGCACTGGGGTGGTGTGGAGTGCAAAAAAACGATGGATTTAGGCCCAGAGCTCTGTACTGGGGTGAATGAATGACATTGTTCTGCATTTTGTCCATCAACTGTTGTTTTTGCATTTGTCTCCCCGAGTGGGACGGGTATGCTCAGAGGTGAGTCTTGTGCTCTGCACACCACTGGAGTCAAGCTATCCTGGCTGATGACGGCTGATACCCAGAAACCGGTCCAAGGATCCTTGATACCAGTCCAGGGAAAACGTGGATTGGCAGTTCTGGCTGGACTGTCCACATGAGGCACAGGGTCAAGGCTGATTTGCATATGGCCATGTCTGAACTGGGGTGGTGTGGAGTGCAAAAAAACGATGGATTTAGGCCCAGATCTCAGTACTGGGGTGAATGTATGACATTGTTCTGCATTCTGTCCATCAACTGTTGTTTTTGAATTTGTCACCCCGAGTGGGACGAGTATGCTCAGAGGTGAGTCTTGTGCTCTCCACACCACTGGAGTCAAGCTATCCTAGCTGTTGACGGCTGATAGCCAGAAACCGGTCCTAGGATGCTTGATTCCGGTCCAGGGAAAACATGGTTTGGCAGTTCGGGCTGGACTGTTCCCATGAGGCACAGGGTCATGGCTGATTTGCATTAGGCCATGTCTGAACTGGGGTGGTGTGGAGTGCAAAAAAACAATGGATTTAGGCCCAGATCTCTGTACTGGGATGAATGTATGACATTGTTCTGCATTCTGTACATCAACTGTTGTTTCTGCATTCGTCACCCCGAGTGGGACGGGTATGCTCAGACGTGAGTCCCGTACTCTCCACACCTCTGGAGTCAAGCTAACCTGGCTGATGACGGCTGATAGCCTGAAACCGGTCCTAGAAGGCTGGATTCCGGTCCAGGGAAGACATGGCTTGGCAGTTCGGGCTGGACTGTTCCCATGAGGCACAGGGTCGAAGCTGATCTGTATATGGCCATGTCTGAACTGGGGTGGTGTGGAGTGCAAAAAAGCGATGGATTTAGGTCCAGATCTCTGTACTGGGGTGAATGTATGACATTGTTCTGCAGTCTGTCCATCAACTGTTATTTTTGCATTTGTCACCCAGAGTGGGACGGGTATGCTCAGACGTGAGTCCCGTGCTCTCCCCACCACTGGAGTCAAGCTATCCTGGCTGATGACAGCTGATAGCCGGAAACTGGTCCTAGGATACTTGATTCCGGTCCAGGGAAGACACGGCTTGGCAGTTTGGACTGGACTGTTCCCATGAGGCGCTGGGTCAAGGCTGATTTGCATATGGCCATGTCTGAACTGGGGTGGTGTGGAGTGCAAAGAAACGATGGATTTAGGCCCAGATCTCTGTACTGGGGTGAATGTATGACATTGTTCTGCATTCTGTCCATCAACTGTTGTGTTTGAATTAGTCACCCCGAGTGGGACGGGTATGCTCAGACGTGAGTCTTGTGCTCTCCACACCACTGGAGTCAAGCTATCCTAGCTGTTGACGGCTGATAGCCAGAAAATGGTCCTAGGATGCTTGATTTCGGTCGAGGGAAGTCGTGACTTGGCAGTTTGGGCAGGAATGTTCCCATGAGGCACAGGGTCAAGGCTGATTTGCATATGGCCCTGTCTGAACTTGGGTGGTGTGGAGTGCAAACAAACTATGGATTTAGGCCCAGATATCTGTACTGGGGTGAATGTATGACATTGTTCTGCATTCTGTCCATCAACTGTTGTTTTTGCATTTGTCACCCCGAGTGGGACGGGTATGCTCAGACGTGAGTCCCGTGCTCTCCACACCACTGGAGTCAAGCTAACCTGGCTGATGACGGCTGATAGCCAGAAACCGGTCCTAGGATGCTTGATTCCGGTCCATTGAAGACATGACTTGGCAGTTCAGGCTGTACTGTTCCCATAAGGCACAGGATCAAGGCTGGTCTGTATATGGCCATGTCTGAACTGGGGTGGTGTGGAGTGCAAAAAAGCAATGGATTTAGGCCCAAATCTCTGTACAGGGGTGAATGTATGACATTGGCTTCAACTTGGGGGTGACCAGGAGTGGACATTTCACAGGAAAGCCAGGAAGGGTTCCACAGCGGTATGAATACAGCGCTACGAGACCTCCAGGTAGAAGGCGCTATATAAATACAAACACACAAACACATTGTTCTGCAGTCTGTCCATCAACTGTTATTTTTGCATTTGTCACCCCGAGAGGGACGTTCAGGCAGGAATGTTCCCATGAGGCACAAGGTCAAAGCTGATTTGCATATGGCCATGTCTGAACTGCGGTGGTGGGGAGTGCAAAAAAACGATGGATTTAGGTCCAGATCTCTTTACTGGGGTGAATGTATGACATTGTTCTGCATTCTGTCCATCAACTGTTGTTTTTGCATTTGTCACCCCTAGTGGGACGGTTACGCTCAGATGTCAGTCCTGTGCTCTCCACACCACTGGAGGCAAGCTATCCTGGCATATGACGGCTGATAGCCAGAAACTGGTCCTAGGATGCTTGATTCCGGTCCAGGGAAGACATGGCTTGGTAGTTCGGGCTGGACTGTTCCCATGAGGCACAGGGTCAAGGCTAATCTGTATATGGCCATGTCTGAACTGGGGTGGTGTGGAGTGCAAAAAAGCAATGGATTTAAACCCAGATCTCTGTACTGGGGTGAATGTATGACATTGTTCTGCAGTCTGTCCATCAACTGTTATTTTTGAATTGGTCACCCCGAGTGGGACATTCGGGCATGAATGTTCCCATGAGGCACAGGGTCAAGGCTGATTTGCATATTACCATGTCTGAACTGGGGTGGTGTGGAGTGCAAAAAACCAATGGATTTAGGCCCAGATCTCTGTACTGGGGTGAATGTATGACATTGTTCCGCATTCTGTCCATCAACTGTTGTTTTTGCGTTTGTCACCCAGAGTGGGACGGGTATGCTCAGACGTGAGTCCCGTGCTCAACACACCACTAGAGTCAAGCTATCCTGGCTGATGACGGCTGATAGCCAGAAACCGGTCCTAGGATGCTTGATTCCGATCCAGGGAAGACGTGGCTAGGCAGTTCGGGCTGGACTGTTCACATGAGGCACAGGGTCAAGGCTGATTTGCATATGGCCATGTCTGAACTAGGGGTGGTGTGGAGTGCAACATAAGATGGATTTAGGCCCAGATCTCTGTACTGGGGTAAATGTATGACATTGTTCTGCATTCTGTCCATCAACTGTTGTTTTTGAATTTGTCCCCCCGAGTGGGACGGGTATGCTCAGACGCGAGTCCCGTGCTCTCCACACCACTGGAGTCAAGCTATCCTAGCTGTTGACAGCTGATAGCCAGAAACTGGTCCTAGGATGCTTGATTCCGGTCCAGGGAAGACATGGCTTGGCAGTTCGGACAGGACTGTTTCCATGAGGCACAGGGTCAAGGCTGATTTGCATATAGCCATGTCTAAACTGGGGTGGTGTGGAGTGCAAATAAACGATGGATTTAGGTCCAGATCTCTTTACTGGGGTGAATGTATGACATTGTTCTGCATTCTGTCCATCAACTGTTGTTTTTGCATTTGTCACCCCGAGTGGGACGGGTGTGCTCAGACGTGAGTCCCGTGCTCTCCACACCACTGGAGTCAAGCTATCCTGGCCTATGACGGCTGATAGCCAGAAACCGGTCCTAGGATGCTTGATTCCGGTCCAGGGAAGACATGGCTTGGCAGTTCGGGCTGGACTGTTGCCATGAGGCACAGGGTCAAGGCTGATTTGCATATGGCCATGTGTGAACTGTGTTGGTGTGGAGTGCACAAAAATGATGGATTTAGACCCAGATCTCTGTACTGGGGCAAATGTATGACATTGTTCTGCATTCTGTCCATCAACTGTTGTTTTTGCATTTGTCACCCCGAGTGGAACGGGTATGCTCAGACGTGAGTCCCGTACTCTCCACACCTCTGGAGTCAAGATAACCTGGCTGATGACGGCTGATCGCCAGAAACAGGTCCTAGGATGCTTGATTCCGGTCCAGGTAAGACATGGCTTTGCAGTTCGGGCTGGACTGTTCCCATGAGGCACAGGGTCAAGGCTGATCTGCATATGGCCATGTCAGAACTGGGGTGGTCTGGAGTGCAAAAAAGTGATGGATTTAGGCCCAGATCTCTGTACTGGGGTGAAAGTATGACATCATTCTGCAGTCTGTCCATCAACTGTTATTTTTGCATTTTTCACCCCGAGTGGGACAGGTATGCTCAGACGTGAGTCCTGTGCTCTCCACACCATGGAGTCAAGCTATCCTGGCTGATGACGGCTGATAGCTGGAAACCGGTCCTAGGATCATAGATTTCGGTCCAGGGAAGACATGGCTTGGCAGTTTGGACTGGACTGTTCCCATGAGGCACATGGTCAAGGCTGATTTGCATATGGCCATGTCAGAACTGGGGTGGTATGGAGTGCAAAAAAGTGATGGATTTAGGCCCAGATCTCTGTACTGGGGTGAAAGTATGACATCATTCTGCAGTCTGTCCATCAACTGTTATTTTTGCATTTTTCACCCCGAGTGGGACAGGTATGCTCAGACGTGAGTCCTGTGCTCTCCACACCATGGAGTCAAGCTATCCTGGCTGATGACGGCTGATAGCTGGAAACCGGTCCTAGGATCATAGATTTCGGTCCAGGGAAGACATGGCTTGGCAGTTTGGACTGGACTGTTCCCATGAGGCACAGGGTCAAGGCTGATTTGCATATGGCCATGTCTGAACTGGGGTGGTATGGAGTGCAAAAAAACTATGGATTTAGGCCCAGATCTCTGTACTGGGGTGAATGTATGACATTGTTCTGCATTCTGTCCATCAACTGTTGTTTTTGAATCTGTCACCCCGAGTGGGACGGGTACGCTCTACGTGAGTCCCGTGCTCTCCACACCACTGGAGTCAAGATAACCTGGCTGATGACGGCTGATCGCCAGAAACAGGTCCTAGGATGCTTGATTCTGGTCCAGGGAAGACATGGCTTGGCAGTTTGGACTGGACTGTTCCCATGAGGCACAGGGTCAAGGCTGATTTGCATATGGCCATGTCTGAACTGGGGTGGTATGGAGTGCAAAAAAAGATGGATTTAAAGCCTAGATCTCTGTACTGGGGTGAATGTATGACATTGTTCTGCATTCTGTCTATCAACTGTTGTTTTTGAATTTGTCACCCGAGTGGGACGGGTATGCTCAGACGTGAGTCCCGTGCTCTCCACACCACTGGGGTCAAGCTATCCTAGCTGTTGACGGCTGATAGCCAGAAACCGGTCCTAGGATGCTTCACTCCGGTCCAGGGAAGACGTGGCTGTGCAGTTCGGGCTGGACTGTTCACATGAGGCACAGGGTCAAGGCTGATTTGCATATGGCCATGTCTGAACTGGGGTGGTGTGGAGTACAAAAAATCGATGGATTTAGGCCCAGATCTCTGTACTGGGGTCAATGTATGACATTGTTCTGCATTCTGTCCAGCAACTGTTGTTTTTGCATTTGTCACCCCGAGTGGGACGGCTACGCTCAGATGTCAGTCCCGTGCTCTCCACACCACTGGAGGCAAGCTATCCTGGCATATGACAGCTGATAGCAAGAAACTGATCCTAGGATGCTTGTTTCTGGTCCAGGGAAGACATGGCTTGGTAGTTCGGGCTGGACTGTTCCCATGAGGCGCAGGGTCAAGGCTGATTTGCATATGGCCATGTCTGCACTGGGGTGGTGTGGAGTGCAAAAAACGATGGATTTAGGCCCAGAGCTCTGTACTGGGGTGAATGAATGACATTGTTCTGCATTTTGTCCATCAACTGTTGTTTTTGCATTTGTCACCCCGAGTGGAACGGGTATGCTCAGACGTGAGTCCCGTACTCTCCACACCTCTGGAGTCAAGATAACCTGGCTGATGACGGCTGATCGCCAGAAACAGGTCCTAGGATGCTTGATTCCGGTCCAGGTAAGACATGGCTTTGCAGTTCGGGCTGGACTGTTCCCATGAGGCACAGGGTCAAGGCTGATCTGCATATGGCCATGTCAGAATTGGGGTGGTCTGGAGTGCAAAAAAGTGATGGATTTAGGCCCAGATCTCTGTACTGGGGTGAACGTATGACATTGTTCTGCAGTCTGTCCATCAACTGTTGTTTTTGCATTTTTCACCCCGAGTGGGACCGGTATGCTCAGACGTGAGTCCTGTGCTCTCCACACCATGGAGTCAAGCTATCCTGGCTGATGACGGCTGATAGCTGGAAACCGGTCCTAGGATCATAGATTTCGGTCCAGGGAAGACATGGCTTGGCAGTTTGGACTGGACTGTTCCCATGAGGCACAGGGTCAAGGCTGATTTGCATATGGCCATGTCTGAACTGGGGTGGTATGGAGTGCAAAAAAACGATGGATTTAGGCCCAGATCTCTGTACTGGGGTGAATGTATGACATTGTTCTGCATTCTGTCCATCAACTGTTGTTTTTGAATCTGCCACCCCGAGTGGGACGGGTATGCTCTACGCGAGTCCCGTGCTCTCCACACCACTGGAGTCAAGATAACCTGGCTGATGACGGCTGATCGCCAGAAACAGGTCCTAGGATGCTTGATTCTGGTCCAGGGAAGACATGGCTTGGCAGTTTGGACTGGACTGTTCCCATGAGGCACAGGGTCAAGGCTGATTTGCATATGGCCATGTCTGAACTGGGGTGGTATGGAGTGCAAAAAAAGATGGATTTAAAGCCTAGATCTCTGTACTGGGGTGAATGTATGACATTGTTCTGCATTCTGTCTATCAACTGTTGTTTTTGAATTTGTCACCCGAGTGGGACGGGTATGCTCAGACGTGAGTCCCGTGCTCTCCACACCACTGGGGTCAAGCTATCCTAGCTGTTGACGGCTGATAGCCAGAAACCGGTCCTAGGATGCTTCACTCCGGTCCAGGGAAGACGTGGCTGTGCAGTTCGGGCTGGACTGTTCACATGAGGCACAGGGTCAAGGCTGATTTGCATATGGCCATGTCTGAACTGGGGTGGCGTGGAGTGCAAAAATCGATGGATTTAGGCCCAGATCTCTGTACTGGGATTGAATGTATGACATTGTTCTGCATTCTGTCCAGCAACTGTTGTTTTTGCATTTGTCACCCCGAGTGGGACGGGTACGCTCAGATGTCAGTCCCGTGCTCTCCACACCACTGGAGGCAAGCTATCCTGGCATATGACGGCTGATAGCAAGAAACTGGTCCTAGGATGCTTGTTTCTGGTCCAGGGAAGACATGGCTTGGTAGTTCGGACTGGACTGTTCCCATGAGGCACAGGTTCAAGCCTGATTTGCATATGGCCATGTCTGCACTGGGGTGGTGTGGAGTGCAAAAAAACGATGGATTTAGGCCCAGAGCTCTGTACTGGGGTGAATGAATGACATTGTTCTGCATTTTGTCCATCAACTGTTGTTTTTGCATTTGTCACCCCGAGTGGAACGGGTATGCTCAGACGTGAGTCCCGTACTCTCCACACCTCTGGAGTCAAGATAACCTGGCTGATGACGGCTGATCGCCAGAAACAGGTCCTAGGATGCTTGATTCCGGTCCAGGTAAGACATGGCTTTGCAGTTCGGGCTGGACTGTTCCCATGAGGCACAGGGTCAAGGCTGATCTGCATATGGCCATGTCAGAACTGGGGTGGTCTGGAGTGCAAAAAAGTGATGGATTTAGGCCCAGATCTCTGTACTGGGGTGAACGTATGACATTGTTCTGCAGTCTGTCCATCAACTGTTGTTTTTGCATTTTTCACCCCGAGTGGGACCGGTATGCTCAGACGTGAGTCCTGTGCTCTCCACACCATGGAGTCAAGCTATCCTGTCTGATGACGGCTGATAGCTGGAAACCGGTCCTAGGATCATAGATTTCGGTCCAGGGAAGACATGGCTTGGCAGTTTGGACTGGACTGTTCCCATGAGGCACAGGGTCAAGGCTGATTTGCATATGGCCATGTCTGAACTGGGGTGGTATGGAGTGCAAAAAAACGATGGATTTAGGCCCAGATCTCTGTACTGGGGTGAATGTATGACATTGTTCTGCATTCTGTCCATCAACTGTTGTTTTTGAATCTGTCACCCCGAGTGGGACGGGTATGCTCTATGCGAGTCCCGTGCTCTCCACACCACTGGAGTCAAGATAACCTGGCTGATGACGGCTGATCGCCAGAAACAGGTCCTAGGATGCTTGATTCTGGTCCAGGGAAGACATGGCTTGGCAGTTTGGACTGGACTGTTCCCATGAGGCACAGGGTCAAGGCTGATTTGCATATGGCCATGTCTGAACTGGGGTGGTATGGAGTGCAAAAAAAGATGGATTTAAAGCCTAGATCTCTGTACTGGGGTGAATGTATGACATTGTTCTGCATTCTGTCTATCAACTGTTGTTTTTGAATTTGTCACCCGAGTGGGACGGGTATGCTCAGACGTGAGTCCCGTGCTCTCCACACCACTGGGGTCAAGCTATCCTAGCTGTTGACGGCTGATAGCCAGAAACCGGTCCTAGGATGCTTCACTCCGGTCCAGGGAAGACGTGGCTGTGCAGTTCGGGCTGGACTGTTCACATGAGGCACAGGGTCAAGGCTGATTTGCATATGGCCATGTCTGAACTGGGGTGGCGTGGAGTGCAAAAAATCGATGGATTTAGGCCCAGATCTCTGTACTGGGATTGAATGTATGACATTGTTCTGCATTCTGTCCAGCAACTGTTGTTTTTGCATTTGTCACCCCGAGTGGGACGGGTACGCTCAGATGTCAGTCCCGTGCTCTCCACACCACTGGAGGCAAGCTATCCTGGCATATGACGGCTGATAGCAAGAAACTGGTCCTAGGATGCTTGTTTCTGGTCCAGGGAAGACATGGCTTGGTAGTTCGGACTGGACTGTTCCCATGAGGCACAGGTTCAAGCCTGATTTGCATATGGCCATGTCTGCACTGGGGTGGTGTGGAGTGCAAAAAAACGATGGATTTAGGCCCAGAGCTCTGTACTGGGGTGAATGAATGACATTGTTCTGCATTTTGTCCATCAACTGTTGTTTTTGCATTTGTCACCCCGAGTGGAACGGGTATGCTCAGACGTGAGTCCCGTACTCTCCACACCTCTGGAGTCAAGATAACCTGGCTGATGACGGCTGATCGCCAGAAACAGGTCCTAGGATGCTTGATTCCGGTCCAGGTAAGACATGGCTTTGCAGTTCGGGCTGGACTGTTCCAATGAGGCACAGGGTCAAGGCTGATCTGCATATGGCCATGTCAGAACTGGGGTGGTCTGGAGTGCAAAAAAGTGATGGATTTAGGCCCAGATCTCTGTACTGGGGTGAACGTATGACATTGTTCTGCAGTCTGTCCATCAACTGTTGTTTTTGCATTTTTCACCCCGAGTGGGACCGGTATGCTCAGACGTGAGTCCTGTGCTCTTCACACCATGGAGTCAAGCTATCCTGGCTGATGACGGCTGATAGCTGGAAACCGGTCCTAGGATCATAGATTTCGGTCCAGGGAAGACATGGCTTGGTAGTTCGGACTGGACTGTTCCCATGAGGCACAGGTTCAAGCCTGATTTGCATATGGCCATGTCTGCACTGGGGTGGTGTGGAGTGCAAAAAAACGATGGATTTAGGCCCAGAGCTCTGTACTGGGGTGAATGAATGACATTGTTCTGCATTTTGTCCATCAACTGTTGTTTTTGCATTTGTCACCCCGAGTGGAACGGGTATGCTCAGACGTGAGTCCCGTACTCTCCACACCTCTGGAGACAAGATAACCTGGCTGATGACGGCTGATCGCCAGAAACAGGTCCTAGGATGCTTGATTCCGGTCCAGGTAAGACATGGCTTTGCAGTTCGGGCTGGACTGTTCCCATGAGGCACAGGGTCAAGGCTGATCTGCATATGGCCATGTCAGAACTGGGGTGGTCTGGAGTGCAAAAAAGTGATGGATTTAGGCCCAGATCTCTGTACTGGGGTGAACGTATGACATTGTTCTGCAGTCTGTCCATCAACTGTTGTTTTTGCATTTTTCACCCCGAGTGGGACCGGTATGCTCAGACGTGAGTCCTGTGCTCTCCACACCATGGAGTCAAGCTATCCTGGCTGATGACGGCTGATAGCTGGAAACCGGTCCTAGGATCATAGATTTCGGTCCAGGGAAGACATGGCTTGGCAGTTTGGACTGGACTGTTCCCATGAGGCACAGGGTCAAGGCTGATTTGCATATGGCCATGTCTGAACTGGGGTGGTATGGAGTGCAAAAAAACGATGGATTTAGGCCCAGATCTCTGTACTGGGGTGAATGTATGACATTGTTCTGCATTCTGTCCATCAACTGTTGTTTTTGAATCTGTCACCCCGAGTGGGACGGGTATGCTCTACGCGAGTCCCGTGCTCTCCACACCACTGGAGTCAAGATAACCTGGCTGATGACGGCTGATCGCCAGAAACAGGTCCTAGGATGCTTGATTCTGGTCCAGGGAAGCCATGGCTTGGCAGTTTGGACTGGACTGTTCCCATGAGGCACAGGGTCAAGGCTGATTTGCATATGGCCATGTCTTAACTGGGGTGGTATGGAGTGCAAAAAAAGTTGGATTTAAAGCCTAGATCTCTGTACTGGGGTGAATGTATGACATTGTTCTGCATTCTGTCTATCAACTGTTGTTTTTGCATTTGTCACCCCGAGAGGGACGGGTACGCTCAGATGTCAGTCCCGTGCTCTCCACACCACTGGAGGCAAGCTATCCTGGCATATGACGGCTGATAGCAAGAAACTGGTCCTAGGATGCTTGTTTCTGGTCCAGGGAAGACATGGCTTGGTAGTTCGGACTGGACTGTTCCCATGAGGCACAGGTTCAAGCCTGATTTGCATATGGCCATGTCTGCACTGGGGTGGTGTGGAGTGCAAAAAAACGATGGATTTAGGCCCAGAGCTCTGTACTGGGGTGAATGAATGACATTGTTCTGCATTTTGTCCATCAACTGTTGTTTTTGCATTTGTCACCCCGAGTGGAACGGGTATGCTCAGACGTGAGTCCCGTACTCTTCACACCTCTGGAGTCAAGATAACCTGGCTGATGACGGCTGATCGCCAGAAACAGGTCCTAGGATGCTTGATTCCGGTCCAGGTAAGACATGGCTTTGCAGTTCGGGCTGGACTGTTCCAATGAGGCACAGGGTCAAGGCTGATCTGCATATGGCCATGTCTGAACTGGGGTGGTGTGGAGTGCAAAAAAGTGATGGATTTAGGCCCAGGTCTCTGTACTGGGGTGAATGTATGACATTGTTCTGCATTCTGTCCAGCAACTGTTGTTTTTGCATTTGTCACCCCGAGTGGGACGGGTACGCTCAGATGTCAGTCCCGTGCTCTCCACACCACTGGAGGCAAGCTATCCTGGCATATGACGGCTGATAGCAAGAAACTGGTCCTAGGATGCTTGTTTCTGGTCCAGGGAAGACATGGCTTGGTAGTTCGGACTGGACTGTTCCCATGAGGCACAGGTTCAAGCCTGATTTGCATATGGCCATGTCTGCACTGGGGTGGTGTGGAGTGCAAAAAAACGATGGATTTAGGCCCAGAGCTCTGTACTGGGGTGAATGAATGACATTGTTCTGCATTTTGTCCATCAACTGTTGTTTTTGCATTTGTCTCCCCGAGTGGGACGGGTATGCTCAGAGGTGAGTCTTGTGCTCTGCACACCACTGGAGTCAAGCTATCCTGGCTGATGACGGCTGATACCCAGAAACCGGTCCAAGGATCCTTGATACCAGTCCAGGGAAAACGTGGATTGGCAGTTCTGGCTGGACTGTTCACATGAGGCACAGGGTCAAGGCTGATTTGCATATGGCCATGTCTGAACTGGGGTGGTGTGGAGTGCAAAAAAACGATGGATTTAGGCCCAGATCTCAGTACTGGGGTGAATGTATGACATTGTTCTGCATTCTGTCCATCAACTGTTGTTTTTGAATTTGTCACCCCGAGTGGGACGAGTATGCTCAGACGTGAGTCTTGTGCTCTCCACACCACTGGAGTCAAGCTATCCTAGCTGTTGACGGCTGATAGCCAGAAACCGGTCCTAGGATGCTTGATTCCGGTCCAGGGAAAACATGGCTTGGCAGTTCGGGCTGGACTGTTCCCATGAGGCACAGGGTCATGGCTGATTTGCATATGGCCATGTCTAAACTGGGGTGGTGTGGAGTGCAAATAAACGATGGATTTAGGTCCAGATCTCTTTACTGGGGTGAATGTATGACATTGTTCTGCATTCTGTCCATCAACTGTTGTTTTTGCATTTGTCACCCCGAGTGGGACGGGTGTGCTCAGACGTGAGTCCCGTGCTCTCCACACCACTGGAGTCAAGCTATCCTGGCCTATGACGGCTGATAGCCAGAAACCGGTCCTAGGATGCTTGATTCCGGTCCAGGGAAGACATGGCTTGGCAGTTCGGGCTGGACTGTTGCCATGAGGCACAGGGTCAAGGCTGATTTGCATATGGCCATGTGTGAACTGTGTTGGTGTGGAGTGCACAAAAATGATGGATTTAGACCCAGATCTCTGTACTGGGGCAAATGTATGACATTGTTCTGCATTCTGTCCATCAACTGTTGTTTTTGCATTTGTCACCCCGAGTGGAACGGGTATGCTCAGACGTGAGTCCCGTACTCTCCACACCTCTGGAGTCAAGATAACCTGGCTGATGACGGCTGATCGCCAGAAACAGGTCCTAGGATGCTTGATTCCGGTCCAGGTAAGACATGGCTTTGCAGTTCGGGCTGGACTGTTCCCATGAGGCACAGGGTCAAGGCTGATCTGCATATGGCCATGTCAGAACTGGGGTGGTCTGGAGTGCAAAAAAGTGATGGATTTAGGCCCAGATCTCTGTACTGGGGTGAAAGTATGACATCATTCTGCAGTCTGTCCATCAACTGTTATTTTTGCATTTTTCACCCCGAGTGGGACAGGTATGCTCAGACGTGAGTCCTGTGCTCTCCACACCATGGAGTCAAGCTATCCTGGCTGATGACGGCTGATAGCTGGAAACCGGTCCTAGGATCATAGATTTCGGTCCAGGGAAGACATGGCTTGGCAGTTTCGACTGGACTGTTCCCATGAGGCACAGGGTCAAGGCTGATTTGCATATGGCCATGTCTGAACTGGGGTGGTATGGAGTGCAAAAAAACGATGGATTTAGGCCCAGATCTCTGTACTGGGGTGAATGTATGACATTGTTCTGCATTCTGTCCATCAACTGTTGTTTTTGAATCTGTCACCCCGAGTGGGACGGGTATGCTCTACGTGAGTCCCGTGCTCTCCACACCACTGGAGTCAAGATAACCTGGCTGATGACGGCTGATCGCCAGAAACAGGTCCTAGGATGCTTGATTCTGGTCCAGGGAAGACATGGCTTGGCAGTTTGGACTGGACTGTTCCCATGAGGCACAGGGTCAAGGCTGATTTGCATATGGCCATGTCTGAACTGGGGTGGTATGGAGTGCAAAAAAAGATGGATTTAAAGCCTAGATCTCTGTACTGGGGTGAATGTATGACATTGTTCTGCATTCTGTCTATCAACTGTTGTTTTTGAATTTGTCACCCGAGTGGGACGGGTATGCTCAGACGTGAGTCCCGTGCTCTCCACACCACTGGGGTCAAGCTATCCTAGCTGTTGACGGCTGATAGCCAGAAACCGGTCCTAGGATGCTTCACGCCGGTCCAGGGAAGACGTGGCTGTGCAGTTCAGGCTGGACTGTTCACATGAGGCACAGGGTCAAGGCTGATTTGCATATGGCCATGTCTGAACTGGGGTGGTGTGGAGTACAAAAAATCGATGGATTTAGGCCCAGATCTCTGTACTGGGGTGAATGTATGACATTGTTCTGCATTCTGTCCAGCAACTGTTGTTTTTGCATTTGTCACCCCGAGTGGGACGGGTACGCTCAGATGTCAGTCCCGTGCTCTCCACACCACTGGAGGCAAGCTATCCTGGCATATGACAGCTGATAGCAAGAAACTGATCCTAGGATGCTTGTTTCTGGTCCAGGGAAGACATGGCTTGGTAGTTCGGGCTGGACTGTTCCCATGAGGCGCAGGGTCAAGGCTGATCTGTATATGGCCATGTCTGAACTGGGGTAGTGTGGAGTGCAAAAAAGCGATGGATTTAAGCCCAGATCTCTGTACTGGAGTGAATGTATGGCATTGTTCTGCAGTCTGTCCATCCACTGTTATTTTTGAATTTGTCACCCAGAGTGGGACATTCAGGCATGAATGTTCGCATGAGGCACAGGGTCAAGGCTGATTTGCATATTACCATGTCTGAACTGGGGTGGTGTGGAGTGCAAAAAAACAATGGATTTAGGCCCAGATCTCTGTACTGGGGTGAATGTATGACATTGTTCTGCATTCTGTCCATCAACTGTTGTTTTTGCATTTGTCACCCCAAGTGGGATGGGTATGCTCAGACGTGAGTCCCGTGCTCTGCACACCACTGGAGTCAAGTTATCCTGGCTGATGACGGCTGATAGCCAGAAACCGGTCCTAGGATGCTTGATTCTGATCCAGGGAAGATGTGGCTTGGCAGTTCGGGCTGGACTGTTCACATGAGGCACAGGGTCAAGGCTGATTTGCATATGACCATGTCTGAACTGGGGTGGTGTGGAGTGCAACAAAAGATGGATTTAGGCCCAGATCTCTGTACTGGGGTGAATGTATGACATTGTTCTGCATTCTTTCCATCAACTGTTGTTTTTGAATTTGTCACCCCGAGTGGGACGGGTATGCTCAGACGTTAGTCCCGTGCTCTCCACACCACTGGAGTCCAGCTATCCTAGCTGTTGACGGCTGATAGCCAGAAACTGGTCCTAGGATGCTTCATTCCGGTCCAGGGAAGACATGGCTTGGCAGTTCGGAAAGGACTGTTCCCATGAGGCACAGGGTCAAGGCTGATTTGCATATAGCCATGTCTGAACTGGGGTGGTGTGGAGTGCAAAAAAACGATAGATTTAGGCCCAGATCTCTGTACTGGAGTGAATGTATGACATTGTTCTGCATTCTGTCCATCAACTGTTGTTATTGCATTTGTCACCCCGACTGGGACGGGTATGCTCAGACGTGAGTTCTGTGCTATCCACACCACTGGAGTCAAGCTATCCTGGCTGATGATGGCTGATAGCCAGAAACCGGTCCTAGGATGCTTGATTCCGGTCCAGGGAAGACATGGCTTGACAGTTCGGGCTAGACTGTTCCCATGAGGCACAGGGTCAAGGCTGATTTGCATATGGCCATGTCTGAACTGGGGTGGCGTGGAGTGCAAAAAAATCGATGGATTTAGGCCCAGATCTCTGTACTGGGGTGAATGTATGACATTGTTCTGCATTCTGTCCAGCAACTGTTGTTTTTGCATTTGTCACCCCTAGTGGGACGGGTACGCTCAGATGTCAGTCCTGTGCTCTCCACACCACTGGAGGCAAGCTATCCTGGCATATGACGGCTGATAGCCAGAAACTGGTCCTAGGATGCTTGATTCCGGTCCAGGGAAGACATGGCTTGGTAGTTCGGGCTGGACTGTTCCCATGAGGCACAGGGTCAAGGCTAATCTGTATATGGCCATGTCTGAACTGGGGTGGTGTGGAGTGCAAAAAACCAATGGATTTAGGCCCAGATCTCTGTACTGGGGTGAATGTATGACATAGTTCCGCATTCTGTCCATCAACTGTTGTTTTTGCGTTTGTCACCCCGAGTGGGACGGGTATGCTCAGACGTGAGTCCCGTGCTCTGCACACCACTGGAGTCAAGCTATCCTGGCTGATGACGGCTGATAGCCAGAAACCGGTCCTAGGATGCTTGATTCCGATCCAGGGAATACGTGGCTTGGCAGTTCGGGCTGGACTGTTCACATGAGGCACAGGGTCAAGGCTGATTTGCATATGGCCATGTCTGAACTGGGGTGGTGTGGAGTGCAACATAAGATGGATTTAGGCCCAGATCTCTGTACTGGGGTAAATGTATGACATTGTTCTGCATTCTGTCCATCAACTGTTGTTTTTGAATTTGTCCCCCCGAGTGGGACGGGTATGCTCAGACGCGAGTCCCGTGCTCTCCACACCACTGGAGTCAAGCTATCCTAGCTGTTGACAGCTGATAGCCAGAAACTGGTCCTAGGATGCTTGATTCCGGTCCAGGGAAGACATGGCTTGGCAGTTCGGACAGGACTGTTCCCATGAGGCACAGGGTCAAGGATGATTTGCATATAGCCATGTCTAAACTGGGGTGGTGTGGAGTGCAAAAAACCAATGGATTTAGGCCCAGATCTCTGTACTGGGGTGAATGTATGACATAGTTCCGCATTCTGTCCATCAACTGTTGTTTTTGCGTTTGTCACCCCTAGTGGGACGGGTACGCTCAGATGTCAGTCCTGTGCTCTCCACACCACTGGAGGCAAGCTATCCTGGCATATGACGGCTGATAGCCAGAAACTGGTCCTAGGATGCTTGATTCCGGTCCAGGGAAGACATGGCTTGGTAGTTCGGGCTGGACTGTTCCCATGAGGCACAGGGTCAAGGCTAATCTGTATATGGCCATGTCTGAACTGGGGTGGTGTGGAGTGCAAAAAACCAATGGATTTAGGCCCAGATCTCTGTACTGGGGTGAATGTATGACATAGTTCCGCATTCTGTCCATCAACTGTTGTTTTTGCGTTTGTCACCCCGAGTGGGACGGGTATGCTCAGACGTGAGTCCCGTGCTCTGCACACCACTGGAGTCAAGCTATCCTGGCTGATGACGGCTGATAGCCAGAAACCGGTCCTAGGATGCTTGATTCCGATCCAGGGAATACGTGGCTTGGCAGTTCGGGCTGGACTGTTCACATGAGGCACAGGGTCAAGGCTGATTTGCATATGGCCATGTCTGAACTGGGGTGGTGTGGAGTGCAACATAAGATGGATTTAGGCCCAGATCTTTGTACTGGGGTAAATGTATGACATTGTTCTGCATTCTGTCCATCAACTGTTGTTTTTGAATTTGTCCTCCCGAGTGGGACGGGTATGCTCAGACGCGAGTCCCGTGCTCTCCACACCACTGGAGTCAAGCTATCCTAGCTGTTGACAGCTGATAGCCAGAAACTGGTCCTAGGATGCTTGATTCCGGTCCAGGGAAGACATGGCTTGGCAGTTCGGACAGGACTGTTCCCATGAGGCACAGGGTCAAGGATGATTTGCATATAGCCATGTCTAAACTGGGGTGGTGTGGAGTGCAAAAAAACGATGGATTTAGGCCCAGATCTCTTTACTGGGGTGAATGTATGACATTGTTCTGCATTCTGTCCATCAACTGTTGTTTTTGCATTTGTCACCCCGAGTGGGACGGGTGTGCTCAGACGTGAGTCCCGTGCTCTCCACACCACTGGAGTCAACCTATCCTGACCTATGACGGCTGATAGCCAGAAACCGGTCCTAGGATGCTTGATTCCGGTCCAGGGAAGACATGGCTTGGCAGTTCGGGCTGGACTGTTGCCATGAGGCACAGGGTCAAGGCTGATTTGCATATGGCCATGTCTGAACTGGGTTGGTGTGGAGTGCAAAAAAATGATGGATTTAGACCCAGATCTCTGTACTGGGGTGAATGTATGACATTGTTCTGCATTCTGTCCATCAACTGTTGTTTTTGCATTTGTCACCCCGAGTGGGACGGGTATGCTCAGACGTGAGTCCCGTACTCTCCACACCTCTGGAGTCAAGATAACCTGGCTGATGACGGCTGATCGCCAGAAACAGGTCCTAGGATGCTTGATTCCGGTCCAGGTAAGACATGGCTTGGCAGTTCGGGCTGGACTGTTCCCATGAGGCACAGGGTTAAGGCTGATCTGCATATGGCCATGTCAGAACTGGGGTAGTCTTCAGTGCAAAAAAGTGATGGATTTAGGCCCAGATCTCTGTACTGGGGTGAACGTATGACATTGTTCTGCAGTCTGTCCATCAACTGTTATTTTTGCATTTGTCACCCCGAGTGGGACGGGTATGCTCAGACGTGAGTCCCGTACTCTCCACACCTCTGGAGTCAAGATAACCTGGCTGATGACGGCTGATCGCCAGAAACAGGTCCTAGGATGCTTGATTCTGGTCCAGGGAAGACATGGCTTGGCAGTTTGGACTGGACTGTTCCCATGAGGCACAGGGTCAAGGCTGATTTGCATATGGCCATGTCTGAACTGGGGTGGTATGGAGTGCAAAAAAAGATGGATTTAAAGCCTAGATCTCTGTACTGGGGTGAATGTATGACATTGTTCTGCATTCTGTCTATCAACTGTTGTTTTTGAATTTGTCACCCGAGTGGGACGGGTATGCTCAGACGTGAGTCCCGTGCTCTCCACACCACTGGGGTCAAGCTATCCTAGCTGTTGACGGCTGATAGCCAGAAACCGGTCCTAGGATGCTTCACTCCGGTCCAGGGAAGACGTGGCTGTGCAGTTCGGGCTGGACTGTTCACATGAGGCACAGGGTCAAGGCTGATTTGCATATGGCCATGTCTGAACTGGGGTGGTGTGGAGTGCAAAAAATCGATGGATTTAGGCCCAGATCTCTGTACTGGGGTGAATGTATGACATTGTTCTGCATTCTGTCCAGCAACTGTTGTTTTTGCATTTGTCACCCCGAGTGGGACGGGTACGCTCAGATGTCAGTCCCGTGCTCTCCACACCACTGGAGGCAAGCTATCCTGGCATATGACGGCTGATAGCAAGAAACTGGTCCTAGGATGCTTGTTTCTGGTCCAGGGAAGACATGGCTTGGTAGTTCGGACTGGACTGTTCCCATGAGGCACAGGTTCAAGCCTGATTTGCATATGGCCATGTCTGCACTGGGGTGGTGTGGAGTGCAAAAAAACGATGGATTTAGGCCCAGAGCTCTGTACTGGGGTGAATGAATGACATTGTTCTGCATTTTGTCCATCAACTGTTGTTTTTGCATTTGTCTCCCCGAGTGGGACGGGTATGCTCAGAGGTGAGTCTTGTGCTCTGCACACCACTGGAGTCAAGCTATCCTGGCTGATGACGGCTGATACCCAGAAACCGGTCCAAGGATCCTTGATACCAGTCCAGGGAAAACGTGGATTGGCAGTTCTGGCTGGACTGTTCACATGAGGCACAGGGTCAAGGCTGATTTGCATATGGCCATGTCTGAACTGGGGTGGTGTGGAGTGCAAAAAAACGATGGATTTAGGCCCAGATCTCAGTACTGGGGTGAATGTATGACATTGTTCTGCATTCTGTCCATCAACTGTTGTTTTTGAATTTGTCACCCCGAGTGGGACGAGTATGCTCAGAGGTGAGTCTTGTGCTCTCCACACCACTGGAGTCAAGCTATCCTAGCTGTTGACGGCTGATAGCCAGAAACCGGTCCTAGGATGCTTGATTCCGGTCCAGGGAAAACATGGCTTGGCAGTTCGGGCTGGACTGTTCCCATGAGGCACAGGGTCATGGCTGATTTGCATATGGCCATGTCTGAACTGGGGTGGTGTGGAGTGCAAAAAAACAATGGATTTAGGCCCAGATCTCTGTACTGGGATGAATGTATGACATTGTTCTGCATTCTGTACATCAACTGTTGTTTCTGCATTCGTCACCCCGAGTGGGACGGGTATGCTCAGACGTGAGTCCCGTACTCTCCACACCTCTGGAGTCAAGCTAACCTGGCTGATGACGGCTGATAGCCTGAAACCGGTCCTAGAAGGCTGGATTCCGGTCCAGGGAAGACATGGCTTGGCAGTTCGGGCTGGACTGTTCCCATGAGGCACAGGGTCGAAGCTGATCTGTATATGGCCATGTCTGAACTGGGGTGGTGTGGAGTGCAAAAAAGCGATGGATTTAGGTCCAGATCTCTGTACTGGGGTGAATGTATGACATTGTTCTGCAGTCTGTCCATCAACTGTTATTTTTGCATTTGTCACCCAGAGTGGGACGGGTATGCTCAGACGTGAGTCCCGTGCTCTCCCCACCACTGGAGTCAAGCTATCCTGGCTGATGACAGCTGATAGCCGGAAACTGGTCCTAGGATACTTGATTCCGGTCCAGGGAAGACACGGCTTGGCAGTTTGGACTGGACTGTTCCCATGAGGCACTGGGTCAAGGCTGATTTGCATATGGCCATGTCTGAACTGGGGTGGTGTGGAGTGCAAAGAAACGATGGATTTAGGCCCAGATCTCTGTACTGGGGTGAATGTATGACATTGTTCTGCATTCTGTCCATCAACTGTTGTGTTTGAATTAGTCACCCCGAGTGGGACGGGTATGCTCAGACGTGAGTCTTGTGCTCTCCACACCACTGGAGTCAAGCTATCCTAGCTGTTGACGGCTGATAGCCAGAAAATGGTCCTAGGATGCTTGATTTCGGTCCAGGGAAGTCGTGACTTGGCAGTTTGGGCAGGAATGTTCCCATGAGGCACAGGGTCAAGGCTGATTTGCATATGGCCCTGTCTGAACTTGGGTGGTGTGGAGTGCAAACAAACTATGGATTTAGGCCCAGATCTCTGTACTGGGGTGAATGTATGACATTGTTCTGCATTCTGTCCATCAACTGTTGTTTTTGCATTTGTCACCCCGAGTGGGACGGGTATGCTCAGACGTGAGTCCCGTGCTCTCCACACCACTGGAGTCAAGCTAACCTAGCTGATGACGGCTGATAGCCAGAAACCGGTCCTAGGATGCTTGATTCCGGTCCATTGAAGACATGACTTGGCAGTTCAGGCTGTACTGTTCCCATGAGGCACAGGATCAAGGCTGGTCTGTATATGGCCATGTCTGAACTGGGGTGGTGTGGAGTGCAAAAAAGCAATGGATTTAGGCCCAAATCTCTGTACAGGGGTGAATGTATGACATTGGCTTCAACTTGGGGGTGACCAGGAGTGGACATTTCACAGGAAAGCCAGGAAGGGTTCCACAGCGGTATGAATACAGCGCTACGAGACCTCCAGGTAGAAGGCGCTATATAAATACAAACACACAAACACATTGTTCTGCAGTCTGTCCATCAACTGTTATTTTTGCATTTGTCACCCCGAGAGGGACGTTCAGGCAGGAATGTTCCCATGAGGCACAAGGTCAAAGCTGATTTGCATATGGCCATGTCTGAACTGCGGTGGTGGGGAGTGCAAAAAAACGATGGATTTAGGTCCAGATCTCTTTACTGGGGTGAATGTATGACATTGTTCTGCATTCTGTCCATCAACTGTTGTTTTTGCATTTGTCACCCCTAGTGGGACGGTTACGCTCAGATGTCAGTCCTGTGCTCTCCACACCACTGGAGGCAAGCTATCCTGGCATATGACGGCTGATAGCCAGAAACTGGTCCTAGGATGCTTGATTCCGGTCCAGGGAAGACATGGCTTGGTAGTTCGGGCTGGACTGTTCCCATGAGGCACAGGGTCAAGGCTAATCTGTATATGGCCATGTCTGAACTGGGGTGGTGTGGAGTGCAAAAAAGCAATGGATTTAAGCTCAGATCTCTGTACTGGGGTGAATGTATGACATTGTTCTGCAGTCTGTCCATCAACTGTTATTTTTGAATTGGTCACCCCGAGTGGGACATTCGGGCATGAATGTTCCCATGAGGCACAGGGTCAAGGCTGATTTGCATATTACCATGTCTGAACTGGGGTGGTGTGGAGTGCAAAAAACCAATGGATTTAGGCCCAGATCTCTGTACTGGGGTGAATGTATGACATTGTTCCGCATTCTGTCCATCAACTGTTGTTTTTGCGTTTGTCACCCAGAGTGGGACGGGTATGCTCAGACGTGAGTCCCGTGCTCAACACACCACTAGTGTCAAGCTATCCTGGCTGATGACGGCTGATAGCCAGAAACCGGTCCTAGGATGCTTGATTCCGATCCAGGGAAGACGTGGCTAGGCAGTTCGGGCTGGACTGTTCACATGAGGCACAGGGTCAAGGCTGATTTGCATATGGCCATGTCTGAACTAGGGGTGGTGTGGAGTGCAACATAAGATGGATTTAGGCCCAGATCTCTGTACTGGGGTAAATGTATGACATTGTTCTGCATTCTGTCCATCAACTGTTGTTTTTGAATTTGTCCCCCCGAGTGGGACGGGTATGCTCAGACGCGAGTCCCGTGCTCTCCACACCACTGGAGTCAAGCTATCCTAGCTGTTGACAGCTGATAGCCAGAAACTGGTCCTAGGATGCTTGATTCCGGTCCAGGGAAGACATGGCTTGGCAGTTCGGACAGGACTGTTTCCATGAGGCACAGGGTCAAGGCTGATTTGCATATAGCCATGTCTAAACTGGGGTGGTGTGGAGTGCAAATAAACGATGGATTTAGGTCCAGATCTCTTTACTGGGGTGAATGTATGACATTGTTCTGCATTCTGTCCATCAACTGTTGTTTTTGCATTTGTCACCCCGAGTGGGACGGGTGTGCTCAGACGTGAGTCCCGTGCTCTCCACACCACTGGAGTCAAGCTATCCTGGCCTATGACGGCTGATAGCCAGAAACCGGTCCTAGGATGCTTGATTCCGGTCCAGGGAAGACATGGCTTGGCAGTTCGGGCTGGACTGTTGCCATGAGGCACAGGGTCAAGGCTGATTTGCATATGGCCATGTGTGAACTGTGTTGGTGTGGAGTGCACAAAAATGATGGATTTAGACCCAGATCTCTGTACTGGGGCAAATGTATGACATTGTTCTGCATTCTGTCCATCAACTGTTGTTTTTGCATTTGTCACCCCGAGTGGAACGGGTATGCTCAGACGTGAGTCCCGTACTCTCCACACCTCTGGAGTCAAGATAACCTGGCTGATGACGGCTGATCGCCAGAAACAGGTCCTAGGATGCTTGATTCCGGTCCAGGTAAGACATGGCTTTGCAGTTCGGGCTGGACTGTTCCCATGAGGCACAGGGTCAAGGCTGATCTGCATATGGCCATGTCAGAACTGGGGTGGTCTGGAGTGCAAAAAAGTGATGGATTTAGGCCCAGATCTCTGTACTGGGGTGAAAGTATGACATCATTCTGCAGTCTGTCCATCAACTGTTATTTTTGCATTTTTCACCCCGAGTGGGACAGGTATGCTCAGACGTGAGTCCTGTGCTCTCCACACCATGGAGTCAAGCTATCCTGGCTGATGACGGCTGATAGCTGGAAACCGGTCCTAGGATCATAGATTTCGGTCCAGGGAAGACATGGCTTGGCAGTTTGGACTGGACTGTTCCCATGAGGCACATGGTCAAGGCTGATTTGCATATGGCCATGTCAGAACTGGGGTGGTATGGAGTGCAAAAAAGTGATGGATTTAGGCCCAGATCTCTGTACTGGGGTGAAAGTATGACATCATTCTGCAGTCTGTCCATCAACTGTTATTTTTGCATTTTTCACCCCGAGTGGGACAGGTATGCTCAGACGTGAGTCCTGTGCTCTCCACACCATGGAGTCAAGCTATCCTGGCTGATGGACGGCTGATAGCTGGAAACCGGTCCTAGGATCATAGATTTCGGTCCAGGGAAGACATGGCTTGGCAGTTTGGACTGGACTGTTCCCATGAGGCACAGGGTCAAGGCTGATTTGCATATGGCCATGTCTGAACTGGGGTGGTATGGAGTGCAAAAAAACGATGGATTTAGGCCCAGATCTCTGTACTGGGGTGAATGTATGACATTGTTCTGCATTCTGTCCATCAACTGTTGTTTTTGAATCTGTCACCCCGAGTGGGACGGGTATGCTCTACGTGAGTCCCGTGCTCTCCACACCACTGGAGTCAAGATAACCTGGCTGATGACGGCTGATCGCCAGAAACAGGTCCTAGGATGCTTGATTCTGGTCCAGGGAAGACATGGCTTGGCAGTTTGGACTGGACTGTTCCCATGAGGCACAGGGTCAAGGCTGATTTGCATATGGCCATGTCTGAACTGGGGTGGTATGGAGTGCAAAAAAAGATGGATTTAAAGCCTAGATCTCTGTACTGGGGTGAATGTATGACATTGTTCTGCATTCCGTCTATCAACTGTTGTTTTTGAATTTGTCACCCGAGTGGGACGGGTATGCTCAGACGTGAGTCCCGTGCTCTCCACACCACTGGGGTCAAGCTATCCTAGCTGTTGACGGCTGATAGCCAGAAACCGGTCCTAGGATGCTTCACTCCGGTCCAGGGAAGACGTGGCTGTGCAGTTCGGGCTGGACTGTTCACATGAGGCACAGGGTCAAGGCTGATTTGCATATGGCCATGTCTGAACTGGGGTGGTGTGGAGTACAAAAAATCGATGGATTTAGGCCCAGATCTCTGTACTGGGGTGAATGTATGACATTGTTCTGCATTCTGTCCAGCAACTGTTGTTTTTGCATTTGTCACCCCGAGTGGGACGGGTACGCTCAGATGTCAGTCCCGTGCTCTCCACACCACTGGAGGCAGGCTATCCTGGCATATGACAGCTGATAGCAAGAAACTGATCCTAGGATGCTTGTTTCTGGTCCAGGGAAGACATGGCTTGGTAGTTCGGGCTGGACTGTTCCCATGAGGCGCAGGGTCAAGGCTGATCTGTACATGGCCATGTCTGAACTGGGGTAGTGTGGAGTGCAAAAAAGCGATGGATTTAAGCCCAGATCTCTGTACTGGAGTGAATGTATGGCATTGTTCTGCAGTCTGTCCATCCACTGTTATTTTTTAATTTGTCACCCAGAGTGGGACATTCAGGCATGAATGTTCCCATGAGGCACAGGGTCAAGGCTGATTTGCATATTACCATGTCTGAACTGGGGTGGTGTGGAGTGCAAAAAAACAATGGATTTAGGCCCAGATCTCTGTACTGGGGTGAATGTATGACATTGTTCTGCATTCTGTCCATCAACTGTTGTTTTTGCATTTGTCACCCCAAGTGGGATGGGTATGCTCAGACGTGAGTCCCGTGCTCTGCACACCACTGGAGTCAAGTTATCCTGGCTGATGACGGCTGATAGCCAGAAACCGGTCCTAGGATGCTTGATTCTGATCCAGGGAAGATGTGGCTTGGCAGTTCGGGCTGGACTGTTCACATGAGGCACAGGGTCAAGGCTGATTTGCATATGACCATGTCTGAACTGGGGTGGTGTGGAGTACAACAAAAGATTGATTTAGGCCCAGATCTCTGTACTGGGGTGAATGTATGACATTGTTCTGCATTCTGTCCAGCAACTGTTGTTTTTGCATTTGTCACCCCGAGTGGGACGGGTACGCTCAGATGTCAGTCCCGTGCTCTCCACACCACTGGAGTCAAGTTATCCTGGCTGATGACGGCTGATAGCCAGAAACCGGTCCTAGGATGCTTGATTCTGATCCAGGGAAGATGTGGCTTGGCAGGTCGGGCTGGACTGTTCACATGAGGCACAGGGTCAAGGCTGATTTGCATATGACCATGTCTGAACTGGGGTGGTGTGGAGTGCAACAAAAGATGGATTTAGGCCCAGATCTCTGTACTGGGGTGAATGTATGACATTGTTCTGCATTCTGTCCAGCAACTGTTGTTTTTGCATTTGTCACCCCGAGTGGGACGGGTACGCTCAGATGTCAGTCCCGTGCTCTCCACACCACTGGAGGCAAGCTATCCTGGCATATGACAGCTGATAGCAAGAAACTGATCCTAGGATGCTTGTTTCTGGTCCAGGGAAGACATGGCTTGGCAGTTCGGGCTAGACTGTTCCCATGAGGCACAGGGTCAAGGCTGATTTGCATATGGCCATGTCTGAACTGGGGTGGCATGGAGTGCAAAAAAATCGATGGATTTAGGCCCAGATCTCTGTACTGGGGTGAATGTATGACATTGTTCTGAATTCTGTCCAGCAACTGTTGTTTTTGCATTTGTCACCCCTAGTGGGACGGTTACGCTCAGATGTTAGTCCTGTGCTCTCCACACCACTGGAGGCAAGCTATCCTGGCATATGACGGCTGATAGCCAGAAACTGGTCCTAGGATGCTTGATTCCGGTCCAGGGAAGACATGGCTTGGTAGTTCGGGCTGGACTGTTCCCATGAGGCACAGGGTCAAGGCTAATCTGTATATGGCCATGTCTGAACTGGGGTGGTGTGGAGTGCACAAAAATGATGGATTTAGACCCAGATCTCTGTACAGGGGCGAATGTATGACATTGTTCTGCATTCTGTCCATCAACTGTTGTTTTTGCATTTGTCACCCCGAGTGGAACGGGTATGCTCAGACGTGAGTCCCGTACTCTCCACACCTCTGGAGTCAAGATAACCTGGCTGATGACGGCTGATCGCCAGAAACAGGTCCTAGGATGCTTGATTCCGGTCCAGGTAAGACATGGCTTTGCAGTTCGGGCTGGACTGTTCCCATGAGGCACAGGGTCAAGGCTGATCTGCATATGGCCATGTCAGAACTGGGGTGGTCTGGAGTGCAAAAAAGTGATGGATTTAGGCCCAGATCTCTGTACTGGGGTGAACGTATGACATTGTTCTGCAGTCTGTCCATCAACTGTTGTTTTTGCATTTTTCACCCCGAGTGGGACCGGTATGCTCAGACGTGAGTCCTGTGCTCTCCACACCATGGAGTCAAGCTATCCTGGCTGATGACGGCTGATAGCTGGAAACCGGTCCTAGGATCATAGATTTCGGTCCAGGGAAGACATGGCTTGGCAGTTTGGACTGGACTGTTCCCATGAGGCACAGGGTCAAGGCTGATTTGCATATGGCCATGTCTGAACTGGGGTGGTATGGAGTGCAAAAAAACGATGGATTTAGGCCCAGATCTCTGTACTGGGGTGAATGTATGACATTGTTCTGCATTCTGTCCATCAACTGTTGTTTTTGAATCTGTCACCCCGAGTGGGACGGGTATGCTCTACGCGAGTCCCGTGCTCTCCACACCACTGGAGTCAAGATAACCTGGCTGATGACGGCTGATCGCCAGAAACAGGTCCTAGGATGCTTGATTCTGGTCCAGGGAAGACATGGCTTGGCAGTTTGGACTGGACTGTTCCCATGAGGCACAGGGTCAAGGCTGATTTGCATATGGCCATGTCTGAACTGGGGTGGTATGGAGTGCAAAAAAAGATGGATTTAAAGCCTAGATCTCTGTACTGGGGTGAATGTATGACATTGTTCTGCATTCTGTCTATCAACTGTTGTTTTTGAATTTGTCACCCGAGTGGGACGGGTATGCTCAGACGTGAGTCCCGTGCTCTCCACACCACTGGGGTCAAGCTATCCTAGCTGTTGACGGCTGATAGCCAGAAACCGGTCCTAGGATGCTTCACTCCGGTCCAGGGAAGACGTGGCTGTGCAGTTCGGGCTGGACTGTTCACATGAGGCACAGGGTCAAGGCTGATTTGCATATGGCCATGTCTGAACTGGGGTGGCGTGGAGTGCAAAAAATCAATGGATTTAGGCCCAGATCTCTGTACTGGGATTGAATGTATGACATTGTTCTGCATTCTGTCCAGCAACTGTTGTTTTTGCATTTGTCACCCCGAGTGGGACGGGTACGCTCAGATGTCAGTCCTGTGCTCTCCATACCACTGGAGGCAAGCTATCCTGGCATATGACGGCTGATAGCAAGAAACTGGTCCTAGGATGCTTGTTTCTGGTCCAGGGAAGACATGGCTTGGTAGTTCGGACTGGACTGTTCCCATGAGGCACAGGTTCAAGCCTGATTTGCATATGGCCATGTCTGCACTGGGGTGGTGTGGAGTGCAAAAAAACGATGGATTTAGGCCCAGAGCTCTGTACTGGGGTGAATGAATGACATTGTTCTGCATTTTGTCCATCAACTGTTGTTTTTGCATTTGTCACCCCGAGTGGAACGGGTATGCTCAGACGTGAGTCCCGTACTCTCCACACCTCTGGAGTCAAGATAACCTGGCTGATGACGGCTGATCGCCAGAAACAGGTCCTAGGATGCTTGATTCCGGTCCAGGTAAGACATGGCTTTGCAGTTCGGGCTGGACTGTTCCCATGAGGCACAGGGTCAAGGCTGATCTGCATATGGCCATGTCAGAACTGGGGTGGTCTGGAGTGCAAAAAAGTGATGGATTTAGGCCCAGATCTCTGTACTGGGGTGAACGTATGACATTGTTCTGCAGTCTGTCCATCAACTGTTGTTTTTGCATTTTTCACCCCGAGTGGGACCGGTATGCTCAGACGTGAGTCCTGTGCTCTCCACACCATGGAGTCAAGCTATCCTGGCTGATGACGGCTGATAGCTGGAAACCGGTCCTAGGATCATAGATTTCGGTCCAGGGAAGACATGGCTTGGCAGTTTGGACTGGACTGTTCCCATGAGGCACAGGGTCAAGGCTGATTTGCATATGGCCATGTCTGAACTGGGGTGGTATGGAGTGCAAAAAAATGATGGATTTAGGCCCAGATCTCTGTACTGGGGTGAATGTATGACATTGTTCTGCATTCTGTCCATCAACTGTTGTTTTTGAATCTGTCACCCCGAGTGGGACGGGTATGCTCTACGCGAGTCCCGTGCTCTCCACACCACTGGAGTCAAGATAACCTGGCTGATGACGGCTGATCGCCAGAAACAGGTCCTAGGATGCTTGATTCTGGTCCAGGGAAGACATGGCTTGGCAGTTTGGACTGGACTGTTCCCATGAGGCACAGGGTCAAGGCTGATTTGCATATGGCCATGTCTGAACTGGGGTGGTATGGAGTGCAAAAAAAGATGGATTTAAAGCCTAGATCTCTGTACTGGGGTGAATGTATGACATTGTTCTGCATTCTGTCTATCAACTGTTGTTTTTGAATTTGTCACCCGAGTGGGACGGGTATGCTCAGACGTGAGTCCCGTGCTCTCCACACCACTGGGGTCAAGCTATCCTAGCTGTTGACGGCTGATAGCCAGAAACCGGTCCTAGGATGCTTCACTCCGGTCCAGGGAAGACGTGGCTGTGCAGTTCGGGCTGGACTGTTCACATGAGGCACAGGGTCAAGGCTGATTTGCATATGGCCATGTCTGAACTGGGGTGGCGTGGAGTGCAAAAAATCGATGGATTTAGGCCCAGATCTCTGTACTGGGATTGATTGTATGACATTGTTCTGCATTCTGTCCAGCAACTGTTGTTTTTGCATTTGTCACCCCGAGTGGGACGGGTACGCTCAGATGTCAGTCCCGTGCTCTCCACACCACTGGAGGCAAGCTATCCTGGCATATGACGGCTGATAGCAAGAAACTGGTCCTAGGATGCTTGTTTCTGGTCCAGGGAAGACATGGCTTGGTAGTTCGGACTGGACTGTTCCCATGAGGCACAGGTTCAAGCCTGATTTGCATATGGCCATGTCTGCACTGGGGTGGTGTGGAGTGCAAAAAAACGATGGATTTAGGCCCAGAGCTCTGTACTGGGGTGAATGAATGACATTGTTCTGCATTTTGTCCATCAACTGTTGTTTTTGCATTTGTCACCCCGAGTGGAACGGGTATGCTCAGACGTGAGTCCCGTACTCTCCACACCTCTGGAGTCACGATAACCTGGCTGATGACGGCTGATCGCCAGAAACAGGTCCTAGGATGCTTGATTCCGGTCCAGGTAAGACATGGCTTTGCAGTTCGGGCTGGACTGTTCCCATGAGGCACAGGGTCAAGGCTGATCTGCATATGGCCATGTCAGAACTGGGGTGGTCTGGAGTGCAAAAAAGTGATGGATTTAGGCCCAGATCTCTGTACTGGGGTGAACGTATGACATTGTTCTGCAGTCTGTCCATCAACTGTTGTTTTTGCATTTTTCACCCCGAGTGGGACCGGTATGCTCAGACGTGAGTCCTGTGCTCTCCACACCATGGAGTCAAGCTATCCTGGCTGATGACGGCTGATAGCTGGAAACCGGTCCTAGGATCATAGATTTCGGTCCAGGGAAGACATGGCTTGGCAGTTTGGACTGGACTGTTCCCATGAGGCACAGGGTCAAGGCTGATTTGCATATGGCCATGTCTGAACTGGGGTGGTATGGAGTGCAAAAAAACGATGGATTTAGGCCCAGATCTCTGTACTGGGGTGAATGTATGACATTGTTCTGCATTCTGTCCATCAACTGTTGTTTTTGAATCTGTCACCCCGAGTGGGACGGGTATGCTCTACGCGAGTCCCGTGCTCTCCACACCACTGGAGTCAAGATAACCTGGCTGATGACGGCTGATCGCCAGAAACAGGTCCTAGGATGCTTGATTCTGGTCCAGGGAAGACATGGCTTGGCAGTTTGGACTGGACTGTTCCCATGAGGCACAGGGTCAAGGCTGATTTGCATATGGCCATGTCTGAACTGGGGTGGTATGGAGTGCAAAAAAAGATGGATTTAAAGCCTAGATCTCTGTACTGGGGTGAATGTATGACATTGTTCTGCATTCTGTCTATCAACTGTTGTTTTTGAATTTGTCACCCGAGTGGGACGGGTATGCTCAGACGTGAGTCCCGTGCTCTCCACACCACTGGGGTCAAGCTATCCTAGCTGTTGACGGCTGATAGCCAGAAACCGGTCCTAGGATGCTTCACTCCGGTCCAGGGAAGACGTGGCTGTGCAGTTCGGGCTGGACTGTTCACATGAGGCACAGGGTCAAGGCTGATTTGCATATGGCCATGTCTGAACTGGGGTGGCGTGGAGTGCAAAAAATCGATGGATTTAGGCCCAGATCTCTGTACTGGGATTGAATGTATGACATTGTTCTGCATTCTGTCCAGCAACTGTTGTTTTTGCATTTGTCACCCCGAGTGGGACGGGTACGCTCAGATGTCAGTCCCGTGCTCTCCACACCACTGGAGGCAAGCTATCCTGGCATATGACGGCTGATAGCAAGAAACTGGTCCTAGGATGCTTGTTTCTGGTCCAGGGAAGACATGGCTTGGTAGTTCGGACTGGACTGTTCCCATGAGGCACAGGTTCAAGCCTGATTTGCATATGGCCATGTCTGCACTGGGGTGGTGTGGAGTGCAAAAAAACGATGGATTTAGGCCCAGAGCTCTGTACTGGGGTGAATGAATGACATTGTTCTGCATTTTGTCCATCAACTGTTGTTTTTGCATTTGTCACCCCGAGTGGAACGGGTATGCTCAGACGTGAGTCCCGTACTCTCCACACCTCTGGAGTCAAGATAACCTGGCTGATGACGGCTGATCGCCAGAAACAGGTCCTAGGATGCTTGATTCCGGTCCAGGTAAGACATGGCTTTGCAGTTCGGGCTGGACTGTTCCCATGAGGCACAGGGTCAAGGCTGATCTGCATATGGCCATGTCAGAACTGGGGTGGTCTGGAGTGCCAAAAAGTGATGGAATTAGGCCCAGATCTCTGTACTGGGGTGAACGTATGACATTGTTCTGCAGTCTGTCCATCAACTGTTGTTTTTGCATTTTTCACCCCGAGTGGGACCGGTATGCTCAGACGTGAGTCCTGTGCTCTCCACACCATGGAGTCAAGCTATCCTGGCTGATGACGGCTGATAGCTGGAAACCGGTCCTAGGATCATAGATTTCGGTCCAGGGAAGACATGGCTTGGCAGTTTGGACTGGACTGTTCCCATGAGGCACAGGGTCAAGGCTGATTTGCATATGGCCATGTCTGAACTGGGGTGGTATGGAGTGCAAAAAAACAATGGATTTAGGCCCAGATCTCTGTACTGGGGTGAATGTATGACATTGTTCTGCATTCTGTCCATCAACTGTTGTTTTTGAATCTGTCACCCCGAGTGGGACGGGTATGCTCTACGCGAGTCCCGTGCTCTCCACACCACTGGAGTCAAGATAACCTGGCTGATGACGGCTGATCGCCAGAAACAGGTCCTAGGATGCTTGATTCTGGTCCAGGGAAGACATGGCTTGGCAGTTTGGACTGGACTGTTCCCATGAGGCACAGGGTCAAGGCTGATTTGCATATGGCCATGTCTGAACTGGGGTGGTATGGAGTGCAAAAAAAGATGGATTTAAAGCCTAGATCTCTGTACTGGGGTGAATGTATGACATTGTTCTGCATTCTGTCTATCAACTGTTGTTTTTGAATTTGTCACCCGAGTGGGACGGGTATGCTCAGACGTGAGTCCCGTGCTCTCCACACCACTGGGGTCAAGCTATCCTAGCTGTTGACGGCTGATAGCCAGAAACCGGTCCTAGGATGCTTCACTCCGGTCCAGGGAAGACGTGGCTGTGCAGTTCGGGCTGGACTGTTCACATGAGGCACAGGGTCAAGGCTGATTTGCATATGGCCATGTCTGAACTGGGGTGGCGTGGAGTGCAAAAAATCGATGGATTTAGGCCCAGATCTCTGTACTGGGATTGAATGTATGACATTGTTCTGCATTCTGTCCAGCAACTGTTGTTTTTGCATTTGTCACCCCGAGTGGGACGGGTACGCTCAGATGTCAGTCCCGTGCTCTCCACACCACTGGAGGCAAGCTATCCTGGCATATGACGGCTGATAGCAAGAAACTGGTCCTAGGATGCTTGTTTCTGGTCCAGGGAAGACATGGCTTGGTAGTTCGGACTGGACTGTTCCCATGAGGCACAGGTTCAAGCCTGATTTGCATATGGCCATGTCTGCACTGGGGTGGTGTGGAGTGCAAAAAAACGATGGATTTAGGTCCAGATCTCTTTACTGGGGTGAATGTATGACATTGTTCTGCATTCTGTCCATCAACTGTTGTTTTTGCATTTGTCACCCCGAGTGGGACGGGTGTGCTCAGACGTGAGTCCCGTGCTCTCCACACCACTGGAGTCAAGCTATCCTGGCCTATGACGGCTGATAGCCAGAAACCGGTCCTAGGATGCTTGATTCCGGTCCAGGGAAGACATGGCTTGGCAGTTCGGGCTGGACTGTTGCCATGAGGCACAGGGTCAAGGCTGATTTGCATATGGCCATGTGTGAACTGTGTTGGTGTGGAGTGCACAAAAATGATGGATTTAGACCCAGATCTCTGTACTGGGGCAAATGTATGACATTGTTCTGCATTCTGTCCATCAACTGTTGTTTTTGCATTTGTCACCCCGAGTGGAACGGGTATGCTCAGACGTGAGTCCCGTACTCTCCACACCTCTGGAGTCAAGATAACCTGGCTGATGACGGCTGATCGCCAGAAACAGGTCCTAGGATGCTTGATTCCGGTCCAGGTAAGACATGGCTTTGCAGTTCGGGCTGGACTGTTCCCATGAGGCACAGGGTCAAGGCTGATCTGCATATGGCCATGTCAGAACTGGGGTGGTCTGGAGTGCAAAAAAGTGATGGATTTAGGCCCAGATCTCTGTACTGGGGTGAAAGTATGACATCATTCTGCAGTCTGTCCATCAACTGTTATTTTTGCATTTTTCACCCCGAGTGGGACAGGTATGCTCAGACGTGAGTCCTGTGCTCTCCACACCATGGAGTCAAGCTATCCTGGCTGATGACGGCTGATAGCTGGAAACCGGTCCTAGGATCATAGATTTCGGTCCAGGGAAGACATGGCTTGGCAGTTTGGACTGGACTGTTCCCATGAGGCACATGGTCAAGGCTGATTTGCATATGGCCATGTCAGAACTGGGGTGGTATGGAGTGCAAAAAAGTGATGGATTTAGGCCCAGATCTCTGTACTGGGGTGAAAGTATGACATCATTCTGCAGTCTGTCCATCAACTGTTATTTTTGCATTTTTCACCCCGAGTGGGACAGGTATGCTCAGACGTGAGTCCTGTGCTCTCCACACCATGGAGTCAAGCTATCCTGGCTGATGGACGGCTGATAGCTGGAAACCGGTCCTAGGATCATAGATTTCGGTCCAGGGAAGACATGGCTTGGCAGTTTGGACTGGACTGTTCCCATGAGGCACAGGGTCAAGGCTGATTTGCATATGGCCATGTCTGAACTGGGGTGGTATGGAGTGCAAAAAAACGATGGATTTAGGCCCAGATCTCTGTACTGGGGTGAATGTATGACATTGTTCTGCATTCTGTCCATCAACTGTTGTTTTTGAATCTGTCACCCCGAGTGGGACGGGTATGCTCTACGTGAGTCCCGTGCTCTCCACACCACTGGAGTCAAGATAACCTGGCTGATGACGGCTGATCGCCAGAAACAGGTCCTAGGATGCTTGATTCTGGTCCAGGGAAGACATGGCTTGGCAGTTTGGACTGGACTGTTCCCATGAGGCACAGGGTCAAGGCTGATTTGCATATGGCCATGTCTGAACTGGGGTGGTATGGAGTGCAAAAAAAGATGGATTTAAAGCCTAGATCTCTGTACTGGGGTGAATGTATGACATTGTTCTGCATTCCGTCTATCAACTGTTGTTTTTGAATTTGTCACCCGAGTGGGACGGGTATGCTCAGACGTGAGTCCCGTGCTCTCCACACCACTGGGGTCAAGCTATCCTAGCTGTTGACGGCTGATAGCCAGAAACCGGTCCTAGGATGCTTCACTCCGGTCCAGGGAAGACGTGGCTGTGCAGTTCGGGCTGGACTGTTCACATGAGGCACAGGGTCAAGGCTGATTTGCATATGGCCATGTCTGAACTGGGGTGGTGTGGAGTACAAAAAATCGATGGATTTAGGCCCAGATCTCTGTACTGGGGTGAATGTATGACATTGTTCTGCATTCTGTCCAGCAACTGTTGTTTTTGCATTTGTCACCCCGAGTGGGACGGGTACGCTCAGATGTCAGTCCCGTGCTCTCCACACCACTGGAGGCAAGCTATCCTGGCATATGACAGCTGATAGCAAGAAACTGATCCTAGGATGCTTGTTTCTGGTCCAGGGAAGACATGGCTTGGTAGTTCGGGCTGGACTGTTCCCATGAGGCGCAGGGTCAAGGCTGATCTGTACATGGCCATGTCTGAAATGGGGTAGTGTGGAGTGCAAAAAAGCGATGGATTTAAGCCCAGATCTCTGTACTGGAGTGAATGTATGGCATTGTTCTGCAGTCTGTCCATCCACTGTTATTTTTTAATTTGTCACCCAGAGTGGGACATTCAGGCATGAATGTTCCCATGAGGCACAGGGTCAAGGCTGATTTGCATATTACCATGTCTGAACTGGGGTGGTGTGGAGTGCAAAAAAACAATGGATTTAGGCCCAGATCTCTGTACTGGGGTGAATGTATGACATTGTTCTGCATTCTGTCCATCAACTGTTGTTTTTGCATTTGTCACCCCAAGTGGGATGGGTATGCTCAGACGTGAGTCCCGTGCTCTGCACACCACTGGAGTCAAGTTATCCTGGCTGATGACGGCTGATAGCCAGAAACCGGTCCTAGGATGCTTGATTCTGATCCAGGGAAGATGTGGCTTGGCAGTTCGGGCTGGACTGTTCACATGAGGCACAGGGTCAAGGCTGATTTGCATATGACCATGTCTGAACTGGGGTGGTGTGGAGTACAACAAAAGATTGATTTAGGCCCAGATCTCTGTACTGGGGTGAATGTATGACATTGTTCTGCATTCTGTCCAGCAACTGTTGTTTTTGCATTTGTCACCCCGAGTGGGACGGGTACGCTCAGATGTCAGTCCCGTGCTCTCCACACCACTGGAGTCAAGTTATCCTGGCTGATGACGGCTGATAGCCAGAAACCGGTCCTAGGATGCTTGATTCTGATCCAGGGAAGATGTGGCTTGGCAGGTCGGGCTGGACTGTTCACATGAGGCACAGGGTCAAGGCTGATTTGCATATGACCATGTCTGAACTGGGGTGGTGTGGAGTGCAACAAAAGATGGATTTAGGCCCAGATCTCTGTACTGGGGTGAATGTATGACATTGTTCTGCATTCTGTCCAGCAACTGTTGTTTTTGCATTTGTCACCCCGAGTGGGACGGGTACGCTCAGATGTCAGTCCCGTGCTCTCCACACCACTGGAGGCAAGCTATCCTGGCATATGACAGCTGATAGCAAGAAACTGATCCTAGGATGCTTGTTTCTGGTCCAGGGAAGACATGGCTTGGCAGTTCGGGCTAGACTGTTCCCATGAGGCACAGGGTCAAGGCTGATTTGCATATGGCCATGTCTGAACTGGGGTGGCATGGAGTGCAAAAAAATCGATGGATTTAGGCCCAGATCTCTGTACTGGGGTGAATGTATGACATTGTTCTGAATTCTGTCCAGCAACTGTTGTTTTTGCATTTGTCACCCCTAGTGGGACGGTTACGCTCAGATGTTAGTCCTGTGCTCTCCACACCACTGGAGGCAAGCTATCCTGGCATATGACGGCTGATAGCCAGAAACTGGTCCTAGGATGCTTGATTCCGGTCCAGGGAAGACATGGCTTGGTAGTTCGGGCTGGACTGTTCCCATGAGGCACAGGGTCAAGGCTAATCTGTATATGGCCATGTCTGAACTGGGGTGGTGTGGAGTGCACAAAAATGATGGATTTAGACCCAGATCTCTGTACAGGGGCGAATGTATGACATTGTTCTGCATTCTGTCCATCAACTGTTGTTTTTGCATTTGTCACCCCGAGTGGAACGGGTATGCTCAGACGTGAGTCCCGTACTCTCCACACCTCTGGAGTCAAGATAACCTGGCTGATGACGGCTGATCGCCAGAAACAGGTCCTAGGATGCTTGATTCCGGTCCAGGTAAGACATGGCTTTGCAGTTCGGGCTGGACTGTTCCCATGAGGCACAGGGTCAAGGCTGATCTGCATATGGCCATGTCAGAACTGGGGTGGTCTGGAGTGCAAAAAAGTGATGGATTTAGGCCCAGATCTCTGTACTGGGGTGAACGTATGACATTGTTCTGCAGTCTGTCCATCAACTGTTGTTTTTGCATTTTTCACCCCGAGTGGGACCGGTATGCTCAGACGTGAGTCCTGTGCTCTCCACACCATGGAGTCAAGCTATCCTGGCTGATGACGGCTGATAGCTGGAAACCGGTCCTAGGATCATAGATTTCGGTCCAGGGAAGACATGGCTTGGCAGTTTGGACTGGACTGTTCCCATGAGGCACAGGGTCAAGGCTGATTTGCATATGGCCATGTCTGAACTGGGGTGGTATGGAGTGCAAAAAAACGATGGATTTAGGCCCAGATCTCTGTACTGGGGTGAATGTATGACATTGTTCTGCATTCTGTCCATCAACTGTTGTTTTTGAATCTGTCACCCCGAGTGGGACGGGTATGCTCTACGCGAGTCCCGTGCTCTCCACACCACTGGAGTCAAGATAACCTGGCTGATGACGGCTGATCGCCAGAAACAGGTCCTAGGATGCTTGATTCTGGTCCAGGGAAGACATGGCTTGGCAGTTTGGACTGGACTGTTCCCATGAGGCACAGGGTCAAGGCTGATTTGCATATGGCCATGTCTGAACTGGGGTGGTATGGAGTGCAAAAAAAGATGGATTTAAAGCCTAGATCTCTGTACTGGGGTGAATGTATGACATTGTTCTGCATTCTGTCTATCAACTGTTGTTTTTGAATTTGTCACCCGAGTGGGACGGGTATGCTCAGACGTGAGTCCCGTGCTCTCCACACCACTGGGGTCAAGCTATCCTAGCTGTTGACGGCTGATAGCCAGAAACCGGTCCTAGGATGCTTCACTCCGGTCCAGGGAAGACGTGGCTGTGCAGTTCGGGCTGGACTGTTCACATGAGGCACAGGGTCAAGGCTGATTTGCATATGGCCATGTCTGAACTGGGGTGGCGTGGAGTGCAAAAAATCAATGGATTTAGGCCCAGATCTCTGTACTGGGATTGAATGTATGACATTGTTCTGCATTCTGTCCAGCAACTGTTGTTTTTGCATTTGTCACCCCGAGTGGGACGGGTACGCTCAGATGTCAGTCCTGTGCTCTCCATACCACTGGAGGCAAGCTATCCTGGCATATGACGGCTGATAGCAAGAAACTGGTCCTAGGATGCTTGTTTCTGGTCCAGGGAAGACATGGCTTGGTAGTTCGGACTGGACTGTTCCCATGAGGCACAGGTTCAAGCCTGATTTGCATATGGCCATGTCTGCACTGGGGTGGTGTGGAGTGCAAAAAAACGATGGATTTAGGCCCAGAGCTCTGTACTGGGGTGAATGAATGACATTGTTCTGCATTTTGTCCATCAACTGTTGTTTTTGCATTTGTCACCCCGAGTGGAACGGGTATGCTCAGACGTGAGTCCCGTACTCTCCACACCTCTGGAGTCAAGATAACCTGGCTGATGACGGCTGATCGCCAGAAACAGGTCCTAGGATGCTTGATTCCGGTCCAGGTAAGACATGGCTTTGCAGTTCGGGCTGGACTGTTCCCATGAGGCACAGGGTCAAGGCTGATCTGCATATGGCCATGTCAGAACTGGGGTGGTCTGGAGTGCAAAAAAGTGATGGATTTAGGCCCAGATCTCTGTACTGGGGTGAACGTATGACATTGTTCTGCAGTCTGTCCATCAACTGTTGTTTTTGCATTTTTCACCCCGAGTGGGACCGGTATGCTCAGACGTGAGTCCTGTGCTCTCCACACCATGGAGTCAAGCTATCCTGGCTGATGACGGCTGATAGCTGGAAACCGGTCCTAGGATCATAGATTTCGGTCCAGGGAAGACATGGCTTGGCAGTTTGGACTGGACTGTTCCCATGAGGCACAGGGTCAAGGCTGATTTGCATATGGCCATGTCTGAACTGGGGTGGTATGGAGTGCAAAAAAATGATGGATTTAGGCCCAGATCTCTGTACTGGGGTGAATGTATGACATTGTTCTGCATTCTGTCCATCAACTGTTGTTTTTGAATCTGTCACCCCGAGTGGAACGGGTATGCTCAGACGTGAGTACCGTACTCTCCACACCTCTGGAGTCAAGATAACCTGGCTGATGACGGCTGATCGCCAGAAACAGGTCCTAGGATGCTTGATTCCGGTCCAGGTAAGACATGGCTTTGCAGTTCGGGCTGGACTGTTCCCATGAGGCACAGGGTCAAGGCTGATCTGCATATGGCCATGTCAGAACTGGGGTGGTCTGGAGTGCAAAAAAGTGATGGATTTAGGCCCAGATCTCTGTACTGGGGTGAACGTATGACATTGTTCTGCAGTCTGTCCATCAACTGTTGTTTTTGCATTTTTCACCCCGAGTGGGACCGGTATGCTCAGACGTGAGTCCTGTGCTCTCCACACCATGGAGTCAAGCTATCCTGGCTGATGACGGCTGATAGCTGGAAACCGGTCCTAGGATCATAGATTTCGGTCCAGGGAAGACATGGCTTGGCAGTTTGGACTGGACTGTTCCCATGAGGCACAGGGTCAAGGCTGATTTGCATATGGCCATGTCTGAACTGGGGTGGTATGGAGTGCAAAAAAATGATGGATTTAGGCCCAGATCTCTGTACTGGGGTGAATGTATGACATTGTTCTGCATTCTGTCCATCAACTGTTGTTTTTGAATCTGTCACCCCGAGTGGGACGGGTATGCTCTACGCGAGTCCCGTGCTCTCCACACCACTGGAGTCAAGATAACCTGGCTGATGACGGCTGATCGCCAGAAACAGGTCCTAGGATGCTTGATTCTGGTCCAGGGAAGACATGGCTTGGCAGTTTGGACTGGACTGTTCCCATGAGGCACAGGGTCAAGGCTGATTTGCATATGGCCATGTCTGAACTGGGGTGGTATGGAGTGCAAAAAAAGATGGATTTAAAGCCTAGATCTCTGTACTGGGGTGAATGTATGACATTGTTCTGCATTCTGTCTATCAACTGTTGTTTTTGAATTTTTCACCCGAGTGGGACGGGTATGCTCAGACGTGAGTCCCGTGCTCTCCACACCACTGGGGTCAAGCTATCCTAGCTGTTGACGGCTGATAGCCAGAAACCGGTCCTAGGATGCTTCACTCCGGTCCAGGGAAGACGTGGCTGTGCAGTTCGGGCTGGACTGTTCACATGAGGCACAGGGTCAAGGCTGATTTGCATATGGCCATGTCTGAACTGGGGTGGCGTGGAGTGCAAAAAATCGATGGATTTAGGCCCAGATCTCTGTACTGGGATTGATTGTATGACATTGTTCTGCATTCTGTCCAGCAACTGTTGTTTTTGCATTTGTCACCCCGAGTGGGACGGGTACGCTCAGATGTCAGTCCCGTGCTCTCCACACCACTGGAGGCAAGCTATCCTGGCATATGACGGCTGATAGCAAGAAACTGGTCCTAGGATGCTTGTTTCTGGTCCAGGGAAGACATGGCTTGGTAGTTCGGACTGGACTGTTCCCATGAGGCACAGGTTCAAGCCTGATTTGCATATGGCCATGTCTGCACTGGGGTGGTGTGGAGTGCAAAAAAACGATGGATTTAGGCCCAGAGCTCTGTACTGGGGTGAATGAATGACATTGTTCTGCATTTTGTCCATCAACTGTTGTTTTTGCATTTGTCACCCCGAGTGGAACGGGTATGCTCAGACGTGAGTCCCGTACTCTCCACACCTCTGGAGTCACGATAACCTGGCTGATGACGGCTGATCGCCAGAAACAGGTCCTAGGATGCTTGATTCCGGTCCAGGTAAGACATGGCTTTGCAGTTCGGGCTGGACTGTTCCCATGAGGCACAGGGTCAAGGCTGATCTGCATATGGCCATGTCAGAACTGGGGTGGTCTGGAGTGCAAAAAAGTGATGGATTTAGGCCCAGATCTCTGTACTGGGGTGAACGTATGACATTGTTCTGCAGTCTGTCCATCAACTGTTGTTTTTGCATTTTTCACCCCGAGTGGGACCGGTATGCTCAGACGTGAGTCCTGTGCTCTCCACACCATGGAGTCAAGCTATCCTGGCTGATGACGGCTGATAGCTGGAAACCGGTCCTAGGATCATAGATTTCGGTCCAGGGAAGACATGGCTTGGCAGTTTGGACTGGACTGTTCCCATGAGGCACAGGGTCAAGGCTGATTTGCATATGGCCATGTCTGAACTGGGGTGGTATGGAGTGCAAAAAAACGATGGATTTAGGCCCAGATCTCTGTACTGGGGTGAATGTATGACATTGTTCTGCATTCTGTCCATCAACTGTTGTTTTTGAATCTGTCACCCCGAGTGGGACGGGTATGCTCTACGCGAGTCCCGTGCTCTCCACACCACTGGAGTCAAGATAACCTGGCTGATGACGGCTGATCGCCAGAAACAGGTCCTAGGATGCTTGATTCTGGTCCAGGGAAGACATGGCTTGGCAGTTTGGACTGGACTGTTCCCATGAGGCACAGGGTCAAGGCTGATTTGCATATGGCCATGTCTGAACTGGGGTGGTATGGAGTGCAAAAAAAGATGGATTTAAAGCCTAGATCTCTGTACTGGGGTGAATGTATGACATTGTTCTGCATTCTGTCTATCAACTGTTGTTTTTGAATTTGTCACCCGAGTGGGACGGGTATGCTCAGACGTGAGTCCCGTGCTCTCCACACCACTGGGGTCAAGCTATCCTAGCTGTTGACGGCTGATAGCCAGAAACCGGTCCTAGGATGCTTCACTCCGGTCCAGGGAAGACGTGGCTGTGCAGTTCGGGCTGGACTGTTCACATGAGGCACAGGGTCAAGGCTGATTTGCATATGGCCATGTCTGAACTGGGGTGGCGTGGAGTGCAAAAAATCGATGGATTTAGGCCCAGATCTCTGTACTGGGATTGAATGTATGACATTGTTCTGCATTCTGTCCAGCAACTGTTGTTTTTGCATTTGTCACCCCGAGTGGGACGGGTACGCTCAGATGTCAGTCCCGTGCTCTCCACACCACTGGAGGCAAGCTATCCTGGCATATGACGGCTGATAGCAAGAAACTGGTCCTAGGATGCTTGTTTCTGGTCCAGGGAAGACATGGCTTGGTAGTTCGGACTGGACTGTTCCCATGAGGCACAGGTTCAAGCCTGATTTGCATATGGCCATGTCTGCACTGGGGTGGTGTGGAGTGCAAAAAAACGATGGATTTAGGCCCAGAGCTCTGTACTGGGGTGAATGAATGACATTGTTCTGCATTTTGTCCATCAACTGTTGTTTTTGCATTTGTCACCCCGAGTGGAACGGGTATGCTCAGACGTGAGTCCCGTACTCTCCACACCTCTGGAGTCAAGATAACCTGGCTGATGACGGCTGATCGCCAGAAACAGGTCCTAGGATGCTTGATTCCGGTCCAGGTAAGACATGGCTTTGCAGTTCGGGCTGGACTGTTCCCATGAGGCACAGGGTCAAGGCTGATCTGCATATGGCCATGTCAGAACTGGGGTGGTCTGGAGTGCCAAAAAGTGATGGATTTAGGCCCAGATCTCTGTACTGGGGTGAACGTATGACATTGTTCTGCAGTCTGTCCATCAACTGTTGTTTTTGCATTTTTCACCCCGAGTGGGACCGGTATGCTCAGACGTGAGTCCTGTGCTCTCCACACCATGGAGTCAAGCTATCCTGGCTGATGACGGCTGATAGCTGGAAACCGGTCCTAGGATCATAGATTTCGGTCCAGGGAAGACATGGCTTGGCAGTTTGGACTGGACTGTTCCCATGAGGCACAGGGTCAAGGCTGATTTGCATATGGCCATGTCTGAACTGGGGTGGTATGGAGTGCAAAAAAACAATGGATTTAGGCCCAGATCTCTGTACTGGGGTGAATGTATGACATTGTTCTGCATTCTGTCCATCAACTGTTGTTTTTGAATCTGTCACCCCGAGTGGGACGGGTATGCTCTACGCGAGTCCCGTGCTCTCCACACCACTGGAGTCAAGATAACCTGGCTGATGACGGCTGATCGCCAGAAACAGGTCCTAGGATGCTTGATTCTGGTCCAGGGAAGACATGGCTTGGCAGTTTGGACTGGACTGTTCCCATGAGGCACAGGGTCAAGGCTGATTTGCATATGGCCATGTCTGAACTGGGGTGGTATGGAGTGCAAAAAAAGATGGATTTAAAGCCTAGATCTCTGTACTGGGGTGAATGTATGACATTGTTCTGCATTCTGTCTATCAACTGTTGTTTTTGAATTTGTCACCCGAGTGGGACGGGTATGCTCAGACGTGAGTCCCGTGCTCTCCACACCACTGGGGTCAAGCTATCCTAGCTGTTGACGGCTGATAGCCAGAAACCGGTCCTAGGATGCTTCACTCCGGTCCAGGGAAGACGTGGCTGTGCAGTTCGGGCTGGACTGTTCACATGAGGCACAGGGTCAAGGCTGATTTGCATATGGCCATGTCTGAACTGGGGTGGCGTGGAGTGCAAAAAATCGATGGATTTAGGCCCAGATCTCTGTACTGGGATTGAATGTATGACATTGTTCTGCATTCTGTCCAGCAACTGTTGTTTTTGCATTTGTCACCCCGAGTGGGACGGGTACGCTCAGATGTCAGTCCCGTGCTCTCCACACCACTGGAGGCAAGCTATCCTGGCATATGACGGCTGATAGCAAGAAACTGGTCCTAGGATGCTTGTTTCTGGTCCAGGGAAGACATGGCTTGGTAGTTCGGACTGGACTGTTCCCATGAGGCACAGGTTCAAGCCTGATTTGCATATGGCCATGTCTGCACTGGGGTGGTGTGGAGTGCAAAAAAACGATGGATTTAGGCCCAGAGCTCTGTACTGGGGTGAATGAATGACATTGTTCTGCATTTTGTCCATCAACTGTTGTTTTTGCATTTGTCACCCCGAGTGGAACGGGTATGCTCAGACGTGAGTCCCGTACTCTCCACACCTCTGGAGTCAAGATAACCTGGCTGATGACGGCTGATCGCCAGAAACAGGTCCTAGGATGCTTGATTCCGGTCCAGGTAAGACATGGCTTTGCAGTTCGGGCTGGACTGTTCCCATGAGGCACAGGGTCAAGGCTGATCTGCATATGGCCAGGTCAGAACTGGGGTGGTCTGGAGTGCAAAAAAGTGATGGATTTAGGCCCAGATCTCTGTACTGGGGTGAACGTATGACATTGTTCTGCAGTCTGTCCATCAACTGTTGTTTTTGCATTTTTCACCCCGAGTGGGACCGGTATGCTCAGACGTGAGTCCTGTGCTCTCCACACCATGGAGTCAAGCTATCCTGGCTGATGACGGCTGATAGCTGGAAACCGGTCCTAGGATCATAGATTTCGGTCCAGGGAAGACATGGCTTGGCAGTTTGGACTGGACTGTTCCCATGAGGCACAGGGTCAAGGCTGATTTGCATATGGCCATGTCTGAACTGGGGTGGTATGGAGTGCAAAAAAACGATGGATTTAGGCCCAGATCTCTGTACTGGGGTGAATGTATGACATTGTTCTGCATTCTGTCCATCAACTGTTGTTTTTGAATCTGTCACCCCGAGTGGGACGGGTATGCTCTACGCGAGTCCCGTGCTCTCCACACCACTGGAGTCAAGATAACCTGGCTGATGACGGCTGATCGCCAGAAACAGGTCCTAGGATGCTTGATTCTGGTCCAGGGAAGACATGGCTTGGCAGTTTGGACTGGACTGTTCCCATGAGGCACAGGGTCAAGGCTGATTTGCATATGGCCATGTCTGAACTGGGGTGGTATGGAGTGCAAAAAAAGATGGATTTAAAGCCTAGATCTCTGTACTGGGGTGAATGTATGACATTGTTCTGCATTCTGTCTATCAACTGTTGTTTTTGCATTTGTCACCCCGAGAGGGACGGGTACGCTCAGATGTCAGTCCCGTGCTCTCCACACCACTGGAGGCAAGCTATCCTGGCATATGACGGCTGATAGCAAGAAACTGGTCCTAGGATGCTTGTTTCTGGTCCAGGGAAGACATGGCTTGGTAGTTCGGACTGGACTGTTCCCATGAGGCACAGGTTCAAGCCTGATTTGCATATGGCCATGTCTGCACTGGGGTGGTGTGGAGTGCAAAAAAATGATGGATTTAGGCCCAGAGCTCTGTACTGGGGTGAATGAATGACATTGTTCTGCATTTTGTCCATCAACTGTTGTTTTTGCATTTGTCACCCCGAGTGGAACGGGTATGCTCAGACGTGAGTCCCGTACTCTCCACACCTCTGGAGTCAAGATAACCTGGCTGATGACGGCTGATCGCCAGAAACAGGTCCTAGGATGCTTGATTCCGGTCCAGGTAAGACATGGCTTTGCAGTTCGGGCTGGACTGTTCCAATGAGGCACAGGGTCAAGGCTGATCTGCATATGGCCATGTCAGAACTGGGGTGGTCTGGAGTGCAAAAAAGTGATGGATTTAGGCCCAGATCTCTGTACTGGGGTGAACGTATGACATTGTTCTGCAGTCTGTCCATCAACTGTTGTTTTTGCATTTTTCACCCCGAGTGGGACCGGTATGCTCAGACGTGAGTCCTGTGCTCTTCACACCATGGAGTCAAGCTATCCTGGCTGATGACGGCTGATAGCTGGAAACCGGTCCTAGGATCATAGATTTCGGTCCAGGGAAGACATGGCTTGGTAGTTCGGACTGGACTGTTCCCATGAGGCACAGGTTCAAGCCTGATTTGCATATGGCCATGTCTGCACTGGGGTGGTGTGGAGTGCAAAAAAACGATGGATTTAGGCCCAGAGCTCTGTACTGGGGTGAATGAATGACATTGTTCTGCATTTTGTCCATCAACTGTTGTTTTTGCATTTGTCACCCCGAGTGGAACGGGTATGCTCAGACGTGAGTCCCGTACTCTCCACACCTCTGGAGACAAGATAACCTGGCTGATGACGGCTGATCGCCAGAAACAGGTCCTAGGATGCTTGATTCCGGTCCAGGTAAGACATGGCTTTGCAGTTCGGGCTGGACTGTTCCCATGAGGCACAGGGTCAAGGCTGATCTGCATATGGCCATGTCAGAACTGGGGTGGTCTGGAGTGCAAAAAAGTGATGGATTTAGGCCCAGATCTCTGTACTGGGGTGAACGTATGACATTGTTCTGCAGTCTGTCCATCAACTGTTGTTTTTGCATTTTTCACCCCGAGTGGGACCGGTATGCTCAGACGTGAGTCCTGTGCTCTCCACACCATGGAGTCAAGCTATCCTGGCTGATGACGGCTGATAGCTGGAAACCGGTCCTAGGATCATAGATTTCGGTCCAGGGAAGACATGGCTTGGCAGTTTGGACTGGACTGTTCCCATGAGGCACAGGGTCAAGGCTGATTTGCATATGGCCATGTCTGAACTGGGGTGGTATGGAGTGCAAAAAAACGATGGATTTAGGCCCAGATCTCTGTACTGGGGTGAATGTATGACATTGTTCTGCATTCTGTCCATCAACTGTTGTTTTTGAATCTGTCACCCCGAGTGGGACGGGTATGCTCTACGCGAGTCCCGTGCTCTCCACACCACTGGAGTCAAGATAACCTGGCTGATGACGGCTGATCGCCAGAAACAGGTCCTAGGATGCTTGATTCTGGTCCAGGGAAGCCATGGCTTGGCAGTTTGGACTGGACTGTTCCCATGAGGCACAGGGTCAAGGCTGATTTGCATATGGCCATGTCTGAACTGGGGTGGTATGGAGTGCAAAAAAAGATGGATTTAAAGCCTAGATCTCTGTACTGGGGTGAATGTATGACATTGTTCTGCATTCTGTCTATCAACTGTTGTTTTTGCATTTGTCACCCCGAGAGGGACGGGTACGCTCAGATGTCAGTCCCGTGCTCTCCACACCACTGGAGGCAAGCTATCCTGGCATATGACGGCTGATAGCAAGAAACTGGTCCTAGGATGCTTGTTTCTGGTCCAGGGAAGACATGGCTTGGTAGTTCGGACTGGACTGTTCCCATGAGGCACAGGTTCAAGCCTGATTTGCATATGGCCATGTCTGCACTGGGGTGGTGTGGAGTGCAAAAAAACGATGGATTTAGGCCCAGAGCTCTGTACTGGGGTGAATGAATGACATTGTTCTGCATTTTGTCCATCAACTGTTGTTTTTGCATTTGTCACCCCGAGTGGAACGGGTATGCTCAGACATGAGTCCCGTACTCTTCACACCTCTGGAGTCAAGATAACCTGGCTGATGACGGCTGATCGCCAGAAACAGGTCCTAGGATGCTTGATTCCGGTCCAGGTAAGACATGGCTTTGCAGTTCGGGCTGGACTGTTCCAATGAGGCACAGGGTCAAGGCTGATCTGCATATGGCCATGTCTGAACTGGGGTGGTGTGGAGTGCAAAAAAGTGATGGATTTAGGCCCAGGTCTCTGTACTGGGGTGAATGTATGACATTGTTCTGCATTCTGTCCAGCAACTGTTGTTTTTGCATTTGTCACCCCGAGTGGGACGGGTACGCTCAGATGTCAGTCCCGTGCTCTCCACACCACTGAAGGCAAGCTATCCTGGCATATGACGGCTGATAGCAAGAAACTGGTCCTAGGATGCTTGTTTCTGGTCCAGGGAAGACATGGCTTGGTAGTTCGGACTGGACTGTTCCCATGAGGCACAGGTTCAAGCCTGATTTGCATATGGCCATGTCTGCACTGGGGTGGTGTGGAGTGCAAAAAAACGATGGATTTAGGCCCAGAGCTCTGTACTGGGGTGAATGAATGACATTGTTCTGCATTTTGTCCATCAACTGTTGTTTTTGCATTTGTCACCCCGAGTGGAACGGGTATGCTCAGACGTGAGTCCCGTACTCTCCACACCTCTGGAGTCAAGATAACCTGGCTGATGACGGCTGATCGCCAGAAACAGGTCCTAGGATGCTTGATTCCGGTCCAGGTAAGACATGGCTTTGCAGTTCGGGCTGGACTGTTCCAATGAGGCACAGGGTCAAGGCTGATCTGCATATGGCCATGTCAGAACTGGGGTGGTCTGGAGTGCAAAAAAGTGATGGATTTAGGCCCAGATCTCTGTACTGGGGTGAACGTATGACATTGTTCTGCAGTCTGTCCATCAACTGTTGTTTTTGCATTTTTCACCCCGAGTGGGACCGGTATGCTCAGACGTGAGTCCTGTGCTCTTCACACCATGGAGTCAAGCTATCCTGGCTGATGACGGCTGATAGCTGGAAACCGGTCCTAGGATCATAGATTTCGGTCCAGGGAAGACATGGCTTGGTAGTTCGGACTGGACTGTTCCCATGAGGCACAGGTTCAAGCCTGATTTGCATATGGCCATGTCTGCACTGGGGTGGTGTGGAGTGCAAAAAAACGATGGATTTAGGCCCAGAGCTCTGTACTGGGGTGAATGAATGACATTGTTCTGCATTTTGTCCATCAACTGTTGTTTTTGCATTTGTCACCCCGAGTGGAACGGGTATGCTCAGACGTGAGTCCCGTACTCTCCACACCTCTGGAGACAAGATAACCTGGCTGATGACGGCTGATCGCCAGAAACAGGTCCTAGGATGCTTGATTCCGGTCCAGGTAAGACATGGCTTTGCAGTTCGGGCTGGACTGTTCCCATGAGGCACAGGGTCAAGGCTGATCTGCATATGGCCATGTCAGAACTGGGGTGGTCTGGAGTGCAAAAAAGTGATGGATTTAGGCCCAGATCTCTGTACTGGGGTGAACGTATGACATTGTTCTGCAGTCTGTCCATCAACTGTTGTTTTTGCATTTTTCACCCCGAGTGGGACCGGTATGCTCAGACGTGAGTCCTGTGCTCTCCACACCATGGAGTCAAGCTATCCTGGCTGATGACGGCTGATAGCTGGAAACCGGTCCTAGGATCATAGATTTCGGTCCAGGGAAGACATGGCTTGGCAGTTTGGACTGGACTGTTCCCATGAGGCACAGGGTCAAGGCTGATTTGCATATGGCCATGTCTGAACTGGGGTGGTATGGAGTGCAAAAAAACGATGGATTTAGGCCCAGATCTCTGTACTGGGGTGAATGTATGACATTGTTCTGCATTCTGTCCATCAACTGTTGTTTTTGAATCTGTCACCCCGAGTGGGACGGGTATGCTCTACGCGAGTCCCGTGCTCTCCACACCACTGGAGTCAAGATAACCTGGCTGATGACGGCTGATCGCCAGAAACAGGTCCTAGGATGCTTGATTCTGGTCCAGGGAAGCCATGGCTTGGCAGTTTGGACTGGACTGTTCCCATGAGGCACAGGGTCAAGGCTGATTTGCATATGGCCATGTCTTAACTGGGGTGGTATGGAGTGCAAAAAAAGATGGATTTAAAGCCTAGATCTCTGTACTGGGGTGAATGTATGACATTGTTCTGCATTCTGTCTATCAACTGTTGTTTTTGCATTTGTCACCCCGAGAGGGACGGGTACGCTCAGATGTCAGTCCCGTGCTCTCCACACCACTGGAGGCAAGCTATCCTGGCATATGACGGCTGATAGCAAGAAACTGGTCCTAGGATGCTTGTTTCTGGTCCAGGGAAGACATGGCTTGGTAGTTCGGACTGGACTGTTCCCATGAGGCACAGGTTCAAGCCTGATTTGCATATGGCCATGTCTGCACTGGGGTGGTGTGGAGTGCAAAAAAACGATGGATTTAGGCCCAGAGCTCTGTACTGGGGTGAATGAATGACATTGTTCTGCATTTTGTCCATCAACTGTTGTTTTTGCATTTGTCACCCCGAGTGGAACGGGTATGCTCAGACGTGAGTCCCGTACTCTTCACACCTCTGGAGTCAAGATAACCTGGCTGATGACGGCTGATCGCCAGAAACAGGTCCTAGGATGCTTGATTCCGGTCCAGGTAAGACATGGCTTTGCAGTTCGGGCTGGACTGTTCCAATGAGGCACAGGGTCAAGGCTGATCTGCATATGGCCATGTCTGAACTGGGGTGGTGTGGAGTGCAAAAAAGTGATGGATTTAGGCCCAGGTCTCTGTACTGGGGTGAATGTATGACATTGTTCTGCATTCTGTCCAGCAACTGTTGTTTTTGCATTTGTCACCCCGAGTGGGACGGGTACGCTCAGATGTCAGTCCCGTGCTCTCCACACCACTGGAGGCAAGCTATCCTGGCATATGACGGCTGATAGCAAGAAACTGGTCCTAGGATGCTTGTTTCTGGTCCAGGGAAGACATGGCTTGGTAGTTCGGACTGGACTGTTCCCATGAGGCACAGGTTCAAGCCTGATTTGCATATGGCCATGTCTGCACTGGGGTGGTGTGGAGTGCAAAAAAACGATGGATTTAGGCCCAGAGCTCTGTACTGGGGTGAATGAATGACATTGTTCTGCATTTTGTCCATCAACTGTTGTTTTTGCATTTGTCTCCCCGAGTGGGACGGGTATGCTCAGAGGTGAGTCTTGTGCTCTGCACACCACTGGAGTCAAGCTATCCTGGCTGATGACGGCTGATACCCAGAAACCGGTCCAAGGATCCTTGATACCAGTCCAGGGAAAACGTGGATTGGCAGTTCTGGCTGGACTGTTCACATGAGGCACAGGGTCAAGGCTGATTTGCATATGGCCATGTCTGAACTGGGGTGGTGTGGAGTGCAAAAAAACGATGGATTTAGGCCCAGATCTCAGTACTGGGGTGAATGTATGACATTGTTCTGCATTCTGTCCATCAACTGTTGTTTTTGAATTTGTCACCCCGAGTGGGACGAGTATGCTCAGACGTGAGTCTTGTGCTCTCCACACCACTGGAGTCAAGCTATCCTAGCTGTTGACGGCTGATAGCCAAAACCGGTCCTAGGATGCTTGATTCCGGTCCAGGGAAAACATGGCTTGGCAGTTCGGGCTGGACTGTTCCCATGAGGCACAGGGTCATGGCTGATTTGCATATGGCCATGTCTAAACTGGGGTGGTGTGGAGTGCAAATAAACGATGGATTTAGGTCCAGATCTCTTTACTGGGGTGAATGTATGACATTGTTCTGCATTCTGTCCATCAACTGTTGTTTTTGCATTTGTCACCCCGAGTGGGACGGGTGTGCTCAGACGTGAGTCCCGTGCTCTCCACACCACTGGAGTCAAGCTATCCTGGCCTATGACGGCTGATAGCCAGAAACCGGTCCTAGGATGCTTGATTCCGGTCCAGGGAAGACATGGCTTGGCAGTTCGGGCTGGACTGTTGCCATGAGGCACAGGGTCAAGGCTGATTTGCATATGGCCATGTGTGAACTGTGTTGGTGTGGAGTGCACAAAAATGATGGATTTAGACCCAGATCTCTGTACTGGGGCAAATGTATGACATTGTTCTGCATTCTGTCCATCAACTGTTGTTTTTGCATTTGTCACCCCGAGTGGAACGGGTATGCTCAGACGTGAGTCCCGTACTCTCCACACCTCTGGAGTCAAGATAACCTGGCTGATGACGGCTGATCGCCAGAAACAGGTCCTAGGATGCTTGATTCCGGTCCAGGTAAGACATGGCTTTGCAGTTCGGGCTGGACTGTTCCCATGAGGCACAGGGTCAAGGCTGATCTGCATATGGCCATGTCAGAACTGGGGTGGTCTGGAGTGCAAAAAAGTGATGGATTTAGGCCCAGATCTCTGTACTGGGGTGAAAGTATGACATCATTCTGCAGTCTGTCCATCAACTGTTATTTTTGCATTTTTCACCCCGAGTGGGACAGGTATGCTCAGACGTGAGTCCTGTGCTCTCCACACCATGGAGTCAAGCTATCCTGGCTGATGACGGCTGATAGCTGGAAACCGGTCCTAGGATCATAGATTTCGGTCCAGGGAAGACATGGCTTGGCAGTTTGGACTGGACTGTTCCCATGAGGCACAGGGTCAAGGCTGATTTGCATATGGCCATGTCTGAACTGGGGTGGTATGGAGTGCAAAAAAACGATGGATTTAGGCCCAGATCTCTGTACTGGGGTGAATGTATGACATTGTTCTGCATTCTGTCCATCAACTGTTGTTTTTGAATCTGTCACCCCGAGTGGGACGGGTATGCTCTACGCGAGTCCCGTGCTCTCCACACCACTGGAGTCAAGATAACCTGGCTGATGACGGCTGATCGCCAGAAACAGGTCCTAGGATGCTTGATTCTGGTCCAGGGAAGCCATGGCTTGGCAGTTTGGACTGGACTGTTCCCATGAGGCACAGGGTCAAGGCTGATTTGCATATGGCCATGTCTTAACTGGGGTGGTATGGAGTGCAAAAAAAGATGGATTTAAAGCCTAGATCTCTGTACTGGGGTGAATGTATGACATTGTTCTGCATTCTGTCTATCAACTGTTGTTTTTGCATTTGTCACCCCGAGAGGGACGGGTACGCTCAGATGTCAGTCCCGTGCTCTCCACACCACTGGAGGCAAGCTATCCTGGCATATGACGGCTGATAGCAAGAAACTGGTCCTAGGATGCTTGTTTCTGGTCCAGGGAAGACATGGCTTGGTAGTTCGGACTGGACTGTTCCCATGAGGCACAGGTTCAAGCCTGATTTGCATATGGCCATGTCTGCACTGGGGTGGTGTGGAGTGCAAAAAAACGATGGATTTAGGCCCAGAGCTCTGTACTGGGGTGAATGAATGACATTGTTCTGCATTTTGTCCATCAACTGTTGTTTTTGCATTTGTCACCCCGAGTGGAACGGGTATGCTCAGACGTGAGTCCCGTACTCTTCACACCTCTGGAGTCAAGATAACCTGGCTGATGACGGCTGATCGCCAGAAACAGGTCCTAGGATGCTTGATTCCGGTCCAGGTAAGACATGGCTTTGCAGTTCGGGCTGGACTGTTCCAATGAGGCACAGGGTCAAGGCTGATCTGCATATGGCCATGTCTGAACTGGGGTGGTGTGGAGTGCAAAAAAGTGATGGATTTAGGCCCAGGTCTCTGTACTGGGGTGAATGTATGACATTGTTCTGCATTCTGTCCAGCAACTGTTGTTTTTGCATTTGTCACCCCGAGTGGGACGGGTACGCTCAGATGTCAGTCCCGTGCTCTCCACACCACTGGAGGCAAGCTATCCTGGCATATGACGGCTGATAGCAAGAAACTGGTCCTAGGATGCTTGTTTCTGGTCCAGGGAAGACATGGCTTGGTAGTTCGGACTGGACTGTTCCCATGAGGCACAGGTTCAAGCCTGATTTGCATATGGCCATGTCTGCACTGGGGTGGTGTGGAGTGCAAAAAAACGATGGATTTAGGCCCAGAGCTCTGTACTGGGGTGAATGAATGACATTGTTCTGCATTTTGTCCATCAACTGTTGTTTTTGCATTTGTCTCCCCGAGTGGGACGGGTATGCTCAGAGGTGAGTCTTGTGCTCTGCACACCACTGGAGTCAAGCTATCCTGGCTGATGACGGCTGATACCCAGAAACCGGTCCAAGGATCCTTGATACCAGTCCAGGGAAAACGTGGATTGGCAGTTCTGGCTGGACTGTTCACATGAGGCACAGGGTCAAGGCTGATTTGCATATGGCCATGTCTGAACTGGGGTGGTGTGGAGTGCAAAAAAACGATGGATTTAGGCCCAGATCTCAGTACTGGGGTGAATGTATGACATTGTTCTGCATTCTGTCCATCAACTGTTGTTTTTGAATTTGTCACCCCGAGTGGGACGAGTATGCTCAGACGTGAGTCTTGTGCTCTCCACACCACTGGAGTCAAGCTATCCTAGCTGTTGACGGCTGATAGCCAAAACCGGTCCTAGGATGCTTGATTCCGGTCCAGGGAAAACATGGCTTGGCAGTTCGGGCTGGACTGTTCCCATGAGGCACAGGGTCATGGCTGATTTGCATATGGCCATGTCTAAACTGGGGTGGTGTGGAGTGCAAATAAACGATGGATTTAGGTCCAGATCTCTTTACTGGGGTGAATGTATGACATTGTTCTGCATTCTGTCCATCAACTGTTGTTTTTGCATTTGTCACCCCGAGTGGGACGGGTGTGCTCAGACGTGAGTCCCGTGCTCTCCACACCACTGGAGTCAAGCTATCCTGGCCTATGACGGCTGATAGCCAGAAACCGGTCCTAGGATGCTTGATTCCGGTCCAGGGAAGACATGGCTTGGCAGTTCGGGCTGGACTGTTGCCATGAGGCACAGGGTCAAGGCTGATTTGCATATGGCCATGTGTGAACTGTGTTGGTGTGGAGTGCACAAAAATGATGGATTTAGACCCAGATCTCTGTACTGGGGCAAATGTATGACATTGTTCTGCATTCTGTCCATCAACTGTTGTTTTTGCATTTGTCACCCCGAGTGGAACGGGTATGCTCAGACGTGAGTCCCGTACTCTCCACACCTCTGGAGTCAAGATAACCTGGCTGATGACGGCTGATCGCCAGAAACAGGTCCTAGGATGCTTGATTCCGGTCCAGGTAAGACATGGCTTTGCAGTTCGGGCTGGACTGTTCCCATGAGGCACAGGGTCAAGGCTGATCTGCATATGGCCATGTCAGAACTGGGGTGGTCTGGAGTGCAAAAAAGTGATGGATTTAGGCCCAGATCTCTGTACTGGGGTGAAAGTATGACATCATTCTGCAGTCTGTCCATCAACTGTTATTTTTGCATTTTTCACCCCGAGTGGGACAGGTATGCTCAGACGTGAGTCCTGTGCTCTCCACACCATGGAGTCAAGCTATCCTGGCTGATGACGGCTGATAGCTGGAAACCGGTCCTAGGATCATAGATTTCGGTCCAGGGAAGACATGGCTTGGCAGTTTGGACTGGACTGTTCCCATGAGGCACAGGGTCAAGGCTGATTTGCATATGGCCATGTCTGAACTGGGGTGGTATGGAGTGCAAAAAAACGATGGATTTAGGCCCAGATCTCTGTACTGGGGTGAATGTATGACATTGTTCTGCATTCTGTCCATCAACTGTTGTTTTTGAATCTGTCACCCCGAGTGGGACGGGTATGCTCTACGTGAGTCCCGTGCTCTCCACACCACTGGAGTCAAGATAACCTGGCTGATGACGGCTGATCGCCAGAAACAGGTCCTAGGATGCTTGATTCTGGTCCAGGGAAGACATGGCTTGGCAGTTTGGACTGGACTGTTCCCATGAGGCACAGGGTCAAGGCTGATTTGCATATGGCCATGTCTGAACTGGGGTGGTATGGAGTGCAAAAAAAGATGGATTTAAAGCCTAGATCTCTGTACTGGGGTGAATGTATGAGATTGTTCTGCATTCTGTCTATCAACTGTTGTTTTTGAATTTGTCACCCGAGTGGGACGGGTATGCTCAGACGTGAGTCCCGTGCTCTCCACACCACTGGGGTCAAGCTATCCTAGCTGTTGACGGCTGATAGCCAGAAACCGGTCCTAGGATGCTTCACGCCGGTCCAGGGAAGACGTGGCTGTGCAGTTCAGGCTGGACTGTTCACATGAGGCACAGGGTCAAGGCTGATTTGCATATGGCCATGTCTGAACTGGGGTGGTGTGGAGTACAAAAAATCGATGGATTTAGGCCCAGATCTCTGTACTGGGGTGAATGTATGACATTGTTCTGCATTCTGTCCAGCAACTGTTGTTTTTGCATTTGTCACCCCGAGTGGGACGGGTACGTTCAGATGTCAGTCCCGTGCTCTCCACACCACTGGAGGCAAGCTATCCTGGCATATGACAGCTGATAGCAAGAAACTGATCCTAGGATGCTTGTTTCTGGTCCAGGGAAGACATGGCTTGGTAGTTCGGGCTGGACTGTTCCCATGAGGCGCAGGGTCAAGGCTGATCTGTATATGGACATGTCTGAACTGGGGTAGTATGGAGTGCAAAAAAGCGATGGATTTAAGCCCAGATCTCTGTACTGGAGTGAATGTATGGCATTGTTCTGCAGTCTGTCCATCCACTGTTATTTTTGAATTTGTCACCCAGAGTGGGACATTCAGGCATGAATGTTCGCATGAGGCACAGGGTCAAGGCTGATTTGCATATTACCATGTCTGAACTGGGGTGGTGTGGAGTGCAAAAAAACAATGGATTTAGGCCCAGATCTCTGTACTGGGGTGAATGTATGACATTGTTCTGCATTCTGTCCATCAACTGTTGTTTTTGCATTTGTCACCCCAAGTGGGATGGGTATGCTCAGACGTGAGTCCCGTGCTCTGCACACCACTGGAGTCAAGTTATCCTGGCTGATGACGGCTGATAGCCAGAAACCGGTCCTAGGATGCTTGATTCTGATCCAGGGAAGATGTGGCTTGGCAGTTCGGGCTGGACTGTTCACATGAGGCACAGGGTCAAGGCTGATTTGCATATGACCATGTCTGAACTGGGGTGGTGTGGAGTGCAACAAAAGATGGATTTAGGCCCAGATCTCTGTACTGGGGTGAATGTATGACATTGTTCTGCATTCTTTCCATCAACTGTTGTTTTTGAATTTGTCACCCCGAGTGGGACGGGTATGCTCAGACGTTAGTCCCGTGCTCTCCACACCACTGGAGTCCAGCTATCCTAGCTGTTGACGGCTGATAGCCAGAAACTGGTCCTAGGATGCTTCATTCCGGTCCAGGGAAGACATGGCTTGGCAGTTCGGAAAGGACTGTTCCCATGAGGCACAGGGTCAAGGCTGATTTGCATATAGCCATGTCTGAACTGTGGTGGTGTGGAGTGCAAAAAAACGATAGATTTAGGCCCAGATCTCTGTACTGGAGTGAATGTATGACATTGTTCTGCATTCTGTCCATCAACTGTTGTTATTGCATTTGTCACCCCGAGTGGGACGGGTATGCTCAGACGTGAGTTCTGTGCTATCCACACCACTGGAGTCAAGCTATCCTGGCTGATGATGGCTGATAGCCAGAAACCGGTCCTAGGATGCTTGATTCCGGTCCAGGGAAGACATGGCTTGACAGTTCGGGCTAGACTGTTCCCATGAGGCACAGGGTCAAGGCTGATTTGCATATGGCCATGTCTGAACTGGGGTGGCGTGGAGTGCAAAAAAATCGATGGATTTAGGCCCAGATCTCTGTACTGGGGTGAATGTATGACATTGTTCTGCATTCTGTCCAGCAACTGTTGTTTTTGCATTTGTCACCCCTAGTGGGACGGGTACGCTCAGATGTCAGTCCTGTGCTCTCCACACCACTGGAGGCAAGCTATCCTGGCATATGACGGCTGATAGCCAGAAACTGGTCCTAGGATGCTTGATTCCGGTCCAGGGAAGACATGGCTTGGTAGTTCGGGCTGGACTGTTCCCATGAGGCACAGGGTCAAGGCTAATCTGTATATGGCCATGTCTGAACTGGGGTGGTTTGGAGTGCAAAAAACCAATGGATTTAGGCCCAGATCTCTGTACTGGGGTGAATGTATGACATAGTTCCGCATTCTGTCCATCAACTGTTGTTTTTGCGTTTGTCACCCCGAGTGGGACGGGTATGCTCAGACGTGAGTCCCGTGCTCTGCACACCACTGGAGTCAAGCTATCCTGGCTGATGACGGCTGATAGCCAGAAACCGGTCCTAGGATGCTTGATTCCGATCCAGGGAATACGTGGCTTGGCAGTTCGGGCTGGACTGTTCACATGAGGCACAGGGTCAAGGCTGATTTGCATATGGCCATGTCTGAACTGGGGTGGTGTGGAGTGCAACATAAGATGGATTTAGGCCCAGATCTCTGTACTGGGGTAAATGTATGACATTGTTCTGCATTCTGTCCATCAACTGTTGTTTTTGAATTTGTCCCCCCGAGTGGGACGGGTATGCTCAGACGCGAGTCCCGTGCTCTCCACACCACTGGAGTCAAGCTATCCTAGCTGTTGACAGCTGATAGCCAGAAACTGGTCCTAGGATGCTTGATTCCGGTCCAGGGAAGACATGGCTTGGCAGTTCGGACAGGACTGTTCCCATGAGGCACAGGGTCAAGGATGATTTGCATATAGCCATGTCTAAACTGGGGTGGTGTGGAGTGCAAAAAAACGATGGATTTAGGCCCAGATCTCTTTACTGGGGTGAATGTATGACATTGTTCTGCATTCTGTCCATCAACTGTTGTTTTTGCATTTGTCACCCCGAGTGGGACGGGTGTGCTCAGACGTGAGTCCCGTGCTCTCCACACCACTGGAGTCAACCTATCCTGACCTATGACGGCTGATAGCCAGAAACCGGTCCTAGGATGCTTGATTCCGGTCCAGGGAAGACATGGCTTGGCAGTTCGGGCTGGACTGTTGCCATGAGGCACAGGGTCAAGGCTGATTTGCATATGGCCATGTCTGAACTGGGTTGGTGTGGAGTGCAAAAAAATGATGGATTTAGACCCAGATCTCTGTACTGGGGTGAATGTATGACATTGTTCTGCATTCTGTCCATCAACTGTTGTTTTTGCATTTGTCACCCCGAGTGGGACGGGTATGCTCAGACGTGAGTCCCGTACTCTCCACACCTCTGGAGTCAAGATAACCTGGCTGATGACGGCTGATCGCCAGAAACAGGTCCTAGGATGCTTGATTCCGGTCCAGGTAAGACATGGCTTGGCAGTTCGGGCTGGACTGTTCCCATGAGGCACAGGGTTAAGGCTGATCTGCATATGGCCATGTCAGAACTGGGGTAGTCTTCATTGCAAAAAAGTGATGGATTTAGGCCCAGATCTCTGTACTGGGGTGAACGTATGACATTGTTCTGCAGTCTGTCCATCAACTGTTATTTTTGCATTTGTCACCCCAAGTGGGACAGGTATGCTCAGACGTGAGTCCTGTGCTCTCCACACCATGGAGTCAAGCTATCCTGGCTGATGACGGCTGATAGCTGGAAACCGGTCCTAGGATCATAGATTTCGGTCAAGGGAAGACATGGCTTGGCAGTTTGGACTGGACTGTTCCCATGAGGCACAGGATCAAGGCTGATTTGCATATGGCCATGTCTGAACTGGGGTGGTATGGAGTGCAAAAAAACGATGGATTTAGGCCTAGATCTCTGTACTGGGGTGAATGTATGACATTGTTCTGCATTTTGTCTATCAACTGTTGTTTTTGAATTTGTCACCCGAGTGGGACGGGTATGTTCAGACGTGAGTCCCGTGCTCTCCACACCACTGGGGTCAAGCTATCCTAGCTGTTGACGGCTGATAGCCAGAAAACGGTCCTAGGATGCTTGATTCCGGTCCAGGGAAGACATGGCTTGGCAGTTCGGGCTGGAATGTTCACAAGAGGCACAGGGTCAAGGCTGATTTGCATGTGGCCATGTCTGAACTGGGGTGGTGTGGAGTGCAACAAAACGATGGATTTAGGCCCAGATCTCTGTACTGGGGTGAATTTATGACATTGTTCTGCATTCCGTCCATCAACTGTTGTTTTTGAATCTGTCACCCCGAGTGGGACGGGTATGCTCTACGTGAGTCCCGTGCTCTCCACACCACTGGAGGCAAGCTATCCTAGCTGTTGACGGCTGATAGCCAGAAACTGGTCCTAGAATGCTTGATTCCGGTCCAGGGAAGACATGGCTTGGCAGTTTGGACTGGACTGTTCCCATGAGGCACAGGGTCAAGGCTGATTTGCATATGGCCATGTCTGAACTGGGGTGGTATGGAGTGCAAAAAAACGATGGATTTAAAGATTAGATCTCTGTACTGGGGTGAATGTATGACATTGTTCTGCATTCTGTCTATCAACTGTTGTTTTTGCATTTGTCACCCCGAGTGGGACGGGTACGCTCAGATGTCAGTCCCGTGCTCTCCACACCACTGGAGGCAAGCTATCCTGGCATATGACAGCTGATAGCAAGAAACTGATCCTAGGATGCTTGTTTCTGGTCCAGGGAAGACATGGCTTGGTAGTTCGGGCTGGACTGTTCCCATGAGGCGCAGGGTCAAGGCTGATCTGTATATGGCCATGTCTGAACTGGGGTAGTGTGGAGTGCAAAAAGCGATGGATTTAAGCCCAGATCTCTGTACTGGAGTGAATGTATGGCATTGTTCTGCAGTCTGTCCATCCACTGTTATTTTTGAATTTGTCACCCAGAGTGGGACATTCAGGCATGAATGTTCCCATGAGGCACAGGGTCAAGGCTGATTTGCATATTACCATGTCTGAACTGGGGTGGTGTGGAGTGCAAAAAAACAATGGATTTAGGCCCAGATCTCTGTACTGGGGTGAATGTATGACATTGTTCTGCATTCTGTCCATCAACTGTTGTTTTTGCATTTGTCACCCCAAGTGGGATGGGTATGCTCAGACGTGAGTCCCGTGCTCTGCACACCACTGGAGTCAAGTTATCCTGGCTGATGACGGCTGATAGCCAGAAACCGGTCCTAGGATGCTTGATTCTGATCCAGGGAAGATGTGGCTTGGCAGTTCGGGCTGGACTGTTCACATGAGGCACAGGGTCAAGGCTGATTTGCATATGACCATGTCTGAACTGGGGTGGTGTGGAGTGCAACAAAAGATGGATTTAGGCCCAGATCTCTGTACTGGGGTGAATGTATGACATTGTTCTGCATTCTTTCCATCAACTGTTGTTTTTGAATTTGTCACCCCGAGTGGGACGGGTATGCTCAGACGTTAGTCCCGTGCTCTCCACACCACTGGAGTCCAGCTATCCTAGCTGTTGACGGCTGATAGCCAGAAACTGGTCCTAGGATGCTTCATTCCGGTCCAGGGAAGACATGGCTTGGCAATTCGGAAACGACTGTTCCCATGAGGCACAGGGTCAAGGCTGATTTGCATATAGCCATGTCTGAACTGGGGTGGTGTGGAGTGCAAAAAAACGATAGATTTAGGCCCAGATCTCTGTACTGGAGTGAATGTATGACATTGTTCTGCATTCTGTCCATCAACTGTTGTTATTGCATTTGTCACCCCGAGTGGGACGGGTATGCTCAGACGTGAGTTCTGTGCTATCCACACCACTGGAGTCAAGCTATCCTGGCTGATGATGGCTGATAGCCAGAAACCGGTCCTAGGATGCTTGATTCCGGTCCAGGGAAGACATGGCTTGACAGTTCGGGCTAGACTGTTCCCATGAGGCACAGGGTCAAGGCTGATTTGCATATGGCCATGTCTGAACTGGGGTGGCGTGGAGTGCAAAAAAATCGATGGATTTAGGCCCAGATCTCTGTACTGGGGTGAATGTATGACATTGTTCTGCATTCTGTCCAGCAACTGTTGTTTTTGAATTTGTCCCCCCGAGTGGGACGGGTATGCTCAGACGCGAGTCCCGTGCTCTCCACACCACTGGAGTCAAGCTATCCTAGCTGTTGACAGCTGATAGCCAGAAACTGGTCCTAGGATGCTTGATTCCGGTCCAGGGAAGACATGGCTTGGCAGTTCGGACAGGACTGTTCCCATGAGGCACAGGGTCAAGGATGATTTGCATATAGCCATGTCTAAACTGGGGTGGTGTGGAGTGCAAAAAAACGATGGATTTAGGCCCAGATCTCTTTACTGGGGTGAATGTATGACATTGTTCTGCATTCTGTCCATCAACTGTTGTTTTTGCATTTGTCACCCCGAGTGGGACGGGTGTGCTCAGACGTGAGTCCCGTGCTCTCCACACCACTGGAGTCAACCTATCCTGACCTATGACGGCTGATAGCCAGAAACCGGTCCTAGGATGCTTGATTCCGGTCCAGGGAAGACATGGCTTGGCAGTTCGGGCTGGACTGTTGCCATGAGGCACAGGGTCAAGGCTGATTTGCATATGGCCATGTCTGAACTGGGTTGGTGTGGAGTGCAAAAAAATGATGGATTTAGACCCAGATCTCTGTACTGGGGTGAATGTATGACATTGTTCTGCATTCTGTCCATCAACTGTTGTTTTTGCATTTGTCACCCCGAGTGGGACGGGTATGCTCAGACGTGAGTCCCGTACTCTCCACACCTCTGGAGTCAAGATAACCTGGCTGATGACGGCTGATCGCCAGAAACAGGTCCTAGGATGCTTGATTCCGGTCCAGGTAAGACATGGCTTGGCAGTTCGGGCTGGACTGTTCCCATGAGGCACAGGGTTAAGGCTGATCTGCATATGGCCATGTCAGAACTGGGGTAGTCTTCAGTGCAAAAAAGTGATGGATTTAGGCCCAGATCTCTGTACTGGGGTGAACGTATGACATTGTTCTGCAGTCTGTCCATCAACTGTTATTTTTGCATTTGTCACCCCAAGTGGGACAGGTATGCTCAGACGTGAGTCCTGTGCTCTCCACACCATGGAGTCAAGCTATCCTGGCTGATGACGGCTGATAGCTGGAAACCGGTCCTAGGATCATAGATTTCGGTCAAGGGAAGACATGGCTTGGCAGTTTGGACTGGACTGTTCCCATGAGGCACAGGATCAAGGCTGATTTGCATATGGCCATGTCTGAACTGGGGTGGTATGGAGTGCAAAAAAACGATGGATTTAGGCCTAGATCTCTGTACTGGGGTGAATGTATGACATTGTTCTGCATTTTGTCTATCAACTGTTGTTTTTGAATTTGTCACCCGAGTGGGACGGGTATGTTCAGACGTGAGTCCCGTGCTCTCCACACCACTGGGGTCAAGCTATCCTAGCTGTTGACGGCTGATAGCCAGAAAACGGTCCTAGGATGCTTGATTCCGGTCCAGGGAAGACATGGCTTGGCAGTTCGGGCTGGAATGTTCACAAGAGGCACAGGGTCAAGGCTGATTTGCATGTGGCCATGTCTGAACTGGGGTGGTGTGGAGTGCAACAAAACGATGGATTTAGGCCCAGATCTCTGTACTGGGGTGAATTTATGACATTGTTCTGCATTCCGTCCATCAACTGTTGTTTTTGAATCTGTCACCCCGAGTGGGACGGGTATGCTCTACGTGAGTCCCGTGCTCTCCACACCACTGGAGGCAAGCTATCCTAGCTGTTGACGGCTGATAGCCAGAAACTGGTCCTAGAATGCTTGATTCCGGTCCAGGGAAGACATGGCTTGGCAGTTTGGACTGGACTGTTCCCATGAGGCACAGGGTCAAGGCTGATTTGCATATGGCCATGTCTGAACTGGGGTGGTATGGAGTGCAAAAAAACGATGGATTTAAAGATTAGATCTCTGTACTGGGGTGAATGTATGACATTGTTCTGCATTCTGTCTATCAACTGTTGTTTTTGCATTTGTCACCCCGAGTGGGACGGGTACGCTCAGATGTCAGTCCCGTGCTCTCCACACCACTGGAGGCAAGCTATCCTGGCATATGACAGCTGATAGCAAGAAACTGATCCTAGGATGCTTGTTTCTGGTCCAGGGAAGACATGGCTTGGTAGTTCGGGCTGGACTGTTCCCATGAGGCGCAGGGTCAAGGCTGATCTGTATATGGCCATGTCTGAACTGGGGTAGTGTGGAGTGCAAAAAGCGATGGATTTAAGCCCAGATCTCTGTACTGGAGTGAATGTATGGCATTGTTCTGCAGTCTGTCCATCCACTGTTATTTTTGAATTTGTCACCCAGAGTGGGACATTCAGGCATGAATGTTCCCATGAGGCACAGGGTCAAGGCTGATTTGCATATTACCATGTCTGAACTGGGGTGGTGTGGAGTGCAAAAAAACAATGGATTTAGGCCCAGATCTCTGTACTGGGGTGAATGTATGACATTGTTCTGCATTCTGTCCATCAACTGTTGTTTTTGCATTTGTCACCCCAAGTGGGATGGGTATGCTCAGACGTGAGTCCCGTGCTCTGCACACCACTGGAGTCAAGTTATCCTGGCTGATGACGGCTGATAGCCAGAAACCGGTCCTAGGATGCTTGATTCTGATCCAGGGAAGATGTGGCTTGGCAGTTCGGGCTGGACTGTTCACATGAGGCACAGGGTCAAGGCTGATTTGCATATGACCATGTCTGAACTGGGGTGGTGTGGAGTGCAACAAAAGATGGATTTAGGCCCAGATCTCTGTACTGGGGTGAATGTATGACATTGTTCTGCATTCTTTCCATCAACTGTTGTTTTTGAATTTGTCACCCCGAGTGGGACGGGTATGCTCAGACGTTAGTCCCGTGCTCTCCACACCACTGGAGTCCAGCTATCCTAGCTGTTGACGGCTGATAGCCAGAAACTGGTCCTAGGATGCTTCATTCCGGTCCAGGGAAGACATGGCTTGGCAGTTCGGAAAGGACTGTTCCCATGAGGCACAGGGTCAAGGCTGATTTGCATATAGCCATGTCTGAACTGGGGTGGTCTGGAGTGCAAAAAAACGATAGATTTAGGCCCAGATCTCTGTACTGGAGTGAATGTATGACATTGTTCTGCATTCTGTCCATCAACTGTTGTTATTGCATTTGTCACCCCGAGTGGGACGGGTATGCTCAGACGTGAGTTCTGTGCTATCCACACCACTGGAGTCAAGCTATCCTGGCTGATGATGGCTGATAGCCAGAAACCGGTCCTAGGATGCTTGATTCCGGTCCAGGGAAGACATGGCTTGACAGTTCGGGCTAGACTGTTCCCATGAGGCACAGGGTCAAGGCTGATTTGCATATGGCCATGTCTGAACTGGGGTGGCGTGGAGTGCAAAAAAATCGATGGATTTAGGCCCAGATCTCTGTACTGGGGTGAATGTATGACATTGTTCTGCATTCTGTCCAGCAACTGTTGTTTTTGCATTTGTCACCCCTAGTGGGACGGGTACGCTCAGATGTCAGTCCTGTGCTCTCCACACCACTGGAGGCAAGCTATCCTGGCATATGACGGCTGATAGCCAGAAACTGGTCCTAGGATGCTTGATTCCGGTCCAGGGAAGACATGGCTTGGTAGTTCGGGCTGGACTGTTCCCATGAGGCACAGGGTCAAGGCTAATCTGTATATGGCCATGTCTGAACTGGGGTGGTGTGGAGTGCAAAAAACCAATGGATTTAGGCCCAGATCTCTGTACTGGGGTGAATGTATGACATAGTTCCGCATTCTGTCCATCAACTGTTGTTTTTGCGTTTGTCACCCCGAGTGGGACGGGTATGCTCAGACGTGAGTCCCGTGCTCTGCACACCACTGGAGTCAAGCTATCCTGGCTGATGACGGCTGATAGCCAGAAACCGGTCCTAGGATGCTTGATTCCGATCCAGGGAATACGTGGCTTGGCAGTTCGGGCTGGACTGTTCACATGAGGCACAGGGTCAAGGCTGATTTGCATATGGCCATGTCTGAACTGGGGTGGTGTGGAGTGCAACATAAGATGGATTTAGGCCCAGATCTCTGTACTGGGGTAAATGTATGACATTGTTCTGCATTCTGTCCATCAACTGTTGTTTTTGAATTTGTCCCCCCGAGTGGGACGGGTATGCTCAGACGCGAGTCCCGTGCTCTCCACACCACTGGAGTCAAGCTATCCTAGCTGTTGACAGCTGATAGCCAGAAACTGGTCCTAGGATGCTTGATTCCGGTCCAGGGAAGACATGGCTTGGCAGTTCGGACAGGACTGTTCCCATGAGGCACAGGGTCAAGGCTGATTTGCATATAGCCATGTCTAAACTGGGGTGGTGTGGAGTGCAAAAAAACGATGGATTTAGGCCCAGATCTCTTTACTGGGGTGAATGTATGACATTGTTCTGCATTCTGTCCATCAACTGTTGTTTTTGCATTTGTCACCCCGAGTGGGACGGGTATGCTCAGACGTGAGTCCCGTACTCTCCACACCACTGGAGTCAACCTATCCTGACCTATGACGGCTGATAGACAGAAACCGGTCCTAGGATGCTTGATTCCGGTCCAGGGAAGACATGGCTTGGCAGTTCGGGCTGGACTGTTGCCATGAGGCACAGGGTCAAGGCTGATTTGCATATGGCCATGTCTGAACTGGGTTGGTGTGGAGTGCAAAAAAATGATGGATTTAGACCCAGATCTCTGTACTGGGGTGAATGTATGACATTGTTCTGCATTCTGTCCATCAACTGTTGTTTTTGCATTTGTCACCCCGAGTGGGACGGGTATGCTCAGACGTGAGTCCCGTACTCTCCAGACCTCTGGAGTCAAGATAACCTGGCTGATGACGGCTGATCGCCAGAAACAGGTCCTAGGATGCTTGATTCCGGTCCAGGTAAGACATGGCTTGGCAGTTCGGGCTGGACTGTTCCCATGAGGCACAGGGTTAAGGCTGATCTGCATATGGCCATGTCAGAACTGGGATAGTCTTCAGTGCAAAAAAGTGATGGATTTAGGCCCAGATCTCTGTACTGGGGTGAACGTATGACATTGTTCTGCAGTCTGTCCATCAACTGTTATTTTTGCATTTGTCACCCCAAGTGGGACAGGTATGCTCAGACGTGAGTCCTGTGCTCTCCACACCATGGAGTCAAGCTATCCTGGCTGATGACGGCTGATAGCTGGAAACCGGTCCTAGGATCATAGATTTCGGTCAAGGGAAGACATGGCTTGGCAGTTTGGACTGGACTGTTCCCATGAGGCACAGGATCAAGGCTGATTTGCATATGGCCATGTCTGAACTGGGGTGGTATGGAGTGCAAAAAAACGATGGATTTAGGCCTAGATCTCTGTACTGGGGTGAATGTATGACATTGTTCTGCATTTTGTCTATCAACTGTTGTTTTTGAATTTGTCACCCGAGTGGGACGGGTATGTTCAGACGTGAGTCCCGTGCTCTCCACACCACTGGGGTCAAGCTATCCTAGCTGTTGACGGCTGATAGCCAGAAAACGGTCCTAGGATGCTTGATTCCGCTCCAGGGAAGACGTGGCTTGGCAGTTCGGGCTGGAATGTTCACAAGAGGCACAGGGTCAAGGCTGATTTGCATATGGCCATGTTTGAACTGGGGTGGTGTGGAGTGCAAAAAAACGATGGATTTAGGCCCAGATCTCTGTACTGGGGTGAATTTATGACATTGTTCTGCATTCCGTCCATCAACTGTTGTTTTTGAATCTGTCACCCCGAGTGGGACGGGTATGCTCTACGTGAGTCCCGTGCTCTCCACACCACTGGAGGCAAGCTATCCTAGCTGTTGACGGCTGATAGCCAGAAACTGGTCCTAGGATGCTTGATTCCGGTCCAGGGAAGACATGGCTTGGCAGTTTGGACTGGACTGTTCCCATGAGGCACAGGGTCAAGGCTGATTTGCATATGGCCATGTCTGAACTGGGGTGGTATGGAGTGCAAAAAAACGATGGATTTAAAGACTAGATCTCTGTACTGGGGTGAATGTATGACATTGTTCTGCATTCTGTCTATCAACTGTTGTTTTTGAATTTGTCACCCGAGTGGGACGGGTATGCTCAGACGTGAGTCCCGTGCTCTCCACACCACTGGGGTCAAGCTATCCTAGCTGTTGACGGCTGATAGCCAGAAACCGGTCCTAGGATGCTTCATTCCGGTCCAGGGAAGACGTGGCTGTGCAGTTCGGGCTGGACTGTTCACATGAGGCACAGGGTCAAGGCTGATTTGCATATGGCCATGTCTGAACTGGGGTGGTGTGGAGTGCAAAAAAACAATGGATTTAGGCCCAGATCTCTGTACTGGGGTGAATGTATGACATTGTTCTGCATTCTGTCCATCAACTGTTGTTTTTGGATTTGTCATACCGAGTGGGACGGGTATGCTCAGACGTAAGTCCCGTGCTCTCCACACCACTGGAATAAAGCAATCCTAGCTGTTGATGGCTGATAGCCATAAACCGGTCCTAGGATGCTTGATTCCGGTACAGGGAAGACATGGCTGGGCAGTTCGGGCAAGACTGTTCCCATGAGGCACAGGGTCAAGGCTGATTTGCATATGGCCATGTCTGAACTGGGGTGGTGTGGAGTGCAAAAAATCAATGGATTTAGGCCCAGATCTCTGTACTGGGGTGAATGTATGACATTGTTCTGCATTCTGTCCAGCAACTGTTGTTTTTGCATTTGTCACCCCGAGTGGGACGGGTACGCTCAGATGTCAGTCCCGTGCTCTCCACACCACTGGAGGCAAGCTATCCTGCCATATGACGGCTGATAGCAAGAAACTGGTCCTAGGATGCTTGTTTCTGGTCCAGGGAAGACATGGCTGTGCAGTTCGGGCTGGACTGTTCCCATGAGGCACAGGGTCAAGGCTGATCTGTATATGGCCATGTATGAACTGGGGTAGTGTGGAGTGCAAAAAAGTGATGGATTTAAGCCCAGATCTCTGTACTGGAGTGAATGTATGGCCTTGTTCTGCAGTCTGTCCATCAACTGTTATTTTTGAATCTGTCACCCAGAGTGGGACATTCAGGCATGAATGTTCCCATGAGGCACAGGGTCAAGGCTGATTTGCATATGGCCATGTCTGAACTGGGGTGGTGTGGAGTGCAACAAAAGATGGATTTAGGCCCAGATCTCTGTACTGGGGTGAATGTATGACATTGTTCTGCATTCTGTCTATCAACTGTTGGTTTTTTAATCTGTCACCCGAGTGGGACGGGTATGCACTACGTGAGTCCCGTGCTCTCCACACCACTGGAGTCAAGCTATCCTAGCTGTTGACGGCTGATAGCCAGAAACTGGTCCTAGGATGCTTCATTCCGGTCCAGGGAAGACATGGCTTGGCAGTTCGGAAAGGACTGTTCCCATGAGGCACAGGGTCAAGGCTGATTTGCATATAGCCATGTCTGAACTGGGGTGGTGTGGAGGGCAAAAAAACGATGGATTTAGGCCCAGATCTCTTTACTGGGGTGAATGTATGACATTGTTCTGCATTCTGTCCATCAACTGTTGTTTTTGCATTTGTCACCCCGAGTGGGACGGGTGTGCTCAGACGTGAGTCCCGTGCTCTCCACACCACTGGAGTCAAGCTATCCTGGCCTATGACGGCTGATAGCTGGAAACCGGTCCTAGGATCAAAGATTTCGGTCCAGGGAAGACATGGCTTGGCAGTTTGGACTGGACTGTTCCCATGAGGCACAGGGTCAAGGCTGATTTGCATATGGCCATGTCTGAACTGGGTTGGTATGGAGTGCAAAAAAACAATGGATTTAGGCCTAGATCTCTGTACTGGGGTGAATGTATGACATTGTTCTGCATTCTGTCTATCAACTGTTGTTTTTTAATTTGTCACCCGAGTGGGACGGGTATGCTCAGACGTGAGTACCGTGCTCTCCACACCACTGGGGTCAAGCTATCCTAGCTGTTGACGGCTGATAGCCAGAAACCAGTCCTAGGATGCTTGATTCCGGTCCAGGGAAGACGTGGCTTGGCAGTTCGGGCTGGAATGTTCACAAGAGGCACAGGGTCAAGGCTGATTTGCATATGGCCATGTCTGAACTGGGGTGGTGTGGAGTGCAAAAAAACGATGGATTTAGGCCCAGATCGCTGTACTGGGGTGAATGTATGACATTGTTCTGCATTCTGTCCATCAACTGTTGTTTTTGAATATGTCATCCCGAGTGGGACGGGTATGCTCAGACGTAAGTCCCGTGCTCTCCACACCACTGGAATAAAGCAATCCTAGCTGTTGACGGCTGATAGCCATAAACCGGTCCTAGGATGCTTGATTCCGGTCCAGGGAAGACATGGCTTGGCAGTTTGGGCTAGACTGTTCCCATGAGCCACAGGGTCAAGGCTGATTTGCATATGGCCATGTCTGAACTGGGGTGGTGTGGATTGCAAAAAATTGATGGATTTAGGCCCAGATCTCTGTACTGGGGTGAATGTATGACATTGTTCTGCATTCTGTCCAGCAACTGTTGTTTTTGCATTTGTCACCCCGAGTGGGACGGGTACGCTCAGATGTCAGTCCCGTGCTCTCCACACCACTGGAGGCAAGCTATCCTGGCTGATTACGGCTGATAGCCAGAAACCGGTCCTAGGATGCTTGATTCTGATCCAGGGAAGACGTGGCTTGGCAGTTCGGGCTGGACTGTTCACATGAGGCACAGGGCCAAGGCTGATTTGCATATGGCCATGTCTGAACTGGGGTGGTGTGGAGTGCAACAAAAGATGGATTTAGGCCCAGATCTCTGTACTGGGGTGAATGTATGACATTGTTCTGCATTCTGTCCATCAACTGTTGTTTTTGAATTTGTCACCCCGAGTGGGACGGGTATGCTCAGAAGTTAGTCCCGTGCTCTCCACACCACTGGAGTTAAGCTATCCTAGCTGTTGACGGCTGATAGCCAGAAACTGGTCCTAGGATGCTTGATTCTGGTCCAGGGAAGACATGGCTTGGCAGTTCGGGCAGGACTGTTCCCATGAGGCACAGGGTCAAGGCTGATTTGCATATGGCCATGTCTGAACTGGGGTGGTGTGGAGTGCAAAAAAACGATGGATTTAGGCCCAGATCTCTGTACTGGGGTGAATGTATGACATTGTTCTGCATTCTGTCTATCAACTGTTGTTTTTGAATCTGTCACCCGAGTGGGACGGGTATGCACTACGTGAGTCCCGTGCTCTCCACACCACTGGGGTCAAGCTATCCTAGCTGTTGACGGCTGATAGCCAGAAACCGGTCCTAGGATGCTTGATTCCGGTCCAGGGAAGACGTGGCTTGGCAGTTCGGGCTGGAATGTTCACATGAGGCACAGGGTCAAGGCTGATTTGCATATGGCCATGTCTGAACTGGGGTGGTGTGGAGTGCAAAAAAACGATGGATTTAGGCCCAGATCTCTGTACTGGGGTGAATTTATGACATTGTTCTGCATTCTGTCCATCAACTGTTGTTTTTGAATCTGTCACCCCGAGTAGGACGGGTATGCTCAGACGTAAGTCCCGTGCTCTCCACACCACTGGAATAAAGCAATCCTAGCTGTTGACGGCTGATAGCCATAAACCGGTCCTAGGATGCTTGATTCCGGTACAGGGAAGACATGGCTTGGCAGTTCGAGCAAGATTGTTCCCATGAGGCACAGGGTCAAGGCTGATTTGCATATGGCCATGTCTGAACTGGGGTGGTGTGGAGTGCAAAAAATCAATGGATTTAGGCCCAGATCTCTGTACTGGGGTGAATGTATGACATTGTTCTGCATTCTGTCCAGCAACTGTTGTTTTTGCATTTGTCACCCCGAGTGGGACGGGTACGCTCAGATGTCAGTCCCGTGCTCTCCACACCACTGAAGGCAAGCTATCCTGCCATATGACGGCTGATAGCAAGAAACTGGTCCTAGGATGCTTGTTTCTGGTCCAGGGAAGACATGGCTGTGCAGTTCGGGCTGGACTGTTCCCATGAGGCACAGGGTCAAGGCTGATCTGTATATGGCCATGTCTGAACTGGGGTAGTGTGGAGTGCAAAAAAGCGATGGATTTAAGCCCAGATCTCTGTACTGGAGTGAATGTATGGCATTGTTCTGCAGTCTGTCCATCTACTGTTATTTTTGAATCTGTCACCCAGAGTGGGACATTCAGGCATGAATGTTCCCATGAGGCACAGGGTCAAGGCTGATTTGCATATGGCCATGTCTGAACTGGGGTGGTGTGGAGTGCAAAAAAACGATGGATTTAGGCCCAGATCGCTGTACTGGGGTGAATGTATGACATTGTTCTGCATTCTGTCCATCAACTGTTGTTTTTGAATATGTCATCCCGAGTGGGACGGGTATGCTCAGACGTAAGTCCTGTGCTCTCCACACCACTGGAATAAAGCAATCCTAGCTGTTGACGGCTGATAGCCATAAACCGGTCCTAGGATGCTTGATTCCGGTCCAGGGAAGACATGGCTTGGCAGTTTGGGCTAGACTGTTCCCATGAGGCACAGGGTCAAGGCTAATTTGCATATGGCCATGTCTGAACTGGGGTGGTGTGGAGTGCAACAAAAGATGGATTTAGGCCCAGATCTCTGTACTGGGGTGAATGTATGACATTGTTCTGCATTCTGTCCAGCAACTGTTGTTTTTGCATTTGTCACCCCGAGTGGGACGGGTACGCTCAGATGTCAGTCCCGTGCTCTCCACACCCCTGGAGGCAAGCTATCCTGGCTGATTACGGCTGATAGCCAGAAACCGGTCCTAGGATGCTTGATTCTGATCCAGGGAAGACGTGGCTTGGCAGTTCGGGCTGGACTGTTCACATGAGGCACAGGGCCAAGGCTGATTTGCATATGGCCACGTCTGAACTGGGGTGGTGTGGAGTGCAACAAAAGATGGATTTAGGCCCAGATCTCTGTACTGGGGTGAATGTATGACATTGTTCTGCATTCTGTCCATCAACTGTTGTTTTTGAATTTGTCACCCCGAGTGGGACGGGTATGCTCAGACGTTAGTCCCGTGCTCTCCACACCACTGGAGTCAAGCTATCCTAGCTGTTGACGGCTGATAGCCAGAAACTGGTCCTAGGATGCTTGATTCTGGTCCAGGGAAGACATGGCTTGGCAGTTCGGGCAGGACTGTCCCCATGAGGCACAGGGTCAAGGCTGATTTGCATATGGCCATGTCTGAACTGGGGTGGTGTGGAGTGCAAAAAAACGATGGATTTAGGCCCAGATCTCTGTACTGGGGTGAATGTATGACATTGTTCTGCATTCTGTCTATCAACTGTTGTTTTTGAATCTGTCACCCGAGTGGGACGGGTATGCACTACGTGAGTCCCGTGCTCTCCACACCACTGGAGTCAAGCTATCCTAGCTGTTGACGGCTGATAGCCAGAAACTGGTCCTAGGATGCTTCATTCCGGTCCAGGGAAGACATGGCTTGGCAGTTCGGAAAGGACTGTTCCCATGAGGCACAGGGTCAAGGCTGATTTGCATATAGCCATGTCTGAACTGGGGTGGTGTGGAGTGCAAAAAAACGATGGATTTAGGCCCAGATCTCCTTACTGGGGTGAATGTATGACATTGTTCTGCATTCTGTCCATCAGCTGTTGTTTTTGCATTTGTCACCCCGAGTGGGACGGGTGTGCTCAGACGTAAGTCCCGTGCTCTCCACACCACTGGAGTCAAGCTATCCTGGCCTATGACAGCTGATAGCCAGAAACCGGTCCTAGGATGCTTGATTCCGGTCCAGGGAAGACATGGCTTGGCAGTTCGGCCTGGACTGTTGCCATGAGGCACAGGGTCAAGGCTGATTTGCATATGGCCATGTCTGAACTGGGTTGGTGTGGAGTGCAAAAAAATGATGGATTTAGACCCAGATCTCTGTACTGGGGTGAATGTATGACATTGTTCTGCATTCTGTCCATCAACTGTTGTTTTTGCATTTGTCACCCCGAGTGGGACGGGTATGCTCAGACATAAGTCCCGTACTCTCCACACCTCTGGAGTCAAGATAACCTGGCTGATGACGGCTGATCGCCAGAAACAGGTCCTAGGATGCTTGATTCCGGTCCAGGTAAGACATGGCTTGGCAGTTCGGGCTGGACTGTTCCCATGAGGCACAGGGTTAAGGCTGATCTGCATATGGCCATGTCAGAACTGGGGTAGTCTTCAGTGCAAAAAAGTGATGGATTTAGGCCCAGATCTCTGTACTGGGGTGAACATATGACATTGTTCTGCAGTCTGTCCATCAACTGTTATTTTTGCATTTGTCACCCCAAGTGGGACAGGTATGCTCAGACGTGAGTCCTGTGCTCTCCACACCATGGAGTCAAGCTATCCTGGCTGATGACGGCTGATAGCTGGAAACCGGTCCTAGGATCATAGATTTCGGTCAAGGGAAGACATGGCTTGGCAGTTTGGACTGGACTGTTCCCATGAGGCACAGGATCAAGGCTGATTTGCATATGGCCATGTCTGAACTGGGGTGGTATGGAGTGCAAAAAAACGATGGATTTAGGCCTAGATCTCTGTACTGGGGTGAATGTATGACATTGTTCTGCATTCTGTCTATCAACTGTTGTTTTTGAATTTGTCACCCGAGTGGGACGGGTATGTTCAGACGTGAGTCCCGTGCTCTCCACACCACTGGGGTCAAGCTATCCTAGCTGTTGACGGCTGATAGCCAGAAACCGGTCCTAGGATGCTTGATTCCGGTCCAGGGAAGACGTGGCTTGGCAGTTCGGGCTGGAATGTTCACAAGAGGCACAGGGTCAAGGCTGATTTGCATATGGCCATGTCTGAACTGGGGTGGTGTGGAGTGCAAAAAAACGATGGATTTAGGCCCAGATCTCTGTACTGGGGTGAATTTATGACATTGTTCTGCATTCCGTCCATCAACTGTTGTTTTTGAATCTGTCACCCCGAGTGGGACGGGTATGCTCTACGTGAGTCCCGTGATCTCCACACCACTGGAGTTAAGCTATCCTAGCTGTTGACGGCTGATAGCCAGAAACTGGTCCTAGGATGCTTGATTCCGGTCCAGGGAAGACATGGCTTGGCAGTTTGGACTGGACTGTTCCCATGAGGCACAGGGTCTAGGCTGATTTGCATATGGCCATGTCTGAACTGGGGTGGTATGGAGTGCAAAAAAACGATGGATTTAAAGACTAGATCTCTGTACTGGGGTGAATGTATGACATTGTTCTGCATTCTGTCTATCAACTGTTGTTTTTGAATTTGTCACCCGAGTGGGACGGGTATGCTCAGACGTGAGTCCCGTGCTCTCCACACCACTGGGGTCAAGCTATCCTAGCTGTTGACGGCTGATAGCCAGAAACCGGTCCTAGGATGCTTCATTCCGGTCCAGGGAAGACGTGGCTGTGCAGTTCGGGCTGGACTGTTCACATGAGGCACAGGGTCAAGGCTGATTTGCATATGGCCATGTCTGAACTGGGGTGGTATGGAGTGCAAAAAAACGATGGATTTAGGCCCAGATCTCTGTACTGGGGTGAATGTATGACATTGTTCTGCATTCTGTCCATCAACTGTTGTTTTTGAATTTGTCATCCCGAGTGGGACGGGTATGCTCAGACGTAAGTCCCGTGCTCTCCACACCACTGGAATAAAGCAATCCTAGCTGTTGACGGCTGATAGCCATAAACCGGTCCTAGGATGCTTGATTCCGGTACAGGGAAGACATGGCTTGGCAGTTCGGGCAAGACTGTTCCCATGAGGCACAGGGTCAAGGCTGATTTGCATATGGCCATGTCTGAACTGGGGTGGTGTGGAGTGCAAAAAATCAATGGATTTAGGCCCAGATCTCTGTACTGGGGTGAATGTATGACATTGTTCTGCATTCTGTCCAGCAACTGTTGTTTTTGCATTTGTCACCCCGAGTGGGACGGGTACGCTCAGATGTCAGTCCCGTGCTCTCCACACCACTGGAGGCAAGCTATCCTGCCATATGACGGCTGATAGCAAGAAACTGGTCCTAGGATGCTTGTTTCTGGTCCAGGGAAGACATGGCTGTGCAGTTCGGGCTGGACTGTTCCCATGAGGCACAGGGTCAAGGCTGATCTGTATATGGCCATGTCTGAACTGGGGTAGTGTGGTGTGCAAAAAAGCGATGGATTTAAGCCCAGATCTCTGTACTGGAGTGAATGTATGGCATTGTTCTGCAGTCTGTCCATCAACTGTTATTTTTGAATCTGTCACCCAGAGTGGGACATTCAGGCATGAATGTTCCCATGAGGCACAGGGTCAAGGCTGATTTGCATATTACCATGTCTGAACTGGGGTGGTGTGGAGTGCAAAAAAAGAATGGATTTAGGCCCAGATCTCTGTACTGGGGTGAATGTATGACATTGTTCTGCATTCTGTCCATCAACTCTGGTTTTTGCATTTGTCACCCCGAGTGGGACGGGTATGCTCAGACGTGAGTCCCGTGCTCTGCACACCACTGGAGTCAAGCTATCCTGGCTGATGACGGCTGATAGCCAGAAACCGGTCCTAGGATGCTTGATTCTGATCCAGGGAAGACGTGGCTTGGCAGTTCGGGCTGGACTGTTCACATGAGGCACAGGGTCAAGGCTGATTTGCATATGGCCATGTCTGAACTGGGGTGGTGTGGAGTGCAACAAAAGATGGATTTAGGCCCAGATCTCTGTACTGGGGTGAATGTATGACATTGTTCTGCATTCTGTCCATCAACTGTTGTTTTTGAATTTGTCACCCCGAGTGGGACGGGTCTGCTCAGACGTTAGTCCCGTGCTCTCCACACCACTGGAGTCAAGCTATCCTAGCTGTTGACGGCTGATAGCCAGAAACTGGTCCTAGGATGCTTGATTCCGGTCCAGGGAAGACATGGCTTGGCAGTTCGGGCAGGACTGTTCCCATGAGGCACAGGGTCAAGGCTGATTTGCATATGGCCATGTCTGAACTGGGGTGGTGTGGAGTGCAAAAAAACCGATGGATTTAGGCCCAGATCTCTGTACTGGGGTGAATGTATGACATTGTTCTGCATTCTGTCTATCAACTGTTGTTTTTTAATCTGTCACCCGAGTGGGACGGGTATGCACTACGTGAGTCCCGTGCTCTCCACACCACTGGAGTCAAGCTATCCTAGCTGTTGACGGCTGATAGCCAGAAACTGGTCCTAGGATGCTTCATTCCGGTCCAGGGAAGACCTGGCTTGGCAGTTCGGAAAGGACTGTTCCCATGAGGCACAGGGTCAAGGCTGATTTGCATATAGCCATGTCTGAACTGGGGTGGTGTGGAGTGCAAAAAAACGATGGATTTAGGCCCAGATCTCTTTACTGGGGTGAATGTATGACATTGTTCTGCATTCTGTCCATCAACTGTTGTTTTTGCATTTGTCACCCCGAGTGGGACGGGTGTGCTCAGACGTGAGTCCCGTGCTCTCCACACCACTGGAGTCAAGCTATCCTGGCCTATGACGGCTGATAGCCAGAAACCGGTCCTAGGATGCTTGATTCCGGTCCAGGGAAGACATGGCTTGGCAGTTCGGAAAGGACTGTTCCCATGAGGCACAGGGTCAAGGCTGATTTGCATATAGCCATGTCTGAACTGGGGTGGTGTGGAGTGCAAAAAAACGATGGATTTAGGCCCAGATCTCTTTACTGGGGTGAATGTATGACATTGTTCTGCATTCTGTCCATCAACTGTTGTTTTTGCATTTGTCACCCCGAGTGGGACGGGTGTGCTCAGACGTGAGTCCCGTGCTCTCCTCACCACTGGAGTCAAGCTATCCTGGCCTATGACGGCTGATAGCCAGAAACCGGTCCTAGGATGCTTGATTCCGGTCCAGGGAAGACATGGCTTGGCAGTTCGGGCTTGACTGTTGCCATGAGGCACCGGGTCAAGGCTGATTTGCATATGGCCATGTCTGAACTGGGTTGGTGTGGAGTGCAAAAAAATTATGGATTTAGACCCAGATCTCTGTACTAGGGTGAATGTATGACATTGTTCTGCATTCTGTCCATCAACTGTTATTTTTGCATTTGTCACCCCGAGTGGGAGGGGTATGCACAGACGTGAGTCCCGTGCTCTCCACACCATGGAGTCAAGCTATCCTGGCTGATGACGGCTGATAGCTGGAAACCGGTCCTAGGATCATAGATTTCGGTCAGGGAAGACATGGCTTGGCAGTTTGGACTGGACTGTTCCCATCAGGCAGAGGGTCAAGACTGATTTGCATATGGCCATGTCTGAACTGGGGTGGTATGGAGTGCAAAAAAATGATGGATTTAGGCCTAGATCTCTGTACTGGGGTGAATGTATGACATTGTTCTGCATTCTGTCCACCAACTGTTGTTTTTGAATTTGTCACCCGAGTGGGACGGGAATGCTCAGACGTGAGTCCCGTGCTCTTCACACCACTGGGGTCAAGCTATCCTAGCTGTTGACGGCTGATAGCCAGAAACCGGTCCTAGGATACTTGATTCGGTCCAGGGAAGACGTGGCTTGGCAGTTCGGGCTGGACTGTTCACATGAGGCACAGGGTCAAGGCTGATTTGCATATGGCCATGTCTGAACTGGGGTAGTGTGGAGTGCAAAAAAACGATGGATTTAGGCCCCGATCTCTGTACTGGGGTGAATGTATGACATTGTTCTGCATTCTGTCCATCAACTGTTGTTTTTGAATTTTTCACCCCGAGTGGGAAGGGTATGCTCAGACTTGAGTCCCTTGCTCTCCACACCACTGGAGTCAAGCTATCCTGGCTTATGACGGCTGATAGCCAGAAACCGGTCCTAGGATGCTTGATTCCGGTCCAGGGAAGACATGGCTTGGCAGTTCGGGCTGGACTGTTCCCATGAGGCACAGGGTCAAGGCTGATTTGCATATGGCCATATCTCAATCAATCAATCAATCATGCCATTTGTATAGCGCACTACTCACCCGGGAGGGTCTCAAGGCGCTTGGGGGGAGGGGTATGCTACTGCTTGAACAGCCAGGTCTTGAGTTGTTTCCTGAAGGCGAGATGGTCCTGGGTCAGCCGAAGGTGGATGGGGAGGGAGTTCCAAGTCTTGGCAGCCAGGTAAGAGAAGGATCTTCCTCCGGCGGTGGCTCTACGGATGCGTGGTACGGCTGCGAGGGCGAGGCTGGTGGACCGTAGCTGGCGGGTGGGCGTGTAGAAGGTCAGGCGGTCATTGAGGTACTTGGGCCCCAGGTCGTGGAGAGACTTGTGTGCGTGGGTGAGGAGCCGGAACGTGATCCTCTTGTCGAAGGGGAGCCAGTGCAGGTTCCTCAGGTGGCTGGAGATGCGGCTGCGTTGGGGGACATCCAGGATGAGTCGGGCAGAGGCGTTCTGGATGCGCTGGAGTCTTTTCTGTAGCTTGGCTGTGGTTCCGGCATAGAGGGCGTTTCCGTATTCCAGTCGGCTGGTGACGAGTGTCTGGGTGACAGTCTTCCTGGTCTCGGTCGGGATCCAGCGGAAGATCTTGCGAAGCATACGCAGGGTGTTGAAGCACGATGAGGAGACAGCGTTGACTTGTCTGGTCATCGAGAGGGCGGGGTCCAGGATGAAGCCCAGGTTGCGTGCGTGGTCGGTTGGCTTGGGTGCGGTGCCCAGGGCTGGGGGCCACCAGGAGTCGTCCCAGGCGGAGGGCGAAGATCCCAGGATGAGGACTTCCGTCTTGTTTGAGTTCAGTTTCAGGCGGCTGTCCTTCATCCACTCGGCGACGTCTTTCATCCCTTCGTGTAGGCAGGTTCTGGCGGTGTCGGGGTCTCTGGTGAGGGAGAGGATCAGCTGGGTGTTGTCGGCGTAAGAGATGATGTTGAGGTTGTGCTGGCGTGCGATGGCTGCGCGAGGTTTCATGTAGATGTTGAAGAGGGTGGGGCTGAGTGAAGATCCTTGCGGGACGCCGCAGATGACTTCGGTGGCCTCGGAGCGGAACGGGGGAAGGCGGACTCTTTGTGTTCTTCCGGCGAGGAACGAGATGATCCACTCCAGTGCCTTCTCTTGGATACCGATGTTGCTGAGGCGCTGGACTAGGGTGCGGTGGCAGACCGTGTCGAACGCAGCGGAGAGGTCCAGGAGGATGAGGGCCACTGTTTCCCCCTTGTCGAGCAGGGTCCGGATGTCGTCGGTGGCTGCGATGAGGGCGGTCTCGGTGCTGTGGTTGGCTCTGAAGCCGGACTGCGAGGGGTCGAGGGATCCGTTCGTCTCGAGGAAGGTGGTCAGCTGTCTGTTGACGATCTTCTCGATGACTTTAGCAGGAAAAGGGAGGAGCGAGATGGGGCGGAAGTTTTTGAGATCGGTGGGGTCCGCTGTAGGTTTCTTCAGGAGGGCGCTGATCTCGGCGTGCTTCCAGCTCTCCGGGAAGGTGGCGGTGTTGAAGGAGGCGTTGATGATGTTCCGGGGTTGGGGTGCGATGGTGGAGTCGGCCTTGTTGAAGACGTGGTGTGGGCAGGGGTCGGTCGGTGATCCGGAGTGGATGGTGTTCATCGTGCGGGCTGTGTCTTTGGTGGTCACCGTGGTCCAGACGCGAAGGGTGGCGGTGGGGGGCGTTGGTTCGACGGTTGGGTGCGTGGGTGGGGCGCCGAAGCTGTTGTGGATGTCGGCGATCTTGCGGTGGAAGAACGAGGCGAGGGAGTCGCAGAGGTCTTGTGACGGAGTGATGTCGTTGGTGCCGCTGCTGGGGTTGGAGAACTCCTTGACGATAGTGAAGAGCTCTTTGCTGTCGTGGGCGTTGTTGTCCAGTCGTTCCTTCAGGGATTTCTTCTTGGTGGTGCGGATGAGCTGGTGGTGCTTGCGGGTAGCGTGTTTGAGGGCGGTCATTGTGTCGGTGGTCCGGTCGAGGAGCCAGGCTTTCTCGAGGGTGCGGCAGGTCTTCTTGGAGTCCTTGAGGTCGTCGGTGAACCAGGATGCCTTCTTGCTTCTGGGTCTGCTGGGAGGGTTCTTTAGTGGCGCGAGGTCGTCGGCGCAGGCGGTCAGCCACTGTGTGAAGTTGCGGGCTGCTTCGTTGGGGTCCGTTGTGTTGGCGGGTGGGCTCTGGCTGAGGGAGGTGGTGAGCTGGTCTGCGGTGATCTTGCTCCAATTCCTGTGAGGTACCTGTTGCGGGTGGTGGTGGGTCGTGGATCTTTTGAAGCTGAAGTGTACGCAGCTGTGGTCGGTCCAGTGGAGTCCGGTGGTGTGGCTGAAGGTGATGTACTTGCTGGAAGAGAAGACGGGATCAAGCGTGTGGCCGGCGTAGTGGGTGGGGGTGTTGACCAGTTGCTTGAGTCCGAGGTTGGCAAGGTTTTCCAGCAGGGCGGTGGTGTTGCGGTCCTTGTTGTTCTCCAGGTGGAAGTTGAGTTCCCCGAGGAGGATGTAGTCAGTGGAGGGGAGGGCGTGCGGGCTGCTGAAGTCTGTGATGTCTTCGCTGAATTGTGTGCGTGGTCCCGGGGGTCTGTAGACGAGGGTGCCTCTGAGGGTCGTCTTAGGGTCGGTGTGAATCTGGAAGTGGAGATGTTCGGCTGCGGCGAAGGAGTCGTTGGCGTCGGTCGTGATGCGTATGGTGTTCCTGTGGACGATGGCGATGCCACCTCCAGTCTGGTTGATGCGGTCCCTCCTGATGATCTTGTACCCGTCCGGGATGGCGATGGCGATGTCAGGTGCAGAGGAGGCGTTCATCCAGGTTTCGGTGAGGAAGGCGACGTCCGGTGATGTAGCGTCGAGGAGGTTCCAGAGTTCCACGGCGTGTCTGTGGACGGAGCGGGTGTTGATCAAGATGCACTTGAGGTGGTCGCTGCTGGTGTTTGTCTTGGCGGGTGCGGGGCAGGTTCGGAGGCAGGTGAACTTGCAGGTGCAGCAGGTGAAGGGTCCGTGGGTGCGTCTCGGGGTGGCTCGGCAGCAGGCGTGGGTCCGGTTGGCATTGAGTGCGTTGAGAGTGGCGGCGTCGTAGGTCAGTCGGGTCGTCTTGCCTCGGCGGGGAGGGCCAGGGGTCCTGGCGCTGGGCGCGGGCCAGGTGTGGACGGGCGCAGATGGGCTTACCTTTGGCGCACCTTTGGCGCTCAATCGGCGCTCCCGCTGCGCGCGTCCGCTGCGCGGTCGCTCTGGGGGCGTCATAAGTAAGGAGCCGGGAGGGAGGAGGAGCTGGGTGGCGGAAGCGGGGCGGCGAATGGAATCACAGGGGGGCGGGGCCGCAGGGAGGCAGCGGCGGGAAATTCCAAGACGCAGCGGGCAGCGGGAAATTCCCAGGAGCAGCGGGAAATTCCCAGGAGCAGCGGGCAGCGAGCGAAGGAATCTGCAGGCAGGAGGCGGCAAAGGCAGGCAGGAGCGGCAGCAGTGAGTGGGGCGACCAAGCCCTGTGGAGGGCTGAGCGGTATCTGAACTGGGGTGGTGTGGAGTGCAAAAAAATGATGGATTTAGGGCCAGATCTCTGTACTGGGGTGAATGTATGACATTGTTCTGCATTCTGTCTATCAACTGTTGTTTTTGCATTTGTCACCCCGAGTGGGACGGGTATGCTCAGACGTGAGTCCCGTGCTCTCCACACCACTGGAGTCAAGCTATCCTAGCTGTTGACGGCTGATAGCCAGAAACTGGTCCTAGGATGCTTGATTCCGGTCCATGGAAGACATGACTTGGCAGTTCGGGCAGGAATGTTCCCATGAGGCACAGGGTCAAGGCTGATTTGCATATTACCATGTCTGAACTGGGGTGGTGTGGAGTGCAAAAAAACAATGGATTTAGGCCCAGATCTCTGTACTGGGGTGAATGTATGACATTGTTCTGCATTCTGTCCATCAACTGTTGTTTTTGCATTTGTCACCCCGAGTGGGACGGGTATGCTCAGACGTGAGTCCCGTGCTCTGCACACCACTGGAGTCAAGCTATCCTGGCTGATGACGGCTGATAGCCAGAAACCTGTCCTAGGATGCTTGATTCTGATCCAGGGAAGACGTGGCTTGGCAGTTCGGGCTGGACTGTTGCCATGAGGCACAGGGTCAAGGCTGATTTGCATATGGCCATGTCTGAACTGGGGTGGTGTGGAGTGCAAAAAAATGATGGATTTAGACCCAGATCTCTGTACTGGGGTGAATGTATGACATTGTTCTGCATTCTGTCCATCAACTGTTGTTTTTGCATTTGTCACCCCGAGTGGGACGGGTATGCTCAGACGTGAGTCCCGTACTCTCCACACCTCTGGAGTCAAGATAACCTGGCTGATGACGGCTGATCGCCAGAAACAGGTCCTAGGATGCTTGATTCCGGTCCAGGTAAGAAATGGCTTGGGAGTTCGGGCTGGACTGTTGCCATGAGGCACAAGGTCAAGGCTGATTTGCATATGGCCATGTTAGAACTGGGGTGGTCTGGAGTGCAAAAAAGTGATGGATTTAGGCCCAGATCTCTGTACTGGGGTGAATGTATGACATTGTTCTGCATTCTGTCCATCAACTGTTATTTTTGCATTTGTCACCCCGAGTGGGACGGGTATGCTCAGACGTGAGTCCCGTGCTCTCCACACCATGGAGTCAAGCTATCCTTGCTGATGACGGCTGATAGCTGGAAACCGGTCCTAGGATCATAGATTTTGGTCCAGGGAAGACATGGCTTGGCAGTTTGGACTGGACTGTTCCCATCAGGCAGAGGGTCAAGGCTGATTTGCATATGGCCATGTCTGAACTGGGGTGGTATGGAGTGCAAAAAAACGATGGATTTAGGCCTAGATCTCTGTACTGGGGTGAATGTATGACATTGTTTTGCATTCTGTCCATCAACTGTTGTTTTTGAATTTGTCACCCGAGTGGGGCGGGTATGCTCAGACGTGAGTCCCGTGCTCTTCACACCACTGGGGTCAAGCTATCCTAGCTGTTGACGGCTGATAGCCAGAAACTGGTCCTAGGATGCTTGATTCCGGTCCAGGGAAGACGTGGCTTGGCAGTTCGGGCTGGACTGTTCACATGAGGCACAGGGTCAAGGCTGATTTGCATATGGCCATGTCTGAACTGGGGTAGTGTGGAGTGCAAAAAAACGATGGATTTAGGCCCCGATCTCTGTACTGGGGTGAATGTATAATATTGTTCTGCATTCTGTCCATCAACTGTTGTTTTGGAATTTTTCACCCCGAGTGGGACGGGTATGCTCAGACGTAAGTCCAGTGCTCTCCACACCACTGGAATAAAGCAATCCTAGCTGTTGACGGCTGATAGCCATAAACCGGTCCTAGGATGCTTGATTCCGGTCCAGGGTAGACATGGCTTGGCAGTTCGGACTGGATTGTTCCCATGAGGCACAGGGTCAAGGCTGATTTGCATATGGCCATGTCTGAACTGGGGTGGTGTGGAGTGCAAAAAAACAATGGATTTAGGCCCAGATCTCTGTACTGGGGTGAATGCATGACATTGTTCTGCATTCTGTCCATCAACTGTTGTTTTTGCATTTGTCACCCCGAGTGGGACGGGTATGCTCAGACTTGAGTCCCTTGCTTTCCACACCACTGGAGTCAAGCTATCCTGGCTTATGACGGCTGATAGCCAGAAACCGGTCCTAGGATGCTTGATTCCGGTCCAGGGAAGACATGGCTTGGCAGTTCGGGCTGGACTGTTCCCATGAGGCACAGGGTCAAGGCTGATTTCCATATGGCCATATCTGAACTGGGGTGGTGTGGAGTGCAAAAAAATGATGGATTTAGGACCAGATCTCTGTACTGGGGTGAATGTATGACATTGTTCTGCATTCTGTCTATCAACTGTTGTTTTTGCATTTGTCACCCCGAGTGGGACGGGTATGCTCAGACGTGAGTCCCGTACTCTCCACACCACTGGAGTCAAGCTATCCTAGCTGTTGACGGATGATAGCCAGAAACTGGTCCTAGGATGCTTGCTTCCGGTCCAGGGAAGACATGACTTGGCAGTTCGGGCAGGAATGTTCCCATGAGGCACAGGGTCAAGGCTGATTTGCATATGGCCATGTCTGAACTGGGGTGGTGTGGAGTGCAAAAAACGATGGATTTACGCCCAGATCTCTTTACTGGGGTGAATGTATGACATTGTTCTGCATTCTGTCCATCAACTGTTGTTTTTGCATTTGTCACCCCGCGAGGGACGGGTATGCTCAGACGTGAGTCCAGTGCTCTCCACACCACTGGAGTCAAGCTATCCTGGCTTATGACGGCTGATAGCCAGAAACCGGTCCTAGGATGCTTGATTCCGGTCCAGGGAAGACATGGCTTGGCAGTTTGGGCTGGACTGTTGCCATGAGGCACAGGGTCAAGGCTGATTTGCATATGGCCATGTCTGAACTGGGGTGGTGTGGAGGGCACAAAAACGATGGATTTACGCCCAGATCTCTTTACTGGGGTGAATGTATGACATTGTTCTGCATTCTGTCCATCAACTGTTGTTTTTGCATTTGTCACCCCGAGTGGGACGGGTATGCTCAGACGTGATTCCCGTACTCTCCACACCTCTGGAGTCAAGATAACCTGGCTGATGACGGCTGATCGCCAGAAACAGGTCCTAGGATGCTTGATTCCGGTCCAGGTAAGACATGGCTTGGCAGTTCGGGCTGGACTGTTCCCATGAGGCACAGGGTCAAGGCTGATCTGCATATGGCCATGTCAGAACTGGGGTGGTCTGGAGTGCAAAAAAGTGATGGATTTAGGCCCAGATCTCTGTACTGGGGTGAACGTATGACATTGTTCTGGAGTCTGTCCATCAACTGTTATTTTTGCATTTGTCACCCCGAGTGGGACGGGTATGCTCAGACGTGAGTCCCATGCTCTCCACACCATGGAGTCAAGCCATCCTAGCTGATGACGGCTGATAGCTGGAAACCGGTCCTAGGATTATAGATTTCGGTCCAGGGAAGACATGGCTTGGCAGTTTGGACTGGACTGTTCCCATCAGGCAGAGGGTCAAGGCTGATTTGCATATGGCCATGTCTGAACTGGGGTGATATGGAGTGCAAAAAAACAATGGATTTAGGCCTAGATCTCTGTACTGGGGTGAATGTATGACATTGTTCTGCATTCTGTCCATCAACTGTTGTTTTTGAATTTGTCACCCGAGTGGGACGGGTATGCTCAGACGTGAGTCCCGTGCTCTCCACACCACTGGGATCAAGCTATCCTAGCTGTTGACGGCTGATAGCCAGAAACCGGTCCTAGGATGCTTGATTCCGGTCCAGGGAAGACGTGGCTTGGCAGTTCGGGCGGGACTGTTCACATGAGGCACAGGATCAAGGCTGATTTGCATATGGCCATGTCTGAACTGGGGTGGTGTGGAGTGCAAAAAAACGATGGATTTAGGCCCCGATCTCTGTACTGGGGTGAATGTATGACATTGTTCTGCATTCTGTCCATCAACTGTTGTTTTTGAATTTGACACCCCGAGTGGGACGGGTATGCTCAGACGTGAGTCCCGTGCTCTCCACACCACTGGAATAAAGCAATCCTAGCTGTTGACGGCTGATAGCCATAAACAGGTCCTAGGATGCTTGATTCCGGTCCAGGGTAGACATGGCTTGGCAGTTCGGACTGGATTGATCCCATGAGGCACAGGGTCAAGGCTGATTTGCATATGGCCATGTCTGAACTGGGGTGGTGTGGATTGCAAAAAAACAATGGATTTAGGCCCAGATCTCTGTACTGGGGTGAATGCATGACATTGTTCTGCATTCTGTCCATCAACTGTTGTTTTTGCATTTGTCACCCCGAGTGGGACGGGTATGCTCAGACTTGAGTCCCTTGCTCTCCACACCACTGGAGTCAAGCAATCCTGGCTTATGATGGCTGATAGCCAGAAACCGGTCCTAGGATGCTTGATTCCGGTCCAGGGAAGACATGGCTTGGCAGTTCGGGCTGGACTGTTCCCATGAGGCACAGGGTCAAGGCTGATTTGCATATGTGAACTGGGGTGGTGTGGAGTGCAAAAAAACGATGGATTTAGGGCCAGATCTCTGTACTGGGGTGAATGTATGACATTGTTATGCATTCTGTCTATCAACTGTTGTTTTTGCATTTGTCACCCCGAGTGGGACGGGTATGCTCAGACGTGAGTCCCGTACTCTCCACACCTCTGGAGTCAAGCTAACCTGGCTGATGACGGCTGATAGCCTGCAACCGGTCCTAGAATGCTTGAGTCCGGTCGAGGGAAGACATGGCTTGGCAGTTCAGGCTGGACTGTTCCCATGAGGCACAGGGTCGAGGCTGATCTGTATATGGCCATGTCTGAACTGGGGTGGTGTGGAGTGCAAAAAAGCGATGGATTTAGGTCCAGATCTCTGTACTGGGGTGAATGTATGACATTGTTCTGCATTCTGTCCATCAACTGTTTTTTTAGTATTTGTCACCCCGAGTGGGACGGGTATGCTCAGACGTGAGTCCCGTGCTCTCCACACCACTGGAGTGAAGCTATCCTGGCTGATGACAGCTGATAGCCGGAAACCGGTCTTAGGATACTTGATTCCGGTTCAGGGAAGACACGGCTTGGCAGTTTGGACTTGACTGTTCCCATGAGGCACAGGGTCAAGGCTGATTTGCATATGGCCATGTCTTAACAGGGATGGTGTGGAGTGCAAAAAACAATGGATTTAGGCCCAGATCTCTGTACTGGGGTGAATGAATGACATTGTTCTGCATTCTGTCCATCAACTGTTGTTTTTGCATTTGTCACAACAAGTGCGACGGGTATGCTCGGACGTGACTCCCATGCTCTGCACACCACTGGAGTCAAGCTATCCTGGCTGATGACAGCTGATAGCCAGAAACCGGTGCTAGGATGCTTAATACCGGTCCAGGGAAGACGTGGCTTGGCAGTTCGGGCTGGACTGTTCACATGAGGCACAGGGTCAAGGCTGATTTGCATATGGCCATGTCTGAACTGGGGTGGTGTGGAGTGCAAAAAAACGATGGATTTAGGCCCAGATCTCTGTACTGGGGTGAATGTATGACATTGTTCTGCATTCTGTCCATCAACTGTTTTTTTTTAATTTGTCACCCCGAGTGGGACGGGTATGCTCAGACATGAGTCTTGTGCTCTCCACACCACTGGAGTCAAGCTATCCTAGCTGTTGCCGGCTGATAGCCAGAAAATGGTCCTAGGATGCTTGATTTCGGTCCAGGGAAGACGTGACTTGGCAGTTTGGGAAGGAATGTTCCCATGAGGCACAGGGTCAAGGCTGATTTGCATATGGCCATGTCTGAACTGGGGTGGCGTGGAGTGCAAAAAAAATGGATTTAGGCCCAGATCTCTGTACTGGGGTGAATGTATGACATTGGCCTCACCTTGGGGGTGACCAGGAGTGGACATTTCACAGGAAAGCCAGGAAGGGTTCCACAGCGGTATGAATACAGCGCTACGAGACCTCCGGGTAGAAGGCGCTATATAAATACAAACACACAAACACATTGTTCTGCAGTCTGTCCATCAACTGTTATTTTTGCATTTGTCACCCCGAGTGGGACGTTCAGTCAAGAATGTTCCCATGAGGCAAAGGGTCAAGGTTGATTTGCATATGTCTGAACTGGGGTGGTGTGGAGTGCAAAAAATCGATGGATTTAGGCCCAGATCTCTGTACTGGGGTGAATGTATGACATTGTTCTGCATTCTGTCCAGCAACTGTTGTTTTTGCATTTGTCAGCCCGAGTGGGACGGGTATGCTCAGATGTCAGTCCCGTCCTCTCCACACCACTGGAGGCAAGCTATCCTGGCTTATGACGGCTGATAGCCAGAAACTGGTCCTAGGATGCCTGATTCCGGTCTAGGGAAGACATCGCTTGGCAGTTCGGGCTGGACTGTTCCCATGAGGCACAGGGTCAAGGCTGATCTGTATATGGCCATGTCTGAACTGGGGTGGTGTGGAGTGCAAAAAAGCGATGGATTTAGGCGCAGATCTCTGTACTGGGGTGAACGTATGACATTGTTCTGCACTCTGTCCATCAACTGTTATTTTTGAATTCGTCACCCAGAGTGGGACATTCGGGCAGGAATGTCCCAATGAGGCACAGGATCAAGTATGATTTGCATATGGCCATGCCTGAACTGGGGTGGTGTGGAGTGCAAAAAAACAATGGTTTTAGTCACAGATCTCTGTACTGGGGTGAATGTATGACATTGTTCTGCATTCTGTCCATCAACTGTTGTTTTTTGCATTTGTCACCCCGAGTGGGACGGGTATGCTCAGACATGAGTCCTGTGCTCTCCACACCACTGGAGTCAAGCTATCCTGGCTGATGACGGCTGATAGCCAGAAACCGGTCCTAGGATGCTTGATTCCGGTCCCGGGAAGACATGGCTTTGCAGTTCGGGCTGGACTGCTCCCATGAGGCACAGGGTCAAGGCTGATTTGCATATGGCCATGTCTGAACTGGGGTGGTGTGGAGTGCAAAAAAATGATGGATGTAGGCCAAGATCTATGTACTGGGCTGAATGTATGACATTGTTCTGCATTCTGTCCATCAACTGTTGTTTTTGCATTTGTCACTCCGAGTGGGGCGGGTATGCTCAGACGTGAGTGAGTCCTGTGCTCTCCACACCACTGGAGTCAAGCTATCCTGGCTGATGACGGCTGATAGCCAGAAACCGGTCCTAGGATGCTTGATTCCGGTCCCGGGAAGACATGGCTTTGCAGTTCGGACTGGACTGTTCCCATGAGGCACAGGGTCAAGGCTGATTTGCATATGGCCATGTCTGAACTGGGATTGTGTGGAGTGCAAAGAAATGATTGATTTAGGCCCAGATCTCTGTACTGGGGTGAATGTATGACATTGTTCTGCATTCTGTCCATCAACTGTTGTTTTTGCATTTGTCACCCCGAGTGGGACGGGTATGCTCAGACGTGAGTCCCGTACTCTCCACACCTCTGGAGTCAAGATAACCTGGCTGATGACGGCTGATCGCCAGAAACAGGTCCTAGGATGCTTGATTCCGGTCCAGGTAAGACATGGCTTGGCAGTTCGGGCTGGACTGTTCCCATGATGCACAGGGTCAAGGCTGATTTGCATATGGCCATGTCTGAACTGGGGTGGTGTGGAGTGCAAAAAAATGATGGATTTAGGCCCAGATCTATGTACTGGGCTGAATGTATGACATTGTTCTGCATTCTGTCCATCAACTGTTGTTTTTGCATTTGTCACCCTGAGTGGGACGGGTATGCTCAGACGTGAGTCCCGTGCTCTCCACACCACTGGAGTCAAGCTATCCTGGCTGATGACGGCTGATAGCCAGAAACCGTTCCTAGGATGCTTGATTCTGGTCTAGGGAAGACATGGCTTGGCAGTTCGGACTGGACTGTTCCCATGAGGCACAGGGTCAAGGCTGATTTGCATATGGCCATGTCTGAACTGGGATGGTGTGGAGTGCAAAGAAATGATGGATTTAGGCCCAGATCTCTGTACTGGGGTGAATGTATGACATTGTTCTGCATTCTGTCCATCAACTGTTGTTTTTGCATTTGTCACCCAGAGTGGGACTGTTATGCTCAGACGTGAGTCCCGTGCTCTCCACACCACCGGAGTCAAGCTAACCTGGCTGATGACGGCTGATAGCCAGAAACCGGTCCTAGGATGCTTGAATCCAGTCCAGGGAAGACATGGCTTGGCAGTTCGGGCTGGAGTGTTCCCATGAGGCACAGGGTCAAAGCTGATTTGCATATGGCCATGTCTGAACTGGGTTGGTGTGGAGTCCAAAACAACGATGGATTTAGGCCCATATCTCTGTACTGAGATGAATGAATGACATTGTTCTGCATTCTGTCCATCAACTGTTGTTTTTGTATTTGTCACCCCGAGTTGGACGGGTATGCTCAGACGTGAGTCCCATGCTCTGCACATCACTGGAGTCAAGCTATGCTGGCTGATGACGGCTGATAGCCAGAAACCGGTCCTAGAATGCTTGATTCCGGTCCAGGGAAGACATGGCTTGGCAGTTCGGGCTGGACTGTTCCCATGAGGCACAGGGTCAAGGTTCATTTGCATATGGCCATGTCTGAAAACTTAGCAAGTTAAACATCCTAAAAAAGAAAGGTGATAGCACTCAGAACCAATATCCAGGAAAGCCAGTACACCAAGTAAAATCAACTGCCAATAAACAGATAAAACTGAAAGTGGCTACCCTCAATACTCGTTCCCTACAAAAACACCACCTTGAGGTCTTTGCCCTACTTCAGGATGGAGACATTGACATCTTGGCTTTCACGGAAACTTGGTTAGGGGAAACATCTACACCCGACATAATCTCCGCCCTACCGAGAGACTATGACGTCCTATGGCACAACCGTAGCGGTAACACAAGAGGGGGGGGAGTGGCCATTTTCTTCAAAAAACAGCTAACAGTCACTAAAATACTAGCAGAGAATAGTGACAATGCTGACCTTCTCGGCGTAAAAAGATCAACTCCACTGTTTAACGACCTCTTCCGCGAAATAGTGTCTGATCTCTGCACACGATACAAAAATGTACTGGTAGTGGGGGACTTTAACTACCACTGGGACCTATTACCCAAAGACCCTGTGGCCCACCAACTGGAGTCATTCATGAACACGCTAGGTCTCCATCAAATGGTCAAAGGCCCCACACACAATAAAGGACACACTCTAGACCTTGTCTGGACTTCTCAACCCCGGTCCAGACGTATAGACATCAGTCCTTGTGTGTGGTCTGACCACTTTCTTATCAGCTGCTGGATACCAACAGATACCCACCTGCCCAAACCCCCTCCCAAATGGAAAACGGTACGGAAAAGGAACTTAATTGAACCCACATTGCTAGTTTAAACCCTCCTCAGGTTCCCTCCCACCAAGGCTGTAAAGGGTAACCTAGATTTGGAATGCAAAACCTTCACGAACAGTCTACGAGCAGCGATAGACCATGTTGCACCCGAGAAAAGGGAAAGGATCAAAGATAAGGGAAAAAGGGGAACCTGGTTTAATAAATCATTAAGGGAAACAAAAACAGAGCTCCGCCACACAGAGAGGCGATGGCGTAAAACTAACGACCCAGCAGAGCGAGAAATCTATAAGACCCAATTCAATCTGTACAAAAAACAAATCACTGCTACCAAAGCAGAATACTATGAGAGTAGAATCACCACAGCGACCAACAGACAGAAGGAGACCTTCAGAATATTGAAGGAACTCAGCGAAGAGGCAGAGCAGAAACCAGAGGATGGCAGCATTGACTGCAACACATTCCAAGCTTTCTTTCTGCAGAAAGTGAGAGATATCCTCTCTGACATTGATAATATCTTGATTAACTATAGCCCCGCTCATCTGCCTCAGGAACCCCCCTCAGATCGTATGCTCACTAGCCTCCCCACACTGGACCCTGTTTCCCTCTGTCAAATCATGACTTGAATTAAAACAGGATCCCACTCAGACCCCTGCCCCCCCAAATGTTTCACAATGGCACTCCCTGCCTTGGAAAGCCATATCATGTCCATGCTCAACCACTCTCTGGAGACCGGGTATATGCCATCCAACCTAAAAGAAGCTAGAGTCATACCCCTTTTAAAGAAATCTGGGGCGGACGCGGACAATCTTAAAAACTATAGGCCCATATCCCAGCTACCCTTTCTCGCAAAAGTCCTGGAGCAACATGTCCTCAAATCGCTCTCTTCTTTCCTGGAGGATAACCAACTCCTCCACTCTCGCCAAGCAGGCTTCAGAGCACACCACAACACTGAACTGGTCATGTTGACGGTACTTGAAGAGCTTAGAACCATGGCTGACAGTAAAAAGCCCAGCGCCCTGATCCTATTGGACTTATCAGCGGCGTTTGATACTGTCAATCATGAGATACTACTGACCAGACTCTCAACCTTGGGCATTAATGGTCAAGCGCACCAATGTCTCAAATCCTTTCTATCTGGCCGGTCCCAAAGAATTCAGCAGGGTGAGCAGACATCAGAGAAAGGGTTGCTTAGTTGCGGCATCCCTCAAGGCTCCGCTCTGTCTCCACTACTTTTTAATATTTATCTGCAACCACTGATAGTAGCTCTAGCCAAAATGGACTGTAAAATATTCAACTACGCTGATGACACTCAACTCCTCCTCCGCATACACAACACCCCCCTTGCCCAGGCCCATGTCCAAAATGTGCTCAGATTTACAGTGAGTTGGATGTCAGCAAACTCACTGAAAATCAATCCAGACAAGACAGAGGTATTGGTCATCCCTTCTATTAACTCCCCCTGGAATGATCACTTCTGGCCCCAAGAGCTTGGTCCCACCCCTACCCCCGTGCCAGTCGTGAAGAGCCTTGGTTTAAAAATCGACTCAGAGCTCTCAATGGCCAATCAAGTTACCTCGGTGGTCAGTACATGTACCGGCCTGATCAGACAGTTGCAGAAACTCGCCGCCCCTCTTTTGACCACCACCTCACTACAAATTATAGTTTCGGCCACCATCGTTTCAAGGCTTGATTACGGCAATGCCTTATACATGGGCCTCCCTAATAAACTAGCTAACAGACTTCAGGTGGTTCTAAATAACGCAGCAAGACTGATCTTCAGGCTTCCTAGAAGTTCCCATGCCACCCCGTTACTACATAAACTACATTCGCTCCCCATTAGGCAGAGAGCGAAATTCAAGGGCCTCTGCATCATCCATAAATCAATCTATGGCCTTGCCCCAACTTATATAAAAGAACGCCTGGAGGCCTATGTGCCTGGCCGCACACTACGGTCTTCTAAGTCCTGTCGTCTATCCTGTCCCCGGTATAAGCTTACATCAAAAGGAGGCAGAGCCTTCTCTGTCTTAGCCCCCCAGCTCTGGAACGAGCTTCCTGAACGTCTCCGTAAGGAACCCTCCCTGCTTCGCTTCAGGAAACAGCTCAAAACTATCCTGTTCAGAGAATCACTTAGCACTGCTTAAACTCACGCGTCGACCCTGTGTCGTCTAGCTGCCCACCTTCTCCTTCCCTAGCACTGAGAAACCTGTTGGTGATTCAGTGCTGTACAAATGTCAATTAACAATAACAATATAAGAACCACGTCTGGAATCGAAAGTAGGCCTAGGGCCTAGGGAATCACTAGGGCTACACTAAACAACCAAAGGTTAGGAAGTAGGAGCCCCACGGGAGACGTGTGCAATGTCTATACACAGCGGTGAGTTACCATAGACTTTCTATGGGAAATGAAGAAGTTATAAAGTTACTGTTTAAGGGCACCTCCGGATGGACTACGACAAAACCCCTTTAGACTAGGACACTTCGAGAGTCAAGACCCATGGGAGCACCGGAGTACTCGTGTTACCTCACCCAGGGAAGCCGGGTGCATAGGTGCCTTTTGGTGCCGGGTTTCGGCGTCGTTTTCAATGGAGATCTGAAAAGAAGTGCTGCAGGAGACCAGAGGAAAAGTGTCCGGGTGGATCCAAGGATGGATCAAAGATCTGAAGAACTTGAAAGCAGAAGGGACAGAGTCTGGGCGACTAGCCAGTGACCAGGATTGAACCAGGCGATATTGCGTTGATCTCAGGTGAAGAGATGAAGCTTGTCTCTGCAGCCACGAGGTCCAGGAGGTGTTGATGCCAACCAGGAGTTGGATTCGAGCTGTTCCACAAAGGATCTAGTTGACTGCGGTGTTGGTATCCGGATTAGACCCAACAAGCCTTGGCAAACACAATCCACACAGAGGGTGAAGATTGGCTTTGGTGCAGACCAGCAAGGTCTGTGGCACTTCTCCTTTGCAGGGAAGCTGGAGCAAGCTTGGAGCAACCAGGAAAGCAGTTTAAGTTCAAAGGAAAGTCTTCAGGGGGTTCACTGGCCAACAGACTAAGAACCGGGAAGACACAAGCTGAAATGCAAGAGCAGGCCCCACGCTGCACTCGGGGAGTGTGGAGGGCTGAGCTTCGGTGCAAATAGTGCCCCACTCTGGGGCTTCTTGTCCCCCAATGCACAACTGTGAGTTACCTCAGGAGTCGATGCAGTTAGCAAAATGCAGGATGTCCAGGAGTTCCGGTCCCACGTCTCTCGTGTCCGCCACGGGTCTCAGCTTTGCTGGGATCGTCGAGCAGGGTCAGAGATGTTTGGAAGTCTGTGTTACTGGTGGTGCCTGTTTGCACAGGGTGGTCACTCCTTGACCACAAGGGAGATGTCTTCCGTCTTCCAGTCGAAATGGAACATCGAAGGTTCAGGATTTGTGTTTCAAAGTTTCATCCAGGGTAATCTAAAGTCCTAGGGACACAGCTCCCATACTTATACCAAGTTAAGGGGTGGGATTACCTGGGAGGTCCCTCCTATGGGTGGACCTGAGAACGGGGTGGTTACACTCCTTTCCCTTTGTCCAGTTTCATGCCAGAGCCGGGCTGGAGTGACCCAGCAACTGGTTTGAACCGGGCTATGCATGGAGCACCTTGTGTGCCCCAGGCAGTGTCTGGAAAATGCATTCTGAATGCAGCCCTCCCTGACCCAATACACTACAGCCTATCTGGGGAGATGCTGGCACCTCCCTGGACAGGAAACCTATTGTCCAGGCCTCCCCTGCCAGAGTTTAATCCCGCAGCAGGAGGTCAGACTTGTGTCTGTGGCAGCAGCATCAATTTTGTGATGCTGAGGCTCTGTTTAACTTTAACCGGGTTTACCAGTAACTACATGTCTTCTCCCTCTAGAAGGGTGGAATGCTACCCCGCCACCAGGACTGGCAGGGGGGGGGGGTAGTATTCCAAAATGTTTGACACCTTACACAACATGTTTTTATGAAGCCAAACCAAAGTTAGCATTAACCGTGAGGATTATAATGCACTTAAGAGTATATGGTATGGCTAGATCAACAGCTATAAGGAGATGGTTCCGAAAGCTGCAGAGGGGCTTAGCTCATGCTAGTGCACCCTCTCACATAAAACCAAGCACTCTGCCTCCAGGATTGATAAGACCTACCATAGGGGACGCGCTCAAGCAGAGACAGGCACTGACCTTTGTTGGCTCTGGCGGGAGAAGGAATCTGCAGCACCGGCCTGTAATGACCGTGACCTCGGAGGGGAGCGGAGCTGTTAGGACGCCAGGACACCCGCGAGGCCCAGGACTTCATTCCCCAGGGGGCCTTGCGGCGCGCAGAGCCTCTGACGCGGTGGTAGGGCGCCAGAGGCCATTAAGACCGGCCCGACCCTCCCGCGGCGCGAGACGCACGCGGGCGTGCCCGGGCAAATCCCAGGCCAAGGGCGGGCCCGTCCGTGCCCGTTTACAGGCCGGAAGAGGCTGGGCTGGGCCACTTCCCCAATGTTCCAGACACGAGACATTTCGAACTAATAAGTAAGGTACTGTCACTCCGCCGTATCTGGGACATATTGCCGTACATGTGGACTTTTGTTTTTGCCTTCTATATGATATAGCACTAAGGGCCAGATGTAGGAGCCTAAATACCGGTCGGTAACGGCCGATTTCGGCCGTTACCGACCGGTATTTAAGAATTGGCATGTAGGGGCATATTTTTACAGAATCGGTAAATTTACCGATTCGGTAAATTTACCGATTCTGTAAAATACCAAATCGGTATTTTTACCGATTCGGTAAATCCCAGATGTAGGTGGGACTCTTCTGAGTCCCAAAGGCCCTACAAATTCGGTACTTTACCACCCAATCCAATTGGGTGTTAAAATACAGAATTCAGGTGTGCATGCACATGTGTGCATGCACACCTAGCCATGTGACAGACAGACATGCCCTTAGGGCATGTCTGTGTGCCACATGGCGCACATGCCTATTTTTGGGGTGCCAGAGGGTGTCAAAGTGACACCCCCTGCACCATTGCAAAATTCGGTATTTACCGATTCGGTATTTACCGAATCGGTAAATACCGAATTTTAACGATTCGGTATTTCAACATCTGGAAATACCTACATCTCCCCCCTTCATATTTACCGATTCATAAATACCGAATCAGTAAAATTCGGTATTTATGAATCGGTAAATTCAGGTTACCTACATCTAGCCCTTGGCACCTAAAGTAAGCATTTTATTTGCACATAAGAAACCTTAAGGCTGCTAATCCAATTTGGACTGCGTAATTTGCACTTTGGTCTTTGCACACGAAAAGTAAATTTTAGACTTTCGTGATTACACTTTAAAAAATTTTAAACCAGTAACCACTAGGGGCCCCATATTCTCGGGTTTTTAAGTCTGTGTATTTATTTATTAGTTGGAGAAATATTGTGTGTATAGGTCCAAGGGCCCGACAAAGTGTTGAATTGAACTTGTGGGATCGGTTGTGTAAAAATGGGGAAGAGAAAGAAAACGGCAAGCCATACCCGAAAGCCCCGAGCAAACACAGGAAAGTAAACATGTCTTTATTGAACTATCTAACAGGGGCTGTGGGTGACATTGAGAGGCAGATTATCTCAGTAGAAGAAAAAACAACAAACGACTCTGTCATCTTGCCCCCGCAACATCAGGATGCGGCTAATAAAGGGATGAGTTAAACCAGCCTGACAGAGACAGAGGGGATCGTGACACTGGTCATAGACAGCCGTGTTAAAACTAATAATGGGTGTGTCCAGACAATTGATGATGATAGCTCAGCTGATGTGGCTGAAGCAAGCAAGTCAACCATAAGGAAAATTGGCTGTAACTTGCCCAAAGGAACGGTGACAACCAATAATCCTGGAGATTTAGCCCTGATACACCCAGTACCAGCTACTTCCCCTAGATCTATCAAGCCCCAACAAAAAAAGCTGCACGCAAAAACACAGGGGGGCAGGAACAAAACTACAAGGGATTCGGGCAGCCCAAAGGGGAGAAAAACAGTAACGATAACCCCTAGTCAGACAGGTTGAAGTGCTACAAGCCATAAAAAATCTTGAAGCATCCACACAACTATCAATTAACTCTTTAAGCTCAAGATTGGATAAGATCGAAGCCAGCGTAGATAAACTCCTTGGGGGCCTTCAGACAAATGCAAATGTCATGGATGCACCAAACCAGAATTCTCTGGGGAATAGTGTGCAACTTGCTAGGAACAATACTTTCACGATCTCCCCGAAAATTAAGAAAAAAGGTGAAACTGGAACACAGAGAGTTAATCACGAGCAACGAGTCACCACACCCACCACAGCCACCCCTTGGGCAAATAACCACATACCAATAGAAGATGGATCTATTTCTAAGACTCTAGGAGGGGAGGGTCAGAATTCAGGAGCTGAGTTAAGGGAGGGAATTAACAGCTATAGGCAGGCAAATAACATAGCAGGGGTCCCTGACAACGCCCAAAAACTCAACCTTCCTCCGGCGGCTACACCTTACACTATTATCTTAGTAAATGTTCCCAAACTATCACCTCACTTTGAAGAATCCTGGCCTGCTTTGAGGAACAAAACAATAGATTGGCTGGGTGAGAGGACAGGCTTAACTAATGACTTCTTTAAAGAGTTTAAAATGGTGAGTTGGGTGGCCTGGGTGGGCAAACGTGAGAAACTCCACAAAGGGCACTGTATAGTGCTGTCCCTAGGTGCACCGACCCTAGTCAGGGAAATACTAAGTAGAATAAATAGTGCAAATTTAACGGAAACTAGCATACAAGTCCTCCCCCTGGGATTTTTCTATCCACCCCAAAACACTAACATCTTGGCTAATTTCGATAGGACATGCTGGAGACAGGCGGAAATAGATTACTCAGTTCCAGTGATAAATAAATTTGGCCCCCTTAGTTCGCTGGATGGGATTGATTGACATCTAACCACCGGGTAAGGTTATGAACCCGGGAATCCAGTAAAACCTGATAACGGACTCAAGCAACTGGTAGACACCCCCACCCATTACGCCGGACACACGCTCGACCCGGTCTTCTCTTCCAGCAAGGACATCACCTTCAGCCACGCCACGGGACTCCACTGGACGGACCACAGCTGCGTCCACTTCAGCTTCAGAAGGACCACGCTCCACCATCACCAGCAACAGGTTCCCCGCAGAAGCTGGAACAAGATCACTGCAGACCAGCTCGCTACTTCCCTGAGCAAGAACCCTCCCACCAGCACAACGAACCCCAGCCAAGCGGCCACCAACCTCACGAAATGGATCAGCGACTGCGCAGACGACCTCCCCCCTCTGAAGACCCCGCCGAGCAGACCCAGCAGCAAGAAAGCCCCATGGTTTAACGACGAACTCGAGAGCTCCAAGAAGAACTGCAGAGCACTCGAGAAAACCTGGCGCAGAGACCCAACACCGGACAACATGACTGCCATCAAGCTCGCCACCCGAAAACACCTCCAACTGATCCACGCCACCAAGAAAAACGCATTCAAGGAACGATTGGACAACAACGCACACAACAGCAAGGAACTCTTCAACATCGTGAAAGAGCTCTCCAACCCCAACGCCGGAAACAACGACATCACCCCTTCGCAAGACCTCTGCAACTCCCTCGCCTCCTACTTCCACAACAAGATCGCGGACATACACAACAGCTTCAGCACTCAACCGACGCACACCACGACCGAACCACCGCCCCCTACCACCACCCTCCGCGCCTGGACCCCGATCAGCACCGAAGACACCATCCGCACGATGAACTCCATCCACTCCGGATCTCCGACAGACCCCTGCCCTCACCACGTCTTCAACAAGGCTGACGCTGTCATCGCACCCCACCTGCGGGACATCATCAACACCTCCTTCGACATCGCCACCTTCCCGGAGAGCTGGAAGCACGCCGAACTCAGCGCTCTACTTAAGAAACCATCAGCCGACCCCACCGACCTCAAGAACTACCGCTCTATCTCGCTGCTCCCGTTTCCGGCAAAAGTCATCGAGAAGACCGTCAACAAGCAACTGGCCGCCTTCCTTGAGATGAACGGCTCCCTCGACCTCTCGCAGTCTGGCTTCCGGGCCAACCACAGCACCGAGACCGCCCTGATCGCAGCTATCGATGACATCCGAGCCCTGCTCGACAACAGAGAAACAGCGGCCCTCATCCTCCTAGACCTCTCCGCGGCCTTCAACACTGTCTGCCACCATACCCTAGTACAGCGCCTCAGCAGCGTCGGAATCCAGGAGAAGGCACTGGAGTGGATCATCTCCTTCCTCGCCTGAAGGACACAGAGAGTCCGCCTCCCCCCGTTCAGATCGGAGGCCACCGAAGTCATCTGCGGCGTACCACAAGGATCATCGGTCAGCCCCACGCTGTTCAACATCTACATGAGCCCCCTCGCAGCCATCGCACGCCAGCACAACCTCAACATCATCTCCTACGCCGACGACACCCAGCTGATCATCTCCCTCACCAACGACCCCGCCACCGCCAAAGCCAACCTGCATGAAGGAATGACAGACGTAGCCAAATGGATGTCGAACAGCCGCCTGAAACTGAACTCGGACAAGACTGAAGTCCTCATCCTGGGATCCTCACCCTCCGCCTGGGACGGTTCCTGGTGGCCCCCCGCCCTGGGCAGCGCACCCAAAACAACAGACCACGCACGCAACTTGGGCTTCATCCTGGACTCCTCCATCTCCATGACCAGACAAGTCAACGCCGTCTCCTCGTCGTGCTTTAACATCCTGCGCATGCTACGTAAGATCTTCCGATGGATACCCACCGAGACCAGGAAGACGGTCACCCAGGCCCTCGTCACCAGCCATCTGGACTACGGCAACTCCCTCTACGCCGGAACCACCGCCAAACTCCAGAAGAGACTTCCGCGGATCCAGAACACCTCAGCACGACTCATCCTGGACATCCCCCTCCGCAGCCACATCTCCGGACACCTGAGAGACCTGCACTGGCTCCCGGTCAACAAGAGAATCACCTTCCGGCTCCTCACCCACGCACACAAAGCCCTACACAACCAAGGCCCAAGATACCTCAACAGCCGCCTCAACTTCTACGCTCCCAAACGCCAGCTTCGATCGACCAGCCACGCCCTCGCCGCCGTCCCCCGCATCCGAAGAGCCACCACAGGAGGAAGGTCCTTCTCCTACCTGGCCGCCAAGACTTGGAACTCCCTTCCGACCCACCTCCGCCTGACCCAAGACCACCTCGCCTTCAGGAAGCAGCTCAAGACCTGGCTGTTCGAGCAGTAGCGGACCCCCCCCCCCCCCCCCCCCAGCGCCTTGAGACCCTCCGGGTGAGTAGTGCGCTATATAAATGCTTTGATTGATTGATTGATTGATTGAACGCGGGCGACAAGATGACGCAGGTAGGAGATAAAGAGGCCGCAGTCGATTACACCTCAGCTTATAGCAGAGGCTCTCAGCTTTCAAATGAGAACACGAATAATGAGACAGAGCAACCTATAGATAATGAGGTTGAAGCAGAAAACATCTTAGATATTAGTAATGGTGCTCAGCCTTGTAAAAATAACACAAAAGGTACACTTAGAATCCTGTTTTGGAATGTGGCGGGCTAAAAAATAAGGCGGGTGACCAGACTTGGTTAGCTTATATTGATAAATTCGATGTTTTGTGTCTTCAAGAGACTTGGGCAATTGAAACCATCCACATAAATGGGTTTAAGACTTTCCATACACCTGCGATACAATCCCCTAGTGGCAGACCAAAAGGTGGACTATGTATTTATATTTCTAATCGACTGGCCACACATAAGTGTGTGATGGTTAACTCAGAAATATTTTACCAAATGGTATTTATCCAGATGGATAATTATAATGCCCTGTTTCTTAAAAACTTTAATAATAACATTGAACCAGCACATATAGGCTCAGTCTTGGCCAAACTATGTGATGATATGGCCAAGCCCGCTTTAAATGTTAATGTTGAAACCATACCCATTTGGGGGGGATATTTTAATACCAATCTGTGTCCAATGGCAGGTGGTGGAAATTGTGGGTTAACCCTAGATGATGCCGATCCTTCATTTCATTTCCAACATACCACTAAGGGCAATCAATTCAACGAGGTCTTGTTTAAACATGACCTGGGATTCTCTAACCGCATGTGCATCCCTAGCGTTGAGTTCGAAAACACATTTATTGGGAGAGGAACTCAATCACTCATAGATTTTATCATTATTCCTAATTGCCACGCGAGGTATGTGAAGGATTTCTTTACCCACCAAAATGTCATGAGTGACCACCGAGCTATTAGTGTGAACATAAACACCCCAAGTGGGGATCGCAGTAAGACCAGCAACAAGATAGCATGGGTACGGGATATAACGCTTGGGGAAAAAAATGGATATACTATCCGCTGGGGAAGTCAGGATTCCTCTAAATTGGGCAACGAAATAATAGCTAAAGCCGTTGACCCAATTTCAAATTGCCTAAGCGATAACCCGACCTATGATGACATTTTAACAGCTTTTCAAAACCTTACTGAGGTGGTAAAAACTATCCTTTTTAAAGATACCAAGCATTCCCAAAACAGAAACATAGGGTGGTTTGATAAAAATAGCTCCAAGTGTTTTAGCAGATTGAAAAAGGCACTGCACAGCTAAGTAAGAGACATGACTGTAATTAGGGAGTGCAGGAAATTATACCAGGCAGCCCATAAAAACAGGTTAAAAGAATTAAAAAATAAAGCCTGGGATGATCTTATTGAGGCGGCAGAGTCCAAGGATAGTACGAAATTCTGGGCCACGGTAAATGCACCCTTTCTTGCTAATAAAACGGACGAACCTACTATTGAGTTGGCAATTGAAGAGCAAGTATGGATTAATTTTTTCTCCACTGTTTACGCAAGAATAAATCCAGATGAGGGTAACCCTGAGAGACCGCAAATGGCGATCATCCAACAGCCCTTTTTTCCCATCAAACTTGACTTCTCATTTGAAGATGTCATTATGGCAGTCAATGCAAGTAAGAGTGGCAAGGCTGCCGGTCCTGACGGTATCCCCATCGATCTATTTCAATCCAACCTCGAGGTATGGGGCCCGATTTTAACAAGAGTTTTAAAAGCGTGTTGTGAAAGAAGCTTTATTTCAACATGGTCGGAATCCATCATTGTACCTATTTTTAAAAAGGGTGACCTAGAGAACCCAGCCTCTTATCGCCCGATATCCCTGTTGGATTCCCTAATGTAAGTATCGGGCAGAATTGTTTTAGAAAAACTACAGGGATGGACCGAAGAAAATAATGTGTTAAGCGAAGTCCAATATGGTTTTAAAGCTGGCCTAGGCACAAAGGAGCAGATTTTGAATTTAAGTATTTAAATGGATAAATATGTTAAAGCAAAGGGAGGTAATTTTTATTTGGCCTTTGTAGACCTCTCAGCGGCCTTTGATTGTGTAGTCCATGAGAAACTGTGGGGGATTTTCAACGATATGAAAGTTGACCCAGTTTTAATACAATATTTATGACAACTGTATACAGGAGCCACAGCAAAGGTTCGCTACGGCATTGAGGGCGAGTGCACTGCCCCGTTTAAAGTTGAACGTGGTGTAAGGCAGGGTTGTGTATTGGCACCTCTCCTGTTCTCATTATATACTAATGCACTGGAACAGGAGTTGGTGTCAAACACCAGGGACCCGCCACTAGTAAATTCCCTCCCAATTGCTTCTCTTTTGTATGCGGACGACGCCGGCCTCATGTCCCGTACCGAAATAGGACTACAAAGGGCCCTTAGGTTTTTACACAAGTTTTATGGCCAGTCTTGGGTTAAAATTGAACACAAAAAAAAAGCTTTGTGATGTCATGTGGTTATAGTAGAAAGAAGACCAGAAGCTTCCTAGCGGGGGGAAAAAAGGTGGAGATTACCACCGCATTTAGCTATTTGGGAGTGCTTTTTGACAAATCGGGCTCTTGGTCATCAGCCGTTAAGGCTAGGCCCCTACTTTTTATGAAATGGATCGCAGCACTTTTCAATTTCTCTAAAGAATTGGGGAGAAGGCCACCAGAGATACTGCTAAAAATATATTGTGCACGGTGTGTAAGTACTGCAATCTATGGGGCAGGTATCTGGGGTTTTCAAGATTGAAGTACTATCCAACGTATTGAAAACACTTTTTTGAGATCTCTGTTAAGTGTCCCAAATAGTACCCCCGTTTTTGACTGGCACTCAGAAATGGGGGTGATACACATCTCTGATTTGATCAAGGCACAACTGGTATTGTTACGGCACAGAATTTGGTCTACCGAGAATGCAAAACTAAATAGAGAAATAATGAAGGATTCAATGGAATTGGATAAGTCTTGCAAAATACCATGGTTGAAGTAAGTGGGAAATCTCATGCAGGATATTGGCCATCCAGAATATTATACTAAGCCTGACTGCATGAATCTTATAAAACGCAAAGACTTTAAAAAAATGGTGATGTTGCATCTAGAAGAAATCAGATTAGCATCTGAGCTAAACAAAACGACGGTGTTGAACCACCAACTGACCTGACAACTGTTTCCATACAACCTTATTTGCTGTGTGTACAGGGCGGATACAATAGATATCTTCCAACAAGATTCAGGTTCGGGATTTTCCACCACTTAACCTCATACCCAACTGTAAATGACTGGTCAAAAGTGCTATGCAAATGCCCATGCGACAATGCATCCAGTCAAAGCACAATGCAGGTAGTTTTATTCTGTAAATTATACAACAAAGAGAGGAGAAAAGGGTTAATACCTTTATTAAAGCAAGGCGGATGGAGACAATGTCACCCTGCTTTTATTTATCTACAGATGTTTGAAAATTACTACTGCATTGGGTCTATGGTGGGATTCCTAAAGAATGTTATGAGGACTAGAAAAGCTGTTAGCCACTGAATCACGTGACATTTGCCTAGATTTGTAACCCAAACGGAAGAATGAAATATCCTTGACTGACCGACCCTAGTCAGGGAAATACTAAGTAGAATAAATAGTGCAAATTTAACGGAAACTAGCATACAAGTCCTCCCCCTGGGATTTTTCTATCCACCCCAAAACACTAACATCTTGGCTGATTTCGATAGGACATGCTGGAGACAGGCGGAAATAGATTACTCAGTTCCAGTGATAAATAGATTTGGTCCCCTTAGTTCGCTGGATGGGATTGATTGACATCTAACCACCGGGGAAGGTTATGAACCCGGGAATCCAGTAAAACCTGATAACGCGGGCGACAAGATGACGCAGGTAGGAGATAAAGAGGCCGCAGTCGATTACACCTCAGCTTATAGCAGAGACTCTCAGCTTTCAAATGAGAACACGAATAATGAGACAGAGCAACCTATAGATAATGAGGTTGAAGCAGAAAACATCTTAGATATTAGTAATGGTGCTCAGCCTTGTAAAAATAACACAAAAGGTACACTTAGAATCCTGTTTTGGAACGTGGCGGGCTAAAAAATAAGGCGGGTGACCAGACTTGGTTAGCTTATATTGATAAATTTGATGTTTTGTGTCTTCAAGAGACTTGGGCAATTGAAACCATCCACATAAATGGGTTTAAGACTTTCCATACACCTGCAATACAATCCCCTAGTGGCAGACCAAAAGGTGGACTATGTATTTATATTTCTAATCGACTGGCCACACATAAGTGTGTGATGGTTAACTCAGAAATATTTTACCAAATGGTATTTATCCAGATGGATAATTATAATGCCCTGTTTCTTGTAAACTTTAATAATAACATTGAACCAGCACATATAGGCTCAGTCTTGGCCAAACTATGTGATGATATGGCCAAGCCCGCTTTAAATGTTAATGTTGAAACCATACCCATTTGGGGGGGAGATTTTAATACCAGTCTGTGTCCAATGGCAGGTGGTGGAAATTGTGGGTTAACCCTAGATGATGCCGATCCTTCATTTCATTTCCAACATACCACTAAGGGCAATCAATTCAACGAGGTCTTGTACATGACCTGGGATTCTCTAACCGCATGTGCATCCCTAGTGTTGAGTTCGAAAAGACATTTATTGGGAGAGGAACTCAATCACTCATAGATTTTATCATTATTCCTAATTGCCACACGAGGTATGTGAAGGATTTCTTTACCCACCAAAATGTCATGAGTGACCACCGGGCTATTAGTGTGAACATAAACACCCCAAGTGGGGATCGCAGTAAGACCAGCAACAAGATAGCATGGGTACGGGATATAACGCTTGGGAAAAAAAATGGATATACTATCCGCTGGGGAAGTCAGGATTCCTCTAAATTGGGCAACGAAATAATAGCTAAAGCCGTTGACCCAATTTCAAAATGCCTAAGCGATAACTCGTCCTATGATGACATTTTAACAGCTTTTCAAAACATTACTGAGGTGGTAAAAACTATCCTTTTTAAAGATACCAAGCGTTCCCAAAACAGAAACATAGGGTGGTTTGATAAAAATAGCTCCAAGTGTTTTATCAGATTGAAAAAGGCATTGCACAGCTAAGTAAGAGACATGACTGTAATTAGGGAGTGCAGGAAATTATACCAGGCAGCCCATAAAAACAGGTTAAAAGAATTAAAAAAATAAAGCCTGGGATGATCTTATTGAGGCAGCAGAGTCCAAGGATAGTACGAAATTCTGGGACACGGTAAATGCACCCTTTCTTGCTAATAAAACGGACGAACCTACTATTGAGTTGGCAATTGAAGAGCAAGTATGGATTCATTTTTTCTCCACTGTTTACGCAAGAATAAATCCAGATGAGGGTAACCCTGAGAGACCGCAAATGGCGATCATCCAACAGCCCTTTTTTCCCATCAAACTTGACTTCTCAATTGAAGATGTCATTATGGCAGTCAATGCAAGTAAGAGTGGCAAGGCTGCCGGTCCTGACGGTATCCCCATAGATCTATTTCAATCCAACCTCGAGGTATGGGGCCCAATTTTAACAAGAGTTTTAAAAGCGTGTTGCGAAAGAGGCTTTATTTCAACATGGTCGGAATCCATCATTGTACCTATTTTTAAAAAGGGTGACCGAGAGAACCCAGCCTCCTATCGCCCGATATCCCTGTTGGGTTCCCTAATGTAAGCATCGGGCAGAATTGTTTTAGAAAAACTACAGGGATGGACCGAAGAAAATAATGTGTTAAGCGAAGTCCAATATGGTTTTAGAGCTGGCCTAGGCACAAAGGAGCAGATTTTGAATTTAAGTATTTAAATTGATAAATATGTTAAAGCAAAGGGAGGTAATTTTTATTTGGCCTTTGTAGACCTCTCAGCGGCCTTTGATTGTGTAGTCCATGAGAAACTGTGGGGGATTTTCAACAATATGAAAGTTGACCCAGTTTTAATACAATATTTATGATAACTGTATACAGGAGCCACAGCAAAGGTTCGCTACGGCATTGAGGGCGAGTGCACTGCCCCGTTTAAAGTTGAACGTGGTGTAAGGCAGGGTTGTGTATTGGCACCTCTCCTGTTCTCATTATATACTAATGCACTGGAACAGGAGTTGGTGTCAAACACCAGGGACCCGCCACTAGTAAATTCCCTCCCAATTGCTTCTCTTTTGTATGCGGACGACGCCGTCCTCATGTCCCGTACCGAAATAGGACTACAAAGGGCCCTTAGTTTTTACACAAGTTTTATGGCCAGTCTTGGGTTAAAATTGAACACAAAAAAAAAGCTTTGTGATGTCATGTGGTTATAGTAGAAAGAAGACCAGAAGCTTCCTAGCGGGGGGAAAAAAGGTGGAGATTACCACCGCATTTAGCTATTTGGGAGTGCTTTTTGACAAATCGGGCTCCTGGTCATCAGCCGTTAAGGCTAGGCCCCTATTTTTTATGAAATCGATCGCAGCACTTTTCAATTTCTCTAAAAAATTGGGGAGAAGGCCACCAGAGATACTGCTAAAAATTTATTGTGCACGGTGTGTAAGTACTGCAATCTATGGGGCAGGTATCTGGGGTTTTCAAGATTGAAGTACTATCCAACGTATTGAAAACACTTTTTTGAGATCTCTGTTAAGTGTCCCAAATAGTACCCCCGTTTTTGACTGGCACTCAGAAATGGGGGTGATACACATCTCTGATTTGATCAAGGCACAACTGGTATTGTTACGGCACAGAATTTGGTCTACCGAGAATGCAAAACTAAATAGAGAAATAATGAAGGATTCAATGGAATTGTATAAGTCTTGCAAAATACCATGGATGAAGTAAGTGGGAAATCTCGTGCAGGATATTGGCCATCCAGAATATTATACTAAGCCTGACTGCATGAATCTTATAAAACGCAAAGACTTTAAAAAAATGGTGATGTTGCATCTAGAAGAAATCAGATTAGCATCTGAGCTAAACAAAACAACGGTGTTGAACCACCAACTGACCTGACAACTGTTTCCATACAACCTTATTTGCTGTGTGTACAGGGCGGATACGATAGATATCTTTCAACAAGATTCAGGTTCGGGATTTTCCACCACTTAACCTCATACCCAACTGTAAATGACTGGTCAAAAGTGCTATGCAAATGCCCATGCGACAATGCTTCCAGTCAAAGCACAATGCAGGTAGTTTTATTCTGTAAATTATACAACAAAGAGAGGAGAAGAGGGTTAATACCTTTATTAAAGCAAGCCGGATGGAGACAATGTCACCCTGCTTTTATTTATCTACAGATGTTTGAAAATTACTACTGCATTGGGTCTATGGTGGGATTCCTAAAGAATGTTATGAGGACTAGAAAAGCTGTTAGCCACTGAATCACGTGACATTTGCCTAGATTTGTAACCCAAACGGAAGAATGAAATATCCTTGACTTTTAAGCTTGACATCTTAATATGATTGTTGCTTATACCTGTGTATTTTTATCTATTGAATGAGAATGTATTATTGTATTATGAGTATGCTTTTATGATTTTAACTTTCAGAATCGAATAAAGCTCATTTTGATTTGATTTTGACTGATAGGTTACTATGTGTCTATATATAAGCTAGATATAAGTATACTATATCTAAGTAGGAGGTGATTACACCACCTTACCCAGTCTGTCTGAACAGACCTGTGGTGTCAGTTTGGAGGGCCAGCCAGGGGTGGCATAATACATGCTGCAGCCCCTGGTTGGCCTTGGATGCACCTATGCCTTGGGTACCTATGGTACACTATACAGGGGCTCACAAAGTTGGCCCAATACCCAATCTGGTATGTACCTAAATTACATGGTATCAATTTAGAGAGAGAACAGCTAGGCTGTGGTCCTGATTATCAGGGCCACAGCCAATCTGAAGTAAAAAAACAGAGTATCACATCAAAAAGAGGGGGTGACCATAGGAAGCAGACCCTACTCTCCTACACAACCCCCCAGCCCCCAAACGCAGAGACATTAAACTAACCTTGACCAGTTGAGTCTTCATGTTCTAAGTGGAAATATCTGGAGAGTCCATCTGCATTTGCAGGGTCAGTCCCAGCTCTATGTTCCACTGTAAAGTCCATCCCCTGTAGGGAAATGGACCACCTGAGTAGTTTGGGATTTTCACCCTTCATCTGATTTAGCCACAAGAGGGGATTATGGTCTGTCTGAATCTTGAAGTGAGTACCAAACAAGTATTGCCGCAGCTTCTTCAGAGCCCAAACCACAGCAAAGGACTCACTCTCAATAGCTGACCAACGTTTCTCTCTGCTAATAAAAGCTACTGGCAGGTCTTGGCCATCTTTATTCAATTGTGAAAGCACAGCCCCACTCCCAACTCAGAAGCATCTGCTGAACAATGAATTCTTTGGAGTATTCTGGACTTTGCAGAATAGGTGCAGTGCACATGGCCTGCATCACGTCATCAAATGCCATTTGACGGCTTACTGTCCACTGAACTTTCTTTGGCATTTTCTTGGAATTTAAGTCATTAAGGGGTGTCACAATGGAACTATACCTCTTGACAAATTTCCTGTAGTACCCAGTCAGGCCCAAGAATGCTCTGACCTGTGTCTTGGTGGTGGGAGCAGTCCAGTCCTTTATGGTCTGGATCTTGCTCTCCAGTGATTGAACCTGACATCCACCTACAAGGTGGCCCAGGTATACAACCTGACTCTGCTCTATCTGGCACTTGGTAGCCTTGATAGTTAGGCCTGCTTTTTGCAGGGTCTCCAAAACATTTTTCAGGTGGATCAGGTGATCTTCCCAAGTGGAGCTAAAGTCAGCAATATCATCAAGATAAGCTGCAGAGTAGTCATCCAGACCTGAGAGGACTTGGTTCACCAACCTTTGAAATGTGGCAGGTGCATTTTCCAGACCAAAGGGCATTACCACAAACTTATAATGTCCACCAGGGGTTGAAAATGCGGTCTTTGGCTTTGCATCATCAGATAGTCTGATCTGCCAGTAGCCAGCTGTCAGGTCAAAAGTACTAAAAAACTTGGCAGATGCCAATCTGTCTATGAGTTCATCTGCCCTGGGTATTGGATGGGCATCTGTCCTAGTGACAGCATTGAGACCTCTGTAATCCACGCAAAACCTCATCTCTCTCTTACCATCTTGGGTGTGAGGTTTAGGCACCAGGACTACTGGACTGGCCCAAGGGCTCTCTGAGGGCTCAATGACTCTCAACTCCAACATCCTTTGGTCCTCTGTCCTGATACAGTCCCTGACATGATCAGGTTGCCTGTAAATCTTACTTTTAACAGGCAGACTTTCCCCCAGTGACCACTTCATGAGTGCACCAGGTAGTCTGACTTGGAGTCAGTGAAAACATATGTCTGTAGGCCTACAGAACTTATATAGAGTCCATCTGCTGCTGATCAGTGAGGCTGCCTGCCAAGGCTACACCATCAACTGACCCATCATCAGGGTTCTAAGAAAGCAGGTCTGGGAGAGGGTCACTCTCTTCCTCCTGTCCTCCATCAGAAGCCATGAGTAAGCCCGTGTCAGCCCTGTCAACATATGGTTTCAGTCTGTTGACATGAAGCACCCTGTGGGGGCTTCTGGAAGTGCCAAGATCAACCAAATAGGTTACTTCTCCCTTCTGTTCAACAATAGTGTGAGGTCCACTCCACTTGTCTTGGAGAGCTGGTGGGGCCACTGGCTCCAACACCCACACTTTCTGCCCTGGCTGGTAAACAGTCAGCACAGCCTTTTGGTCATGCCAGGCTTTTTGTAATTCCTGACTGGCCTCAAGGTTTTTGGTGCCTTTTTCATGTACTCAGCCATCCTGGAGCGGAGACCAAGTACATAGTCCACAATGTCTTGTTTGGGAGCTTTGAGAGGTAACTCCCTTCCTTCCTTCACCAGACAAAGGGGTCCTCTTACAGGATCTCCAAACAAAAGTTCAAAAGGGCTGTAGCCAACCCCCTTTTGTGAGACCTCTCTGTAGGCAAATAAAAGGCAGGGCAGTAGGCTATCCATCTCCGCCTGAGCTTTTCAGAGAGACCCTTAATCATGCCTTTAAGGCCTTGTTGAATCTTTCAACTAGACCATTGCATTGTGGGTGATAGGGTGTGGTGAACTTATAGTTTACTCCACACTCCTTCCACATTGCAGTCAGGTATCCAGGCATGAAGTTTGCACCTCTGTCTGAGACAACCTCCTTATGGAAGCATACTCTTGAGAAAACTCCCAAGAGGGCTCTTGCCACAACAGGTGCTGTAGTGGTCCTAAGGGGAATAGCTTCTGGGTATCTGGTGGCATGATCCACTACCACCAGAATAAACCTGTGCCCAGATGCTGTTTGGGGATCCATTGGTCCAACAATATCAATCCCTACACGTTCAAAGGGAACCCCCACTACAGGTAGTGGTATTAGGGGGGCCTTTGTAGTGCCACCTGATTTGCCAGTGGCTTGGCAGGTGACACAGGAGCGACAAAACTCCTTTGTGTCTTCTGACATGTGAGGCCAGTGAAAGTGAGGGACAAGCCTGTCCCAAGTCTTGTTCTGACCAAGATGTCCTGCAAGGGGAATATCATGGGCTAGTGTCAAAAGGAAACCCCTGAATGCCAAAGGTATGGGAGAGGTGTGGCGCCGCGGCCAGGGCGACTGACGCTGGAATCTGGGGACCACGGTTCGATCCCCGGCTCCGGCGGCAGGTTAGCCCAGCACCATGTGACTCTGGGCAATAGCTCGCTTAATCTTCCCGACGGCCCCCAGCGCCTAGAGACCCTTACGGGTGATTGTGCGCTTTACAAATGTGGACTTTACTTTACTTTACTTTAGGTATAACCAACCTCGTAGAAGCACCAGGATTGGGGTCTCTAGCCTCTGAATACAGGAGCCCTTCTTCCCAATAGACACTATGGGTTCCACTAGCATTCCTTGCAGCCTCAGCAGCAGCTTGCTGTCTGAGGGGTTCAATAGAAGGGCAGTCCAACTCCGCCTGCCTCAGGTCTGCCCTTGAAGGTCCCCCTGTCCCAAGAAACTCAACTTGATCAGGTTCAAGCTCTTCTAGGACAGTTCCTTCTTGGGTCTCACAATCAGCTTCCTCAGAAGGCTGATCCTCATTCTGAGGCAAGGGGGAAGGCACTGCCTTAACCCTCCTGCTTCTCCTCCTGGTAGGCAACTGGTCCATTATTTCAGAATCCAGAGCCTGTTCAGTGTTGCAATTTTTGACCTGTGACCTGGTCACAGCAAGGACATGTGCTGAGATTCCTAACATTTCTGCATGGGTTCTATACTCCACTTCAGCCCAGGCTGAAGTCTCTAGGTCATTGCCAAGCAAGCATTCTACAGGGAGGTCTGAGCTAACAACAACCTTCTTTAGGCCAGTTACCCCTCCCCAGGAAAAATTAACAACTGCCATACTATGTGTGGTAGTGACATTGCTACCATTGGTCACTAGGTAATCCTCACCTAGTATTGTCTGTCCAGGGTTCACAAAGCTGGGTGTCACCATTGTGACACTAGCACATGTGTCCCTGTAGGCCTGAGCCACTTTATCATTAATTAAAGGAGTCTGTCTGTACTTGCCCAAGTTACTGGGACTCACAGTAGAGGACATAGGTATGTCCACATCACAGATCAGGACAGCTTGAGATGGTATTATGACTAGGCCAGAATCCATCTCCGTTCCCAGGGTTAACCCTACTACACCCTTCAGTTGAGAACCACCACTATTAGCTGTACTAGGGGGAACAGTTGCCTTAGGGGCAATGGTGGCTGGAGCTGCTTCCTTCTTGGTGCATTCACTGGTCCAGTGAGTATTTACCTTACATACTTTGCACCATGTTTTCTTAGGACCTTCTTTCTCTCCTGGTCTTTTGCTTTCTCCCCACCCTTTTGGTCTTGCTTCTTCTGATCACCACCTTGGTTCTGTACCTTCTGCTTCACCCTGGTTCTGACCCATTTGTCTGCCTTCTTACCGACTTCTTGAGGAGAGGTCAAATCAGAGTCAACCAAGTGCTGATGCAATAACTGGTTCTGAAAATCATTAATAATCTGTTCTCTCATTATAAGGTTATACAATCCTGCATAGTCACTTACTTTACTGCCCAGTAACCAGCCTTCCAGAGCCTTAGCAGCACAATCTACAAAGTCAGTCCAGTCCCGAGTCTGTGTCTTTTGGGTGTCTCTGAACAGCAACCTGTACTGCTCAGTGGTTAAGCCAAACCCATCTATCAGAGCACTCTTCAGGACAGTGTAGTTGTCAGCATCCTGTTCCGTAACTGTTAGGAGCTTTTTTCTGCCTTTGTCTGCAAAGGAGAGCCACACAATTGCTGCCCACTGACTCTGGGGTACCTGCTGTATTTTGCAGGCCCTCTCCAAATCAGTTATCCATTTGTGGATGTCATCCCACTCTCAGTGGCGTAACGATACTTGAGGGGCCCCCCCTGCAAAGCACATGGAGGGGGGACCCCCACCAGCTGCCCGGCCCACCACCTACAGTGTATCATGTCGACATCTCAGTCCAGAAATTCCTCAAGTTAAAGTCACAAGTGGTAGAATTACCGAGTTTATCACAGATAGGTATATAGACACATTGCTCCTCGTAGAATGCTCTGAGGCATTTGATAAAGGCAGATCTAGTTTTGGGGGGGTGACTGGCCAAACAGCCGGAATGTCTTTCAGGAATAACTAATAAATGACTGAGACATACGTGAAAAATGAGAGCCTAGTAAAAATGATAACAGCCAAACTTAAAACCACATTAAAGACTTTAGTATGTCACCTATGACGTAATAAAGGATTTAGTTAGACAATGATCAACTAAAGTCGATAAACAAGTTTAAGGGGTAAGCGAATTAAGGAAACATTGCCTATCACAGGGATCATGATGTTCATCAATATATACTGACTCCGTTAGAGCCCCGATGTGAGATTAGACAACCATAAGTAGAAATAGTAAAATATAGATCTAGTTTGGAAAGGCTTTCACTTTGCTTGTAGAATGATCTATTAATTTACATCATATGCGGGCGAATTTGCTTCAGGTGTTTGACCGGCATGAGATGGAGAGTGGGTATGTACTGCCCTACACTGTGTTTTACTTTTATTGCCGGCCGGGCCCCAGCCGCCCCACCATAATGCCCTCCCTGATTCCAAATTATCTGATTACTACCCGCCACCCACTGAGACTCCGATGGTCCTTAGGGGTGGGACAAGGTGGATGCTCCCTCATTGTCAAGGGCCTATGCTGACCCAGAGCTTATAAGAGCAAATCCAGGACTGGATTAAAAAGCGAAACCACTGATGGATCTTGTAGGACCGAGGTGACTGCACACATTCTTGATATAGCTCGCACATGCCATGGAAGATGCAGCAAGATACTTAACATCTGCACGCCCTTTGTGAGAAGAGGGAAGTGTAATGCAGCGGGGGACATTTAAATCCCACCACCCCACATGCTACTCGAATAGAGAGGGCTGGCAATAGAAGCTTAATGGGGAACGACCCAATACTATCTCTTTGGTAATTCCAAGGAACTTCTGTAAAAAAGACACACTTGCAGACAAAATAGCCCTGGCAACAATCATTAATGGATATGGGTGAGCAACAGCCAGCGAGAGCAATATGGCTGCATTATGAGGTTGCTCACAATTATGCTGGCGAGGGCGGGACCATTTTTAATCACAACGTCATTGCTGTGCCAATATCCGAAACTTTTGTGTGACCATTTTCGAGTCAAATGCTACACATTTGTCTTTTGTATTTTTATTCACCCCTTAGCCATCTACAAGTTGTAGCCCATCCATCTTTACCCATCCAAATACACCCCCCAAATGACCCATCTTCCCACCCACTTATCCAACCCCATCTATTCATGCATCCAAACCCTTTATCCATCAAACTAGCAAAACCCATTCATCTATTCATCCACCCAGCCATTCAGCCAACCTAACACATCAATCCAACTGTTCATCCATTCCCACCCATCCATCCTCTTGCATCGAAACACATATCAAACCAAGACCATCTGTCCATATTACCATCCATTAATTTACTCATCTACCCACTCATCTCTCTAGATACAAGCTGTGAGCAAAAGATAAGCCTTTCGCAGGCACAATAGAAAACTGGGAGATTTTCAGAGCAGCCTAGTTTTTATTCCACCCATGCCTGATTCTTCCACTGCACCTCTCCCTGCCTCTTAGCTCACAGCTGGGATTATTTTTATCCCGATTCCTGCTTTTATCACTGCTGCTGTCGTATCCTTCTCTTCCTGCTTCTTTCTTTGTAGTTGTCTGCCTTTCTCTCTATTGCACTGTGTCAATCGTTGGAAATGAAAATTAATTCTGGATGCCCAAATATTGAATGCCCAAGTCTACAACAAGCATCCACCAGCACAAATTAAGCATGTTTGCCTGAGAAACGACTGACCCTGTCCCGACCCTCACAAGCTTTCAGAGACACTGATCTTTTCAGAAAATGTTCCAGTTTTGAGACAGGCTAGCCCGCCGCTGATCTCTGCTTATTCTTAGGCCTTAGTATTACTTCCTTGGACTCTACACCCACCCCCGTGTCTTGTGATGCAGGAGGAGAGGCCTCTCACTACTCAACATCAACACTGGATGCAGTGGTGACATAATGAACACCGCACTCCTCAGAATGCGTAAGCCCGACTAGAACTAGCGAATTTTATGGGTTTACAGGTTCTACACAGATCATTTCAAAGCAATAACATCTATCTAACTTAATGTCTTTGTGGACAATGGTTATTTCATAATACATTTTTATATGAGTAAACAATTACAACTTCCCATAAAGTTTTTTCAGTAATGGTTTTAACTACTTTGGTCATTTTTCAATGCAGCCACTAGTTTCGGGCCAGCCTTTGCCCAAGTTCTTTGCACCCTGAGTCCACAAGGCCATTGTCGAAGAGTACAATCTTCAGGCACCCCCTGCACCCAATTCCCTAGCTCCCTATCAATATGGGTATAGACTCCCCTCCTAATGATGTCCCACGGAGGAATCACTGAAATTATATCGACCACAAAAATATCGAGATACAAAAATATCGAGGAAAAAATATCGAGGGACAAAATATCGACTGGCTATCTTCAAACAGGTAAGTACTAAAATATCGACTCAAAAATATCGAGTTACAAAAATAGAGACTGTCAAAATATCGTTTTTTTTAAATGTCTTTAAATTAAGTTAAAACTAATATAATAATAAATATATTTAATATAAACTTAGTTAAAATTATTAAATAAATGTAATATTGATAAATAATTAATGTTAATTAAAAAAAATATAACAAAAATAATACATATATATATATATATAAAATCATATTATTAAATAAACATATATAATATTTTACCGTAGCATAGCAAAATGGTTAAAATTTATTGTAACAACTCTACTGAGTTCAACAGTAGCAAAAGCGTTGGATAGCGTAGGGGTTAAAATTACTATTCCCACTCCAGTGGGTGCAACAGTAGTGAAAGCGTTGGATAGCCTAGGGGTTAAAATTACTATTCCCACTCCAGTGGGTGCAACAGTAGGGAAAACGTTGGATAGCGTAGGGGTAAAAATTACTATTCCCACTCCAAAGAGTGCAACAGTAGGGAAATTGCTGGATAGCGTAGGGGTTAAAATTACTATTCCCACTCCAGTGGGTGCAACAGTAGGGAAAGGGCTGGCTAGCGTAGGGGTTAAAATTACTATTCCCACTCCAGTGGGTGCAACAGTAGGGAAAGCGCTGGATAGCGTAGGGGTTAAAATTACTATTCCCACTCCAGTGGGTGCAACATTAGGGAAAGCGCTGGATAGCGTAGGGGTAAAAATTACTATTCCCACTCCAGTGGGTGCAACAGTAGGGAAAGCGCTGGATAGCGTAGGGGTAAAGATTACTATTCCCACTCCAGTGGGTGCAACAGTAGGGAAAGCGTTGGATAGCGTAGGGGTAAAAAATACTATTCCCACTCCAAAGAGTGCAACAGTAGGGAAAGCGCTGGATAGCGTAGGGGTTAAAATTACTATTCCCACTCCAGTGGGTGCCACAGTAGGGAAAGCGCTGGATAGCGTAGGGGTTAAAATTACTATTCCCAATCCAGTGGGTGCAACAGTAGGGAAAGCGCTGGATAGCGTAGGAGTTAAAATTACTATTCCCACTCCAGTGGGTGCCACAGTAGGGAAAGCGCTGGATAGCGTAGGGGTTAAAATTACTATTCCCACTCCAGTGGGTGCAACAGTAGGGAAAGCGCTGGATAGCGTAGGGGTTACAATTACTATTCCCACTCCAGTGGGTGCAACAGTAGGGAAAGCGCTGGATAGCTTAGGGGTAAAGATTACTATTCCCACTCCAGTGGGTGCAACAGTAGGGAAAGCGTTGGATAGCGTAGGGGTTAAAATTACTATTCCCACTCCAGTGGGTGCAACAGTAGGGAAAGCGTTGGATAGCGTAGGGGTAAAAATTACTATTCCCACTCCAGTGAGTGCAACAGTAGAAAAAGTAAAAACTTCATAAATAAATATAATTAATAGAAATATTATTACCAAATAAATTTAATTTCCTATACCAATTACTTTTATTTACCAATTAAAATTTAATTAATGGACAATTATTAATTAATTAACAATTATTATTAATTTACATAATTCATTAATTATAATTAAATTACTTCCCACCCTATTCCCCTATAAACCCACAACCCACTACAGAAAATAATTTACTAAAAATTAATGATTTATCAATTAATCAATTATTATTAATTACCAATTATATTTTAATTAATTACCAATTAATTATTATTAAAAAAGTATTATTAATTTACATAATTATTTAATTATAATTAAATTACTTCCCACCCTATTCCCCTATAAACCCACAACCCGCTACAGAAAATAATTTACTAAAAATTAATTATTTATCAATTAATCAATTATTATTAATTACCAATTATATTTTAATTAATTACCAATTAATAATTAATTAACAAGTCTTATTAATTTACATAATTAATTAATTATATTTAAATTACTTCCCAACCTATTCCCCTATAAACCCACAACCCGCTACAAAAAATAATTTACTAAAAATTAATTATTTATCAATTAATCAATTATTATTAATTACCAATTATATTTTAATTAATTACTTATTAATAATTAATTAACAATTATTATTAATTTACATAATTAATTAATTATATTTAAATTACTTCCCACCCTATTCCCCTATAAACCCACAACCCGCTACAGATTTATATTACACAATTATTACAAATTATTAAAAACGTACCTTATTTTCGATTTTTTTTTGGTCTATATTCTATCTAGTCGATATTATGTCTAGTCTATATTTTTGATTCGATATTTTGGCAATTAATATCGATATAACTCGATATTTTTGTAGTCTATATTATGTCTAGTCGATATTTTGTCTAGTCTATATTTTTACCTCGATATTATGTCCAATCGATATTTTGGAATCGATATTATGTCTGTGTACCCCCACAGAGCCTACTACATGCAGTGTCCTTGTGCAGTGTGGCATTTAGCCACACCCTAAACTAACTTTTACTGCCACTGGACCCCATGGGGCATCGCCTTCAGCCCTGCACACCACACTCTAGGCATCATCCACCTGCAGCAAATAATGGAGCAAATATTGTTTTCATGAGCGAATTATTGGAGTTAATGGTAATAAGCAATGTCACCATTGATGTCCTCTCCAAACTAAAGTTTGATGCCTTCAGTATAGCTTGGTCTTGCTGAAACCAATATGCTAAATAAGGGTTTCAGACAACTTAAATATTTTAAACACCTGTATAACAAATGGTAGGGCACGCAAGATTATCGTCAAAGGGCCAAGTTAAAAATAATACTTTCTTCACCAGTCAGTCAGAACAGCAGAAAAAGTGGGCAGCCATGCATCTGAAAACAAATAATCCTGAAAAAAAAACTCTGACATTTCTGCTTTTATAACCTTGGTATATTTCAATCATAACTTTTCAGGATCGAGTAGAGCACGTGATGAGAGCAGGTAATGGAATGGACAGAAGGCATACAACTGAACAGACTCTTACAAGCTGCAGAGTAGGCAAATTACAAGAGTTATAAATTTAGAGCCTAAACTGAGAAGGGCCAAGAGTGGGAAATGGCAGTCAAAAGGGGCAGGAAATCAGGAGTGGTTGTGGCTATTACAAGGGGCAGTGAGGGCAGAGGCATCGGCATCTTACAATAATAAATGGGCAGGGTAGATCTCACTAGGAGCAAACCTGAGTGCAATTAAGCACCCAAAACACCTTAAACTGCACAAGGGGTTTGGAATAGGCCATGGGGGATTTTAGGGACCTCCCCATTCGGTAAATCGAAATAAAAGTCTATACCATGGTTTTCTTCATTACAGTGCAAAAATCCCAGACTTTGATTTTATAACTATTTTGCTAACTTTGTGTTTATAGGTTTGAGATCTACAAATGTACAACCTAATTTCAGTCTCAAAAATATCTTAAAAATATCTTTTTAATCTAAGACTTGTCAAACAATAACACTATGAAGAACACATTGACTTTGATAACACGCTTTCACAATGAAAACACGTCATAAATAATACTGCTTTTCCTGACGGTTTTGTGGTGGGGCCTAGGGTGATGGTTAATTTATACTACTGTAACTTACTACCAAGTACATCTATCTTCTCCCTGTTGTTCTTTAGTAAAAAATATTTCTAGCAAATGGTGTTTTACCACAAATGCATGGGTTTTGATTTATTTTATAGCAACTTGTTTGTTAAATCCGATATTGATGGCAAGGCTAGATATACTATAACTTAAAATATACTTTCAGAAAAACTTAAAATGTAGTTTTGGAAAAAGCACTGCTCAGATGAAAATTTGGGGTGGGCAAAAAGGGTCCTGCCCCTACCAGTTGACTATAAACACCCGGAAATCTACACTAACAAGTTTCCACCTGCGTAAGTTTTTGTATTTTTTCAATTCACATTTTCACCTTTGTTATGCCAGTTAATCTACAGCACCTGACAGTGTCAAAAGACAAGGCCCTCTGGGCTGCGTTTCATCAGGAATCGCACCTCCTGAAGCAGTCTGTACACTTGCGCCTGACTTCTGGCTTACTTGAAATGCGTTTTAATTATATATTACTATGCAAGATTACCAGGAGGAGAAGGCCATCACGGTCCTTCCCCTAGATGATGAATTATGTGAGGCTGTAGGCACCTCCATACACCAGGCAGTAGCAGCCGCCACTGGGCCCTTCGAAAGGTGCCTGATGCAGTTGGCCCACTCTTATGCAAGCCACTTAAACCTGTCTCGAGCTGAAGCTCCCCCTTCTGGTGTGCTACAGGAGTCACAGCAAATGGGACTATGACCCCACAAGCGCAAAGGGGACCTCACCATGGATCTAAGCACCTTCGATAGGCTGCAGAGGGATTTCCTGGCTGACCCTCCTGAAGAGGGAGCAGAGGACACCCTTGGAGAGCCACGTGACATACCTTACTCTCACCCACTGCCTCTAGGGGAGGACAAAGACTCCCATGGGGATTCCAATGACGAGGCTGGCCCGTCCAGGACTTGGTACCCCCACCTGATCCTTCCCATGACACATCCTCAGCTGTCCAGTCGGATGATATCTAAGATTGGTTCAGATCAGCCAAGGTAAGCAATTATGTGGCAGGTTGCCTACAGAACCACTAGAGAAGGATGGGTGGGCGGAGTTTGTGAAGTTGCACTAAGCGGAATTCCACTGAGTTGCATAAAAACTCTACCTTAAAAAAAACATCAGTAGAAGGCTACAATGAATGCTTGGCCTTCGGGGGCTCTACTTTGTTGTTTTTCACACTTTATACCAACAAGGGACCTTGGGGCATATTATCAAGGACGGGCGATACATTATCGCCGCTTGGAATTCATAGAGCATATTATCAAGCCCATTATCGCCGCTTTATCGGCAGTTTCCTGCAGATAAAAGCGGCGATAATGTATCACCTGTCCATGATAATATGCCCCTATGCGCATGCACACACTCACTCACACACTCACTCACACACTCACATATGCATTCAGCTAAACCTCAAATTGCACAAGATGGCAGCAAGAAATGAGAATATAACTCAGCGCCAGTGTTTAATTTAATGGCTCGTCAATGCTCATCTCACAAAGCTTTAAACACACAAATCTGTCTTGCTTTGCATACCTTTCCCACATCTCTGCATTGATTAGAATTTTCTGCCACAGTACTCCCCTGGAGGGCTGAAGTGGCAGGCCCTCTAGGGACATTAGGAATCAGAGGCTGTGCTGAGAAATAAACAACACTTTGCATGCCCTTAAGTGCTGCTAAGTGACAGGCCCGGCTCGGAGGCTCTAGCTCCCAAAGCGTGGCTGCCTGGGAATATTCAGGGAAGGCGCTATCTCAGGGAAGAGAGAGTTGCGCATAGCCAGTGTGTCATAGGCTAGTAGTGAAAGGAAGGAAAAGCTGTGACACACACTAACTTTGTAAATTAAATATAGCAATAATGAGGGTTCAATGGGCCCCTCGCCCCTGCGCCCCAATGTCACTGCACCTGCTTCCTCAATGGAACCTATGCCCAGAAGTAGAGAGTCCTGATCAAAAGTGTATTGAAGCCGAAGCACCGGGGAAGCTGACTCAACCACAATGGCTGCCATCTATGTTATATTATCGTCATATACTGCAAACCTAGTACTCTGAATTATTTTGAAATAAGAGGTGTGCATCTTTAAACCCCAAAGTTAATGCATCGCACCCCACACCATGAGATCTCATATGTTTATATATATGAAGATTTGTGGGGTAAATCAATATATAGTGTGTCATTCTTGTGCAGATAATCGCCATTTTTGTGTGAAGAGAAGTAACAAATGTCATTTTCGTAACTTGTTTGGCAATGAATGTTAATATAATATGCCAACATTTGTTACAATTTTTCACACCAGCACCTTCTCTTGTCGCCATAGAGACGCCCCAGAGCTCTATGAGGGAAAAGGAGGGATCTGCATAAAATACCAGTCTGACAAGTGGCTGGCACTATCCCAGCCCTACCGGCCTATAGGGGCACTTACTGCTTGTTAACACTGTTTACAAGGCTAGCTCACCCGTGGCAGATCTTGTGCTTCCAAAAGAGTCTCGGAGAAGGGCACTATATAATGTATTGGATTAGATCACATTACAAAACGAAGATAGATAACATTCCAGACGTACTGATGGAGCGAGATTCAGAAATGCATTCATTTCAGCTCGTGAAGTTATACTTCCATAATTAATTTAATATTATTAATAATGTGTGCAGTGAGAAAACGAACCAACCTAGATTAAGAATTGCATTTTCATAAACACGTGGGAAACTAATATATGTGCTCATAAACGTGCATTATGTTGTATCTGCATGTATGTGAAAATAATGAATGAATTCCTGTCTATTGTCAAAGTCAAAACTAAATGCGGCTGTTTATTAATGGCATGTGCTTATTTCTGTGTGCTCATGTTTTATTTTCTGTCTTAAATGTTGCACGAACTTGTTTGTTGCTTTGTTCTACTTCTGCTAGGCAACTTAGATTAATGGGTTAATTATTAGCAAAGGTGGGTGGGTAACAGAACGAACTTTATTTCTTGTATTAATTATTCTTTTGTGTTTGTTTATACACTAGTTAACGTTAAAGTGGTTTTGGGCGTAGTGCATTTGCAGTTGGCAAAAGTTCTGCTCAGAGAAAGCAAGAGTCCACTGTGGAGAAGTTTCCTGCCAAGTTTTTTTACATGCAGAAAAAGATAAACGTGATGAACTGACTGTTCTTTTAGTCAGCATGGCCAAGGCCAGGAACCGGCAGAGAAGTGTGACAAGCTAAGGAAGTCGTGAACATTATTTAATAATTGTTGCAAACTGGAGGAAGCTTCATGACTCGAAAGCAAAAGACAATGGACTCTAAGAAAGAGACGGAACTGGGGTTCTGAAGAATGCGATGACATGATGGTCTGTCATTTCACAGCCAATTGGAGCTTAGACTCCGCAAAAAGTATATTATTTTTCTTAGATTAGTTAGTCAGAAAAGGTATAAAAACTCATCCCCTGGTAGGGAGACATGCTGCTGCTTGCTGTTCTCCAGATGGACGTTTTGTGCTGTTGGACTCACTTTGGAGCACGTAAGAAATCCTTTAGGGCCTAAAAACTTTTACTCTTATTCTTTATAGAGCAAGTGTAGCTAGGGACTTAGGGTTTAAATGATGCCAAACTGCTTTTCTATTTGAATATGCTTTTATTCATGCTTGAAACTGTCATTATCGTTTTGCTAAAAACCTTTGAAATGCTTGAATAAAAAGATTCTAATTCACTTTCTCTGATTAAATAGTTAATAAATATTTTCTTTGAAAAACAAGCTGGCCTTGTTATTTCATGTATTTAGGTTACCATTAGCAGATCCTTCGCCACAGTGGCTTAATTAATTTGTAGGGTTTATTAAAGTGTGATGAAATCATTCTACTGCAGTTGTATATAAATGTATATATTTTGTGAATAGGTTAATTAGGTCACATGATTCAGTTGCTCAAAATATGTCATGTTAGTTAATGGGCCTTGTGAGTGATTTATGATTAATGGTGAGTATTGTGGAGTTGGGTAGTGTTGCTTATGGCATATTTTCTATAGGGCCGCTGGATCAATTATCTGGTAGCAGAGGATGGTTGCTATGGTAACCAACATGCTACATGGTAGTTACATAGGATCGATGTCTAACATATGTTGAGTTCTGTTCACTTGTTACATGTAGTCGAAAGGTTTTTTTGCTGCAGTGTGAAAAATCCTAGTTGTACCGGTACAGAGTGGTGTGACATGAGTGAAGTTAAACAGTGCATTTGATCTGTTTCAGAATAGTGGTATTATTTTATATCACAAGTGTTGTGGTCGTACAACACGTGTTAGGGATATAGGTGTGCTAGATAGAATGCATGTATAGTGAGGATTGTCCATGAAATTTTCGCTTTGAGTATAGGGACAGAGAGCCCGTTCTAAAACTCACTGTGAAAAGAGTAATACAATATATTCGAGCTTGAGTGAAGGGTAAGATAACGTCGTTTATTTTGCTGGCGATTCTGGATTTCTGTGGCTGGTTAAAGTCCTGCCAGGATTTCACGTATGTGTAGTTAGGGTTACTTTCCGTTTGAAAGTGTGTAAATGATTCTGTAATTCCGTTCGAGTCAAACTTTGAATTGCTACTTTATGTGCATTCAGAGGGAAACGAGTTCGTTATTACCTGTTTGAAGGGTAGAGTAAAAGTTTACTTTATCGACGAATGTATATTCTGTGAGAATAGCGTCATCTATTCCACGCAAAGAATACTTGCATTCTGTAAAAACTGTCATTTATTTAGCGAAACAGACAAATAGTTTGTTCTTTTTGTCGTTATTAATTGAGTTTCATTGAAAAAGCGTTCCTAAAATGGTGCTGTGAAAAGTTTTTGTGAAGGAGGGGTGAGCGCTGAGAGTGAGACGCGAGAAGCCGCAGCGGCTGTGTACGTCACACGGTCCGCGCTGTGATTGGATAGCATACGTCACAGCCTGTACACCGATTGGCTCTCATGACTTGGACGAACTGTAACCTGATTGGCTCTTTGGGAAATTCTATTGGTTGAGCAAGGTGGTGACGTAGCTCGAACCTGATTGGTCTGTTGGTGTGTTTCGCGCATGGATTGGCTAGTTTTACGGAACATCCAGGAAATATTTACGATCATTTCAATTAAGCGAATTTGATTTAAAAATGAGTTATTTTTACAAGAAAGTAGAGAAAAAGCTTACGTTGCTTCAAAGATTTAAAATTTTGTTTTCACCTGATAAGAAAATTGAAACGTGAGGTTGAAAATTGCTTCATAAGTACAAAACACCTGCAGCGTATATGGAAGGTGAATATGGTTATCATACTTGCCTATGGTTTGATGTTTGGAAGCATTACACTAAAGACGATGGTGTCTTAGCCTGGCCGGAAGATGGTTCATTTAACATGAGAATTTTAAGAAATTTAAGAGAAAAAATGACAGCTCTTGTTCCAAAGCCTAGACCGACACAATTTGAAGCATTAATTGAATGGGAGGATGAGATGTTTCAACTTCAGAAGGAAGCAAATGGTTTAATAAGAGCTCCTAAAACCCCGATTTACAAACGAGAAACGCATGAGGATAGAATGCATCAGTGGAGACAGGCAGACATGTATGATGGAGAAATGTTCACTGAAATACCAGGTCAAAAGAATAATCAAAAGAAAAATAATGCTGTTGTAGAAAGTGAAACAGAAGACCCAGTCTTAGAAGAAATCTATATAACAAATAAAAAACAGACTCCTTTTAAACCAGCTTGTGCATGGTCTACCCCGTTGGTTTCTCCAGGAACCACACCTAGTGCACCTCCATTAAATGAAGAATCACCCAGATTATGATTTTGATTTGATTTTAAAATATTTATAGAGCGCAACATTCACCTAGCGGTTTCTTGGCGCTGTGAAGGGAGGGTACCAGAGGAAAAAAATGACAACCACAAACTCAAGAAAGTGGAGGCAGTTTTACAGAGAGAAAGCCTGTTTAAAAAGAAAAGTTTTAAGGTCTTTCCGGAAGGGAAGATAATGCGTGGCCGATCTTAGATGGTCGGGGAGGGAGTTCCAGAAGGTGGTGCCAAGGTAGAAAAATTGGCCCCTCCCCACTTTTTGCGCTTATAGCGAGGGACCAGCAGGAGTGACTGTGACGAAGAGCGCAGCTCTCTGGTGGGGGTGTACTCCCTGATCAAGGAGGAAATGAAGGCGGGAGCCGAGCCCCGTCGTGCCTGGAAGACCATACAACCTATTTTAAATAGGGCTCACTCCCTGACAGGCAGCCAATGAAATAATTCTGAATCTTTTGGAACCCCTGAAAGGTTAGAAACGAGGACAAATTCAAGTGCTTATAATGAAAGCAGAAATTTTCCTGAAACTCCAATGAGAAGGGAAGTTCCTAGAAATTCAATGGGAACTGGCAGAGATGAGGAAGTTGCAGATACTTCAGATTATTTGCGATCAAAAGAGGAATTAATTCGACAAATAACTAAGGGCATGGAAGCAGTGACAGTTCCAGTAACGATTGGTCCTGTTCAGCCTGTTTTTGATCTAGGAGAAATTAAACAACCAGGTTTAACAATTCCATTAAATGCAGAAATTCAGAAAGTAGCTGAAAATTTTTATTTAGAATTAACTGAAATTCATCGAGAAAAAACGAAAATGCCTGATTTAACTTTTAATCAAGGTTCATTAAGCAGAACACCAATGGGTGCAGAGTCAGGTGCTGAATCATCGGAGAAGACAGAGTCCACTTCAAAACTTGATGTGGCAAAATTAAAAGCAGATCTAGAGGAGTTAATAATTGGCACAATTGGTCCTGACAGTTTGAAGTATTATCGAGATGATGAACTCTTGTTCATCAGTAAAAGCATTAAATGGAAAACAAAGAATAAATATGAACAGTTGGAGGAACTAGCTGCAGAATTGGATTTTGATTTGAGCAAACAGAAAAATTTGGGAAAACATTACAGATTAGACTTTACTGAAAAGGACATTGGGAATTTCAATACAATGGGAAGAATCATGCATATAAAAGATCTAATTGTGTACATCAAAAAGTTAGGTGACTTGAGTAAATGGAGAGTGAAATGGACCAAAAAGAGGGAAGACGAAAGGCTAGAGAAACTAGCTAAACAGTTTCCGATGAGAGAAATTGCAGGTGGTGGTTATTTTCATGTTCCCTGGTCAAGACAGGACATTCTGCTTTTTACAAATGATTTCCCTAGGCTGAGAGAGAAGCCTGTGGAATGGTATCGACAGGTAGACAGATTCATCAAAGTTTCGAAGGTTCTGTGGATTGATCTTGATGGATTCTTTGACATTGTTGTCCCATCAGATCTTTGGACAGAATGTAAAATCGCTGTGAGTTGGCCTAAATCAGAACCAGAACGAAACAAGGAGACAGGTGCTCCAGCATCAGAGGTCATGGATCTGTATGACAAAGTAATTTATTGGTTAAAAGAGAAAATTCCACCAAAGGAAGTTGATTGGGTAAAAATAGACAGAACAAATCAGGAGCTAAAAGAATCAGTTCATTCATTCTATGAAAGATTACTGTTGGTTGTCAAGCAGTACAGTGGCTATGAAAAATTAAATGAAAAGGACATGAGCCACTTCATTTACAGATTTGTTTATGGTCTTAGAGCTGAAATTGGAGAAATGATCAGGAATAATATTGTCGGATGGCAATCAAACTCAGTTGATGATATTTTGAGAAAGGCAAAATACTGCAGTGATGAATTGGAAGCAAAACAGAAGAAACTAAAAGAGAAAGCAATGTGGGCACAGGTGAAAGTAGCAGAACATCAGATTGCAAACCTTGAAAACAAAAATATGAATTTTGTTCAAAATCAGAATCAAAATCAGGGTCAGGGAAAGTTTAAAAACAGCTTTAATAAGCCAAAATGTAATGTTAACATTGAGGAGTTAAAGCAGAAATTACCTTGTTTTAATTGCGGCGAAATTGGACACTGGAAGCGCGAGTGTAAAAACCCGCCCAGAAATTTTAAAAATGCATCATTAAATCCACAGATGCAGAATGATGTAGATCTGCAGCAACAGCTACAGCGACAGTTGAAGGAATTGAGTCTTCAGCAACAGCTACAGCGACAGTTAGTGAATCAGCAGAGTCAGATTCCACAGTCTCCTCTTCCAAACTGCGGGGGTGGTCAAAGGTATAACCCAAGTACAGGATTCAGCGGTGGTGATCAGGTAATAAGAACTCAAAGACCAAATGTGCAAAATACATCAGGACAATTTTTGTTAACAGGAAATCAAGGGAGTGATTCTGATGACTGCTTATGACGGTGCCTGAGAGAGGGGGAAGAGTGTGTGCTTGGAGCCACTCTTGAGGTTGACCAGTCTGGTCCATTTGTAAACGGTAAAGTGAATGATGTGGAAATCACTTTTCTTGTGGACACTGGTGCTACCCGTTCTACTGTTAGATCAGTGGAAATTCAAAACCTGCCTCTCTCTGGGGATACCATCCAAGTAGTTGGTGTAACTAATCAGCAAATTAAAACAGATTTGACAGAGCCTGTGAAAATAGAAATTGGCAATTTTAAAGACAAACACAGATTTGTAGTTTGCAATACCAGTCCTGTAAACTTGCTGGGAAGAGACATCCTATGCAAGATGAATTGCAAAATATATTGCTCACCGGAAGGTATTGAGCTACAAACCATGGAGGAAGATGGGCTGTACAAATTAACAATGTTAATGGTTGAAGCAGAGGAAACCAAATTATTTCCTGTATTTGATTAACAAAATTTTCCTGGAGAACTAAAAAGGACAGTTAAAGCTGAAATTTGGGATTTAACTGAAAATGAAATGGGTATGATGAAATATGTTGATCCTATTCCACCCCCAGTAGTACTTCAAAACATATTCAAAAATGCAGTTTGTGACTATGCCCGTCAGTGTTTCGACACCCCAATATGGCTGCGCTCATCATCACATGACCTGCTCTACCGTCAAGTTTATGCTGCTGCTGTGATCACTGATATGCACCATCCTACTCGCCTTCAAGACCAGTTCACAAGCAGTGAGAGTGTGGCGGCCATCATCATGTAAGCTGAGATTTATAAGTGCATAATTATACAGAATTGCATAGAATAAGCCTGCATGACTATTCTACTTTGCAAGGTGACAAAGGCATAGTTTTTTAGGTCTTAATACTTTCTTGTAATACAGAATAAATGTAGTTCATTAATTTGCTTGACTGAAAAGCACTATTAACGTAACTTTTAAAAATATGAATGAACGAAAGGAAAAAATATTATAAACAGTTGCACACAAGTGGTTTTAAGTTCACAGGTTTCTCTTGTTTTTTTCAGGACAGGGAAGTCTATCGTCGTTTGATAACTCAAAGTGCATAATTTCATACTGGGATAAAGGTGCTTGCTCCCTAATGAAATTATGTATGACATATCTGTCATTAATGAAGAGAACACCTATTCCTCTGATTCCATCTCTACCTGTACAAAAAAAGATGTAATACTTTTACGAGAGAGGTGTACAATCTAAGATTGACTGCCTAAAAGGTAAAGGATTGACTGCCTAAAAGGTAAAGGATTTTCTGTTTTGACCAGATAGATGACAGCTAATTTTCAGAGATGTATATCTCTCAATACCTAAATCCATAATTTTTTTTCTACCCTCCACTTGTAGTGCCCAAACGTGTTTCCCATACCTGCTCACTTTAAATTATTTGCTTCCATTATCAGGTATGTGGCACATGCTGAAAGGAGATGACTATAAATCGTTTGCTGGCAGCAGTCTGCATTGACAAGGTCAAATATCCTACAAAATATCAACATCATCAAAAATATTCAATGGATCATTTGCAATACAAAGAGTGAGTTGCTTTGTTTTTCTCCTTTGGTATACCATATCTGTTACATTATGAAAGTATTGTGGATATTTCATACATATGTACTTTATTTTTATGGTTTAAAAACATAATTGTTGTCACTGTTAGGTGAGCTATGCCTAGATGTCAGATTACTTTCCACAGACTACCACTTTATATGTTTACATTATGTTAATAATAATAAGATGGCACGTTTTTTAATTTATAGTGTGACCATCTGTAGTCTGCTGTGCAGGAGATGATTAAAGATTCCACTGATCCTTCCTGAGACAAAAATGACGTTATCCTAAAGAGAGAACTGCACAAGCTGTTGGAAAAGGCCATGCATGGTTGGGACAGTGCACGTTTTCTCCTCACTTGTTTGAGTGAGATATATTTTAACCCGTAAAAAAAGTGGAAGCGGTGTTGCCAAGGATCATGATGGAACTGCTGCCCTTGATTAAAAACAAGGTTAATGTTTAATAACGTAGTTCACTTCTTAATTATCATAAAACATTTTGTTACATGTGATCCCATAGCATGTCCATGGAGCACATACAGATTCTGTTGTTGCTGTTTTGTATTGCCTTTTCATTCTTAACTGTCTCCAAATGAGAATGAGCAGGTCTTCTCTGGTCCCAGGGAAAGAGCTCTAACATGAAGTCTGATTACAGCAAACGGCACTGATTGCACACACCACTCGAATCATTACCTAGCACTTGAGCAGCACTTGCAATCTGTAGATAACAGGCCTGCTTTACAACTTGGGTGTAGGATCATTTTGGGGACCAGATATTTGTTGGCAGAGCAGTCTCTTAACTAACCGAACAGAGTCTCTGAAGACTTTATCAACAATTAACAACTGGGTCCATGTAGGGCACAGCTAGGAAGGTGTTCTATCCTTTTTTGATGAGCAGGAGATCAAAAAGTGAAATAGCTCACTTGGCCTTATTTGGCCACACCCCCATAACTAGGAGATTGATCTTCTGAAACTGTTTCTTTCTCTATCACAGTTCAGAAAATGAATTTTTCTTTCTCAGCCTTCAACATGACCAATGACCTAATATCACCTGTGCTCCTGTGACCACTCACCATAAGCAAACTGTTGGAGGCTTATGGTCTTATTCCATTTTGAAGGCAGCACTCTCTTTGAACAAAGATCCTAAGCTATGGTTTTGTTATCTTTCAGAGTTTATGAAATCGATGTACAGGGCCAAAAGTTGGTGAACCATGAACATCAAAAAGATGCAGTGAAAACTTGCCATAAAGACCTGCCTTGTCAGAAGAGAACTGAAGAAGCCAGCAAATTTAGAAGCAAACAACGAAGTGCAGTTTTTTGTATTAAACAGTCCTTGTCTGCTTTTACTATTCTATTTTATGGTAGTCTGAGCCCTTTTGGGATCAGTTATGTGTTTCAGCTAAAAAAAAATTGCATCTAGAAGTCATTTTGAATCGTTATTTCAACTTGTGTTTTGTTTAGTTTTTTCCCACAGATCACAATATTAGAAAAAAGTCAGGTAATGTCTTATACACAAATGAAGGCAATCTCTACTGAATATGAGAGAGTACCACAAGTTAAAAGCTTTCTTTTGAATACAAAGTGTGTTGTATTTTTGCTAATTCCTACTTCAGAATTGTTATATGTTACCTTCTTATTAGTTACTTAGAATTCATTGGACTGTTTAAACAAGGTACATTTATTACATTCTAGCACAATTCCCTATTGTACAGGATGGTGCGTAGGTCAGGCACCTCAAAGTACTTGTTTAGCAACAGATTAGTTGATCTAAAGTACTTGATGGGCACTGGATTTGAGAAGATGTGGCCATAGAATGTACTCATGTCACAGAATCTGCAATGTATATTACAGCCCTCACTCAAAAATAAATCATTCATTAGTTGCACACACCCATCTAAATGTTTCCTGGAATCATCCAGGAGCAATTCACACTCCCCCTGCAATTGACATGAAATCGTCCTACAGTAATCCACACCCCTAAATTTTTCATGAAATCATCCTGGAGTAATTCACACTCGCTCTAAAGTTGTCATGGAGCCATCCTGGAGTAATTCACAGTCATCCAAAAGTTGTCCTGGAAGCATCCTAGAGTAATCCTCAGTCCTTGTGAAGTTGGCATGGAATCATCCTGTAGTAATTAACACTCATCCTGAAGTTGTCAGGTGGTATTCCCCGAGTAGTAAAGATCATCACGCATATTTAATTGAAGTAATCAGGACACCCTCCCAGAGTAGTTTTAGTGATGACTGGTCATCTCATTTAAATATTTTGCCCTATGGGCATACTTCACGATGGCCTGGGATGACTTCCCCAGATAATTACAGGAATAGCCCTGCTGGAGTCATCAGATGACACCAGAATCACTCCAGGATGATCTTCCTTTTTGACATGGGAGTGTGCAGTCGGGTACACTTGGACAACACTAATTGGGGCAGGTGGCTTTGACTGGATCTACCCATCAGTCCTCGGTCTGGTCCTTTCTGACTCACCATTGGTCCAGTTCTGGGATCCTGGCAGGCTTCTGTCATGCTCCTCTCAGCACATTGGGGCGAGGGAGAGGGGCTGGCGGTTCTTGGTGCTGCTTTCAGTCTTTTTCCACATCCGCTACACTAATTGGGCTCTTCTTCCCTTCAATAATATCACTTGTCTCATCTACCACAGATATATTTAAACTACAGGGAAGGAGCTTAAAAGGCCAGGCAAACGGACTGGCCGAGCGACGTGTGCACAGGTACAGTTTGGAGGAGCTGCACTTTTAAACAGAGTGACACGTGTCACATGCCTAGAATGAGCTCCAACCTTTGCTGCTTTTCTGAGCTGATATACAAATGTATCAACCGACATCTAATGTTTCCCACTAGATGTTTGGCAATCATTTGTGCACGTAAGGCCTCTCTGGGTCCCAAGAGTATCAACCTGGGGCATCATTTATGAGGCCTTGAATCAGTTTTGCGCTGCTGATGCGTCACTTTTTGTGACGCATCGGCGGCGTAAAACATGCGCCTTGTTGCGCCATATTTAAAAAGTGACGCATCTAGGTAGATGTGTCACTTTTTAAACCCCTGCGCCACATTATACCTGCGTCAGGTATAATGTATGCAGAGGGAGCGTTCCCCCGCAAAAAGCCTCGTAATAGTGACGCAGTGAAATCTATGAGATTTCACTGCGTCACTTTTAGGACGCTGTTGCGTCAAAATCTTGCGCCTGCCTCACAGCAGGCGTAAGACTGATGCAAGCCCTTTCACATGGGGCTTTCCCCATGTGAAAGGACGCATTGCTGGAGTTGCGTCACTTTTGTGACACACTCCAGCAATGCGTCACTTTTGCGCTTACAGATACGTCAGAAATACTGACGTATCTGTAACTCCTTGCGACATGATGCTTCATATATTAAATATGACGCATCATTGGTGTCGCAAGGAGTGCGCAGTGAAAAGTGACGCATCGCTGTTTTCACGCAGCGATGCGTCACTTTTCATAAATAAGGCCCCTGGAATGTAGCATAACGCTTAATTAATCTCCAGTTGACTGACGAAGTTGTCACAAGGGCCGGAGGCTAATTTTTGCTTCCTTAAGTAAAGTTTTTTTTGCTTTCTTCTCGAGGCCTGTTTGTGTCATTTCCTTGGCCCAAGACCTCAACACCGTTCTGTACATTGAAGATTAAAAAAAATTCCTGTTGACTACGGCAACAGCCTGTATGGAATATTACCATCACAGATCGTTTTTGTTTACTTTGTATTTTGTATCTTTGTGTTATTCCTCAAAGTAAAGTAAAGTCCACATTTGTAAAGCGCACAATCACCCGTAAGGGTCTCTAGGCGCTGGGGGCCGTCGGGAAGATTAAGCGAGCTATTGCCCAGAGTCACATGGTGCTGGGCTAACCTGTCGCCGGAGCCGGGGATCGAACCGTGGTCCCCAGATTCCAGCGTCAGTCGCCCTGGCCGCGGCGCCACACCTCTTCCTCAAAACGCACCAGACCAGGAACAGAAATCTGATAATATTTTTAAGTATATCCATCTTTGTAAGGCGATTGTGCTTTAGGTGCATAGTTACCCAGGCGGGTAGTTTTGTTTGCATACTGTCCTCTTGGTGGCCCGTTTTGTATGTGGAGTCCATGCAGCCTCATAGTCTGTACAGTTGCTTGGATGAAGCCACGATACTCCGACTCTATCTGCTCACTTTAGTAAGATAGCCTATATTTGTTTTTGTCACAGTAAAAAGAACTTGGTGGGAACAAAAATCATTGACAGAGTAAGACGTTTCTGCATTGTGAATATGGTCGAGTGGTAAAATGTAGCATGCTTGCATGTTTATTTATTGTAATGCATCACTGTGTTAATGAAGTACAAATGGCGGAGTTATATTACATTTGTAAATATTTGTATTCCCGCTCCAAGTCATTGGTATGTACTTGCGGATCGATTGCTGAGTGCTGGAGTTCATATAGCCTATTTTCAGCCCTGGATGCAGGGCTTTTAGTGTGCCGGGTCCTGCTAGTGCTGACCATGGGCAGTTCTAAAAAGCAGGTGCTGAAACGGGTCCCTATCGGGTTCTCCCTTTTTGCCCTCACCATCAGGGTAGAAAAAACCTTAACTCTGCAGCAGTACCCCCCTTCACTGCCTTTGATGCAACTTCACAGTCTCATCATGTCAGAATGAAGCAATAGTTGTTGCTTATTTGCCTTATATAACTAACAACGTTTGACAAAGCCAATAGTCTTGGCTTGTTGTAGGTGTAATCTTACTTGTATTCTATAGGTGGATGCAAGGAAAGAACCTGCAAAATACAAGTTGGGCGACACACTATGCTAAACACAGATGTTTTAGCTTATGTGTTTTTAAGCCACGCTCTTAATTACATTGGCCACGCTCCTTTGAGAGACTACCCCCCCCCACCCATTCATCCAACTTAACGCACTGCCTGGATGCTCCCAGTAACTCAATGTAGTTAACATGTTGAAAGCTTGACATGAGCATAGTGTGGTGTGTATAGGATTACCTCCTAGATTATTTCGGGGATCTTCCAAATCGGGATCTTCACAACAATAGCATTGTGAGTATACGCCCAGTGTGCCCAGATCCTCCTGACTAAGGCAATGAATCCAATCTATGTACTTCCTATATCTCTTGAATATGTTGACTCAGTTGTCAGGCGAATAATGGGTAATTTGGCTTAAAGCTGCATCCGCAGATGGCATTCCCCAATAAACTTATTCAGTATGTCTGAACACAATGTAAACATCCCTTCAACTCTCCTTTCTTTTTTTGTACCTTGCTCGAAATTCATTATTATGGGCAGCTTATACTAACTTGTAAAGCAGTACATTTGATCTACTCTGCAGGATTCTGTTTTTGTTATGTATGAGGGTGTGTGGGGTAAAATAAGGAACACATCACTTCTGCTGTACATGGCTCAGTTTGCTCCATTTTAAGGTCCCATAACTGTGTTACTGAACTTTGTACTAGAGCAGAATTATATTTGCATCATTTTTAGGTCTAAACAGTATATTTTAAAACAAAAGCAAATTCAATATAACAAGACACCAGAATGTACTGTAATGTAATAGCATACAATCTCACATCTTTTGCTCTGTTTTCAGCTGACTGGGGTAACTTGCGTACTTTGCCATTTAATTTAAAACAAGCAATGAAAATGCAATAGGTCTCGCCCTTTTTTATGTTAAAGCCATTTGCTTTGCTATACAATAGCATAAGCAAAGCAAATGGCTTTAACTTAATCAAAGGCAAGACCTATTGCATTTTCAATGCTTGTATTGAAATGGGGATGATATCAGGCGAGAGGGAGCTATATTCAGGCCTGGCTATAGGATTCTTGATCAGGGAGTGCCATGAACAGGGATGGGCGGACCATCACGATGAATGGGCAGTGGTACATAGTGTGAGAAGTTGGCCTGATATGTGATGTCCACTATTCTAGTGGGCACCCTGTATCAGTCCAAACAACCCTTATGGTGATGGTTGTAAAGTCAACCTTATAGACCAGCTATCCTAGGGGTAGCATGGACAAAAGCAGTCTTAGGCTGAACTCAAGAGGGCATGTGAAGCCAGCTGTTTAACCATATGCAATCCTTTTAATACCAAATGAAAGGACACCACACTGGTTATATATTAAAAATATATATGTATCTATTTCTAAATCAATCCTCTGAACTCTTTATGAGGGCAGAGGCACAAGCGCGTGACAAGTAACTCAATATAACATGCCATAAGTTGCACAAATATGGATAGGCCCTGGTGGCCCGCTAAACCATATACTAAAATAGTGGTATAAGAACCACGTCACGAACAGTTGGAAGGCCTAGGGCCTTGAGAATTGCTGGGGCTACACTGGACTAACAGTTGTTAGGAAGCAGGAGGCCCACGGGATGCGTGTGCAGAGTCTAAAGGCACACGCGTGCACACATAGAAGTCAATGGGTGCGTAAAATTAGAAAGTTAGAGATTTAGGAGTCTTCCAGCTGGACTAGAAGCTAACCACTTGAAACTAGGACACTAGGAGAGTTACTCTTCACAGGAGCACCGCAGTACTCGCGTTACCTCACCCACAGGAAGCGGGTGCATAGGTCCCAAAGTGTGTCGGGTTTCGTCGTGAAGTTCTATGGAGCCTTGGAGAAAAGATGCTGCAGGCGACCAGGGGAGAAGAGTCCGGTTGGATCCAAGGGTGGATTGAGGATGAGGAGTACCTGAAAGCAGAGGGTACAGAGTCTGGGTCACTAGCCAGTGACCAGGATGGAAGCAGGAAGGAACCAGGCGATGTCGGGAAGCAATCAGGTGCTGTTGTGCAGCTTGTCTCCATTGCCACGTGGACCAGGAGGTGTCGACGATTACCAGGAGCTGTGCACGGACTGCCCCACAAAGGCTCTCGCTGTCGGCAGTGTCGACTTCCGGATTGGAGTCAACAAGCCTTGGTAAAGGCAACCCACGCAGGATTCAAAAAGGGCTTCTTACTCAGGCCAGCAAGGACTGAGGGGCTTCTCCTTCACAGGTAAGCAGGGGCCAGTCTGGAGCAACCAGACCAGCAGTGTAGATTTCAGGTTTCGTCATCACAAAGGCCACTAGCCAATGGGCAAGTGTCCAGACAGATGCGTCAAGCAGGGAAATGCAAAAGGGCCCCACGCAGCACTCAATGAGTGTGAAGAGGTGATCTTTGGTGCAGTTGGTGCTCGGGGCTGGGGCTTCTCAATCCCCAATGCACTACTTCGAGGGTTCCTCAGAAGTGGCACGGAAAGCATTTTGCTGGCTTTCCAAGATGGCCGGTCCCACATCTTTCGTCACGTCCACGGGTCTCAGCTTTGCTCAGGCTGTGGATCGGGCTGTTGGATGTCTGGAAGTTTGGGTCTTGTCAGGCTCTGTGTTCGGGCTCTGGCGGGAGCAACGACAAAGCAAACCATTGAGCGCTTGATGGTGCCTGCTTGCACAGGGTGGTCACTCCTTGACCACAAGGGAGATTCTTCAGTCTTCTACGTCGAGTAGGATGTCAAAGGTCCAGAGTTTTGTATCAGAGTTTCAGTCAGCATAAATCTAAAGTCTTGGGACTCAGCTCCTTCCTATATACCAAATCTAGGGGCTGGATTACCTGCTAGGTCCCTCCTATGGGTGAGACCCAGGAAGGGGGTGGTTACACCCCTTTCCCTTTGTCCAGTTTCGTGCCAGGGCTGGGGCTGGAGTGCCCCAGCACCGGTTTGAACTGGACTATGCATGGGACACCTTGTGTGCCCCTGGCAGTGTCTCATTTCATTCAGCCCTCCCTGCCCCAATACACTATAGCCTGTCTGGGGTGGTGCTAGCACCTCCCTGGGACAGCAAACCTATTGTCCAAGCCTCCCTTGCTGGAAGGACTCCCAGCAGCAGGAGGTCAGACTTATGTCTGTGGCAGCAGCATCCATTTTGTGATGCTGAGGCTCTGGTTAACTTTAACCGGGATCAATGAAAGTAACATGTCTTCTCCCTCTAGAAGGGTGGAATGCTACCCCCGTTGCCAGGACTGGCGAGGGGGTAGTATTCCAAAGCGTCTGACACCTTACACGACATGTTCTGATAAAGTCAAACCAGAGTTAGCATTTAACCGCGAGGTTCATAATGCACTTAAGAGTATATGGTATGGCAATATCCTAGAACAGCTATAAGGACATGGTTCCGAAAGCTGCAGACAGGCTCAGCTCATGCTAGAGCACCATCTCACATAAAACCAAGCACTCTGCCTTCAGGATTGTTAAGGCCTGCCTTAGGAGTGACTTATAGGTGTATATGTATCTAGATATAGGGATAGACATAGGTATACTATATCTAAGCAAGGGGTGATTACACGACCTTGCCCCAGCTGAGTGATCAGCCAGTTGTGTCAGTTTGGATGGCCAGCCAGGGGTGGCAAAAGATATGCAGCAGCCCCTGGTAGGCCTTGGGTGCACCTATGCCCTGGGTACATATAGTACACTGTACAGGAACTCATAAGAGTGACCCAAATCCCAATTGGTGATGTACCTAAAGTACATGGTGTGAATTTAGAGAGATAACAGCAGGGCTGTGGGTCTGATTAGCAGGCCCACAGCCACATTAAGTCGAAAACCAGTGAAGCAAAAAGCAAAAAAATGGGGTGACCATAGGAAAGCAGACCCTACTCTCCTACACATAGTATTGCAGAAATGTAATATTTTAGGTACGGATATTGTCAACTTTAGACATTTTAACACCATAACCACCAACCATTGAGGTACCTACTGCACTTTGCCTGCTTCGCTTCTGGCTTTGTGGAAGGGGAAGGACGTAGCATACAGATTGACTGCAGCGTGTCCCCGGTCATGTGCAGCAACAGAAACATTCCTGCTGCCAGACATCTCTTTGCAGCTTTTCAAAATTGTTCTGCTAGAGTTTACCCCTCTCTCCCTTTTCTTTACTCTCTCACTTCACCTGCACTCTCACGTTCTCTCCGACCACATCCGACCACATCTATTAGGTTTTCTGTTTCTGTATGTCTATCCATATTTCATACCACTTTTCATTATGTCTCCCTCCTGTCTTCCTCTCAGTCTACAAACCCCTCTATCTAATTGTAATCCCCTTTCTTTACCATTCTCTCTTCCGTTTTTCCGTCTCTCAATTTATCCATCTCTTTTCCTGTTTCTCTCTCTCTCTGTGTAGATGCCCTGATTTTCTCCACTTGTACTATTTCCCTCCCTCTCTCTTAGTCTCTAATTTCCCCCTCTTTCTCAAGCCTCTGTCTCCCACATAAAAGCTATAGTATGTTCTTTTTCTACCTCCCATGCCCTTATTTCTCAATCTCTCAATTCCTATTGCCTCTTTGAGTTTTGCTTCAGGTCTTTTCCTGTTTTGAAAATTCTAATTTTCTTCAATTGTTCGTTCTCATGTCAGCCACCCTCATGTCCCTATAGCTCTCAAACTTGTTTGTGTCCTACATCTAATATTTTGTTTCATTGTGTCTTATTAACTGAGTTGCTGCTGTCAGTAGCTAGCTGCTTTATTAGAAGTTGACATTTGCAGAGGACCATGCTTTGCAGACATCAGTGGTGGCTGTGGGGCGAGGGGGTGGCAAAGGATAATAAAACATTTTAAAAAGAAACGTACCGTTGCGTCGCCACATGCCTCTCCTCCATCGTCTTCATCTGCTGGAGAGCACCGTAAGCACCCAAACTCTCCCAGCCAATCAAAATGCTGCATCAGCAGCATCGTGACTGGTCTGAGAGGCCTGTTTGGCCGTTCAGGCAGTGCCTGGGAGCCTGGCTGTTGGAAGAGGGGGTCCTTATCCCTCACCGCCGCCACCAAATGTTGGAGGCGGGAGTCCGTGTCCCACATCGCTGTTGCCAAGTGCGAAATCCGGACCCCCTGTTTCAACGTTAGGCTAAGTAAGGACACCATCTGAGATAGCCCTGCACACCCCCTTAGTAGCTTGACATGAGCAGCCAGGCTTATCTCTAAGGCACGAGTGTACAGTATGTGCAACCACACTCACAAAACCCAGTGATGTCACCACAAATAGATTTCACACAAGGAGGGCCAGCTAAACCATCATGCACACTTAGAGGAGTGCAAATCATTCCTCGCTCTGCTCTGGTCACAGAGCCCAGCCCCAACCTGGCATTATTCCTGCACAGAAAAATAAGTTGATAATGTCCTGTTATCATTATTTTATTTTTATTTTTCCACTGCTGAATTAGCAGTGGGTGATGCGCCTCCGTCTTAGTGGAGAAGTGGCCACTTGGTTGACATTAGATAGATTCCTATCCTTGTGCTTTCTGTTCTGCATGCTTTCAATGGTTATTCTTGAAACTGGAGGGACCTTGTTCTACCTTTAGTAGAGATTAGCAAAAAGTATGTTTTATTGTTGAGTGGTAAGGAAAATTCACCTATTTCTGGAGGAATTGTTAGATACAGTGGAGAAACCACAAGTGGCATTTCTTTTACCATGCGATCCTTACTTGGAAGGATAGTATTGATGGAGAGCGGTAATTTCTTCTGGTAGTTTCTCAATGCAAAACCCTCATGCTACCTCTAATTTACCGCTCAAAAGGTGTTGGGCCCTTCACACCATGTATTACCTTCAGGAGACTTTAAATAAAGATGAACAGTCAAAATACAATTATTATTGTGAGCCAATAAAGAGAGTTGTTGATTATTTTAAAGGGTTTTATTTTCTAGTCAAAAAGTTAATTTTTCTCTGACCCTTTATTCATTAGTAAAATATCAATCAGGTTACAGAATTTGGAAAACAGGAAAAATATCAATAATACAGAACACATTACAGTCTGCATATAAGCATTACATGTAGTTATGAAAAATGTGGCGCAAAAGTCTTAAAGAGTTTCTAAGAAAAATAGTCTTGCAAAGCTAATCAGTACTTAAATAGCTTGCAAAAATATGCTATTAAGAGAAATAAATGCATAAATCAAATAAATCTTTTCAGACCTAATTAATTAGTCAAAACATATTAGCATCTAATCCTATCCTGATCCACTGCACTCTCTGTCTGTCTGTGTCTAAAGAGGAAAGCAGCCCGCCCTTCACAGGCCTCAAAGGAATGTGGCATGAAGTGCCAAGATATGACGTGGAAGCAAGAAACCTCCCCCTGACACTCCTCGGACGCAAGCCCGCCCTTCAGCAATCTCCCGGGACGTTTCTCGTACCTAACCCATAGAAGCCAGCTGAGCTGAGAAAAAGAAGAAGTGCCAGCCCCCATCCAGAGAGGACAGTATTTATACCATAATTATTGGCAGAGTACACAAAGATGTAACATTTTTCAGTAAAACCTTTACGTGATTGGTCAGTCATGATGCATGAGGTCACACTTCCCTGACTCATTCTAAAAACCTGACTTCACTAGTCTTAACAAAAGAAGCATACATGAATAACTACATTTATAAACATTTGCAACATTTACTAGGAAAAATGTTTCAATCTAATTCATCCTTCCTTCCTTCTCAGCGCAGTAGATGGATACTTTTAACTAACTGGTACATTGGCAGAATGACAAGAATGTGCAGTTCACGCTGTCCTGGACTTCTTGTCATGAGGAAAGCTGCCACAGTCTGCGCATGCTCCCTTCTCATTACATTGCAAGTCATAGCCTTGATGGATTCACAGGCAGCCATGTTTTGTGTAGGCCCCAAAAATAAAACAAACACAAAGATAATATTAATTTCATGTAAATCAGTCCATTATGTTTCCCAAGTGCATTATTAATTCACACACATTATAAAAAGAGGTGTTATTAACTGAAAATGTTTATCAAAATATGCAACAAGTCAAAGTCTATTAAGACAGGAATAATAAATTTAGATTGGCAAGGGATGAGCTGGGAAGAGAGAAACACATTTAATGAATCTTCAAAAGGTAAAAAGGCCACCTTTTCTCTACATTGCAAAAAAATATGTTAATTCAGCAAAAGCATTTTCAGGCCTCACTTTCATGTTTTTCATGTGCCATGTTTTTAACCTGCACCAAAATGTGCGTGGCAATTTAAATGCAGCCTGTCTGTAGCACAAAAATAAAACAATGCATGACTGCAGATGAAATCTGCTCCATCAATCCACCCTTCTGATAATTCAAATCATAATAAAATGATTTATAATTCATCACACATATTTAATTTCACTAGTGACTTTGTTTTTTTAAATTGCAAAAGCTGAGCATATAAGAATGTTACTTCTATTTCTAAGGCAAACACAAGTTTGGTCTGTAATCAGATCATATATAGCCAAGCTCAAATGTTTTAGTGCAGAGATCTGTAAGTAGCTTCTTGGAACAGTTAGTCTTCTTTAAAATAAGTAACTAAAATAATAAAAAAGGAATTCAACATGACAGTTTCAGCATTTCTTTGCTCTGTGTCATCAGCTTGCCATCTGAATGGCTCATAAAGTGTGGCATTCTGTACTTTTTCCATGCAAATTAGACTACTTAGGTGCTGAGAAACTCTGGGAGAGCACCATCAATCCTTTGCACTTTTTCAACCCAGGCCTTTCACTCTTATTTTCACTTTGATCATATTCAGATGTTTCACCACAGCATCTCTCAGATCAAAACCGTTGCACCATCCATTATGCAGATCTTGTGTAGCAGCTGCAATCTGGTGAGAAACTGCACACTGTACATCAACCAGACCTACACAGCAATGGCTAGTGTTCTCCTCAGTGTTTTCCACAAGTGCATTTGCATATGCATTTTCAAGCCACTTTAGTGTTGCTGAAACACAGTCTTTTGCAAAAGGTAACTCTGTGCTGCCATTGTGTTGCTTTATTATGCGTGACACTTCAGGCAGATGGCTACAATCCATTTCTTGTCCAATCTGTTGTTCTGCACTCATTATCTTTGAGACCACATTATGATCTGATTTCAGAGAAACTGGCAATCTATACCTGGGCATCAGTCTTTGCAATAACACATTTGCCACTTTGCAGTTGTCATTTTTCTCAAAAACAGTTCTGATACAACCCTGTTGTGCTGCTTCAAAAACATTTTCTTGAGCCTCTTTAAATTTAACTGTGAAGATTCCATAGAATGTACATGCTAACAGAACACACATTTGTGCAACTGAATTAGCATTTCTCTCTCCCATGACTACAGTGACTCCCAATTGAGCAGATATACTGCATGTTATGGTAAGGGCAATCAATTTCGAATTTTGGGCTGGGGTAATTACTAAAAGCCATGAAGCTTTGACAACATCATGTACAAGGAGCACAGCATGTGCTGCTTTTAATGTGTCACCTTTCAAACATGGGCCATCTACAAAATGGACATTGTTGGGCTGACTCAGATGTTCATCCTTCAAGTCTGAATTTGGCTTTATACATATTTACATGATATTTAGACACTTATATTCATTTTCATCATAATCCAATTCATTTGCTGACATTTCTGTGAAGTTAGGGTCAAAGGCCATTGGGCAATACATCACAGACCTTTGAAAACATTCATCTTTTTGAATAAGCAATGAGAGAGCGCAGCCCTCCCTCTCACTGCAAATTAGTGTATTTTCTTTCAAATAAACTTTCATTCCTAGTGCTGGGGCGCGCCATTTTTTCTCTTTCAACTCTAGGAATGCTTTTGTGCAGTTGTTGTCCAATGGAAGCGGATCAGACACACCTGAGTGTGTCAGCCTCAGTAAAGGCTTAGCCACTAGGGAAATGTTTAGTAACCACTCTCTACAGCAGCTAACCATTCCCAAAAATTTCCTGACTTCTTTCTGAATTTGAGGTGAATTCATCTTGGAAATTATTTCCACCCTCTCTGGTGACACCTTTCTACCTCCCTTTCCAATTTTGTGTCCCAGACATTCATCCTCTTTTTGACAGTACTCCTGACTATTCTCATCCAATGGCACTGTGACATGAACTTGGCAAAAATCAATAAAAATAAGCCATTCTTCAGCACATGGAATGTGAAAAAATATATTGGCTTGAATCGGTACCACAGGACAACATGGAAAAAATATGCTTTTAATCTCCTGCACTATTCTGTTCTTTTCATTTATTTTCTGTGAACCTATGATCAGAAAGTTACACAAACTTCTAATCAATTCCATCAAAAATCCTTTTATTGGTAAAATTCCTGCAACTGATTGTGTTCCTGAATACATGTCATCTGGTTCAAATTTTAATAAGACATGTTCAGCACATTTTATTAGCCTGGCATCCTTCTCTGTGAACTCTCTTATTTCTGTATTTATTATTTTTTCCAAAGCAGAAGGTAATTTTTCAACAGTCTTTTCTGAAAACAATGCTACAACTGTCTCTTGATGGGCCATTTTAAAATGTACATCCTCATCAGGAATCTGAAAAATAACATTATCTGATGTACAGTAATCTGAGCTGCTTACTTTGCAAAATAATTGTTTTTCTGCTAGGCCTGAGTCACAGACAACAGTTTTGCAGTTTTCCTCAAATGGGCCTAATTTTGGTGCACATTTTTCTAAAACTGCGTTTGTAATTTCTTTCTTTAAAACTCCTGCAACTAAATCTGGACTTTCCACTGCCTTCACAATGGACTTGGTAAATTCAGAATTGTGAGTGTTAAAACTCTCATTTGCAAACAGAGCAACCTGTTGGACTGGGTTCTGTTTTTGTCTCTGGAAATAATTCACATTTGCTCTGGACACCTTATTTAAATTAATTTTAGCATTTTCCATATTTTGTGGGACCATCTGTGCTTGAAAAATTCCTGCCATAGGTACCTGTTCCTGAACTGACATTTGCATGTGCTTAACTGGCATATTTTGCATCTGCAATTCTCCATGTTTTTGTGCATCATGTTTAAATTTAGTTTTCTTCTTCCAATGCTCAAATCTGTTATAAAGATGGCAAAAGGACACATTTTCCAGCAGTACAACATCCATACCTGAATTTGCACTAACCAAAACACCTTTACTTCCATCCTGTGTTCTTTTAATCTGTACCCAATCAACATCCTTTGCTGGCACTTGGCCCTTCAGGAAAATAATCACTGCTATGTTTTTCTCCATAACAACAGAAAATGATGGTGCATTCATGCAAACCCTTTTCATTGTCTCTTCACTTGGCCCTTGAACAACAACTTTAGATTCAAAGCACAATTTAGTCAGCATGGCAATATAAAAGAACATTTCCAAATTAATGCACAACTCTTTTAAAAAGTCATCAAATCCATCAACTTGTGGGTACCACAGCACAATTCTGTCTCTCAATTGTGGGAATGTGTTCAGAAATGCTGCAAGTTCACTTTTATTCTGTGGCATATGAACATACATTTCTCCCACCTTTTCTCTCAATGAGTAAGCAAAAGCTTCTCCCTCATTCTGCTTATTATTTTTCTCAACTAAATCTGGTGGCTTCTTTTCCTTATCCATTTTCCTTGCTATTTCTGGTGGTTTCTTTTTCTTCTCATGTGTTCTTGCCCACTTGTCTCCTAATTTTTCAAGCTCATTGCATTTAAAACCATATTTTATTTCTGCAATGTGCAAATGCATTCCTGAAGAACACATTTTCTCATTTGCTTCATCATCCATGTGTGCCCTGACACTTTTCTGAAATGGAAAACTTCCTGAAACATCAGTTTCATATTTATGAGCCAAATCTGTCAGTCCATTATGTGTAGTTAATGCGCATGCAGCTGTTTCCTTACTCACGGAAATTAATTCTTTTTCCTGACAATGGTTCACATTTTCATGATTTAAACAGCAGGGACAGTTAATTTCTTCATGTTCAAATGTTGAATTTAAAACACTGAGCTGTTTCTCTTTTTCAGGGCCTGTGTTGTTATGTTCTCCCATGTTCTCTATATTTTTAATCACTGCTGCTTCCTCTGAGCAGGTTTGAGAAATCCCATTTTCAAATATATTTATTTTATCCTGGGCTGCAGATGTTGTAAATACCATTTTTCTCTCACCTTTTAGGGCTTGGGGTAATTTCTGTTCAATAATCTGTGTATTCTTAGTTTCTGAAATAAACCCTGGCAAAATCATTGATTCTGCAGCTCCTTGAACCTTTTCAGTAGGGACCATATTAATTGGGACAGTCATAATTTTTCTAGGCATTATCTGTGCATCTGCAGTTTGCAATTCTTGGACTGAATCAGGCACATTTGAAGCAGTAACACCTGGAGGTATCACTGTCAGTTCTGAATCAACAGGTAATGGGTCAATCTGAAAATTTTGCACAGTTTTCTCAGTTTGTATTTCTCTCTGTTCAACAGAAGCAGTAGCTCCTGTAGTATTTACTGGTACACTATTTTCAGTCTTTTTCATGGGAACCACATAAAGTGGTGGACACTCAGTTAACAATGCATCCATTATTTCATTCCCTGAATCATTATTTATTTGAAGCTCTTTGTCAGCATTAATTCCCTTCTCCTGTATATGGTGCTTTACCTTTTTATCCTCACTTGCTTTTTCTCTTGCTGTCTTTTCCCACAGGCTTAAGGTCTCAAATTGTGCAGCTTTAGATGGTGTCTTTATTTCACATAACACTTCCCTTAATTTGTCAATAATTTGCAATTCAAAAGTACCATCTTTTGGAAATCCCAAAGCACCCTCTTTTTCAGTAATCTTGCACCATTGTTGAACCCACATACATGTGTTTTGTCCCAAACTGGTAGACATAAAATGCACAGGTGTTCCTTCAGGAGCATCACCAATAAAAAACGAATTTTTCACTTTACCTCCTAACAGCTTCTTTAAACCTTCAAACAGTTTCATTTTTGCAATAGTTCAATGCAATTTCTTTTTTCCAAAGCTGTCAGTCTCAATTTTAGTCAGTTTTACTCCTACCACTGAGCCTCCACAAAATCTTACTTCAATATTTCTCTTAATCAATAACTCTGTTAGTAACAACATAAATACATTCACTACTCTGTCTGTTGTGCTAAATAAAGGATAGATTATATTCACTGCGAGTAACACATTCCTCTTACCCTTCACAAAGTAAGACTTTCCGTTTACTCTTCAAACACTACAGGTAAATCCTTCCGCTTACCTTTCACTCAAGCTCAGAAGAACCTGCTACTCCTTTGGACTTATCCTTCAGGATATATCTTAGTCCAAAGTTTCACCAGCGAACACTTTTGCTGTCAATCAAACTCAGAAGAACCTGCTACTCCTTTGGACTTATCCTTCAGGATATATCTTAGTCCAAAGTTTCACCAGCGAACCCTTTTGCTGTCAATCAAGCTCAGAAGAACCTGCTACTCCTTTGGTGTGACCCTTTCTAGGTGATATCAGACCAAAGTTTCACCAGCGAACTCTTTGCTATTAATCACTCACACAGAAAATAGTCCCTAATTTAACACTGCCAGCCCTCCTTAGCTTCTCAGTGTTATTCCAACAGACGAGTAACCTCAGTGCAGTGTTGCTTCCATTTACCACCCGCTATTCCTTCCCGGGATTCCACAGGTGTACATACCTGCGTGTTCCAGACAACACAGAACAAGACACTAACTTAACATGAAGAGTTAAAACATGTAATCAATAACCAAAAAATTATGTCCTATGAAATTACCAATATAATCAATAACACCATCAATTCAAAATGAGCAAAATGTCACCAACAGTAAAAAAATCCTTACTATTTTCAACACTTCAAAAAACATGCTAGCATATTAACAACATTTCACAACCCTATTGATACTCACACCACTTCTTGCATCACCTGCCAGTACTGCTTTGCCAATCTTCAGGTTCTGAGCATTGGAGTCAGGAATCAGGACTTGGACATTTATCTAACTTGGGCAATTATTTTATTTCCCTTCTTAAGGTCAATGATCCATTAGTTGAGTAGTTGATGGTGAAATCAATAATTACTAATCACCAAACTAATCAATAATGACCATCCTCTGCTTACCAAAAACTGATGGAGAGCGGTAATTTCTTCTGGTAGTTTCTCAATGCAAAACCCTCATGCTACCTCTAATTTACCGCTCAAAAGGTGTTGGGCCCTTCAGGGGATAAGGGTGGGTAGTATATTAAAATATGTTTCATAAAATTTTAATTTAATTAAAAAAAATTATAAATTGAAATACGAAAAAATATTATATTTAATTGAAATTGAATGTATTATATAATAATTTTGTAATTAAGTGTGGGTTTTATTTATATAGTGTTTAATAAAAAATTCAATTGCTATAAAAAATACGAAATTTGAAATTTCAATATTTAAATTTGAAATTTGAAATTTGAATTTAGAAATTTGATTTTTAAATTATATTAAAATAAGTCAAGTGTGTAATATTTTATGTTTGTGTATTTGTTATAATATATGCTAAGAATGATTCGAAAATAACAAAAACAACCTTTCGGTTAAAAATTATAAAATTGTGAAAATTATGTAAAAAAATTTTTTAAATGAAATTTGAAATTTAAATATTTAATTTTGAAATTTTAAATTTTAAATTAGAAAATTAATTTTTACATTATATTAAATTAAGTGAAGTGTGTAATATTTTATGTTTGTGTATTTCTTATAATATATGCTAAGAATGATTCGAAAAACTAAAAAAAAAAGTTTGGGTTAAAAATTATAAAATTTTGAAAATTATGTAAAAATTTATAAAAAATTCGAAATTTGAAATTTAAATTTTGGTTAAAAAAATTTGTTATTGTTATGTTCAAAAAAACATATTTTGTGATTGTATTTAATAGTCTATTTTGTAGTATAATAGATAAGAGTTGTTATTAATATATATAAAGTGATGTTTATGTGTTATAATATCACAAATATTATGGTTTACTGTCCAGCAGTTTCCCTGACTTATGTAGGATTGGAGTTAGAATAGTTATTTATTATGGTTTCCTGTCCAGCACTTTATCTGACTTATGTATGATTGGAGTTAAAATAGTTATTTATTGTTGCTTACTGTTAAGTATTTTCTATGAGTTATGTTTTATATTTTTTTATTTATAAAAAAAAATAAAAAATTTTTTTTTAATTTTTAGAATTATTATTATATATAATGTTGTAATATTATTTTTATAAATAAACAAATATGAATATTTTCTACATTTTTACATACATATCACAAGTGTCAACATTTATTAAGTACAATAGTAATATAGTTTTGTACACATTTTTTTTATTCCTACTTTCATTTGTTGATGCAAACATTTACATAATTTTAATACACCTTTTTCAATTATTTGTTTACATTTTACATTGCAATTTTAGTCATATATACATTGTTATATTACATTAATTAGTATATTAAATTTCAAATTTTCTTTTTTAAAATTTTATATGTTAATTAATTGACATGTAATTGTATTTTTCTAAAGTATGTACATAAAATAGTGCTCAGTTTTATACATATAAAAAATATTTTTTAACAATCAAATACATATTTTTAATATACAATAATTAATTAATATATAAATATATTATATTTATTATTTTATATTTTACATTAATCATATGTTTATTTACAAACAATAAGTAAATTATTACAAAACATGGAAAATAAATTGCTATTCATCTCTATTGTTTATTTTTAATAATGGGGATTTAGTCCTATTTTTATTTTTATTGTGCTGCCATTTTGTTTTTTGAACTTCACTTTTTAGTCTATCTACATCGTTGTTTGGGTCATTTCAGAAAACGGAACCTCGCGGTTGGGAGCTGCTTCGTGTTGGTGAATGTAAGTTTATTTTACATTAATTTTAACTACATTTTAATACATTATAGAGCTAGTTGTAGTGTGTACGTGTTGCTATGTGTTGTACTTTACAGTTTATGTGAAAAATACGTGTTATTTAGGTCGTTATTGATAACGTACTTTCTTAGATATTTCTTATGAAATTAAGGTTTATGTATTGTGTAAATGAATTAGTTCAGGTGTTTTCCTATGTTTTATATGTTATGTTTAGGCTTTCTGGCTTTCGTATTTATTGTGGGTGGGTTTTGTTAGTATTTATTTACAGGTGTTCGTTTTGGTGAGCAGATGGATTTTATCTCGTATTTTTTGTAAAATACAGGTAAATGTTTCGCTACATTTCTTGATTTTTCGGGATTTTGGAGAGTTTTTATCGTGATTATTTTTCGGGTTTTTTATGGTTCCGTTCTCCAGAGTATTGCTACTGGGACCCTTATAAAACAGTTGTATATTTGGCATTTTGTGGGGATTTTTTTAAAACATGTGGATTGATTTTGGTTCTAATCGTCTTGAAACCATGTTCTTGGAACACATTCTACAGCTGCAGAACAGTTAAGTTATTATTATATTTTTGTTTGGGGTGGATTGTGCTATATTGTGCAATTTTTTTAAATGTCGTTTTATTATGTCTTGTAATAATAGATTACATTTATTTTTACATGACATAATTTAACTACATTAAAAAAAAATTGTTTTATTTATTGTTTGAAATGTTTTTATGTGTTGCTTGTTAAAGGATAGATTTGGCTATTAGTTCTAAGTATTCAAGACCTTCGATACTTGGGTACATTCTTATTTTTTGCTGTAGGTATTCGTACATATTTAGGTGTCGATTCCGATCCGGTAAAATCCCCGTCCGTACGAATCGTATCCGGAGCCGTTTCCGTACGACTCGTACGGACGCCGTACGACCGGACGATTCTGATCCCGATCGGCCGACCAGGACGCGATTCGTACGGTACACGTCGATTCGTACGGAAAAGCGCACGATCACCTACACACCGTACGGCGCGTACCCCCCATGATCGCAGGGGTACGCGCCGTACCCCTGTGAGCATGCGGGGTACGTGCCGTACACCCAGCGTACATGGGGTACGTGCCGTACACCCACCGTACATGGGGTACGGTGCGTACCCCATGTACGCTGGGTATACGGCACGTACCCCGCATGCTCACAGGGGTACGGCGCGTACCCCTGCGATCATGGGGGGTACGTGCCGTACCCGGGGGGGCGTTCCGTACCTTTTTCGGCACAAACTCTGCGTGTACGACTGTTTTCAGCTCCCGTAGGAAAAGGGTCGTACGGTGCGTACCCGACACGAATCGTACTTGCTGGGTCGTAAAAACCAGCCGCGAACCGTAGTGATGTCGCGTACAGCGGGTTCCGAGTGAGACTCGTACGGAGATTTGATTCGTACGGAGTCCTGTACGACTCGTACGGAGTTCGCCTCCTGGTACGGATCGTACTTCGTCGTACGTACGGGACGTTTACGGGTACGATTCGTACGGGCAAACAACGCTCCGTACGACGATTCGGAGCGCATTTTACCGGATCGGAATCGACCCCTTAATGTTTGTTTACTTAGTTTAGGGCCGATTTTAGATAGAGATTGCTCTATTCTTAGTTCTTGGTAGCTTTGCTCTTTTTTGATGCTTTGGATTAGTTTATGAAGTGTGGGTTGTGTTCTTCCTATTGTGGCTTGGAAGGCATTATGCCATCCTTCGACCGCGTTGTTAGTTTTGGCTTTCTGTGCCATAGTACTAGCATACACATTCCACCATTCCACATTCCACCAGTGGAGAAGTGTGGCTCAATGGTTAGAGCGGCAGACCCTGATGAAGAGGTCTAGCCCGGGACCAGGGTTCAATTCCCCGCCTCGGCGGGTCTTGGGCTCAATAATTCCTCGGACCTGATAATTCTCGCCTCAGTGCCTATTCCAATCATGGAGTCCCACTCTGCAACTCTGGGCAATAGCTTGCTTAATCTCCACAACGGCCCCCACAACGCTAAGGATGCCTGGCCTCAACCTCGGGGGTGCTCAGGAGTGGACACCTCACAGGGAAAGCCAGGATGGGTTCCACAGCAGTATTCGTACAAGCGCCTTGAGACCCTTGCGGGTGAGTAGTGCGCTATACAAGTATCAATTTACATTTACCATGGAATTTGGAATTTAGGTTGTCTGCGGTGGCCAGAACGATGTAATCTTCCCACCCAGGTATCTTCAAAATAGTCTAAGAAGGGAGTTAATTTTTTCTCATTGGTGCGGTAGAAAGGGCTGTCAAGTAGTAAATTGTAATAGTTAGCAACTTCTGTTGTTGGTACAAATGCCAATGCTATTAACTTTTTAATCTGATAAGCAAAGTTACTGTTTGTTGAATATTCAATGCTTAAAGTAGATTTTTGTAAGTGCCTCCATATACTTTGGTTGTAGTGATAATAACACCCTTGTATAGATGTTTGAGGATATATTTTAAGTATAGCTTGAATCATGGCTATTTCAAAGTCTATTATTATTCTTTGTGGATAGTAATTATCAGTAAAATCTTTGATAGTTGTTAAAATTTCTACGTAGGTAGCATTTGTTTTATTTGGCAGCAGTGTATAAATTAAAGGGATATTTGTTTCTTGGTATTCACCATGGATGGTGTAAAGTTGATAGAAATGTTTGGGACATACTTTAAAAGTTCCGTCCATCATCCAGGTTTCACACGATTTTAGTTTTTGCAAATTGCTATTTGTTGCAAAAAGTAAAATTCTTTTATCATGACTGTGGTTATCATACATTAAGAATTTATCTTCATTGTGTGTAATAGTATATTCAGGATATATTTTAATGTCTTGAAAAGTTTCAGGTGCTGGTGGAGTTGGATCAGAATCTCGTTTTGTTTTAGCAATTAATCTTTTCAAGTTGGGTATTGAAGGTAACTGTCCTGTGACATGTTCTGGCACCTTGCTTAAAACATTTTTCAAAATAGTGGTGCTTGTTTCTTGTGAGCCTGTACTAGCTTCTCTTAATGTCTCTAGTGCTTCTCTTACTTCGACTTCTGTTACATTGGGTGGGTGGTTATGCTCATGTACATTTACAACATTGTTATCAACAGTCTGTGCTCTACCATAGCATGCAGTTGAGTAATATTTACTACATTTCCAGTAAGTTTTATTCCCTTTTATTCTTTCTTGGGTGTAGGTGTAACCCATGTAGCTCAGCATTATTTTCCCTTTTTGAGAAGTAATAAAAGTAGCTCCTGTTGCCATGTCTAAGGTAGATCTGTGAAGACATATATATGTTTTTTTAGTAAAAGTGAAAAACATTTCTTGAGATGTGTACGTTAAAAGGAAAAAGTGCAAAAACATACTTACAATGTTGTTTTCCTGCTAATTTTATGTTTTCTGTTCTATATGTAGATTTTCACTCTTTAATGTTCTGTAGTTGTGGTAAAGAATAGTACAAAAAAATGATTTAGTTTTATAGTTGTTTATTTTGTCTTTCTGATTATTAATAGACACAGTGGGTATACTTACTTAATGTAGTAGAAGATGTTGTTAGTTTAGTTGTAGATTGGTAGATGAAGTTTGTATATTCTGTAAAAGAAAGTTAATTTGTGTTCTTTATTGTATTAGGATATATTAGTAGGTAATAACATATCAAGTCTTTTGCAACTTTACTTTGCAACTTTTTAAAATTATTTAAAAGCTTTCTAAGTAGACATGGATAAGGCAGTTCATAATTTCATTTAATTATTATCTTGTGGTGGTTGTTGATAGGATGTTGTAGTTATATTTAAACAAATATAAAGACCATGTTTTTAGTTTAGGGAGTTTAGTAACCCTGGGCGAAGAACTACGCTCCGCTCGCGGAGCTTGCGGAGTTTCGGCAACTCCGCGTTCTACGGAGAACGCGAAGCTGTCGATTACTCCGCGATCCGGTGCGTAGCGTAGTTCTCGCGCGCTGAATAACATTATCGCGTGCGCGGCAATGGCTTACCTTCGTTCTGCGTTCGTTTTTTCCTGGTCGCGTGTGCCACCATGTTTGGAAACACTCTCGCACAATCCCGTGCGACTGTGCGAACGCGATAACGTCATTTGGATGCGCGATAGCGTCATAAGGATGCGCGAGGATGCTTGTTGGTAAGATCGAGTTGCCGAACACGCAGAAACTGCATTCTTGCACAGAATAACTCGCGAGCATGTTAAAACCATAATAAATTACCATTTTGGTTAGGAAAAAAAAGCAAAAAAACCTTAAAGTTGTACCTTTGGCTTTATTTTTTGGGGGGAAGGAGCCCTCTTTTTGTTTCTACTCTTGTTTTGAAGAGTAAGGAGGAAGGAGGAAGGGCTCTTGAGTTTACAACTTCCTGTTCCTGTCCACCAGGCTCCTCCCAGTGCTTTGTCCATGTGGTGCTCACTTTCCTTTGGATTTTGAGCTGGAAGGATCACTTTCTGTGTGTGTTGGCTGCATTACTGATTTATCTTGGATTTATTGAGGACTTTTTGATTTGGAATTCTCTTTTTCAAGTAAGTTTGTGTAATGTATGAGTGAGTATGATGTAGACTTGTGCTTGTTTGATTTGAGTTTTTTTTTAACTACAGTATTCAATCCTGGAATTAAATTATTGATGGAGGCCTGTACTTTTATGAGGTCCCAACTTGTATTTTTTTTAACTTTCATCCAGGCTACATAGAGAGGTACCCATGGGTCCAATCATGTTTCTGTAGTCTGTGTTTAAATTTTTATTCCACTTTGTAAACAAACATCATGGATGGCATTGGATTATGTTCATTATGCAATAGCAATGTCTGTTGTGGAATTTCTGTTTGTGGAATTTAAAATGTTTTTATTTTTTAAGCCAATAGCTGACCCTAGTACTCCATGTAGTTAGTGTGTAGGCATGCTTGAGTTCATTGTATTAACTTTCTGTGGTTGGCCTGGCCATGTGTTGGCGGCCATTTTATGTTTCCAGCCACTTTGCTCTTGCCATAGGCCTCCAACCTTGTGGCCTACTCTGCCAGTAGGCCAGAGGTACTACTCATAGGGTCATGAAAGTTAATCAACTGTTTTTGTACCCTTAATGTGAAAATCATGGATGGCTTGGATTGATGTAGAAAATCTTATTTTTATGTGTGGGCTATTTCAGGTTTTGGGTGTGTTTAAATACTGTGTCAATTTCTGCCATTAGGTAACCCTAGGAATACAGCTTGGGTAGTTTTGGTAACTTCGCACAGTGTGAGAACGTGACCTTACATTTTTTGTCTTGTTCGCGCACTCAATGTACTTGCTCGGGAACGCGAAAACGACATTTTATTCCATTCGCGCTGCCGAACATGCCAAAAATGTTTAATGTGTTTCTTGTGCTACAAAAAGTCCTCATTTATGTTATGTTGTCATTTGGTTGTAGTTTTCTCTTTTTGGAGCATGGACCACTTCCATTTTCTGTCCTCTATGTAACGATTTCTTGTTTTTGGGTGGGGTCAAGCTACTTTTCGACAGGTTTGTATGATAAATGAAATGGGACTTGACTTACTTGAGTTGTAGTATGCTGTGTTGTAGTCGTTGTAGTAGGTGTGTATTCTCTTCTTTTCAGCAAGGTAACCGTTTCCCTCCAAGTTTGGCCAAAAAAAGGTAATTTAAGTTAAGTTTGTAATTGTATTTATAGTAGTGAGTTAATTAATGGTTATATTTGATTGGTTCAATTAAATATAATTTAAATTCATTGGCTGACAACATTAGTTTGAATTTGAAAGCCGTTATTTTGTAAAGAGTTAGTAACATCAATAATAGTTTTCGATTTTTATAACCAAATGTATTATATGTGTTTTATTTTAATGGTAAATATTTATTACAATGTTAAAATTAGTGAAATGTGATTTAAAGTAATCCGATAAGAGTGTATGATAGTGTTTGGTAATGTTTATATTGGTATACAACCTTTACAATGCAACTTTTACAACTTACTACCATTACAACCAAACTTTTACAATGCAAAAACCATTACAATGCATGTATTTACAAGGCATGTTTTTAAAACGTAGGTACCTTTACAACGCATATCATTACAACGTAAGTATTGGTAAGTATATAATTATATTTAAAATTTAATATGTTTGGGGTTTTTTAAGGGATATTTTTAGGGTTCAGGGTCAGTTTTGGCTTTTAGGGTAAAGGGGTATTTTTAGGGTTCAGGGTCAGTTTTGTGTTTTTGGGAAAAGGGGTATTTTTAGGGTTCAGGGTCCGTTTTCAGTTTTTGGGTAAAGGGGTAATTTTAGGGTTCAGGGTCATTTTTCAGTTTTTGGGTAAAGGGGAATTTTTAGAGTTCAGGGTCAGTTTTCAGTTTTTGGGTAAAGGGGTATTTTTAGGGTTCAGGGTCAGTTTTCAGTTTTTGGGTAAAGGGGTATTTTTAGGGTTCAGGGTCAGTTTTCAGTTTTTGGGTAAAGGGGTATTTTTAGGGTTCAGGGTGAGTTTTACGTTTTTGGGTAAAGGGGTATTTTTAGGGTTCAGGATCAGTTTTCAGTTTTTGGGTAAAGGGGTATTTTTAGAGTTCAGGGTCAGTTTTCAGTTTTTGGGTAAAGGGGAATTTTTAGAGTTCAGGGTCAGTTTTCAGTTTTTGGGTAAAGGGGTATTTTTAGGGTTCAGGGTCAGTTTTCAGTTTTTGGGTAAAGGGGTATTTTTAGGGTTCAGGGTCAGTTTTCAGTTTTTAGGTAAAGGGGTATTTTTAGGGTTCAGGGTCAGTTTTCAGTTTTTGGGTAAAGGGGTATTTTTAGGGTTCAGGGTCAGTTTTCAGTTTTTGGGTAGAGGGGTATTTTTAGGGTTCAGGGTCAGTTTTGTGTTTTTGGGAAAAAGGGTATTGTTAGGGTTCAGGGTCCGTTTTCAGTTTTTGGGTAAAAGGGAATTTTTAGTGTTCAGGGTCAGTTTTTGGGTAAAGGGGTATTTTTAGGGTTCAGGGTCAGTTTTAATTTTTGGGTAAAGGGGTATTTTAAGGGGTCAGGGTCAGTTTTTAGTTTTTGGGTAAAGGGGTATTTTTATTGTTCAGGCTCAGTTTTGTGTTTTTGGGGTACAGGGGTACAGGGTAAATAAAAAAATTTAATATATTAATTAAATAAATTAAATGAAATTAAATTTAATTTAATTTAATTTAATTAAAATCTATTCATTTTAATTAATTTATATTAAAAAAATTATTATATATTTACTAATGCTTACGTTGTAATGGTATGCGTTGTAAAGGTACCTGTGTTGTAAAAATATGCGTTGTAAATACATGCGTTGTAATGGTTTTTGCGTTGTAAAAATTTCGTTGTAAAGGTATGCGTTGTAAAAGTATGTGTTGTAACGTCATACATACTTTATATTACTAATGTATTTTTTCTTATTATATATAAATAAATAATACATATTGTATATACATATATGTTAGAAAAGCTTTTTTTGAATTTAAATAACTATGAAAAAGTGAATAACAGAAAGGTAATGTGTATATAAGGTTATAAAGAAAATGACGATATTTTATTTATATTAATATGAGTAGAAAGGTAGTCGATAATAGTGTTGTCCATATTAGTGTAGAAGGTAATGTTATTTTAAATATTGTCGATAATGTAGTAGTCGATATTTATGTAGTCGATATAATTGTTGACGATATTAGAGTAGTCGATAAAAAAAATCTATATTTGTGTAAATCCTTGTTTAAGTACATGGTTACGATATTTTTGTAGACGATGTATTTGTGGCGATATTTTTGTAGGTCGATGTTTTAGTAATCGATATTTCATCATGGAACCGCTCCTGGTGGGGCTCAATCCTTCATGGATTTAATCCTTATGCTCATCCTTTGTACAACTTACAACTTACATAAATCTACATGAAAACTATTATGGCTGGACTGAGGTAACAGGTTTTTAGGAACCCGCTGGTGTCAGGGGATAACACCCGAAGACCTCTGAGTTCTCCCTTGTTCCGGACCACAGAAACAATGAGTCTTCTATCGCAGTCAAAGATCAAGTTTTATTGGTAGCTACCAAGTAACACGTGTCCCAGAAGTACACCACACGGAGAGTAGGTTTTGGGAGACTGTTCGTTTTTACAGAACCAGCCTTCTCCTTATATACAAGATATATGGCTTTAAGCAAGAATTCTTGAGTTTATGGTATGGCAATATACATATTTCTACAATAATACAAAGAGCGAAGTCATGTAAGCAAGCCCATATTTTAGATGTCCAGTTCGTTGATAGATTACCCAGTTAGGCCTGGAACTCCCATCAGATATCGATGAAACCTCAATAAAGAAAGGTGTAACCCAGTCATAAACCTGGCCATAAACAAGGAACGTGGACAGGTGCATGTTTGCAGAAAGCATGGTCTGTATGTAGTGAATGGTTCGTGGAATGTTATGCGTAGATGCTATCAGATTCGGCCACTGGGCGAGGAGCTGCCTAAACAGGTTTGGCCGAAGACAGTGGAGTCAGTTGGGACAGGTCAGGGGAAAGTCACGAAAGGTGGACGTGTCTATTTGGATCAAGCTCGACCTTTAATTGACTTATCATGAGGGCAAGATGCAAGATGGATGCAGTTCACAAAATGGAGTTTAAGGGATGGGACGGAAACTGTGATTTAGGGGTGTTGGCAACCCTCGATTGTAACGCAAATACATAGGAATGATGTCCTAAGCATTATCGGTTCGTAGACACAAAAATCGTCTTGGTACGTTGAGGTTTCGTGACACGGGTATTGGACCTCGATATCGGGAGAACAACGGGGTCCGGATTTTGAGAACCACAGACCCTCCTTTTGCCCTCATATAAGGCAATAACTCATGCTAATCTGAGTACAAATCGGTATGAAGAAATTCGTGGAGATGTTGCTGTAGCATCATTCTGTTACTCAGCTCGTCCTGCGACACAGGCTTCCGTACACACGAGGTAGCACAGAGGCCACATAGTGCAGGAGCACACTGTATACACAAGCAAAACATGAACAGAAGTGCCAAGATCATCCCAATGAAGGTCAAGGTTTTCCATCCCCAGGCAGTGATCAGCTCCCAGAACCACCCCAGCAGGGACCAATCCCCTTTCTCAACGTGAAGGGAACCAGATATTTCGTGTAATTTGGAGATGGCCTGGTATACTGTCGGTGCGTTATCAGGGATGAAAATGCAACAACTGGATTGGATGACTCTACACACACCACCACGATCGGCGAGTATGATGTCTAAGGCAATTCGGTTCTGAAGGGTCATAAGTCGATCCGACTGAAGCTCTGTTGTCAAATTGCCAAGTGCTCCGGCCGTCGTAGTCACGGCGGATTCAACTATCCTCGCTAACTGTCGAATATTTCTGCTGTTCGCCATGGGCCCCCAAAATGGCAGAAAACCCTTTGCGAAGTCAGCGAATTCCTGACCCGCGGTGTCGTCTTTACTCACGACACCTCTAGCTGTCCTTGTCCGATGGTAATCTGCTCGGGCCGTGTAGGTAGGAGGCAGCAGAAATGAAATAAAACATATACCTGAGAAATCAGGGGGCAACCACGTGTAGGCTTGGTCGTGGCAAACGAAATACGTGCCTTTGGCTGCCAAGAGTATAGGGGAAGTTCGGGAAGCAAATACATATGTTTCCGTGCAAACGCTCTTTCCTAACTGTGCTGTGGGGTTCCTACCAATACCCTGTAAGCATAAGTGACCTCGGTGGGGCACTATCCAAACTGGGCGGGATTTCTGTGCTGCCTGGCTCTTGACCAGGTAAACCCCATGTTTAGTCACATTCCAACGGGTGTAGGGACTCAGTTCATCTTTGGGCATTGTCAGATATGTGTCGATATCCCTACTCATGTTCCTTATCCCTGCGATTAGTGCCTTGTTACTGGAATCGCTCGCAGCGGAACGGGTCGGGTATGGTTCTAGGGCGAATAAGAACATGGTTTGGAAAGCCCACAGAGAACCATAATAGCTGAATGGCAAAATGAAGTATGGGATCCCCTTATCGGTTGTGTGTGGCATAAGTCCGCATATCCAACAGTTTGACGTGTTCATTATGGACTGGTGTTGGTGTAGAAGCTGGATGAAAGAGTTGTTTACAAATTCGAGTCTTCGGGCAGACTCATGTTCAGGTAAAGGGTGAAAGTAGTGTGGAGAAATAGTGGGAGGAGGTGGTGGCTGGGTGTCATTCGAAAAGGTAACTTTAAAAACGAATAGTGTATAACTAGTAAAAAACACAAGTATGCTACATAACAATAAAACACATAGTATCAGGAATCTTCTTCTGGACAGTATCGTGCGTAACTGTTTTCTGAAGTTCGTGAGCCTGACAGGTCTCTCTACCCTTGGAAACTCCATCCTCTAGTTGCTGCCCGCGGTGGTTGATTGATTCTCCCAGGGAGCGCGCTCTGCTCAGTCCGGGGTAACTCCCGTGGACCAATCAGAACCGTGGACCTAGAACTTCCCAGTTGCACTCCCCAGACTTCAACCGCGACCCTAGCAGCAGAACCGGATGGCGGTTCGAAAAATCAAAAACGAGCTAGTTCCCTTGGGACGAGAGAGCTGAAAATCCAAAAAATAGTTCAAAGGGGCGAAAAGGAAATTACATTAGATCAAACTTTTATTAGTTCTTTTGTCTAGACCGCAGGTTGTATCGTCGTTTCCCAGGTACGGTGTGATCTTCAAACAGCGTTTCAGGTTCAGTAGTGTCCAATTGCATAGATGGTGACACAAGTCCTTGCAAAATATGATCGCTCTCCTTTTCGGTACTAGTTTCTTTCAAACGGGCATCGCTGAAAGGGATGAAGCGAGGTACGGATTCTGTCTCAGAGTCGGCAAGTCCTTTGTTGACCCACCGGTCGTATGGAACGGGTAGAGGGACCCGTTTGCAGTGGGTCCCATGTACCCAGTTCTTCTTGCCTTCCACTCGCACAGCAGATCTGGTTGAAAGTAGTACTAGGTGCGGTCCGGTCCACCTCGGTTGTCCGTTGTTGGTGCGCTGAAAATTCCGCAACAAAACCCACGATCCGGGTTCGATGAGGTGACCTGGATCGTCAGAGGCTGGTGGAGAAGAACTGTGAACCTGTTGGTGTAAAACACGCAATTTAGTTGTCAATTCGCACAAATAGTCAAGCAGTACGGGGTGTTCTATCTCGCTTAGTTTCTTGGGTCTTGGCACGCCCCAGACGTTGGCTGGGCGGCCAAACACAATCTCGTGGGGGCTAAGTCCTAACCTGGAGTGGACAGTCGTCCTGGTTGACAAGAGTGCTAGAGGCAGGGCGTCAGGCCATTTAAGACCTGTACTGGCTTGGATCTTGGCTAGTTTGAGTTTTAGAGTGCCATTGTAGCACTCTACTAATCCAGCTGATTGGGAGTGATTTGCAGAGTGGAATTTTTGGTGGATGCCTAAACACTCACACACTCTCTTCATCACGCATCCTACAAATTCACTTCCATTATCACTCCAGACGATTCTAGGCATACGGAACCTAGGGAAGAACTCTTTGACAAGGGCTTTGGCAGTTGATAAGGCGGTGTTGTCCTTAAGGGGGTAAGCTTCCACCCACCTTGAAAAGGCGCAAACAACAACGAGAACGTATTTCAGATTGTTGCACCTCTCCATGTGGATGAAATCGAGCTGCAAAACCTCGAACGGGTACGTTGGAGGCGCAAAATGACCAGCTGGAGTTGGGGTTCCCCTACCGGGATTGTGCTTCAAACATACCATACACTTTTCGACCACATTCTTTGCACATTTTGGGATATTGCTATTCTGCCATACTGGGGCCAATAGTTTACATATTCCTCTAGAACTGATGTGTGCCATTCCGTGAGCCATCGTTACTACTGCAAGTACGTATGCATTAGGTAATAACCATCGCTGGTGTTCCGATAATTCGACCCAACAATCATTCGCATCCAATCTACCTGTGCTTCTTCTCCATTCATTCATCTCGTTCTCAGTGGCCTCGGCTTGTATCGATTTTACGCTTTCAATGGTGTCCCCACACATTCCCACATCAGCAATCCATCTAGCGGGACCCATGACATACATCCGACTCATTGTGTTCCTTGCAGTTTCTTTCGCAACCTCATCTGCCAATGCATTCCCCCGGCCAACATCATCCTGAATCTTTTTGTGTGCACTGCATTTTATAATGGCGACTTGTAGGGGCAAGGTGAGTGACTCAAGGAGCTCATTGACTAGCTGGCCATGTTGTATCTTTGCACCATGGGACGTAAGGAACCCACGTTCACGCCATAATCTCCCAAAACTGTGAGCCACACCAAAGGCATATTGGCTGTCAGTGTACACATTCACTCGCTTTCCTTTCGCCAGCACACATGCTCTAGTAAGCGCTATCAACTCTGCAGCTTGTGCAGAACCGTGGGAAATGCGTGCAGTCTCTACAATGGTGTGTAACGTTGTTACGGCATATGCTGTGGTCGTATCACCATTCGGCAACTTGAAACATGAACCATCAACCCATAAAGTATCATTGCATTCGGGAAGGGGAGTGTCTTGTAAGTCTACTCTCCCTTTTGTCTCTTCCTCGGTCCTGTAACAGCAGTCATGTTTGTCAATCTTGTCTGTCTCTGTCGGGATGGGTAATAACGTAGCGGGGTTGAGTGTATCACACCTCTTTATATGGATGTGACTTGCTAGCAGGGTAAGTTCGTAACTGGATAGTCGAGCGCTAGTAAGGTGTTGTGTCTTTGTCCTATTTAGCAAAATGTCTACTGCATGCGGAACCATAACGATCAAAGTGTTATTCATGACTAATCCAGCAGACTATCGAATGCAGACAGCTGCTGCGGCTGTTGCTCTTAGACAACTTGGCAGTGCCTTAGCCACTGGATCCAGAGTTGCCGAAAAATACGCGCATGGGCGCTGTTTGTCCCCAAAGAGTTGCATTAAGACTGATAATGCACAACCCTCTTTTTCGTGGACATACAATGTAAAAGGCTTACTGTAGTTGGGGTTTCCCAACACAGGAGCCGAACACAATGCATCGCGCAACTCGTGGAAACTCGTCTGACAATCTTCAGACCAAGGCATAGGATTAGGCGTGTCTTTGCGGAGTAGCGACAGTAAGGGTTTGGCTAGTAGTGAGAAATTCGGTATCCATTGTCTACAGTACGATGTAATGCCCAAAAAAGCTCGAACACCTCTCTGTGTCCTTGGGGCACTTAGTTCTGTGATTGCCTGTATTCTTTCTGGTGTCAGTCTCCTTCCCTCCTTCGATAAGATGTGACCTAGGTAGGTTACTTCTTGTCGACAAAATTGCAGTTTTGAAAGGGAGACTTTGTGCTTCATGTCACATAGGTGACGTAATAGCGACAACGTAGCTTCCTTGCAAATCTCTTCAGTGTCTGCAGCGATCACTAGATCGTCTACGTACTGAATCAATGTTGACCCATCTGGCAGTACAATTGTGTCTAGTTGTGTTTTCAGAGCCTGACTGAATATTGATGGGCTTTCGCAGTAGCCTTGAGGAGCGCACTTGAAGCGGAAGCTTCGTCCTCCTAAATTGAAGCCAAAAATATCCCTACTCTCCTCAGCAATCGGGATGCTGAAGAAAGCGTTCTTCAGGTCAATCACCGAGAACCAAGCTGCTGAAGCTGGAACCATTGTCAATAAAGCAGTAATGTCGGGGACGACTGGAAACTGCGGTATAACTACCTTATTTACTTCTCGGAGGTCAATCACAAACCTATACACAGGGGGCTGTGAAGGATCAGTACGTTTTAAGACCGGTAAAACTGGACTGTTACAAATGTTTCCTGTTGTTTCTTCGATAACATCTTTATTGATCAAATCATAAATGATCGTTAATAATGCCTTCTCGCATTCGTTAGATATTTTGTATTGGGGAATACCTGGCAATCTGACGTTGGCTTTCAAAGTTATGACATACGGTGCTATCTCTAAACGACCTACATCGTTGGAACCATTAGCCCACAGTATATCCGGAAGTGATGACAATTCCATTGGGATACCTTCTTTTGACAAGTACATTGGAGAAATGACTTTTTTACCTAAAGTAAGCTGTACTCCCGAGGGAGAACAGTACAAAGTCGCATACAACCTCTTTAGCAAATCCAATCCTAACAAATTTTCACCGCAACCTGTTGTAAGAATGAGGGGTGCTTCTAATTCACAGGGGCCAACAGAAAGGGAAACAGGACTAGAGATCGGGTTTCTAACAGGGGCGCCAGAGAAGCCTACTGAGACATTCATTTCGCCAGACAAAGGTGCGCCAGGAAGTTTTGAGTGCATAATAGAACTTTTTGTAGCACCAGTATCCAGCAGAAATGGCTCTGACACTCCTGAGGTAATTACCTCGACATAAGGTCCATCCTGATCTACTGGAACTGAAACAACTCCCTCTCTTTGTCCATGGCTGTCCTAGCGATCGTTACCCTCATTGTCGTGTTCGGTGTAATAGTCGTCAGCATAGTACTGAGCTGACTTGGACGATGAATTACTCTGTTGATCAAAGCTATTCATGGATTTCTGATGCGGAAAAGAAGTTATATTCTGAGTGAAATTTCCACGGCCTCTACCTCTAGAGGCATGCTGAACACCTCTTCCCCTTACACCTTGGGCACCGTTTAAACGCCGTGCAAGAGCCGGACAATTATCTTTAAAATGACCCTCTTCTTTGCAATACGCACAATGATTCGGGCCATACGGAACACGCTGGTGGGAAGACTCGTTTCCTTGCGCGTCTCTAGAATACTGCTTATTCTGTTGATAATTGGGCTGGCTAGCCATACGAGGCGGATAGGCCTGTTTGAGAAGAACTTTAGTTTTTAAATCTTTCGTCTTTTTGTCTGCCTTGTCTAACTCGTCTTTACGCCTATTTTCATAGTACTGGGCTGTTGCTAGAATCTGCGCTGACGTAGAGACAGCCCAAGCACTTTCTGAGTCTTTTAGTTTAGCACACAATTCAGGAAGCAAATTGTGTACAAACTTGTCTACAAACAGTCTTTGGCCACCCTCGGTAGCCATATCCTGACCACTATGGTCAGTGAAAGTTTCCTCAAATCTCGTGAAGAAATCAGACACATTCTCGTCTTTCTTCTGCTTGCACGCGGATAGCTTGTCCCAGTTTACACGTACATCAGGCATAATTGTCTTCATGTACGCAATAAATCTACCAGGGAGTTCAGCTATTAACGGCTCAGGCTTGAAACCACCGATTTGTCTAGCATCTGTAGTCGCAATGTTCGCCCATGAGTCACCTAATTCTTGGTCATGATCCGTATGACGTATCTTACTCCATAAAGGATGTGGAACAACGTTCCCAAACAACATGTCTATATCCGCTAAATTCATTATACATGAGCTTGCAGTTTGGGACAACTCCTTATAATACCCAGTCGGGTTTTTACGGGGATCGGGTAGTGTCTGTTTGAGTGCTAAAACTTCGGATCTTTTCCAGGGGACATGTACCCATACACGCTGGAAATGAGGCAGAACCGGTGGAACTGCGTTTGCATCACCTTCCCTCCAAACCGGAGGAACCTCTCTCATGGGGTACTGTCTCGCTCTTTTCCTACTAGACGTACCACTGTCAGACGATGACCCAGAATTACCACCCGTACTTCGATGTGATAATAATATCTCAACTGCTTTTTCAACGTCGGGACCAACTATCATACCCTCCCCGAATCTAAATCGTAACCTACACAACTCTGGCAGGTTGCTCTTCTGACCATTATCTTCCAAATCCTCACACAGAAAAACACACATCTGCTCAAAGACGTATCTTTGCGTTGGTTCATCCCATTGACGGAAGACGTTCATGACAGACTCTACATCATATCTCGCTGTATCCATAGCCCAATTTCGTGCTAACTTATTCAATGACTCCCTTTCCTGATAATCAGGCATTTGGCTTCGTGATTGTCTTCGTTCCGTGTTAGGGGTCGTTTAGGCGACCGAAAAAGTGGTGAAGGAAAGTTAGTAACAATGCTGGTCATTTTATGCCAGACGGAAGGTGAAAGTGGAGGAATAACTGGTAGTAGAACAGAGTCACGCAAAGCAGAAACAGAAATGTTCGTAGCACGAGTATCAGAGAGACTAGAAGGTGCGCTAGGCGAAATTTTAGAAGGAACGGTAGGAGAAGTAGACGTGATCGGTGAGCCTTGAGGAGGCTGTGCCAAAGAAACAGGAGCCAGCTGAAGAGTAGCCGGTGGGTGCGGTAAAGGAGCCTGTATCACAGCTACCAAAGGTGCAACTAAAGGTTGCGGAGGTGCTGTGGCATTTTGTGCATAAGGTGGCGGAGAATTTAATAGGTGGGACATTAATGGATCTTTCTCGGATCCTTCCTTTTGACCTTTTCCTCTATTTGGCAGCATCGGGTAACATTTATCTATCGCTAGTTTCCTGCTCCTAAGCATCTGTTCGCTCTCCTGCTCTTCCTCGTTATCTCTGTATACAACGGCAGCTTGCACCATTGACATACCTCTTTTATTCTTTTTTGCTAATCTTATTTCTTTCTGTTTGGCTTCTTTGCGCCATAAGCGGAAAGAGTCAAACATCGCCGGCCAGGCTTTCTTCTTGAACAATTTGACCTCTAAGTTATCTAATATTTCTTGGTCGAAACTACCATATTGGGGCCATTTTAAAACACCATCCTTGCGGGTGTATTTTATCCATACCTCGTTATATGTTATAGGACCTACACCGTGCTTCACATAGAGTTCATACGTTGGAGTTCCAATTGGAGGAACCGGACAAGAATCTTCCAATTGGGAGTCCTTACTACAACCAAGACAAAACAAGTTTCCGAGTCTGCTAAAACCAGGCATCTTCGCTCACTAGTCTAGCTTCAAACTTCAAAGGATTATCTGTTACGATATTTCTCGTGAATACACGAGTCCTTCGTCTTTGGGGCTTGCAAGTACCAAATCAAGTCGTATCTCAAGGATACCAAAAACTAAGGACAAACTAAGGACTGGGAGACGCTCCACTTATACTTAACTGAAGTATTTGAAGATCTGTGACGTCGCTAGAAGACTCGTCTATCGTTTCGCTCTACCAAGGATCACTGGGTCCAAAACAAGGCGATAGTCAGGGCAGCAGTCCTTCGTAGCCGTCGGGACGCGGGGAACCTCGCAGCAAAGACCTTCGGAACCACGTCGACATACAGGGGTCGCTGAAGTGGCTGGCCGTCCTCCGGAATTTTCACACGAAGCTCCTCACGAACATCTGGCTTGGACCGTCACCGCTTGATATCGCCCCGAGTTGGGCGCCAACTGAGGTAACGGGTTTTTAGGAACCCGCTGGTGTCAGGGGATAACACCCGAAGACCTCTGAGTTCTCCCTTGTTCCGGACCACAGAAACAATGAGTCTTCTATCGCAGTCAAAGATCAAGTTTTATTGGTAGCTACCAAGTAACACGTGTCCCAGAAGTACACCACACGGAGAGTAGGTTTTGGGAGACTGTTAGTTTTTACAGAACCAGCCTTCTCCTTATATACAAGATATATGGCTTTAAGCAAGAATTCTTGAGTTTATGGTATGGCAATATACATATTTCTACAATAATACAAAGAGCGAAGTCATGTAAGCAAGCCCATATTTTAGATGTCCAGTTCGTTGATAGATTACCCAGTTAGGCCTGGAACTCCCATCAGATATCGATGAAACCTCAATAAAGAAAGGTGTAACCCAGTCATAAACCTGGCCATAAACAAGGAACGTGGACAGGTGCATGTTTGCAGAAAGCATGGTCTGTATGTAGTGAATGGTTCGTGGAATGTTATGCGTAGATGCTATCGCATTCGGCCACTGGGCGAGGAGCTGCCTAAACAGGTTTGGCCGAAGACAGTGGAGTCAGTTGGGACAGGTCAGGGGAAAGTCACGAAAGGTGGACGTGTCTATTTGGATCAAGCTCGACCTTTAATTGACTTATCATGAGGGCAAGATGCAAGATGGATGCAGTTCACAAAATGGAGTTTAAGGGATGGGACGGAAACTGTGATTTAGGGGTGTTGGCAACCCTCGATTGTAACGCAAATACATAGGAATGATGTCCTAATCATTATCGGTTCGTAGACACAAAAATCGTCTCGGTACGTTGAGGTTTCGTGACACGGGTATTGGACCTCGATATCGGGAGAACAACAGGGTCCGGATTTTGAGAACCACAGGACTCCTCTACCTATCATTACTGACTCGTAGTGAGAAAAATCACTTGAAAGGTGAAAACTATCTCTTTATTTAGTGGAACAGACAAGGTAGCATTGTTTTTGTGTTGTTCATAACCAAAATTTTGATTAAGAAAACATAGAAAATATTGCCGTAAATTGTTTGTGAAGGGAGGGTCAGTAAAAGGAGTAATACTGACGTCAGAAAAGGCCGCACTGGCATAGGTCAGGTAGCTGACATGTATTGAGCTGTGATTGGTTGGTTGGTGTGAGTCGCACTAGTATTGGTTGAGACTTTGCTTACGTGACAGTGCTCTGATTGGTTGGTTAGTGTGAGACGCGCTGGTATAGGACGAGAACTGACAAATAGAATGCGTAGAATTACGGAAGGATTTCTTTGTTTATTTTGGTGAGATGCTTTAGCGTAAAAGATCAGAAAACTTAAGCTGCTAAAGAAGATGCAGATGACAAACTGATTGTGACTAGAGAAGGAATTCCTATTTCTCTCCCTAAAACGCCTGCTTTTTATTTGATGTTGGAACGAAGATATCATACCTGTTTGTGGTTAGAGAATTGGATGGAGTATACAAAGGATGATGGTGTCATAGCTTTTCCACAGCATGGTACGTTTAATGTAAGGATTTTGCAGACTCTGAGGAATCAAAGGAATGCTTTAGATCCAAATCCTAGACTGACACAGAATGAAGCGTCAGAAGAATGGGAGGTTGAGGTATTTGAACGAGAGAAATATAGAGGAGATAATAGAAGATACAGGAATTGGATGTATGGATATCCTTCTGAAAGCAGGGAAGAAAAGTTGAAAGGATGGAAGAGAGCTGTAGTAACAGAAGGATTGTACCCAGTTTTAGTTGCTGATGACCCGACAGGAGGAAAGTGTAAAGAGAAAAAGAAGAATATAGGGGCATATTAGCAACAAATAGCGATAATTATCGCTAAATCATCTTAGTGATTATTTTTTTTATCGCCGCGCATCGCCGGATTTTATCGCAGAGATAACGTACTATTAGCTAGGCCTGGGCGGTAAATTTCATTCCGCTCGTGGAATTTGCGGAATTTGGGTAATTTCGCGTTATGCGGAGAATGCGAAATTGCCCAAAATTCTGCATTCCCCGGCTTCGCGAAATTTTTCGCTTGTTTGCGTTCTCAAAATGCGTGTTCACAAGATGTTTCTCCCCGAGCATGCAAATAGCGATTGCGAACAGGAAAAAAAGCATCGCGAACAAGCAATTTCGCGTGTTCACAGAATTTCTGTGTGTTCGTGGAGATTTTTTACCGTTTCGCGGAGATTTGCGTAACGCGATTACGCAAATTCTACCCAGCCCTACTATTAGGAACGTTTATCTCAAATGCGATAAAGTATCAGGTGATAGCGGTGAAATGCGTGAATAGCGCTGAAAATCCAGTGATATTCAGGCATCATGGCCAATAGGGTCTTAACCTGAATATTCACTTCCCATTGGATATACAGGTTAAGTAGTGGTCTGAGCAAGCGTTAAGTTTTGGCGATATTCACGCTTAGCGCAAATTTTTTTAGCGCTACGCCTCCGTTGATAATAGGCAATAGCGATGTTAGCTACTGCTTTCAGTCGCTAAAAGGTTGGGTACGACCACTTTGCATGTCATTAGCGATAAATATCGCTGACATGAAAAGCGGGCCCCAAACCGGTCGCTATCGCCTACAAGCTGTCGCTAACTGCTGTTATCGACAGCTTGCTAATAGGGCGATAAAATTATCGGAAAAAAGTCCTGCTAAAGCGGCGATAATGCCCTTGATAATATGGCCCATAGAGACTTCAAGCTATTGAGATGACCCTAATAATTCTGAGGATGATGAGTTGTTAGAAGATATGATGACTAAAAGACCTCCACCCTATGAAGACAATTCAGGGGAGGTAACCCTGACTGCTCCACAAATGGGAACCCTACTGACTCCCCAGGTTACCGAAATAGCTAGAGTAGTGTAAGAAAACAAAATGAATTTGCTGAATAACGCAAGACCAGAGAAGGTTTAGAAAGTGAATCAGTTAAGTTGTTGCAGGGATTCTATTCAGACACAGAACTGTGCACAGAGACCCAGGACCTCAGTGAATTGTGGTGGACCAAAAAACTCACCTCAGTACCTAGAAACCCTAACCGACCAGCATCAGTGTCACATTAGCTCTTCGTCCTATAGCAAAGGAACCAATGATTAGACAACCCAGAATATGCAACTTAGATTATACTCAGGAATGGTGGGAATCAAGTACACTCTTTTGTTTGTTATTCACACACCAGTCCACACCAGGAGTAAGAAGAGACACGGGAAAGTTAAAATATTTATTTTAACAACGTGCTCTAAAATGCAGTATCTTTGCTAACATAAGCAGACATATGATTAGAAATAATATGATCAGCATTGTTACAATTCCATAAAACAGAAAAGGAGTAATCATATTACAATGATGGTGAAAACAGGTCTTACAGTGCCTAGTGTAACACCCTCCCTAGCTAGGAACTATTTTTTATAAAATATAGAAGGTCTCTTAGGCTTGTGTGGGGGACCCCATACCTCTAAGATCAGCAGGAATGAATCGCCTCAGGATCTGCCGCAGCTCTCTGTCTCTCTGGAAAACGGAATTCTTCCAAGTGCCCGAAATCATGCGTACAGTGCAATATTAAAGGCGCCAGAATCTCAGTAGACTACAGCTGCATGTATGTTATGTCTAAAACATGAGCCGATCAGCCCGAACAACAGCTATCTTGTTATGATAACCTTGGAGGCTTTAGCACTCACTGTGCAGACTAGGGTCACGATGTAAGTCTAGGGATGGCGAAAAACAAGCCCTTCTCATGTGAAATAATTCATGCAGCCTAACTTACAACAACAGCTATATTCAGTGTTGTGTGCAAAAGCAGCAAAAGGTAAAATGGCGTTTAAACTTCTACAAAGTCTGAATGCAGAAGCATTGACAGTACCAATTTGCCAAAAGTAAATTCATTGACAGTTCAAGAAGTGGTAGCAGGAGTGGAGTGGTGACGGTAATGAATGAGAATGGATGAGATGATCAGAACAACACATTGTCAGATCTTCCGGTTTGTGAGTTGATTACGGAGACCCCTCAAAGAGGTATACAATTAGATCCGGGGAAGCTTTAGCACTCACTGTGCAGACTAGGGTCACGATGTAAGTCTAGGGATGGCAAAAACAAGCCCTTCTCATGTGAAATAATTCACGCAGCCTAACTTACAACAACAGCTATATTCAGTGTTGTGTGCAAAAGCAGCAAAAGGTAAAATGGCGTTTAAACTTCTAATAAGCTTATCCTAACATAGCAATGTGCGTAAACAAGGCCCAGCCCTCACTACACCCTCCCTTGATCGGAGAACACACAAGAAGGGGGGCAATTTTAGAATGCAGAGTTCAAGTTCGAATGAGACAGAACCAAGTTCAAAATGTTGCCAAACTGGATCATTGGGATTAAATTCCGAATTAGTAGTCATAAAAAAATTCAAAACCCAACAGGGGTGTATACTTTCAAACACCTGTAATGCGTAGAAAGAAAACATTAAGGAGAAAGATCATGAGTCCAGTATGTGTCTATGAAGCAAGAAAAATGTTACTTCAATCCAACAGCGTATAGGCACAGTACGTTGCAACCGCCTCCAACAGGAAGTCGTTGTTATTGTCAGTGAACATTTCAGCCATCCAATTCAGTAATGGAAAAGAACATACATGTTCTTCAACAGCCAGAGCCTCTAGCACCATCAGAGGACAACTCGGGTGTTCTTCGAGATAACTGCGTGCCAGGAAGTCATGGGCTGCAGTCAATATATTACAATTGCTTAGGACTCCATGACCCGCAGCGCAGGCCATAATCCTGACACTAGAACAGTATAGTTCATGAGCAACTACTAAGGGACCCGTTAGTAGATCATAATCCGGGTTAAGAGACACCGTATTGCAGAGACACAAATCCAGAGCCCATTCAAAACTGCAATCTAGGCAGTGCAAAACTGGCTGCACGCACTTAAAGTACGAAAACCGAAAAGATAAATCATACACCACACTCAAAGTAGCCAGAGGTATCGATCCATAGTATTCAAGCATCCGGTTACGAAGTTGAAGCAGCCGGGGCAGATTGTAGTGGGGCACAAAATGTGCAACCATTTTGTAGCAAACAAATTAACAGTAGTACACTAGCAGCCAAGGCGAGAATTAACGGTAAACTGCTGAAGACGCTGGAAAAAATAGAATGAAAAAATGCCAGTATCACACCAAATATAATTTGGAATGAAGTCACAAGGCCAGAACTTACTACTTTGAAAAAGTGTGCCAAGCCTGTGGTCAAAGAGGCATTGAAAATAGTGTGAAATAATGCTCCAAAATGCAGGGGGAGATCAGTATTGAGTAAGGCATGTACCCCAGTACGAGTGTTAGCCACGTGAAGGACGAATGTTTCACGTGCGGATGTAAGGGTGACTTCTTTTTGAGACAAAAGAGCCCTTATTCGACTCATCTTGTTGCTCTCTGCTTTGAAGGTCGGAATGGAAGGCCAGATGGATATATCAAGCTTCCCATGCGGAGAAGGGAACAAAACATTTTTACAACAAACTACACGTTGGGAGACAGTCACTATGTATGGAATCCCTGCCAGCATACCACAGCAATCTTCATTATTTAAAAGTAAATAACTACCATTTGCTAACAATGTGAAAGTCGGTGTAATAGCCGGGGCGGGTGTACCTTTTAAAATATAGGCCAAATTCGCGGCTTCTGAATTACAAGAGCCGTGCAATTATATATTCCTACAGACCAATGAGTGATAGGGTGTGGAAGTGCAATCTTCACCTTTCAAGTAAACCTCTTTTCCTTCCCTCAAGCCCCTATAGGTAAAGGCAAGAGACCAAACTTGATGGAGATAAGCGCTACCTAATAGTTCATATCTGCCTCTGGCATAATGTTTCATACATGCTTCAAATTTAAACAGTGGAAAAGGTAGCGTTATTAAGCCATGAATAAGCCAAATTGCAGAATTTGTTTCGGCCACAGTAAACGGTAAACGTTCTAACTTTTCAACATGCAATAGCGAAAATGTTGCATCTTTCATAGACATAAATTGTTGTTTAACAGTCAGATTAAATGGTAAAAACTGCGAAGAAGTGTTCATATAGTCCCAAGGCACTTTCCGAGACTTCAACATTTGTAAAGTCCATGAAATCTGCATAATAGAACGCAATTGATTTTGACCATGGTACAAAACTGAGACATCATCTTGCACAATGTCAACGACAGAAGAAACAATATTATCTAATGTATAAATTCGGGAAGAAAGTGTGTTAATGCTATTATCTATAACTGCAAGCACTCTTTCTAAATTAGCTTGATCAATAGCCCTTAACCTAGAAGCAGCTTCAATTTGGGACAGTTTCCAAACTTCATTGTAAATAGCATAAATCCATCTTTTGCATCTGCCTGCTGAAGGACCTTTCACAAAGTCATTCAAATCAACATTGTCAGTCAATTTAGACAAATGAAGCTTAACTGACACTAAAGTGGAGTGCTTGAGCCAGTTCTGACATAGCTTGCCTACAGAATGGGTAGTGACAGAATGGTCACTCTCAAAACAGGGATCCACACTAACCTGTGTATAGCCAGGGGCCAAACCCAGAAAACGATCCTGGCATGAATCTGCACTTTTTTGCCATAACAGCCAACCTTGGGGATCCAAACTGGAAATGTTAAAAGACAAATTGAGTAACAGAGTCTGTAAATCACTAAGGGATCTACTGGTGTGATTGTTCCATTTGCAGTATTTTCCCGAATCAGGACTAGAAGGAGCATTTAAGTTTTTTAGACATAGCCAATCCAAAACAGGTGGTTTGCGAAATAGTCAAATTCAGAAACAACCTATGGTTCGGGATGAGACATGTACAATGCAAAGTCTCAGTGCTTTGCACTTGCCAATTTTTAGAACCCCAAACAGGTTTAAGATCAATAGTATCTTTCCTCAGCTCATAGCCCCCAATAGCCAATTGGTCAATAAAGGACTTGGAATATAACAATTTTGTGTGGGTAAGTCTAACTTTGGAAGAGGACTTAGCAGTCATCTTAAAATAAAATGCATCAGGATTGAACTGATTAAAATCAGTAAAATACGTAAACTTTTTTAATAGTGTTTTGGAGCTGCCTTCAACAGGAGAGGGACAATGTTCCCATTGCGTATAATTAACCACATTCCTAAATGTGTTTGCTTTGTGCAGAAAATGATTACCATAGTGTTGGTAAAAAAACAAGTCAGCATAATTCACAGAATCTAAATACAAATCTTTAGCATCAAAGGTGTCATAATATTTCAAATCAGGAAATAAAACCTCTACGGCTTGGACGTCCCAATCATCAGTGCATATATTTTGTTTAACCACATCCCCCATTGAAACATGAAGTACATTAGGGACATTAATAACCTCTGTGGGACCGTGTATCTGAAATTTAACAGCATCCCACACAATCCCATCTAAAACAGGCCAAGCAGTGAAATTTTACAAAAGTCTGGTCCCTCTTCATGATGTGTGATGAGCAGTGGGGTGCCAAAGTTCTATCAATCATTCTAATTGTAGATCTTTCTTTAACATAGTGTCCATTCACAAGACAGAAAAAATACACAACAAATCCAATTGAAATGAATAAAAAAATTGAAAGAAGCACCAGCCAAATGTAAGTCCAGGGTGGAATCAAAAAATGTTTTTTAAACCAAACAGCAAAAATCAAAACTTTTGAGGGGGACACAGGTCTGCAATTCTGGCATCGACAAGTCTGTGGGGTAAGAGTACTCAGCATCATCAAGAGGATCACAAGCTGGTGGATTCAATAAAGGATTTGTAATTGTAGGCATCTCGATGGCAACGTCAGGCCTGGTGGTAGGTGTCGGAACCAAGACAGAGTTTTGCAGCATAGCTGGACAAGAGACCACAGGTGTCATACTAAGAAGAATCAGCCACTCTGTGTAGTTTGACATTGTCAATGGAGAGGTACCTGTTTTCCTTACGACCAGGAAGCGGAGGTAAAATGACTGTTCTTGTACCTGCCCGCCAAGCACAGGAACTGGAGCTCGATCTGAGGGGCCAAATTCCTTCTTGTTCTTGATCTTCTCTCGGACCAGTTCACCAACTTGGGGTAGCCAGCCAACTACCGGAATCTGCAACGCAGCATCAGTTGTGGAGAGCAAATGTTCCTTTGCAAGATTGTCACAGGTCTTTTGTAGATTCTGGAAAACAGCACAATGTTCATCTACATTAAAGGGAGCGGCAGATGCCGCCCTGTCTAAACCCTCAAGGTCCGGGACAAACATTTTGATGCCAAAGAGCATTTCGAATGGGGTCCGCCCACCCAGAGACCTTCTAGGGAGATTAAATTATTAAGTACACGCTGAACGCTATTGAGGTGGGCTAGCCAGTTCCAGTCTACACCTAAAACGCTAGCTGTGAAGGATTGTTTTAAGTCACTATTGCCCTCAGGCCGGTATGGAGATGGAAATTTGACTTGGACCCCCAAGGAACGCATGGCATCCTTGTACCCCTTAGAGGCGAACGCTGGACCCTGGTCCGAGTGGAAGGTACCACAAGCAAAAATTCCAACAAAGGCACGCAAATCCCTTACGACAGTTCGAGAATCAGCACTCTTTTGGGGCCACACCCACACAAAGCATGTGCAAGAATCAACTGCAACTAAGATGTACTTATACGCAGTATCAGAGGAGAAAGGAACGCAGTGATCTAAGTAAACACAGCCAAGTGGTTTATTAGATATATACAACTGCGTCTGGGACGGGCGTGCAGCAGTAGAAGGTTTAATCTGCTGGCAAATGTCACAATGAAGGACATTAGCATGCATTTGTTTGTAGAATCCGCACCACCAGTAACGCTGTTGTAAAAGAGATACAGTCGCAGAGATGCCAGCATGAGCCGATGCCATACCCTCATGAGCGGCTTTTATCAGTGAGGACCTGCGGTCGGCGTTGGGAATCAATTTGTCACCAACATAGTTAATTCTCACATAAGGAACTTTATGAGGACTTAAGTCATAAGAGTACTTTGAAGGGAAACTCCTAGGGTAATTACTTCCCTTCTCTGTTGCGGCAGTAGCTGCCAAGTCAATCTTACTTTTGGAACGTGTAACTGCTGCAACTACATATGTCGCTACTGCGATCTTCGCTGCTTCATCCGTACGACTATGCCAACAGTGTGAACTCCCACACGCTGGTGACCAAGAGTATGAATTACAAACACGAGTTGAAGACGTTTTTTAAGCTCAGCTACTTGAACCCAGATCATTTTGTGTTTTATTGCACTACCTTTGGAATCACGATATTCCTTTTGAGGCCAGAAGAACAAATTGTCATTGTAAGACTGTACACAGTAGTAAGAATCACTTACGATCAGAGTAGTCACACTAGGATCAGTGTACTCCAACGCAAGCATTAGAGCACGGAGCTCTGCCAATTGGGCGGTACAGTCCCCCTATGTCTGCGTATGCACGACATCGGACTTGAATTCTCCATTCACCATAGTACCAACCACTAGTGCGCAGGATGATGAATAAGCATGCTTTAAAGCCATCGCCGGTTGCGCCGAACTGTCAGTGTAAATGATTCAATGGAAATCCTCCAGCGGGCGCATGGTCAGAGGAGCCGGATGAATGAATTCCTACGGCAAATACTCCTGAGTCTAAAAGAGGAGTTGAAAATGAATGTGACATCCAGAGATGTCAAGGATGTAGCCCATTGTATCCACCTTGGGTGCAAAGCTTTTGAATTTGGTACACTGGCTTTTGTCACTACCTCCAAGGCAGGATACGGAGTAACAACCAAAATGCATTTCCCCTGCAACAGTAAACGTTCTTTCAGAATCGCCATTTGCACTGCTGTCAAAACCTTTTCCACAGTGGAAAACCACAGCTCAGCCGAAGTGTACAAGTGTGACTTGTAAGCGATATGGACTGTGTCACCTTAATTAAAAGTCAGGTACGTGAAACCCACCGCCCCAGGTATTATTCTTATCACCAGGTAGGTGTGGTAATGAAGAGTCAATAAGAATTTAGATTCTAGAAGATCAGCCTGCAAAGATTGCACAATGGCTGAATGAGCAGGCAGCCTGCAAGATGAAAGACTGTAGCGTCTTGTAGGAGTGTGCAGCTCTGCGCATTTCTCCAGGAAGTGAGGTGCTAAACCTCGACCATCATTGTTGAGCTCCTAGCCCAAAAACAACACTGTGTACTCAGCAATGTGAGATTTCGCAAAATTGAATTTGTAACCAAAGTCCGCAAACTGACAAATTATGCGGTCAACACAACACAGATGCGGCCATAATTCGTCGTCTGTGAGATAAATGTCATCCACATACGAACATGCATCTGGGGGTCTCTCTAAAGGAGAGACTATGCGGGTGGCAAAGATGCCTGGACTGTTCTTATGGGTGAGAGTACTCTGCTTAATTCAGAGACTCTGTCCATCACCACCCCTTGTTGTAAATTATTTTGTCCACCCTAAGCGTGGAAGGGTATACTCAGATGTGAGTCCCTTGCTCATTGCACCATCAGGATTCAAGCAAGCCGGGCCGAAGACGCCTGAAATGGCAGAAACCGGTCCCCGGAAGCTTGTTTCCTTCCCAGTGTAAGAATTGGCTTTTGTAGTCTGGTCTGCCCTGTTCCCATGATGCACTGGGCCAGGGACAGACTAATTTGCATACAGCCAGGTTCTGAAACTGGGATGGTGCAATGAGCTAAAAAACGGTGTTGGATCTAGCCCTGATCTCTTGACTGGGTGAGAGTACTCTGCTTAATTCAGAGACTCTGTCCATCACCACCCCTTGTTGTAAATTATTTTGTCCACCCTAAGCGTGGAAGGGTATACTCAGATGTGAGTCCCTTGCTCATTGCACCATCAGGATTCAAGCAAGCCGGGCCGAAGACGCCTGAAATGGCAGAAACCGGTCCCCGGAAGCTTGTTTCCTTCCCAGTGTAAGAATTGGCTTTTGTAGTCTGGTCTGCCCTGTTCCCATGATGCACTGGGCCAGGGACAGACTAATTTGCATACAGCCAGGTTCTGAAACTGGGATGGTGCAATGAGCTAAAAAACGGTGTTGGATCTAGCCCTGATCTCTTGACTGGGTGAGAGTACTCTGCTTAATTCAGAGACTCTGTCCATCACCACCCCTTGTTGTAAATTATTTTGTCCACCCTAAGCGTGGAAGGGTATACTCAGATGTGAGTCCCTTGCTCATTGCACCATCAGGATTCAAGCAAGCCGGGCCGAAGACGCCTGAAATGGCAGAAACCGGTCCCCGGAAGCTTGTTTCCTTCCCAGTGTAAGAATTGGCTTTTGTAGTCTGGTCTGCCCTGTTCCCATGATGCACTGGGCCAGGGACAGACTAATTTGCATACAGCCAGGTTCTGAAACTGGGATGGTGCAATGAGCTAAAAAACGGTGTTGGATCTAGCCCTGATCTCTTGACTGGGTGAGAGTACTCTGCTTAATTCAGAGACTCTGTCCATCACCACCCCTTGTTGTAAATTATTTTGGACTGTTCTTATAGCACATCGCAAATCTTCTGAACTGGCGTTGTTTGTCATCGCAGGTAAAGGCTGTCCATTGACTACTAATAGAGGACAGGTTATGGCCGAAAAAGCCATTGGATATATCCAGTGTGGTCTTAAACCTTTTATGCACGAGACTATCCACAAGAGCAGAACTGTGAGTATTTTGTGCCGCGCAGGTATGACAGTGAGAGTTTAAGTGCCGGTAATCCAATACTAAACGGTACGAGCCATCGGGCTTTGTCAAAGTAAAAAGAGGGTTATTCATCGGGGACATACACGTTTCAATCACACTTTGATATTCCAATTGTTCAAGGATTTCTGCCACGGGAGCTTTCGCTTCATGCTGCATGGGGTATTGGGGTTGAGGCTGTGGCAAAGACCGCAATGGTATCTCATGTTGGGGGGAAAATGTGTCCTAGTCACAGTGAGTACGGTACAAAGCTGGTGCAAGCACCTTAGCCCACTCCTCTGCAAAATGCAGGGCCTGCTCCTTCGGCATTGTGTGCGCGAAACTAGGGAGGATCACCTCCTCCCCCTGCGGAGTGGCTAAAATGAAAGGTGGGGGCCAATAGGCCTCCGCCAACAAAATGTCACAGGTAGTAGTTAGATTCTCCCGAAATATTCCTTTTACAGTACATTGTGTGTCACCTTCAATTAAAAGGACGATTTCAAAAAGTCTTTCAGGTGGAGCCACTGTAGTGTCAGCTGTCTCAACAACAACAAACGTGTCAGTTGCTGTCACCTTCAGAAGTGGACGCAGCACCTCCCGCACTATGGTAATTACCGCCGCACTGTCTAACAGCGTCAGCACCCATGTCAGGTTCCGAAGCTGTGTTCTCACTGTCCGTGGCATATCTCGCTGTTAAAGCTGCAACTTTCTTTTTCTGAAACTGGGGTCTTTGACATGGTGAGTTGTCCTGCTTGCCTTTACTGTTTGTCTTGCGGGCCTGCTCACAACTTTGTTGAGAACCCCAACCTCTGCCGCCATCCCCTCCACCAGTGGGTGAGATCGCTGTATCCTGCAAAGACTGAGGAGAACGTTGATCAGGAACCCGAAAACGAATACTAGCGCAGTCGCGCAATTCATAAGTGCGCTCAGTGGATGCTGGTACTGGTGAAGCAGGACGGGACCCCTGTTTCTGTTGCTGTTTCCCCAATTTCTTATTCTTATTCCAATTCTGTTCTGGAACAAAAGGCTCCTAGTGCCCCACCCTGAATGTTGCGGGATATTTATTGCACTAAGGCCCTTATAATCGCTATAGCAGAGGAATAAAGGGGCCTCACGGGAACTAGCATGTAACGCGGGTGTGGAGTAAACCCAGCCAAAACAGGCCAAGAAGCGCCTGGGATGGACAAAGGACCTAATCACACCGTTGTTACGGAGTGGTGGAGGGCACCATTAAACCAAACTCGGTGCTGCCAAACTGAAATCGGAATCTCCTGTGTCCTATGAGGCTTGTACTCCATAGGCACGGCAGTGGGAGTGTAAACATGAAACGTATTACTATCTGCATTCACTGCAGGGAATGTAATCCAAGAGTAAAAGAGCTCAAAATGGTATACCACTTCACACTCACCACAAAAACAACCGCCATGCCCTCCAAGGGGACGGCATAAGTCCGCAAATGATTGCGGACCACCATGCGACTATGCTGGGGTATTTCAACATCACCCATAATGACACAGCACAACTGGGTAGTAATCCAATAAAAACCATTTAATATTATCAAGCTTGAAAAGACCTATGTAACTATAGGTAGGTTTATCGGTCACCACTGTCAACAACAATTGTGAGGGGGTCATGGACTGATATAAGCACTACTCGAGAGTCTCAAAATAAGACCAATAAGTTGGGGGCGCCATGTTCCAGGGATTCTGCTCAGACACAGAACTGTGCACAGAGACCCAGGATCTCAGTGAATTGTGGTGGACCAAAAAACTCACTTCAGTACCAAGAAACCCTAATCGACTAGCATCAGTGTCACATTAGCTCTTCGTCCTACCGCAAAGGAACCAATGATTAGACAACCCAGAACATGCGACTTAGATTATACACAGGAAGGGTGGGAATCAAGTACACTTGTTCGTTTGTTATTCTCATACCAGTCCACAACAGGAGTAAAAAGAGACACAGGAAAAGTTAAAATATTTATTTTAAAGACGTGCTCTAAGATGCAGTATCTTTGCTAACATAAGCAGACATATGATTAGAAATAATATGATCAGCATTGTTACAATTCCATAAAACACAAAAGGAGTAATCATATTACAATTATGGTGAAAACAGGTCTTATAGTGCCTATTGTAACACCCTCCCTAGCTAGGAACTATTTTTTATAAAATATAGAAGGTCTCTTAGGCTTGTGTGGGGGACCCCATACCTCTAAGATCAGCAGGAATGAATCGCATCAGGATCTGCCACAGCTCTCTGTCTCTCTGGAAAACGAATTCTTCCAAGTGCCTGAAATCATGCCTACAGTGCAATATTAAAGGCGCCAGAATCTCAGTAGACTACAGCTGCATGTATGTTATGTCTAAAACATGAGCCGATCAGCCCGAACAACAGCTATCTTGTTATGATAACCTTGGAGGCTTAAGCACTCACTGTGCAGACTAGGGTCGCGAAGTAAGTCTAGGGATGGCGAAAACAAGCACTTCTCATGTAAAATAATTCACGCAGCCTAATTTACAACAACAGCTATATTAAGTGCCGTGTGCAAAAGCAGCAAAAGGTAAAATGGCGTTTAAACTTCTACAAAGTCTGAATGCAGAAGCATTGACAGTGACAATTGGTCCTGTAGTTCCCTTGATTGGGGAAAGACAGAATTTGCCAAAAGTACATTCATTGACAGTTCCGAGAAGTGGAACTCCACTCCACTTTGCAGGAGTGGAGTGGTGACATGAGAATGGACGAGATGATCAGAACAACATATTGTCAGATCTTCCTGTTTGTGAGTTGATTACGGAGACCCCTCAAAGAGGTATACAATTAGATCCGGGGAGAATAGGGCCAGATGTTACTCCAGTATCAAGGAGTTCAGCAGGTCCTTCACCAGAAGAATTCAATAATTGGATAAAGGAAATGACAGAGCCGAAACCACAGCCACAGAGTATTATTGTGAGTCAATTGAAAGTGGATTTGGAAGAAATGATTATTGGACCAATAAGTCTAGACAGATGAGGGACTTACCGAGATGATGAATTGTTGTTTTTGTGCAAAAGCATTACCTGGAGAGCGAAGAATCTACATGAAAAGATATCTGAAGCTGCTAGTGAGTATGGAGGAGACATAGAAAAGTCAAAAGTGTTGCAGAAATCATCCAGATTGGCTTTCACTGACAAGGATCTAGGGAGATTGAATGTGTCTGGGAAAAGTTTGCAAATAAAGGAGTTAATGAATATTCTAAAGAAATGGGGAGATATAGATAGATGGAAAAATAGATGGACGAGAAAGAAGGAAGAAACAGCTAGTAAAGGAGCATCCATGTTTCCAGTAAAAGAGACAGAACCGGTTGAAAGGGCGTGTCCGATGAGAGAAGTACCTGGTGGTGGATATGTTCATGTTCCATGGTCAAGACAGGATATATTGTCTTTCGCAAACGATTTTCATAGGTTGAGAGAGAAACCAGTTGGATGGTATATTCAGGTAGAGAGGTTTGTGAAAGTCTCGAAGGTTTTGCTAAAAGATTTAGATGGTTTGTTCGATATTGTTGTTCCAGCAGATTTATGGACAGAGTGTAAGATCACTGTAAATTGGCCAAAAGAAGAATATCCTACGGACCCTAGAACAAGTGCACCGTCTGATGAGGTGATGAAAAATTATAATCAAGTAATAACGCTCCTGAAAGGTAAAATTTCCCCTAGGGAAACAAATTGGGTAAAAATTGACAGAACAACCCAGGAACCCAAAGAGTCATTTCTGCCTACTTTGAAAGGTTGTTTTAGGTATTTAAACAGTATAGTGGATTTGACAATATTGAGACAAGGATATGAGACATTTGTGCATTGTCTAGTGTTTTGTTTAAAACAGGAAATTAGTAATATGATTCAACAGCATTTAATTTGCTGGTTGTGCGGTCAACACAACACAGATGCGGCCATAATTCGTCGTCTGTGAGATAAATGTCATCCACATACGAACATGCATCTGGGGGTCTCTCTAAAGGAGAGACTATGCGGGTGGCAAAGATGCCTGGACTGTTCTTATAGCACATCGCAAATCTTCTGAACTGGCGTTGTTTGTCATCGCAGGTAAAGGCTGTCCATTGACTACTAATAGAGGACAGGTTATGGCCGAAAAAGCCATTGGATATATCCAGTGTGGTCTTAAACCTTTTATGCACGAGACTATCCACAAGAGCAGAACTGTGAGTATTTTGTACCGCGCAGGTATGACAGTGAGAGTTTAAGTGCCGGTAATCCAATACTAAACGGTACGAGCCATCAGGCTTTGTCAAAGTAAAAAGAGGGTTATTCATCGGGGACATACACGTTTCAATCACACTTTGATATTCCAATTGTTCAAGGATTTCTGCCACGGGAGCTTTCGCTCCATGCCGCATGGGGTATTGGGGTTGAGGCTGTGGCAAAGACCGCAATGGTATCTCATGTTGGGGGGAAAATGTGTCCTAGTCACAGTGAGTACGGTACAAAGCTGGTGCAAGCACCTTAGCCCACTCCTCTGCAAAATGCAGGGCCTGCTCCTTCGGCATTGTGTGCGCGAAACTAGGGAGGATCACCTCCTCCCCCTGCGGAGTGGCTAAAACGAAAGGTGGGGGCCAATAGGCCTCCGCCAACAAAATGTCACAGGTAGTAGTTAGATTCTCTCGAAATATTCCTTTTACAGTACATTGTGTGTCACCTTCAATTAAAAGGACGATTTCAAAAAGTCTTTCAGGTGGAGCCACTGTAGTGTCAGCTGTCTCAACAACAACAAACATGTCAGTTGCTGTCACCTTCAGAAGTGGACGCAGCACCTCCCGCACTATGGTAATTACCGCCGCACTGTCTAACAGCGTCAGCACCCATGTCAGGTTCCGAAGCTGTGTTCTCACTGTCCGTGGCATATCTCGCTGTTAAAGCTGCAACTTTCTTTTTCTGAAACTGGGGTCTTTGACATGGTGAGTTGTCCTGCTTGCCTTTACTGTTTGTCTTGCGGGCCTGCTCACAACTTTGTTGGGAACCCCAACCTCTGCCGCCATCCCCTCCACCAGTGGGTGAGATCGATGTATCCTGCAAAGACTGAGGAGAACGTTGATCAGGAACCCGAAAACGAATACTAGCGCAGTCGCGCAATTCATAAGTGCGCTCAGTGGATGCTGGTACTGGTGAAGCAGGACGGGACCCCTGTTTCTGTTGCTGTTTCCCCAATTTCTTATTCTTATTCCAATTCTGTTCTGGAACAAAAGGCTCCTAGTGCCCCACCCTGAATGTTGCGGGATATTTATTGCACTAAGGCCCTTATAATCGCTATAGCAGAGGAATAAAGGGGCCTCACGGGAACTAGCATGTAACGCGGGTGTGGAGTAAACCCAGCCAAAACAGGCCAAGAAGCGCCTGGGATGGACAAAGGACCTAATCACACCGTTGTTACGGAGTGGTGGAGGGCACCATTAAACCAAACTCGGTGCTGCCAAACTGAAATCGGAATCTCCTGTGTCCTATGAGGCGTGTACTCCATAGGCACGGCAGTGGGAGTGTAAACATGAAACGTATTACTATCTGCATTCACTGCAGGGAATGTAATCCAAGAGTAAAAGAGCTCAAAATGGTATACCACTTCACACTCACCACAAAAACAACCGCCATGCCCTCCAAGGGGACGGCATAAGTCCGCAAATGATTGCGGACCACCATACGACTATGCTGGGGTATTTCAACATCACCCATAATGACACAGCACAACTGGGTAGTAATCCAATAAAAACCATTTAATATTATCAAGCTTGAAAAGACCTATGTAACTATAGGTAGGTTTATCGGTCACCACTGTCAACAACAATTGTGAGGGGGTCATGGACTGATATAAGCACTACTCGAGAGTCTCAAAATAAGACCAATAAGTTGGGGGCGCCATGTTCCAGGGATTCTGCTCAGACACAGAACTGTGCACAGAGACCCAGGATCTCAGTGAATTGTGGTAGACCAAAAAACTCACTTCAGTACCAAGAAACCCTAATCGACTAGCATCAGTGTCACATTAGCTCTTCGTCCTACCGCAAAGGAACCAATGATTAGACAACCCAGAACATGCGACTTAGATTATACACAGGAAGGGTGGGAATCAAGTACACTTGTTCGTTTGTTATTCTCATACCAGTCCACAACAGGAGTAAAAAGAGACACAGGAAAAGTTAAAATATTTGTTTTAAAGACGTGCTCTAAGATGCAGTATCTTTGCTAACATAAGCAGACATATGATTAGAAATAATATGATCAGCATTGTTACAATTCCATAAAACACAAAAGGAGTAATCATATTACAATTATGGTGAAAACAGGTCTTATAGTGCCTATTGTAACACCCTCCCTAGCTAGGAACTATTTTTTATAAAATATAGAAGGTCTCTTAGGCTTGTGTGGGGGACCCCATACCTCTAAGATCAGCAGGAATGAATCGCATCAGGATCTGCCACAGCTCTCTGTCTCTCTGGAAAACGAATTCTTCCAAGTGCCTGAAATCATGCCTACAGTGCAATATTAAAGGCGCCAGAATCTCAGTAGACTACAGCTGCATGTATGTTATGTCTAAAACATGAGCCGATCAGCCCGAACAACAGCTATCTTGTTATGATAACCTTGGAGGCTTAAGCACTCACTGTGCAGACTAGGGTCGCGAAGTAAGTCTAGGGATGGCGAAAACAAGCACTTCTCATGTAAAATAACTCACGCAGCCTAATTTACAACAACAGCTATATTAAGTGCCGTGTGCAAAAGCAGCAAAAGGTAAAATGGCGTTTAAACTTCTACAAAGTCTGAATGCAGAAGCATTGACAGTGACAATTGGTCCTGTAGTTCCCTTGATTGGGGAAAGACAGAATTTGCCAAAAGTACATTCATTGACAGTTCCGAGAAGTGGAACTCCACTCCACTTTGCAGGAGTGGAGTGGTGACATGAGAATGGACGAGATGATCAGAACAACATATTGTCAGATCTTCCTGTTTGTGAGTTGATTACGGAGACCCCTCAAAGAGGTATACAATTAGATCCGGGGAGAATAGGGCCAGATGTTACTCCAGTATCAAGGAGTTCAGCAGGTCCTTCACCAGAAGAATTCAATAATTGGATAAAGGAAATGACAGAGCCGAAACCACAGCCACAGAGTATTATTGTGAGTCAATTGAAAGTGGATTTGGAAGAAATGATTATTGGACCAATAAGTCTAGACAGATGAGGGACTTACCGAGATGATGAATTGTTGTTTTTGTGCAAAAGCATTACCTGGAGAGCGAAGAATCTACATGAAAAGATATCTGAAGCTGCTAGTGAGTATGGAGGAGACATAGAAAAGTCAAAAGTGTTGCAGAAATCATCCAGATTGGCTTTCACTGACAAGGATCTAGGGAGATTGAATGTGTCTGGGAAAAGTTTGCAAATAAAGGAGTTAATGAATATTCTAAAGAAATGGGGAGATATAGATAGATGGAAAAATAGATGGACGAGAAAGAAGGAAGAAACAGCTAGTAAAGGAGCATCCATGTTTCCAGTAAAAGAGACAGAACCGGTTGAAAGGGCGTGTCCGATGAGAGAAGTACCTGGTGGTGGATATGTTCATGTTCCATGGTCAAGACAGGATATATTGTCTTTCGCAAACGATTTTCATAGGTTGAGAGAGAAACCAGTTGGATGGTATATTCAGGTAGAGAGGTTTGTGAAAGTCTCGAAGGTTTTGCTAAAAGATTTAGATGGTTTGTTCGATATTGTTGTTCCAGCAGATTTATGGACAGAGTGTAAGATCACTGTAAATTGGCCAAAAGAAGAATATCCTACGGACCCTAGAACAAGTGCACCGTCTGATGAGGTGATGAAAAATTATAATCAAGTAATAACGCTCCTGAAAGGTAAAATTTCCCCTAGGGAAACAAATTGGGTAAAAATTGACAGAACAACCCAGGAACCCAAAGAGTCATTTCTGCCTACTTTGAAAGGTTGTTTTAGGTATTTAAACAGTATAGTGGATTTGACAATATTGAGACAAGGATATGAGACATTTGTGCATTGTCTAGTGTTTTGTTTAAAACAGGAAATTAGTAATATGATTCAACAGCATTTAATTTGCTGGTTGTGCGGTCAACACAACACAGATGCGGCCATAATTCGTCGTCTGTGAGATAAATGTCATCCACATACGAACATGCATCTGGGGGTCTCTCTAAAGGAGAGACTATGCGGGTGGCAAAGATGCCTGGACTGTTCTTATAGCACATCGCAAATCTTCTGAACTGGCGTTGTTTGTCATCGCAGGTAAAGGCTGTCCATTGACTACTAATAGAGGACAGGTTATGGCCGAAAAAGCCATTGGATATATCCAGTGTGGTCTTAAACCTTTTATGCACGAGACTATCCACAAGAGCAGAACTGTGAGTATTTTGTACCGCGCAGGTATGACAGTGAGAGTTTAAGTGCCGGTAATCCAATACTAAACGGTACGAGCCATCAGGCTTTGTCAAAGTAAAAAGAGGGTTATTCATCGGGGACATACACGTTTCAATCACACTTTGATATTCCAATTGTTCAAGGATTTCTGCCACGGGAGCTTTCGCTCCATGCCGCATGGGGTATTGGGGTTGAGGCTGTGGCAAAGACCGCAATGGTATCTCATGTTGGGGGGAAAATGTGTCCTAGTCACAGTGAGTACGGTACAAAGCTGGTGCAAGCACCTTAGCCCACTCCTCTGCAAAATGCAGGGCCTGCTCCTTCGGCATTGTGTGCGCGAAACTAGGGAGGATCACCTCCTCCCCCTGCGGAGTGGCTAAAACGAAAGGTGGGGGCCAATAGGCCTCCGCCAACAAAATGTCACAGGTAGTAGTTAGATTCTCCTGAAATATTCCTTTTACAGTACATTGTGTGTCACCTTCAATTAAAAGGACGATTTCAAAAAGTCTTTCAGGTGGAGCCACTGTAGTGTCAGCTGTCTCAACAACAACAAACGTGTCAGTTGCTGTCACCTTCAGAAGTGGACGCAGCACCTCCCGCACTATGGTAATTACCGCCGCACTGTCTAACAGCGTCAGCACCCATGTCAGGTTCCGAAGCTGTGTTCTCACTGTCCGTGGCATATCTCGCTGTTAAAGCTGCAACTTTCTTTTTCTGAAACTGGGGTCTTTGACATGGTGAGTTGCCCTGCTTGCCTTTACTGTTTGTCTTGCGGGCCTGCTCACAACTTTGTTGGGAACCCCAACCTCTGCCGCCATCCCCTCCACCAGTGGGTGAGATCGATGTATCCTGCAAAGACTGAGGAGAACGTTGATCAGGAACCCGAAAACGAATACTAGCGCAGTCGCGCAATTCATAAGTGCGCTCAGTGGATGCTGGTACTGGTGAAGCAGGACGGGACCCCTGTTTCTGTTGCTGTTTCCCCAATTTCTTATTCTTATTCCAATTCTGTTCTGGAACAAAAGGCTCCTAGTGCCCCACCCTGAATGTTGCGGGATATTTATTGCACTAAGGCCCTTATAATCGCTATAGCAGAGGAATAAAGGGGCCTCACGGGAACTAGCATGTAACGCGGGTGTGGAGTAAACCCAGCCAAAACAGGCCAAGAAGCGCCTGGGATGGACAAAGGACCTAATCACACCGTTGTTACGGAGTGGTGGAGGGCACCATTAAACCAAACTCGGTGCTGCCAAACTGAAATCGGAATCTCCTGTGTCCTATGAGGCGTGTACTCCGTAGGCACGGCAGTGGGAGTGTAAACATGAAACGTATTACTATCTGCATTCACTGCAGGGAATGTAATCCAAGAGTAAAAGAGCTCAAAATGGTATACCACTTCACACTCACCACAAAAACAACCGCCATGCCCTCCAAGGGGACGGCATAAGTCCGCAAATGATTGCGGACCACCATACGACTATGCTGGGGTATTTCAACATCACCCATAATGACACAGCACAACTGGGTAGTAATCCAATAAAAACCATTTAATATTATCAAGCTTGAAAAGACCTATGTAACTATAGGTAGGTTTATCGGTCACCACTGTCAACAACAATTGTGAGGGGGTCATGGACTGATATAAGCACTACTCGAGAGTCTCAAAATAAGACCAATAAGTTGGGGGCGCCATGTTCCAGGGATTCTGCTCAGACACAGAACTGTGCACAGAGACCCAGGATCTCAGTGAATTGTGGTAGACCAAAAAACTCACTTCAGTACCAAGAAACCCTAATCGACTAGCATCAGTGTCACATTAGCTCTTCGTCCTACCGCAAAGGAACCAATGATTAGACAACCCAGAACATGCGACTTAGATTATACACAGGAAGGGTGGGAATCAAGTACACTTGTTCGTTTGTTATTCTCATACCAGTCCACAACAGGAGTAAAAAGAGACACAGGAAAAGTTAAAATATTTGTTTTAAAGACGTGCTCTAAGATGCAGTATCTTTGCTAACATAAGCAGACATATGATTAGAAATAATATGATCAGCATTGTTACAATTCCATAAAACACAAAAGGAGTAATCATATTACAATTATGGTGAAAACAGGTCTTATAGTGCCTATTGTAACACCCTCCCTAGCTAGGAACTATTTTTTATAAAATATAGAAGGTCTCTTAGGCTTGTGTGGGGGACCCCATACCTCTAAGATCAGCAGGAATGAATCGCATCAGGATCTGCCACAGCTCTCTGTCTCTCTGGAAAACGAATTCTTCCAAGTGCCTGAAATCATGCCTACAGTGCAATATTAAAGGCGCCAGAATCTCAGTAGACTACAGCTGCATGTATGTTATGTCTAAAACATGAGCCGATCAGCCCGAACAACAGCTATCTTGTTATGATAACCTTGGAGGCTTAAGCACTCACTGTGCAGACTAGGGTCGCGAAGTAAGTCTAGGGATGGCGAAAACAAGCACTTCTCATGTAAAATAATTCACGCAGCCTAATTTACAACAACAGCTATATTAAGTGCCGTGTGCAAAAGCAGCAAAAGGTAAAATGGCGTTTAAACTTCTACAAAGTCTGAATGCAGAAGCATTGACAGTGACAATTGGTCCTGTAGTTCCCTTGATTGGGGAAAGACAGAATTTGCCAAAAGTACATTCATTGACAGTTCCGAGAAGTGGAACTCCACTCCACTTTGCAGGAGTGGAGTGGTGACATGAGAATGGACGAGATGATCAGAACAACATATTGTCAGATCTTCCTGTTTGTGAGTTGATTACGGAGACCCCTCAAAGAGGTATACAATTAGATCCGGGGAGAATAGGGCCAGATGTTACTCCAGTATCAAGGAGTTCAGCAGGTCCTTCACCAGAAGAATTCAATAATTGGATAAAGGAAATGACAGAGCCGAAACCACAGCCACAGAGTATTATTGTGAGTCAATTGAAAGTGGATTTGGAAGAAATGATTATTGGACCAATAAGTCCAGACAGATGAGGGACTTACCGAGATGATGAATTGTTGTTTTTGTGCAAAAGCATTACCTGGAGAGCGAAGAATCTACATGAAAAGATATCTGAAGCTGCTAGTGAGTATGGAGGAGACATAGAAAAGTCAAAAGTGTTGCAGAAATCATCCAGATTGGCTTTCACTGACAAGGATCTAGGGAGATTGAATGTGTCTGGGAAAAGTTTGCAAATAAAGGAGTTAATGAATATTCTAAAGAAATTGGGAGATATAGATAGATGGAAAAATAGATGGACGAGAAAGAAGGAAGAAACAGCTAGTAAAGGAGCATCCATGTTTCCAGTAAAAGAGACAGAACCGGTTGAAAGGGCGTGTCCGATGAGAGAAGTACCTGGTGGTGGATATGTTCATGTTCCATGGTCAAGACAGGATATATTGTCTTTCGCAAACGATTTTCATAGGTTGAGAGAGAAACCAGTTGGATGGTATATTCAGGTAGAGAGGTTTGTGAAAGTCTCGAAGGTTTTGCTAAAAGATTTAGATGGTTTGTTCGATATTGTTGTTCCAGCAGATTTATGAACAGAGTGTAAGATCACTGTAAATTGGCCAAAAGAAGAATATCCTACGGACCCTAGAACAAGTGCACCGTCTGATGAGGTGATGAAAAATTATAATCAAGTAATAACGCTCCTGAAAGGTAAAATTTCCCCTAGGGAAACAAATTGGGTAAAAATTGACAGAACAACCCAGGAACCCAAATAGTCATTTCTGCCTACTTTGAAAGGTTGTTTTAGGTATTTAAACAGTATAGTGGATTTGACAATATTTAGACAAGGATATGAGACATTTGTGCATTGTCTAGTGTTTTGTTTAAAACAGGAAATTAGTAATATGATTCAACAGCATTTAATTTGCTGGTTGTGCGGTCAACACAACACAGATGCGGCCATAATTCGTCGTCTGTGAGATAAATGTCATCCACATACGAACATGCATCTGGGGGTCTCTCTAAAGGAGAGACTATGCGGGTGGCAAAGATGCCTGGACTGTTCTTATAGCACATCGCAAATCTTCTGAACTGGCGTTGTTTGTCATCGCAGGTAAAGGCTGTCCATTGACTACTAATAGAGGACAGGTTATGGCCGAAAAAGCCATTGGATATATCCAGTGTGGTCTTAAACCTTTTATGCACGAGACTATCCACAAGAGCAGAACTGTGAGTATTTTGTACCGCGCAGGTATGACAGTGAGAGTTTAAGTGCCGGTAATCCAATACTAAACGGTACGAGCCATCAGGCTTTGTCAAAGTAAAAAGAGGGTTATTCATCGGGGACATACACGTTTCAATCACACTTTGATATTCCAATTGTTCAAGGATTTCTGCCACGGGAGCTTTCGCTTCATGCCGCATGGGGTATTGGGGTTGAGGCTGTGGCAAAGACCGCAATGGTATCTCATGTTGGGGGGAAAATGTGTCCTAGTCACAGTGAGTACGGTACAAAGCTGGTGCAAGCACCTTAGCCCACTCCTCTGCAAAATGCAGGGCCTGCTCCTTCGGCATTGTGTGCGCGAAACTAGGGAGGATCACCTCCTCCCCCTGCGGAGTGGCTAAAACGAAAGGTGGGGGCCAATAGGCCTCCGCCAACAAAATGTCACAGGTAGTAGTTAGATTCTCCCGAAATATTCCTTTTACAGTACATTGTGTGTCACCTTCAATTAAAAGGACGATTTCAAAAAGTCTTTCAGGTGGAGCCACTGTAGTGTCAGCTGTCTCAACAACAACAAACGTGTCAGTTGCTGTCACCTTCAGAAGTGGACGCAGCACCTCCCGCACTATGGTAATTACCGCCGCACTGTCTAACAGCGTCAGCACCCATGTCAGGTTCCGAAGCTGTGTTCTCACTGTCCGTGGCATATCTCGCTGTTAAAGCTGCAACTTTCTTTTTCTGAAACTGGGGTCTTTGACATGGTGAGTTGTCCTGCTTGCCTTTACTGTTTGTCTTGCGGGCCTGCTCACAACTTTGTTGGGAACCCCAACCTCTGCCGCCATCCCCTCCACCAGTGGGTGAGATCGATGTATCCTGCAAAGACTGAGGAGAACGTTGATCAGGAACCCGAAAACGAATACTAGCGCAGTCGCGCAATTCATAAGTGCGCTCAGTGGATGCTGGTACTGGTGAAGCAGGACGGGACCCCTGTTTCTGTTGCTGTTTCCCCAATTTCTTATTCTTATTCCAATTCTGTTCTGGAACAAAAGGCTCCTAGTGCCCCACCCTGAATGTTGCGGGATATTTATTGCACTAAGGCCCTTATAATCGCTATAGCAGAGGAATAAAGGGGCCTCATGGGAACTAGCATGTAACGCGGGTGTGGAGTAAACCCAGCCAAAACAGGCCAAGAAGCGCCTGGGATGGACAAAGGACCTAATCACACCGTTGTTACGGAGTGGTGGAGGGCACCATTAAACCAAACTCGGTGCTGCCAAACTGAAATCGGAATCTCCTGTGTCCTATGAGGCGTGTACTCCATAGGCACGGCAGTGGGAGTGTAAACATGAAACGTATTACTATCTGCATTCACTGCAGGGAATGTAATCCAAGAGTAAAAGAGCTCAAAATGGTATACCACTTCACACTCACCACAAAAACAACCGCCATGCCCTCCAAGGGGACGGCATAAGTCCGCAAATGATTGCGGACCACCATACGACTATGCTGGGGTATTTCAACATCACCCATAATGACACAGCACAACTGGGTAGTAATCCAATAAAAACCATTTAATATTATCAAGCTTGAAAAGACCTATGTAACTATAGGTAGGTTTATCGGTCACCACTGTCAACAACAATTGTGAGGGGGTCATGGACTGATATAAGCACTACTCGAGAGTCTCAAAATAAGACCAATAAGTTGGGGGCGCCATGTTCCAGGGATTCTGCTCAGACACAGAACTGTGCACAGAGACCCAGGATCTCAGTGAATTGTGGTAGACCAAAAAACTCACTTCAGCACCAAGAAACCCTAATCGACTAGCATCAGTGTCACATTAGCTCTTCGTCCTACCGCAAAGGAACCAATGATTAGACAACCCAGAACATGCGACTTAGATTATACACAGGAAGGGTGGGAATCAAGTACACTTGTTCGTTTGTTATTCTCATACCAGTCCACAACAGGAGTAAAAAGAGACACAGGAAAAGTTAAAATATTTGTTTTAAAGACGTGCTCTAAGATGCAGTATCTTTGCTAACATAAGCAGACATATGATTAGAAATAATATGATCAGCATTGTTACAATTCCATAAAACACAAAAGGAGTAATCATATTACAATTATGGTGAAAACAGGTCTTATAGTGCCTATTGTAACACCCTCCCTAGCTAGGAACTATTTTTTATAAAATATAGAAGGTCTCTTAGGCTTGTGTGGGGGACCCCATACCTCTAAGATCAGCAGGAATGAATCGCATCAGGATCTGCCACAGCTCTCTGTCTCTCTGGAAAACGAATTCTTCCAAGTGCCTGAAATCATGCCTACAGTGCAATATTAAAGGCGCCAGAATCTCAGTAGACTACAGCTGCATGTATGTTATGTCTAAAACATGAGCCGATCAGCCCGAACAACAGCTATCTTGTTATGATAACCTTGGAGGCTTAAGCACTCACTGTGCAGACTAGGGTCGCGAAGTAAGTCTAGGGATGGCGAAAACAAGCACTTCTCATGTAAAATAATTCACGCAGCCTAATTTACAACAACAGCTATATTAAGTGCCGTGTGCAAAAGCAGCAAAAGGTAAAATGGCGTTTAAACTTCTACAAAGTCTGAATGCAGAAGCATTGACAGTGACAATTGGTCCTGTAGTTCCCTTGATTGGGGAAAGACAGAATTTGCCAAAAGTACATTCATTGACAGTTCCGAGAAGTGGAACTCCACTCCACTTTGCAGGAGTGGAGTGGTGACATGAGAATGGACGAGATGATCAGAACAACATATTGTCAGATCTTCCTGTTTGTGAGTTGATTACGGAGACCCCTCAAAGAGGTATACAATTAGATCCGGGGAGAATAGGGCCAGATGTTACTCCAGTATCAAGGAGTTCAGCAGGTCCTTCACCAGAAGAATTCAATAATTGGATAAAGGAAATGACAGAGCCGAAACCACAGCCACAGAGTATTATTGTGAGTCAATTGAAAGTGGATTTGGAAGAAATGATTATTGGACCAATAAGTCCAGACAGATGAGGGACTTACCGAGATGATGAATTGTTGTTTTTGTGCAAAAGCATTACCTGGAGAGCGAAGAATCTACATGAAAAGATATCTGAAGCTGCTAGTGAGTATGGAGGAGACATAGAAAAGTCAAAAGTGTTGCAGAAATCATCCAGATTGGCTTTCACTGACAAGGATCTAGGGAGATTGAATGTGTCTGGGAAAAGTTTGCAAATAAAGGAGTTAATGAATATTCTAAAGAAATTGGGAGATATAGATAGATGGAAAAATAGATGGACGAGAAAGAAGGAAGAAACAGCTAGTAAAGGAGCATCCATGTTTCCAGTAAAAGAGACAGAACCGGTTGAAAGGGCGTGTCCGATGAGAGAAGTACCTGGTGGTGGATATGTTCATGTTCCATGGTCAAGACAGGATATATTGTCTTTCGCAAACGATTTTCATAGGTTGAGAGAGAAACCAGTTGGATGGTATATTCAGGTAGAGAGGTTTGTGAAAGTCTCGAAGGTTTTGCTAAAAGATTTAGATGGTTTGTTCGATATTGTTGTTCCAGCAGATTTATGAACAGAGTGTAAGATCACTGTAAATTGGCCAAAAGAAGAATATCCTACGGACCCTAGAACAAGTGCACCGTCTGATGAGGTGATGAAAAATTATAATCAAGTAATAACGCTCCTGAAAGGTAAAATTTCCCCTAGGGAAACAAATTGGGTAAAAATTGACAGAACAACCCAGGAACCCAAATAGTCATTTCTGCCTACTTTGAAAGGTTGTTTTAGGTATTTAAACAGTATAGTGGATTTGACAATATTGAGACAAGGATATGAGACATTTGTGCATTGTCTAGTGTTTTGTTTAAAACAGGAAATTAGTAATATGATTCAACAGCATTTAATTTGCTGGTTGTGCGGTCAACACAACACAGATGCGGCCATAATTCGTCGTCTGTGAGATAAATGTCATCCACATACGAACATGCATCTGGGGGTCTCTCTAAAGGAGAGACTATGCGGGTGGCAAAGATGCCTGGACTGTTCTTATAGCACATCGCAAATCTTCTGAACTGGCGTTGTTTGTCATCGCAGGTAAAGGCTGTCCATTGACTACTAATAGAGGACAGGTTATGGCCGAAAAAGCCATTGGATATATCCAGTGTGGTCTTAAACCTTTTATGCACGAGACTATCCACAAGAGCAGAACTGTGAGTATTTTGTACCGCGCAGGTATGACAGTGAGAGTTTAAGTGCCGGTAATCCAATACTAAACGGTACGAGCCATCAGGCTTTGTCAAAGTAAAAAGAGGGTTATTCATCGGGGACATACACGTTTCAATCACACTTTGATATTCCAATTGTTCAAGGATTTCTGCCACGGGAGCTTTCGCTTCATGCCGCATGGGGTATTGGGGTTGAGGCTGTGGCAAAGACCGCAATGGTATCTCATGTTGGGGGGAAAATGTGTCCTAGTCACAGTGAGTACGGTACAAAGCTGGTGCAAGCACCTTAGCCCACTCCTCTGCAAAATGCAGGGCCTGCTCCTTCGGCATTGTGTGCGCGAAACTAGGGAGGATCACCTCCTCCCCCTGCGGAGTGGCTAAAACGAAAGGTGGGGGCCAATAGGCCTCCGCCAACAAAATGTCACAGGTAGTAGTTAGATTCTCCCGAAATATTCCTTTTACAGTACATTGTGTGTCACCTTCAATTAAAAGGACGATTTCAAAAAGTCTTTCAGGTGGAGCCACTGTAGTGTCAGCTGTCTCAACAACAACAAACGTGTCAGTTGCTGTCACCTTCAGAAGTGGACGCAGCACCTCCCGCACTATGGTAATTACCGCCGCACTGTCTAACAGCGTCAGCACCCATGTCAGGTTCCGAAGCTGTGTTCTCACTGTCCGTGGCATATCTCGCTGTTAAAGCTGCAACTTTCTTTTTCTGAAACTGGGGTCTTTGACATGGTGAGTTGTCCTGCTTGCCTTTACTGTTTGTCTTGCGGGCCTGCTCACAACTTTGTTGGGAACCCCAACCTCTGCCGCCATCCCCTCCACCAGTGGGTGAGATCGATGTATCCTGCAAAGACTGAGGAGAACGTTGATCAGGAACCCGAAAACGAATACTAGCGCAGTCGCGCAATTCATAAGTGCGCTCAGTGGATGCTGGTACTGGTGAAGCAGGACGGGACCCCTGTTTCTGTTGCTGTTTCCCCAATTTCTTATTCTTATTCCAATTCTGTTCTGGAACAAAAGGCTCCTAGTGCCCCACCCTGAATGTTGCGGGATATTTATTGCACTAAGGCCCTTATAATCGCTATAGCAGAGGAATAAAGGGGCCTCATGGGAACTAGCATGTAACGCGGGTGTGGAGTAAACCCAGCCAAAACAGGCCAAGAAGCGCCTGGGATGGACAAAGGACCTAATCACACCGTTGTTACGGAGTGGTGGAGGGCACCATTAAACCAAACTCGGTGCTGCCAAACTGAAATCGGAATCTCCTGTGTCCTATGAGGCGTGTACTCCATAGGCACGGCAGTGGGAGTGTAAACATGAAACGTATTACTATCTGCATTCACTGCAGGGAATGTAATCCAAGAGTAAAAGAGCTCAAAATGGTATACCACTTCACACTCACCACAAAAACAACCGCCATGCCCTCCAAGGGGACGGCATAAGTCCGCAAATGATTGCGGACCACCATACGACTATGCTGGGGTATTTCAACATCACCCATAATGACACAGCACAACTGGGTAGTAATCCAATAAAAACCATTTAATATTATCAAGCTTGAAAAGACCTATGTAACTATAGGTAGGTTTATCGGTCACCACTGTCAACAACAATTGTGAGGGGGTCATGGACTGATATAAGCACTACTCGAGAGTCTCAAAATAAGACCAATAAGTTGGGGGCGCCATGTTCCAGGGATTCTGCTCAGACACAGAACTGTGCACAGAGACCCAGGATCTCAGTGAATTGTGGTAGACCAAAAAACTCACTTCAGTACCAAGAAACCCTAATCGACTAGCATCAGTGTCACATTAGCTCTTCGTCCTACCGCAAAGGAACCAATGATTAGACAACCCAGAACATGCGACTTAGATTATACACAGGAAGGGTGGGAATCAAGTACACTTGTTCGTTTGTTATTCTCATACCAGTCCACAACAGGAGTAAAAAGAGACACAGGAAAAGTTAAAATATTTGTTTTAAAGACGTGCTCTAAGATGCAGCATCTTTGCTAACATAAGCAGACATATGATTAGAAATAATATGATCAGCATTGTTACAATTCCATAAAACACAAAAGGAGTAATCATATTACAATTATGGTGAAAACAGGTCTTATACTGCCTATTGTAACACCCTCCCTAGCTAGGAACTATTTTTTATAAAATATAGAAGGTCTCTTAGGCTTGTGTGGGGGACCCCATACCTCTAAGATCAGCAGGAATGAATCGCATCAGGATCTGCCACAGCTCTCTGTCTCTCTGGAAAACGAATTCTTCCAAGTGCCTGAAATCATGCCTACAGTGCAATATTAAAGGCGCCAGAATCTCAGTAGACTACAGCTGCATGTATGTTATGTCTAAAACATGAGCCGATCAGCCCGAACAACAGCTATCTTGTTATGATAACCTTGGAGGCTTAAGCACTCACTGTGCAGACTAGGGTCGCGAAGTAAGTCTAGGGATGGCGAAAACAAGCACTTCTCATGTAAAATAATTCACGCAGCCTAATTTACAACAACAGCTATATTAAGTGCCGTGTGCAAAAGCAGCAAAAGGTAAAATGGCGTTTAAACTTCTACAAAGTCTGAATGCAGAAGCATTGACAGTGACAATTGGTCCTGTAGTTCCCTTGATTGGGGAAAGACAGAATTTGCCAAAAGTACATTCATTGACAGTTCCGAGAAGTGGAACTCCACTCCACTTTGCAGGAGTGGAGTGGTGACATGAGAATGGACGAGATGATCAGAACAACATATTGTCAGATCTTCCTGTTTGTGAGTTGATTACGGAGACCCCTCAAAGAGGTATACAATTAGATCCGGGGAGAATAGGGCCAGATGTTACTCCAGTATCAAGGAGTTCAGCAGGTCCTTCACCAGAAGAATTCAATAATTGGATAAAGGAAATGACAGAGCCGAAACCACAGCCACAGAGTATTATTGTGAGTCAATTGAAAGTGGATTTGGAAGAAATGATTATTGGACCAATAAGTCCAGATAGATGAGGGACTTACCGAGATGATGAATTGTTGTTTTTGTGCAAAAGCATTACCTGGAGAGCGAAGAATCTACATGAAAAGATATCTGAAGCTGCTAGTGAGTATGGAAGAGACATAGAAAAGTCAAAAGTGTTGCAGAAATCATCCAGATTGGCTTTCACTGACAAGGATCTAGGGAGATTGAATGTGTCTGGGAAAAGTTTGCAAATAAAGGAGTTAATGAATATTCTAAAGAAATGGGGAGATATAGATAGATGGAAAAATAGATGGACGAGAAAGAAGGAAGAAACAGCTAGTAAAGGAGCATCCATGTTTCCAGTAAAAGAGACAGAACCGGTTGAAAGGGCGTGTCCGATGAGAGAAGTACCTGGTGGTGGATATGTTCATGTTCCATGGTCAAGACAGGATATATTGTCTTTCGCAAACGATTTTCATAGGTTGAGAGAGAAACCAGTTGGATGGTATATTCAGGTAGAGAGGTTTGTGAAAGTCTCGAAGGTTTTGCTAAAAGATTTAGATGGTTTGTTCGATATTGTTGTTCCAGCAGATTTATGGACAGAGTGTAAGATCACTGTAAATTGGCCAAAAGAAGAATATCCTACGGACCCTAGAACAAGTGCACCGTCTGATGAGGTGATGAAAAATTATAATCAAGTAATAACGCTCCTGAAAGGTAAAATTTCCCCTAGGGAAACAAATTGGGTAAAAATTGACAGAACAACCCAGGAACCCAAAGAGTCATTTCTGCCTACTTTGAAAGGTTGTTTTAGGTATTTAAACAGTATAGTGGATTTGACAATATTGAGACAAGGATATGAGACATTTGTGCATTGTCTAGTGTTTTGTTTAAAACAGGAAATTAGTAATATGATTCAACAGCATTTAATTTGCTGGTTGTGCGGTCAACACAACACAGATGCGGCCATAATTCGTCGTCTGTGAGATAAATGTCATCCACATACGAACATGCATCTGGGGGTCTCTCTCAAGGAGAGACTATGCGGGTGGCAAAGATGCCTGGACTGTTCTTATAGCACATCGCAAATCTTCTGAACTGGCGTTGTTTGTCATCGCAGGTAAAGGCTGTCCATTGACTACTAATAGAGGACAGGTTATGGCCGAAAAAGCCATTGGATATATCCAGTGTGGTCTTAAACCTTTTATGCACGAGACTATCCACAAGAGCAGAACTGTGAGTATTTTGTACCGCGCAGGTATGACAGTGAGAGTTTAAGTGCCGGTAATCCAATACTAAACGGTACGAGCCATCAGGCTTTGTCAAAGTAAAAAGAGGGTTATTCATTGGGGACATACACGTTTCAATCACACTTTGATATTCCAATTGTTCAAGGATTTCTGCCACGGGAGCTTTCGCTTCATGCCGCATGGGGTATTGGGGTTGAGGCTGTGGCAAAGACCGCAATGGTATCTCATGTTGGGGGGAAAATGTGTCCTAGTCACAGTGAGTACGGTACAAAGCTGGTGCAAGCACCTTAGCCCACTCCTCTGCAAAATGCAGGGCCTGCTCCTTCGGCATTGTGTGCGCGAAACTAGGGAGGATCACCTCCTCCCCCTGCGGAGTGGCTAAAACGAAAGGTGGGGGCCAATAGGCCTCCGCCAACAAAATGTCACAGGTAGTAGTTAGATTCTCCCGAAATATTCCTTTTACAGTACATTGTGTGTCACCTTCAATTAAAAGGACGATTTCAAAAAGTCTTTCAGGTGGAGCCACTGTAGTGTCAGCTGTCTCAACAACAACAAACGTGTCAGTTGCTGTCACCTTCAGAAGTGGACGCAGCACCTCCCGCACTATGGTAATTACCGCCGCACTGTCTAACAGCGTCAGCACCCATGTCAGGTTCCGAAGCTGTGTTCTCACTGTCCGTGGCATATCTCGCTGTTAAAGCTGCAACTTTCTTTTTCTGAAACTGGGGTCTTTGACATGGTGAGTTGTCCTGCTTGCCTTTACTGTTTGTCTTGCGGGCCTGCTCACAACTTTGTTGGGAACCCCAACCTCTGCCGCCATCCCCTCCACCAGTGGGTGAGATCGATGTATCCTGCAAAGACTGAGGAGAACGTTGATCAGGAACCCGAAAACGAATACTAGCGCAGTCGCGCAATTCATAAGTGCGCTCAGTGGATGCTGGTACTGGTGAAGCAGGACGGGACCCCTGTTTCTGTTGCTGTTTCCCCAATTTCTTATTCTTATTCCAATTCTGTTCTGGAACAAAAGGCTCCTAGTGCCCCACCCTGAATGTTGCGGGATATTTATTGCACTAAGGCCCTTATAATCGCTATAGCAGAGGAATAAAGGGGCCTCACGGGAACTAGCATGTAACGCGGGTGTGGAGTAAACCCAGCCAAAACAGGCCAAGAAGCGCCTGGGATGGACAAAGGACCTAATCACACCGTTGTTACGGAGTGGTGGAGGGCACCATTAAACCAAACTCGGTGCTGCCAAACTGAAATCGGAATCTCCTGTGTCCTATGAGGCGTGTACTCCATAGGCACGGCAGTGGGAGTGTAAACATGAAACGTATTACTATCTGCATTCACTGCAGGGAATGTAATCCAAGAGTAAAAGAGCTCAAAATGGTATACCACTTCACACTCACCACAAAAACAACCGCCATGCCCTCCAAGGGGACGGCATAAGTCCGCAAATGATTGCGGACCACCATACGACTATGCTGGGGTATTTCAACATCACCCATAATGACACAGCACAACTGGGTAGTAATCCAATAAAAACCATTTAATATTATCAAGCTTGAAAAGACCTATGTAACTATAGGTAGGTTTATCGGTCACCACTGTCAACAACAATTGTGAGGGGGTCATGGACTGATATAAGCACTACTCGAGAGTCTCAAAATAAGACCAATAAGTTGGGGGCGCCATGTTCCAGGGATTCTGCTCAGACACAGAACTGTGCACAGAGACCCAGGATCTCAGTGAATTGTGGTAGACCAAAAAACTCACTTCAGTACCAAGAAACCCTAATCGACTAGCATCAGTGTCACATTAGCTCTTCGTCCTACCGCAAAGGAACCAATGATTAGACAACCCAGAACATGCGACTTAGATTATACACAGGAAGGGTGGGAATCAAGTACACTTGTTCGTTTGTTATTCTCATACCAGTCCACAACAGGAGTAAAAAGAGACACAGGAAAAGTTAAAATATTTGTTTTAAAGACGTGCTCTAAGATGCAGTATCTTTGCTAACATAAGCAGACATATGATTAGAAATAATATGATCAGCATTGTTACAATTCCATAAAACACAAAAGGAGTAATCATATTACAATTATGGTGAAAACAGGTCTTATAGTGCCTATTGTAACACCCTCCCTAGCTAGGAACTATTTTTTATAAAATATAGAAGGTCTCTTAGGCTTGTGTGGGGGACCCCATACCTCTAAGATCAGCAGGAATGAATCGCATCAGGATCTGCCACAGCTCTCTGTCTCTCTGGAAAACGAATTCTTCCAAGTGCCTGAAATCATGCCTACAGTGCAATATTAAAGGCGCCAGAATCTCAGAAGATTACAGCTGCATGTATGTTATGTCTAAAACATGAGCCGATCAGCCCGAACAACAGCTATCTTGTTATGATAACCTTGGAGGCTTAAGCACTCACTGTGCAGACTAGGGTCGCGAAGTAAGTCTAGGGATGGCGAAAACAAGCACTTCTCATGTAAAATAATTCACGCAGCCTAATTTACAACAACAGCTATATTAAGTGCCGTGTGCAAAAGCAGCAAAAGGTAAAATGGCGTTTAAACTTCTACAAAGTCTGAATGCAGAAGCATTGACAGTGACAATTGGTCCTGTAGTTCCCTTGATTGGGGAAAGACAGAATTTGCCAAAAGTACATTCATTGACAGTTCCGAGAAGTGGAACTCCACTCCACTTTGCAGGAGTGGAGTGGTGACATGAGAATGGACGAGATGATCAGAACAACATATTGTCAGATCTTCCTGTTTGTGAGTTGATTACGGAGACCCCTCAAAGAGGTATACAATTATATCCGGGGAGAATAGGGCCAGATGTTACTCCAGTATCAAGGAGTTCAGCAGGTCCTTCACCAGAAGAATTCAATAATTGGATAAAGGAAATGACAGAGCCGAAACCACAGCCACAGAGTATTATTGTGAGTCAATTGAAAGTGGAATTGGAAGAAATGATTATTGGACCAATAAGTCCAGACAGATGAGGGACTTACCGAGATGATGAATTGTTGTTTTTGTGCAAAAGCATTACCTGGAGAGCGAAGAATCTACATGAAAAGATATCTGAAGCTGCTAGTGAGTATGGAGGAGACATAGAAAAGTCAAAAGTGTTGCAGAAATCATACAGATTGGCTTTCACTGACAAGGATCTAGGGAGATTGAATGTGTCTGGGAAAAGTTTGCAAATAAAGGAGTTAATGAATATTCTAAAGAAATGGGGAGATATAGATAGATGGAAAAATAGATGGACGAGAAAGAAGGAAGAAACAGCTAGTAAAGGAGCATCCATGTTTCCAGTAAAAGAGACAGAACCGGTTGAAAGGGCGGGTCCGATGAGAGAAGTACCTGGTGGTGGATATGTTCATGTTCCATGGTCAAGACAGGATATATTGTCTTTCGCAAACGATTTTCATAGGTTGAGAGAGAAACCAGTTGGATGGTATATTCAGGTAGAGAGGTTTGTGAAAGTCTCGAAGGTTTTGCTAAAAGATTTAGATGGTTTGTTCGATATTGTTGTTCCAGCAGATTTATGGACAGAGTGTAAGATCACTGTAAATTGGCCAAAAGAAGAATATCCTACGGACCCTAGAACAAGTGCACCGTCTGATGAGGTGATGAAAAATTATAATCAAGTAATAACGCTCCTGAAAGGTAAAATTTCCCCTAGGGAAACAAATTGGGTAAAAATTGACAGAACAACCCAGGAACCCAAAGAGTCATTTCTGCCTACTTTGAAAGGTTGTTTTAGGTATTTAAACAGTATAGTGGATTTGACAATATTGAGACAAGGATATGAGACATTTGTGCATTGTCTAGTGTTTTGTTTAAAACAGGAAATTAGTAATATGATTCAACAGCATTTAATTTGCTGGCAGAGCAAGACAATCAATGAAATTCTGAGGTATGCAAAGTATTGTAGTGATGAGATTGAATCGAGACATAAAAAGTTAAAGGAGAAAATGATGTGGGCACAGGTGAAAGTGGCAGAACAGCAAGAGGTGAATAATGGTCTTCAAACTGCTATTCAGATGAATGGTCAGAATCAAAATGGGCAGAATTCCGGTAGAGGAAGAGGAAAAAAGAATAGAGAGGAAGCTATGAAGAAATGTCCTTGTCATGCGTGCAGAAAGCATGGACATTGGAAGAACTAGTGTAGATCTGCTGAAAGGAAACCAGGTCAAATTAAAATTTAATTCCACGGATGCAGAATGAGGTGGGTGTAAAATAAGAGCAGCAGCAAATATGTTACTCCACAGTTACATGTGCCACAAGCTACCATGTCAAATAATGTGAATGCTCAAGTGCAGAGGTACAGTGCAAGTACTGGAATTCACGGAGGTGACCAAAGTGGTAAGAATCAAATTGTGCAAATGATTCCGCAGTATTGTTTGCAGTGCAATGACAATGAATCAGACTCATCTCAATGATGGTGCCTGAGGGAGGAGGAGGAGTGCGTACTTGGTGCATCCTTGGTGGTAGATCATTCAGGTCCATTTGTTGATGGAAAGGCGGAAGGGAATGACATTACATTCTTAGTGGACACTGGTGCTCCCTGTTTTACTGGGGAAGCAGCAGAAATTGCAAACGTACCCCTCTTGGGAGATACTATCCAAATTAGAACGCCAGTCACAAATCCAATAGAAGTTCACAAGGGTAACTTCAAAGACATGCATCGGTTTGTGGTATGTGACTCGAGTCCGGTACATCTCTTAGGTAGAGATTTACTATGCAAGATAAACTGCATCATCTATTGTATGCCAAATTGTATTGCATTTCAGACACCTGATGAGGATGTTGGATTTAACCCCTTGCGTGCTTATGACGAGCTTAGCTCGTCATGAGGCATAGTGGAGCTGTGCTCATGACGAGCTGAGCTTGTCATAACTAAGCATGGGCGGATCTAGCGGATCTCGCGTACGCGAACTTGCGGATTTACGGATTCGCAATCCGCGAAGATCCGCGAACTCTAGCAGATTTGCCCGTTTTTTGTGTTTGCGCGCGTTCGCGCCGATTTTGGGACAAGTTCGCAATTGCGAACTTACTTTTCGGCTCGCAACGGCCGCGACTATGTTGTTTCTACGTCTGGTTTATCATCACAGGTTCACAGCACCCTCTGTTTCACCACTGCCACCCTCTGGGACACCCATGCCACCCTCTGGTACATCCTCACTGCCACCCATTAGGTTTATTTATCACTGTAGATTATGGTGGTTGAAAAAAGCAAGCACACCTGCCCTTCTTCAAATGCCATCAATTAATTTGTGTTTCATTAATGTGTCAGTAATTTTGAAAGTTCCAGTCTGGCTGGCACCTGCTTCCTTCCTTATCTGTAATTTGCTTTTTGTTGCAGTGAAAAATTTTTTTCACAGGACCTTTATGGTCTACTTGTAGCTATTCTATGAGCCTGCTGTTTGGGTCATAGCAGGGTCATAGAATAGTTGCAAACTCTGGAGGGGCCCATCAGGAAGCACTACCTTGAATGTTACTAATGTTAAGTTTGAACTTTTGCACCTGCTCATTGCTTTCAGTTTAGCTAAAATCGTTTTTTTCTGCAATTTCGCGCGTTTTTTGGGGCGCGAATCCGTGCGAGATCGATTTCGGAAGCCGCGAATGCGTGCGAATACAAAATTGTTTTTTTTGCGACGTGTATGTTCGCGTGATCTTGCGCGTGTTCGCGAGGCGCTTCTAGCTATACGTTTGCCAAGTTACCCTATCGGTCGTACACGGGCGCGGCCATCTTGTTTGCGTGACGTATTCCGTTTCCGGCCGCTATGTGTAATCTCGCAAAGTGTGCTGCTCGCTAGTACAATTTCGCGCGTACTCGCAAGGAAAATCTCGCGTGAACTTACCCACGCGGTCGTGAACGGGCGCGGCCATCTTGTTTCTCATTCATTGCTATGGTTCTGGGCATGCTTTCTCTATCCTCTCTCAATCTCTGCCATCCTTTGCTTGTTTGAAGTTTTTTTGATCTAATTTTACTTATTATCTATCCCTCTATTTTTCTAGCTCTATATTTTTGTGTTTTCTGCAGCTTTTAGTTACTTTTAAACTACTTTTTTAAACTCTTTTCTTTTCTTCTTCACTATTCTATTTCTTGTTTATCATTTAACTCTATTTCTGCCCAGACCATGGTAAAGGGAGCCGGGAAGCACCCTGAGAAGGGGAAGGGTCCCGCACCCCGTGCCCGGCTCCCGTGCGGGCGTTTAAGGGGGGAGCAAGTGGTCCCGCGGGAGATCTTCGTGCGGAGGAAGTGGCGGCACTGATCTTCCACGTCCAGCGCCGCCTCCCCAAGACGATCCTGGGAGGCGGCAAGATCGCGACTGGCTATGGCATCCGGGAGCGTCGCAAGCGGTGGGAGAAGGTGTGCCGGGCCATGTACAAGATCTCTGGGGTCCGGCGCACATATAACCAGGCCACCCACCGCTGGACCGATGTCATGGACCGGGAGCGGGACTTGCTGGACGCGCTCGGCGTAGAGGTCCCCGGGCTTGGTGAGTAGTAGTAGTAGTACATTTACTACTCTGTTTTATCCTGCTCTGTTATTTGCAAATCTTTGTTCTTTACCAAGAGCAATAATGCTGCCGATTACATTGAGGTAAATTATATTTCAAAATCTTCTATGCATTTCAGGTGCACTGCTCTCCTTCTCAGTAGCCTTGCTTGCTACTATGCTTTTTTGTTTTGTATGTTGTGTTCAGAAGCATTTCATTGGCCTGAGAAATTATGTATGAGTGTAGTGTAAAGATAAGAACTGCGTAATGCTAGACAGTAAGGATCATATTTTCAATTACCGGCGCATCCCTGCAAAGTAGCAGGGATGCGGCAGTAATTGTGTGCCATGCCACCACCACCCATTGGCCCAAAACGTCACAGAAGCCTTACGCATCTGTGCCGTAAAGGCAGCGCATTGCTGGAGTTGCGTGCCAACGATGGCGCAGCTCCAGCAATGCTCTGGGGTACCCTATCTCCCCAATGCTGCATCAAGCCGTACGTCGGCTTCAAGCGTGCAGGGTTTGAGTCATGCATCATTGTCCTAAAAGTGACTGATTGACATCTTGTAGATTTCCCTCAGCCACTTTTAGGATTCGTTCCTGCGCAGGTACGTCCTCCCTTGCGCCGGAACGCCCCCTGATGGCGCAGGGCTTTACAACGTGATGCATCGCCCATATGCCGATATGTGTTTTTTTTTTAATATATACGCCGCACCAACACCATGGCGAGTCTTTTGTTCTGCCGCTGCGTCACAAAAGGCACGCAACAATGGAGGAAAATGAGCCGCAACTTCCGCAAGGGACTTCTAAATAAGCCCCAACAGACTGAAGTCCAGTCCTTCCTTTAGACACATGGCTATAAGAAGAAATAGTGGCGGTGGTGGCGGGTGGATTGATAGTTTGAGTATTCACTGATCTGCAAGCAGGATGGACTTTGTCGGTCACTTCGCGTGCTGCGCACTGCTGCCTGCAGTGCCAGGCCTAGGCAAACCTCTTTAGTAGTCTGTTTATTGATTTACATAGGAACTTTCTAAGTCAACGTTCCGCAAATCAGGCAATACGAATAACGTAGTATACCACATGAGATAGATCCCGTGGAATAGTTGTCTATCTATTTGCTATTTTTCCAAAATATTTTGTTATTGTTCTTTTGAAATGTTTGATTTGGTTGAAAAATCTCATCCATGTTTTCTGGTTTTTCTTTCTTTCATGTTGTACATCAGCTCCCCCCAAGGGCAAGAGGACACAGGAGGAGGGTGCTGAGGATGCAGGCCAGGATCGGGCAGGCGAGGGCTCCTTTGCTGGCCCCAGTAAGTTTACATTTTAATAAACAGTACCTATTTTTTCCTAGCGTTCCTCATTCGATTTTTTCTAAATCGTCTTTGATCTTCTTGTAGACTGGATATAAATTCTTATCCTGCCTCGAATATGACTCCCTGTGGTATTACTAGACTATTCTTATTAGTCTGTCTGTGTAGCTAACTAAGATTGGACATTTGGCAATTCCATTGGACTCCCATTCTATTCAGCAATACCTCTATGCACTGTCTCCTTACTGACTAGATAGTGTGGCAGAGTCATTCAGCTCCCGAAGTCACCGATTATAGATCCCCAATGATCTCTAGATTATCGTACGCAGGACAAGAGAGTAGTACGGAGTCACAGCACAGCCAAGAAGTGTCAGAGGCACTCATGCTTGCAAAAATTCCAAAACCTTTAGCTCATCCCCTCTAGTCTGGAGGAACAAAAACCACAGAGTCTATTTAAGTTTAAAAGCTTTATTAAAAGTAAACACATTTATTAAAATCTACTTTGTCATAAAACTATTTAACTGAAAACGGAAAAGTGGTCAGTGCTGACGATTAATTGGACACATTTCTTGTGGTCGAGCCGAGCTCTCACCTGGTTTGAACTTGATCCTGGTCGTGTTCTTAGGAGTCAAGCTTCTGTCTGTTAGGAGAAAAAGTGGTGCGTGTTAAAAATCAAAAGCAAGCATTCATCAGTTGTGCATAAAAGTGCAGCAAGACAACAGCCTTCCCTGGAAAATGGGACATTTTTACTATGGAGTAGACAGTCACAAATTATTAATTGTATTCAGTTTTTTTAACATTTCTCCTAGACCAAATATTATATAGTAGTGAGTGGTGTATTCTAACATTCTTAAATGTACTTTGTAGGTGTAACATCTGGTGACGGGGCCAGCGCGGAGGTGGCTGTGTTGGGCGAGGACTCGGAGGACTCTGGGGAGGAGGCGGTGCAAGAGCCGGCGGACGGTCCTGTGGGGGTTCAAACGGTGGTGGCGGAAACAGGTAAGCTATATATTCCTTACTTATTGAGATTGAAGACTGCATAGTGTGCTTTCTGCACGGGTGTATTACAATTACAAATCAACCAGGTAGTAGCCTCCTCGAAATGTACTTCGACTTAGCTGTGAAGTTTTTGGTGATAAGAATCCCAATAAGTTCTTAGACGAACGTGATGGATGGGATGAACGAAAAGCGAAAGAAGGGTGTAAGTAAGTGGGACGCGAACTTGTATGATGGCTGGCAAAGAAGAACGATATGTGTTTGCTTGGCCCCCGAGGTGGCTGGGAAGGAAAGAATATGGTATGGTGCATGGCTGGGTCAATGATGAAGCAAGGATGGGTGGAAGGACAGCAGCCTGGGTGGGTGAAACAGAAACTGTATGTGTGCGTATACTTTGACTGAATGGATGCCTGGAGCATGGTATTCTCTGACTCTTAGATAGCACATGTGTATCTAGAGAGAGTAGATGGTCGCCAGGTGAAGTAAGTGTTACCTTGAAGAGCATGTACCACCGCACCCGCACGTCCGTTCCAGTGCAGGGAAGGCAAGGAAAAGAAATTGTAAATGTGTCCAATACTACCATGAATAGTAGCAGTACTTTGTATTGCGTTTGCAATCACAGCACATATCTGGTTATTACGGTGGACACTCCGTACCTCTCTTAATAACTTTAGTTTACTTGTAGTACGTCATTCATGTGTGGGTGTATCACTGTTCACTCAATATTAAGCAAAGCACCTAAAGTCATCTCATATGTCATCAAATACGTCCCATGTGAAGTGATAGATAATCAAATTAGTTAGCTTCTTCATTTTCCTTTTCTAGTACTCATTTGCACTGTAGGGTGAAAGGTAAATTAATTAAGCAGTAGCCCTTGTAACAGAGTATTCTCAGTGCCACCCGTAATAGAAAAGTAATAGCTTCACCACCTGCATGTACTGTACCGGTACAGTAACGCAAGTCTGTCTCACTCATCATGGTGTGCAACTTTTTTTCTCGGGTGCAAGTTCACTGTGCTGTCCATGTCATTCTGCCGGCTTGCATAAGATAACGTACCAATTTCCCTAAACAAGAGAGAAGAAGAAGAATAAGACTGGTGTACTGTCATAGTCGACTGTAATGGAAGTCCATAGTGGTCGTAGAATTTGTTCATTAAACTACCACTAATGTTAGTGCAAGGATGCAGAAGTGGGAGGTTACATAGATACTGTCCTCAATAGTTATGTACTGTGCTTTCAATTTGCTACTTGTACTCTGTGACCCAACTTTCGGCTCAATCACTTTGTGTTATTAATAAGGAGCATTGGTTACAGACTATGTCTTTCTTTCTTCATATAGTTGCTCCTTCCAAATCAACAACACGGAGGGAGCAGGCTAGATTGGCCCGGCAACGGAGGCTGGAGGCCACTGTCGCCGAATATCGGCGGCTGGTGGCCCTGGAGGAGGAGGAGGACACGCAGTCGAGCGGGGCAACAACGACATCCTCGACTGTGACCACTGCATCCTCCTCCGTGACTAAGCCAGCGGGACCGAGCCGGGCTAAGAAAGACGACCGCCACCGCCAAGCAACCGAAATACCAGCTGCCCCCCACAGTAGCTGCAAGGAACGCCAACGCCGCCTACGAGTCCGCATGTCCAACCTGGAGCAGGAGGTCCTGAAGTATAAGAACTTGGTTAAGGGCCTCCGCTCCGAGCTTGCCACCCTCCGCAAGGAGTATGATGCCCATGCCGCATCATGCACCAGCACCAGCACCCTCCAGTAGTGGAGTGTCCCTTGCCCTTTTTTTATAGACTTTTGGGGGGTGGGATTTGGGAGTTGGGATCGTTTTGGGACGTTTCAAAGACAATCGTTGGGGTTAGGGTGGGTGAGGGAGATTATTTTGTTAGGGCTAAATAAATATATTTTTAAACTTTATCTGACCATACCTGTTTTTTACTGCTTTTCAGTCTGGTGGGTGGGGGGCGGGGGTGTAACAGTAACTTTGTTTTCCTGAACAGTCGTAGGACTTTAGTAGTACAACCGTCAATCTCTTGTCTACTCCGAAATAATACTCCATTATACTACCTCCCACCAAACGCTTATCTTACCTGTAATTTGTGTTAGAAATTAGTGCTAGGCCCAGGGCTGGCTCCAGGTGAAATGGGGATTAACGTTGTCAATCCTGGGCGGGTGACATTTCCTCATTGCGGTGGTACTAGTGGTGTGACACAGTGGCAGTTGCATGCCTATGGAAAAAAAGAAAACGAAACCTTGTTTGTCCTCCTTACTGTAGCATTACAACGGTTACGGTACGATCGAGAAAATAGCAGGTGACAGTACACTAGAACAGTGCCATAATGTAGCCTAACAAATGGTAAAGTATTTGCTTGCAAGTATAACTAGTACTTGCGTTGAATTTATTTGACATTGGCTACTACTACTAGAAGATATAGTACTGAAGCTGAGTAAGTCTAGAAGATATCCTCGTATTCCTTCACCAGCCTGTTGCTATGACCTTATCCTCCCCAGCAAGTGTGTGGAATTATTGATGTCATTTTAGTCAGACATCAAGCAAAACAACACAGCCCGGGGGAAGAGGGTTAGGGTTTGTAAAATGGATGGGAATGGGGGTTTCTTTTTGGGTAGGTTTTGTTGAGAGAAGAAAAAAAAAGCAGAGCATGGACAAACAATAATTGAAGATACAGACAATCTTTGGTTACAAACTAAAGGTAAGCACATGCAGTCACACTCATAGAATAAAAGACAACAATGGATACTGTATCTGTATTGCGTATGTTGTTGGAGTTGTCCTGTTGAATTTGGTAAGTAAGTTGCATGCAGCAAACAATTCCTCTTATTGGCGGCACTCCTCCATTCCAGCTGACGCTTCGTCCATCAATGTGGCTGGTGACCACTGACAGAAGACACCCTGTCCACTGCCTGCCTGGCGGATGTTGACTGAAACCCGGCCTGTAATTATTGAACGGAAAACAGGAAGTGCTATTACAATACCACTGATAAATAAATAAAAGGTATGTACGCTGTGTGGTTCAAAAAGTGACACTTTGATTTCCCTAATAGACAGTACAATATTTTTGAAATTGCGTGCTCTGTCTGAGTCACCTTTTTAAGGATCAATAAGTATGGCCAAAATATTATAGCGGATCTTTCCCCTCAAGGTAGGTGTACTGTAAACTGTGTTTTAGAACAAAATTTGACCTTCCCAGCAATGCTCCCACCAAGACCCTTACTAAAGCCAGTCGCAAAAATGTAGAAGAACCCCAATCAGATCTCCAAAAACGATGCCTAGCAGAAAAATGGTTACAAAACGTACTTTGAAAGTAACAGTAGGCCCAAATACAGACCGTGGATTGTATTCAAACCACTTGCAAGCAAGCAAAAGTATCCATAGCCAGCATCGCTCCAACAGTGCTCTACAACAACAGAACTGCGTTGCAATAGAACCCCCCGAAACACATGCAATCCTGCTGCTAGGGCTAACCCTAACGAACCCTAACTTACAAAAAGTGCCAAAACTGGTGTTTCCTTATGGATTTTGTCCAACAAACTTCTATCCGGTATTAGACCTTCCCAGGAATGCCCCAGGCAAGACCCGCCAACCCACCCGCAAAAAAACACCCGACAACACCCCCAAACAGCGAAAAAGCTAAATCTCATACTTACAATGTCTCTCGGCCTTCGGTCCAAACGCGGCGCTGTGCAGCTAGGTCATCATCATCATCAATCATCATAACTCCTGTTTTCCACCACGGATTTCCTGAAAAGCAAATGCAATCAAGATTAGACTGTCGCAGCAGTGCTTCGACAGAGACCCCGGCCGCAACCCACCCACGAACAGCAGGAAGCCCCCCAAAACGCTACATTGAGCAAGATGTCAGAAGAAATAGCAAAAAAAAAGGCTGTTCCTTATGGATTTTGTCCAAAACACTTCTATCCGGTATTAGACCTTCCCAGGAATGCCCCAGGCAAGACCCGCCAACCCACCCGCAAAAAAACACCCGACAAGACCCCCAAACAGCGAAAAAGCTAAATCTCATACTTACAATGTCTCTCGGCCTTCGGTCCAAACGCGGCGCTGTGCAGCTAGGTCATCATCATCATCAATCATCATAACTCCTGTTTTCCACCACGGATTTCCTGAAAAGCAAATGCAATCAAGATTAGACTGTCGCAGCAGTGCTTCGACAGAGACCCCGGCCGCAACCCACCCACGAACAGCAGGAAGCCCCCCAAAACGCTACATTGAGCAAGATGTCAGAAGAAATAGCAAAAAAAAGGCTGTTCCTTATGGATTTTGTCCAAAACACTTCTATCCGGTATTAGACCTTCCCAGGAATGCCCCAGGCAAGACCCGCCAACCCACCCGCAAAAAAACACCCGACAACACCCCCAAACAGCGAAAAAGCTAAATCTCATACTTACAATATCTCTCGGCCTTCGGTCCAAATGCGGCGCTGTTCAGCTAGGTCATCATCATCAATCATCATAACTCCTGTTTTCCACCACGGATTTCCTGAAAAGCAAATGCAATCAAGATTAGACTGTCGCAGGCTCGCAGCAGTGCTTCGACAGACACCAAAAATTACCCACAAACACCCGGAACCCCGCCAAAGAGCACCTCAAAGGCAAGCAAGTCAGCAAAAACGGCAAGAAATTTCCACCTCATATTTGGTACAAAACACTTTTGTCCATTATTAGAGCTTGACAGCAATGGGCCCAAATCCGTCAACTCACCCGCAAAGAAGTACAACACCCCCACAAGTGCTGAGTCTTTCTTCATTGGGCGTAATCCAGCACTCTGCTTGGAGGGAAATCGCAGTCTGGAGGAGGAGGATAGAGGAGCATGTTCTTCAGAACTTGTGAACCTGAGGAATGTAGACTGCGGCACCTTCAAATCAATAAGCAAACAAGTGAAGACAGTTCTGATGATGGTCTTGTTTTTGGGATTAGGTGATTAAAGTTTGAATTAAATTAACTGTGCAAAACAAAGAAAGAGAGACACAAAGCACACAGGAATAAAAGTGAAAAGGACGAAAAAGAAAGTTCTTGATTGATTGTCTCATTTTCAGGGCTCGGTGTCAGGGAATAAGAACAAGATTTCGTCATCATACTCTGCGAATTCAGGCTGGATGAGGTCAGTGCCACCGAACAGAGAACAAATCCCCTCATCTACGTTGCCGTCCTCCTCGTCTTCATGCGGCGTGCTTTCTCGCACTTTGTAATCTGGTGGTATGAGGTGCTGATTCATCTTGATCATTGTCAGCCGCTCCACATTTTTGGGCGAGAGGCGGCTCCGTTTGGGAGTTACAATGCCACCAGCAGCACTGAAAACACGTTCAGAAGACACACTTGCGAGTGGGCAAGACAAATAGTTTATAGCCAGGTTGAAGAGCTGTGGCCACAATTGTTTTTTGCCATGCCAATACTGCAATGGCTCATCATTAAGAAAGACCTCTGTTGAGTCATTCAGATAGTCCTGCACCATCGACTCAAGGTCATCAACTGTTCCTCCACTTTGCTTACTTTTTGCTGTGCCTGTGACATTTTTTCGAGAACCATACCCCATCAAACTTAGCCAATCCTCCTCCGCAGCCACTGTTAGTGTTGTCATTGTGTGTGGTGCAGATGATCCAGTTGCCGGTGTCTTTAACGGCTGAGAGGTCACTTGTGCCCCAGCCACAGGTGCAGAAGTGGATTCTTGTGACTGGGGATGGCCTGCTGATGCTGATGCTGATGTACTGGCTTCTCCTTCAATAACCTGCCGTTCTTTTTCATACCTCTTGGCTGACCAGGCTAACCAATGTTTGTACTTTTGAACATCTGCATCAGCAAAAGGAAAGAATGCTTCGCCTGCCAGCGCCTTTTTGTAGCGTGGATCCAGAATAGTAGCACAAATGTAATGCTGATCTGACTTGATCGTTTCAAGACGTTCATCACCACGTAGGCGCTCTAATAATTTCTCAGACAAAATAAAATGGTCTTTTTTTTTTCATCTTTTTCAAACTTAGAAGACACCGCCATCAGTTGGTGCTCCAGCATGCACAACAATGGGATAGCTTTTCCCAAATTACAGTCCTCCTGGCTGACTGCACGCGTGAAGAACTCAAAAGGACGAAGCATGTCTGTCAGGCTTTTAACTATGTCCCATTGCGCCGCACTCATCCGCAGGTCCTCCTTCTGAGATGTACCCTCTGTGAAGAAATAGTGATCGAGTACCGTATACTGCTCATACAGACGCTCAAGCATGTAGAAGGTTGAGTTCCAACGTGTTGCCACCTCCTGGATGAGTGCTTTCACTGGCATTCCACGTATAAATAGCAGTCTCCGCAGATGCTTCCGGGCCTTAAAAGAATGGCTGAAATGGTTGCACATTTTGCGGCAGGTGGCCATTACCTCGAACGCTGTACTCTGTTTATCCATCAAGAATTTTTGAACTACCAGGTTGATACAGTGCGCCAAACACGGCACTCTAACATGGTCACCCTTCAACATGGCCTTAACTACATTGGCGCCATTATCCGTGGAAACATAACCAATCTTGAGTTTTAGGGGGGATAGCATTTTCAACACCTTTTTGTTAAACTCTTCCAAAAGGTTTTCTGCTGTGTGACTTTTCTCCAAGCCAAACATGGCTAGTGTTGCATGTTTCCGAGCAGCTTTGAAAACTTTGTCCGGGTCAACACCTGCGTTTAGCTTTGCTATAACACCTGAAAAAGAGACCCAGTGTGCAGTGATGCACATGTAATCAGCGCCTGCGCCACTGGTCCACATGTCTGTTGTCAGATGTATTGTGTGAACAGCACTCTTCTGCAAAGCTGCCCGAATCGCCTCCAGCACATCTTCATGTAGTGCTGGAACCGCAACTCTGGCAAAATAGAACCGGCTCGGAACCTTCCATTTAGGGCAGAGCGTTGCCACTAATTCAAGAAAACCTACCGCTTCTACAAAAGAAAAAGGTAGAAGGTCCACAGCTAGCATTTTAGCCAGCTTAGTGTTATACAGACGCGTCAGTGGGTGGTTGCGTTCATATGGCACGTCTGAAGTAAGCATTGTTCTAATGTTGCCCTGGACCAAGCATTTACGGGCTGATAATGACTTCGTTGACCCAATTTTGCTCGCTGGTGAACTTTTGTGCGTTGGTGTCTCACTCGCTCCAACACTCTTAGTGTGCCTCACATTGGGTGTGCTGCTGACAGGGGTACTGGGTGTAAGGGAAGTCTTTGACACGTCTTCTTCCTGCTCGTCATCATCAGATGAAACATCAACGTTTCCTTGAATTTGGCCTTTCTTGATCGCATCTAGGTGCGCAAACCATTTGACAGTGTGCTGTCTCCTAAGATGACCTCTCTGGCCTCCGGTACCATAGTTGGTACCTGGCTTACCATGACTAACTGCTTGCTTACAAATGGTACAAATGGCAAACTTTGGATTTTTTGGACAAACAGTAAAGAAGTCCCAAACTGGGGACTTGAAGTGTCTGTGGGACATGGAGGAGGCGGCGATACTGGTGGTGGTGGTCATGAAGCTAATGCCAGATGAAGTGGAGGATCTGGATTGCCCAACTTTTGTATGTTTTGCACTTTCACCGCCACTAATTAAGGTCGAGGTTGACGGAGGTCTCTTCTTGCCAGAAAGAAATATGGAAGCGGGACGAGTTGGTGTACTACTTAACTCCAATGATTGTGGTGTTTCCACTGCCTCCTCATCGACAACATTATCATCATCATCACACTCAGCAGCTCTTCGGGCTAGGGTCAAAATGTCTGTTTGCTGCATGCCCGCTGGGGCTGCAGTGACCTTTATGATGACTGGGTCGTCGGTGGCAGAGTCTTCATCAGCAGCAGTATCCGCCACTTCTTGTTGAGACTCATCACACTCCATAACTCTGAGACTTTGGACGAGCTTCCTTTTACGCTTAACTACCTTTGTCGGATCATGGTGTGCCTCACTCTCAGACGGCTGTGGTGCTGGTTCCCAAGTTTGATCCGTATCATCAGAAGGAGGTGTGCTTGAAGAAGATGTAGACACCACCCTTGATCTCTTCCTTGCTAGGGGTGTGGAAGACAATGAAGGATCATCAGGAGGAGTGGCTTCCTCAAATGATACCTCGCCTTGATTGTCGATTTCCTGATGTGCCCCTACTTCGGGAGGAACAACTATTGTGGGCACTTGTTGTGACCCTCCATGCACCTCTGCTTGCGCATCTCCTTGCGCTGCCTCTCCTTCCACATGTACTTGGGCTTGTACTTGCACATGTGATTGTTGTTGCGGCTGTGGTTGTTCAACACTCGTCAGATGAGCTACAACAACCTGTGTTGATTGAGGGACATTGCTGCTGCTTTCTTGCGATGAGCCAACATCACTGGTCGATGGTGATTGAACAACTATACTGGCTGCCTCTGCAGCACTCAAGGGCTTGGACTTAAGTTGGCGTGGTGGTGGTGGTGGCACTGAGCCCAATGGAGCGGGGGTGCTGCTGCCAGCTTGGTCCCCAGCAGATCCCGCTGCTGCTGCTGCAGGCATACTTTTTTTTTTACTCCCAAAAAAAGGGGCGGGCAGCACACCAGTGTCCTTGGTAACTTGCTTCTTCTGCTCCTTACTGGCACCTTTCTTGCTAGAGGAGCTACGGGTTACTTTTTTGGGGGCCATCTTCTTCAGAGCAGGTCAGCACGGCAGCAGTTGCACGAGTTGCAGAGGGTTCTGTGTCCAGACGTGACGTCGCGTGACGTTATGCTGCACACACACACCGCTGCAGGACTTCTTCCTGGCACTGGTGGTTCTCTTGAGTCTTTTTGTGCACCTAAAAGCAATGGAAGACAGAGGAACATCAGTTCAGTTATACACCCCAAAAAATCGACAAAGCACAGAAAAATGAGCACAATCCCATGCCATCCATGATGTTTACATTGAAGACACCCCACAGAAAGACTAGGGAGTGGGACATGCAAGTATGCAACACTCAGTCACTACCCCTGGGCATAATGGATGAAAAGTAGGCAAAATAGGTGCAGGCCTCAGACACTGCCTCTCCTCAAAATGGCCCCTCCCTTACACCCCAAGCACATGTTGCCTGTACCAGCCAGCACTCAAGATGGCCACCACCACCACCCACATGGCCAGTCCACATCAACAGTACACCCCCAAAAAACAGAAAAACAGCCAGAAATCACCACAATCCAATGCCATCCATGATGTTTACATTAAAGAGAGTGAGACCACACCACAGGCACACTCAGTCCATGCACCACCACCCCTGGGCAAAAGGCCACACCAGCACCCCCCCAAAAACGACAAAAAACAATAAAATCAGCACACTCCCAGGCCATCCATGGCCTCAATTATGTTTAAATTCAAGAAGACACCCCACAGAAAGACTAGGCCCATGCAACACTCACCACCCCTGGCCAAAGGGCCCCACCAGCAGGCCCAAAAAAACGACAAAAAACAATAAAATCAGCACAATCCCAGCCCATCCATGGCCTCAATGGTGTTTAAATTCAAGAAGACACCCCTCAGAAACACTAGGCCCATGCAACACTCACTACCCCTGGGCATAATGGATGAAAAGTAGGCAAAATAAGTGCAGGCCTCAGACACTGCCTCTCCTCAAAATGGCCCCTCCCTTACACCCCAAGCACATGTTGCCTGTACCAGCCAGCACTCAAGATGGCCACCACCACCACCCACATGGCCAGTCCACATCAACAGTACACCCCCAAAAAACAGAAAAACAGCCAGAAATCACCACAATCCAATGCCATCCATGATGTTTACATTAAAGAGAGTGAGACCACACCACAGGCACACTCAGTCCATGCACCACCACCCCTGGGCAAAAGGTCACACCAGCACCCCCCCAAAAACGACAAAAAACAATAAAATCAGCACAATCCCAGCCCATCCATGGCCTCAATTATGTTTAAATTCAAGAAGACACCCCACAGAAAGACTAGGCCCATGCAACACTCACCACCCCTGGGCAAAGGGCCCCACCAGCAGGCCCAAAAAAACGACAAAAACAATAAAATCAGCACAATCCCAGCCCATCCATGGCCTCAATGGTGTTTAAATTCAAGAAGACACCCCTCAGAAACACTAGGCCCATGCAACACTCACTACCCCTGGGCATAATGGATGAAAAGTAGGCAAAATAAGTGCAGGCCTCAGACACTGCCTCTCCTCAAAATGGCCCCTCCCTTACACCCCAAGCACATGTTGCCTGTACCAGCCAGCACTCAAGATGGCCACCACCACCACCCACATGGCCAGTCCACATCAACAGTACACCCCCAAAAAACAGAAAAACAGCCAGAAATCACCACAATCCAATGCCATCCATGATGTTTACATTAAAGAGAGTGAGACCACACCACAGGCACACTCAGTCCATGCACCACCACCCCTGGGCAAAAGGCCACACCAGCACCCCCCCAAAAACGACAAAAAACAATAAAATCAGCACAATCCCAGGCCATCCATGGCCTCAATTATGTTTAAATTCAAGAAGACACCCCACAGAAAGACTAGGCCCATGCAACACTCACCACCCCTGGGCAAAGGGCCACACCAGCAGGCCCAAAAAAAGGACAAAAATCAGCACAATCCCAGCCCATCCATGGCCTCAATGGTGTTTAAATTCAACAAAACATTTGTATCATGCACCCCTAACCAACCCTGGTCCTACTGGATACTGTGGCTACCCACAATATAATTTATTTAATGTTCTGAAAAAGTTCCAAAATTTTACTTGCAGCAACTGTAATGCCCCAAACAAACTTACTTGTGAAAGTTGATTTCTAATCCAAAAGTGATCCAAAGACAGTCAAAAAGGCCTCAAATCCAAATATCCAGCAGCACCCACAAAAAGTAATCCTTCCAGCTCCAGATCCAAATGAAAGTGACCAGGAGATGGACAAAGCACTGGGAGGAGCCTGCTGGACAGGAACAGGAAGTTGGAGACTGTGGGGCACTTCCTTCCTCCCCCCCCCCAAAATGGACTCCTTGCAAAAAAAAAGGCCATGCAAATGTCAACCTGAGGAGTGATTCTGATAAAAATCATAATTTTCTGAAGGTTTATCCTGAATGCTGGTGATTTTCTTGTGCGAAATTGCAAAATCTCTATTTCGCAAGTGCGAGATTGTTCCTTTCCGCCGCAACTACGTGTTCGCAATTGCGAACTCTCGCGAGGTGTGCTGTGCAAGGTGGCAAGCCGCGAGTACGTATTCGCGGGCGCTAAACTCCCGCGGGAACACGCAGCAAGATCTAAAATGGCGCGTCACTCGCAAAGAAAAACAACTCGGCAAACGCTAAATGACGGAAAGTGAACGCCGTGCACCACGCCGCGCGCCGCAACCAAGCAAAAAATCCGCCGCGAGCGGATTCACGGATTTTCGACAAATTCGCGAGAGTTCGCGGATTGCGAATTTGCCGAAAATCCGAAAAATCCGCGATCGGAGCGGATTTTACGCCCATGCTTAGTCATAACGGCCGTGGACGGCCCACGCGGGGCTAATTCCCCGCCTGTGCGGGCGTTCCATGGGAGTGGGCATATTCATGACGTGCTCAGATCTTCATGAGCACAGCTCCACTGTGCAGCATGATGAGCTGGGCTCATCATGAGCACAGCGGCGCCGCGCGCGGTCCCTCTCCCTCGGCACCGTGGGGGAATTAGCCCCGCGTGGAAGGGGTTAAAATGATGTTAGCAAAGCAAGGAACAGAGGTGGATGAGTTGTTTTCACTTCAAACAGAAGAGAATTTGCCTGAAGAATTAACAAGTGCAGAGAGATCAGATTTTTCAGGAAAAGAAATTGGCCTAATGACAAACGTAGATCCAGTTCAGATTACAGTAAAAGACAGTGCTGTATATCCAAAAATTGCTCAGTACAATATGAGTCCAGAAGTAATTGCAGGAGTTGCTCCTGTGATTGACCAAAAGATTAAACAGGGAATTCTAAAAGAAATAATGAGCAATCCTTGTAATTCGTCTATCATAGGTATCAAAAAGCCCAGTTGGAAATACAGAATAGTGCAGGATTTACGAAAAATTAATAAAACTGAAGTACCTTGTTGCCCAGTAGTGCCCGATCCAGCAGTGATACTTTATCAAATCCCCTGGCGAGTTCCTCCACGGTACACAGAGAGTCTCCCTCAATCTATAACCAGATCTTGAAAAAATGTCTGGAGACTTTAGTTATACCAGGAAATTCAGTTTTGGTTCAATATATTGATGACCTGCTAGTGGTATCATAGAAGCGAGAGGCATGTGTGACAGGCACAGTGTTGCCATATTGAACCATTTGGCGGAAGGGGGACATAAAGTGTCCCCAGCAAAACTGCAATTTTGTAAACAGGAAGTCCAGTACCTAGGTCACAAAATAGAAAAAGGAGTTAGAAAAGTGACACCAGAAAGAATTAAAGTGATCAAGCAGATGTATCCACCCAGAACTCAGAAAGAAGTATGAATGTTTTTGGGAATGGTTGGATATTGCAGGCAGTGGATCAGTGGTTTCATACTGATTGAAAAACCTCTACAGAGATTGACTCAGAAGGATGTGAAAGATCTGATTGTTCTAGATGATGAAAGTATAGAAGCTTTTGTAAAATTGAGAAGCGTCTTTGTCATGCACCTGCATTAGGAATGCCAGACTATACCAAGGAATTTGCGTTGTACTGCTGTGAGAGAGATGGATGTGCACTTTCAGTTCTGATTCAGAAACATGGAATGACACGACTTCATATTTTTCTGCTGCCTTGGATTCATGGCTGCAGCGTTACCAGGATGTTTGAAAGCAGTAGCTGCCACTTGTATGAGTCTGGAACAAAGTGAAGTGATTGTGATAGGATATTCAGTCAAGGTGTATGTGCCACATTCTGTTGAGATTCTTTTGACCTGTACCCGTACACAGTACCTGATCTCTAGTCGGCTGACTAAGTATGAGAGAGTGATTCTGGGTGCTGAGAATTTGACTGTGGTGAGGAGCACAACTGTAAATCCGGCAACCTTTTGCCGAATTCTCGTTGTGAGGAAGTGAAAGAAGAAGTGGATCATGATTGTTTGGGTGTGACAGAACTGTGCACTAAGCCCATGCCTCATATAGCGTATGTTCCACTGGAAGAATCAGATTGTGAGATATTTGTGGATGGGTCATGTCCAAGAAATGCCTATTCTGTTTGCACCATATCAGGAGTTCTTGAAGCATACTGTTTAAAAGGGGTAAATTCTGCCCAAATTTCGGAACTAATAGCTCTGATTAGACCGTGCAAAATTTCCAAAAGCCTGAAAATAACCATATTCACTGATAGCCAATATGGGTTCGGGGTTCTCCTAGATTTTGGACAGCTATGGATGCAGGGGGGTTTTCTGACGTCTTCAGGTTTCCCTATTCATAACAGCAAAACTTTAAAAAAATTATTGGATGATTTGCAATTTGCCCAAAAGAATTGCAGTGGTCAAATGTGCTGCACATAAATCAGGAGATGATTATGTGACAAAGGGAAGCAGATAAGCCAACCAAATTGCGAATTTCTGTGCACAAAATGTAATGGCTTTAAACAAATTGATTGAAAGGGGAAATACCAAATGCCATCTTATTTTTACCACAACATTTAAAACTGGGGAAGAAGTTAGGCAGATGCAGGAAGAAGCAAGTGATGAGGAAAATGAAAGATGGAGTAATACAGGATGTAGAAAGAGAGCAGAAGATGAACTACGGGTCTATTTTGATGAAAGACCAGTCCTGCCTGATTCTTTACTTTCTCATATGGCCAGAGTTTACCATGGAATTGCACATATTGGAAGAGATGCAATGATCAGACTCTTCAAACAGTCATGGTATAACCTGAAGTTCAGGGACATTGCAGAGATCCTTTGCCAGAGGTGTTTCACATGTCAGCAGCAGAATCCAGGCAGAAAGTTGTAAGTTGGTTATGATTTGGGAGAGTAGGAGGACCATTTACCCGTCTCCAACTTGACTTCATCGAGCTCCCCCCATGTAATGGGCTGAAGTACGGATTAGTCGTTGTCTGCTTGTTCTCTCGCTGGGTTGAAGCCTATCCCAGAAGAAATGACATCTCACTGTAGCTAAATTGCTTTCGAGAGAATGGATTCCTAGATTTGGAATTCCAGTCACTTTAGAGACAGATAGAGGGACCCATTTCAGCAATGAGATAATTTGGCTTATTTGTGCTGCATTTAAAATTGAGCAGAAACTGCACTGTGCCTATCGACCTGAAGCCTATAGAGTGACCTTATCAAGTTACAATGGTGACAACAACGGAATGGTGGCTTGCCAAATTGGATCCATGCGCGCCAAACCAGACGAGTCCTAGGTCCACTTGAAATGGTAGAAGAAAGAAGAGAAAGTTTCCAAAGAAAGGCTGCAGAACAGAAGTCATGGGTGTAGGAGAGTAGGGTCTGCTTCCTATGTTCACCCCCACTTTTTGCTCTGATCCACTGGTTTTTCGACTCTAGTGTGGTTGGGGGCCAGCTAATCAGACCCACGGCCCAGCTGTTCTCTCTCTAAATTCATGCCATGTACTTTAGGTACATGTCCAATTGGGTATTGGGTCACCTTTGTGAGCCCCTGTATAGTGTACCATAGGTACCCAGGGCACAGGTGCATCAAAGGCCTACCAGGGGCTGAAGCATGAATTATGCCACCCCTGGCTGGCCTTACAAACTGACAAAACTGGCTGAACACTCAGCTGGGGCAAGGTAGTGTAATCACCCCTTGCTTAGGTATAGTAGCCCTATACCTACCATTATATATAGACACATATATACCCATAAGTCACTCCTATGGCAGGCCTTAACAATCCTGGAGCCAGAGTGCTTGGCTTTATGTGAGATGGTGCTCTAACATGAGCTGAGCCTGTCTGCAGCTTTCAGAACCATGTCCTTATAGCTGTTCTATGATATAGCCATACCATATACTCTTAAGTGCATTATAATCCTCGCGGTTAATGCTAACTTTGGTTTGGCTTTATCAAAACATGTTGTGTAAGGTGTCATACGCTTTGGAACACTACCCCCCCCCGCCAGTTCTGGCGGCGGGGGTAGCATTCCACCCTTCTAGAGGGAGAAGACATGTAGATGTAGCTTTACCCGGTTAAAGTTAAACAGAGCCTCAGCATCACAAAATGGATGCTGCTGTCACAGACACAAGTCTGACCTCCTGCAGCTGGGAGCCCTTCCAGCGAGGGAGGCCTGGACAATAGGTTTCCTGCCTTGGGAGGTGCTAGCACCTCCCAAGACAGGCTAGAGTGTATTGGGGCAGGGTGGGTTTAAAGGAATGAGATACTGCCTGGAGCACACAAGGTGCTCCATGCATAGTCCGGTTGAAACCAGTTGCTGGGGCACACCTGCCCCAGCTCTGGTGCGAAACTGGACAAAGGGAAAGGGGTATAACCACCCCCTTACCTGGTCCCACCCATAGGAGGGACCTAGCAGGTAATCCAGCCCCTTTAATTCGTATGAAGCTAGGAGCTGAGTCTAGAGACTTTAGGTTATCCTGAACTGAAACTCTGACACGAAACTTTGACTTTCTACTGCAATTAGAAGACTGAAGAATGTCCCTTGTGGTCAAGGAGTGACCACCCTGTGCAAACAGGCACCACCTAGCAAATTGCCGGTTTGCTTGGTTGCCGCTCCCGAAGGATCCCGACAACCCTGCTTCACAGGACTGGATTTCCTGACTTCTCTGATCCCGACCCACACTTCCAGCAAAGCTGAGACCCATGGCAGACACGAGAGACATGAGACTGGACACCTAGCCATTTTGCTCTTTGCTAAATTGTGCAGCTTCTGATTTGTCTTCAAAGTTGTGCATTGGGACTTGAGAAGCCCCACCAATGAGTCATAAGTGCACCGAAGCTCAGCCCTCCATACTCCACGAGTGCTGCTTGGGGCCTGCTCTTGCATTTCCTCTCGATGCGTCTTCGTGGTTGCTAGCCCATTGGCTAGTGGCCATCTTGAAGACTCCATTTTAAAACAACACTGCTTTCCTGGTTGCCCTGGGATTGCTCCTGCTTTCCTGCAAAAGGGAAGCTCCACAGACCTTGCTGTTCAAGTCAAGTCAAGTAAAAAAACTTTAATCGATTAATTAAAATCATAAAAGTTCATCAAAAATGTTACATTTCAATATAAATGGGAGACCAGAAATGATTAAAAATGACAAGTATCATAAAAGGAAAAACATTCTATAAAATGTAAATATTATAAAAAACGGGTATATAAAACATTATCATGAGAAAATCTGTACAGGGCTTCTTCCTGCCACCAAACAACTCACAATGTTAAAAATAACCCATGGGGTGTCCAGTAGCTGCAGGTACATTATGGCTGGTTTGACCTGGAGAAACCCTTTACCTTTTAAAAGTGGTAGAATAAACTTTTTCCTAGGCTCGGAGTATGAGTCACAAAACAGTATAAAGTGTGCAGTATTTTGAGAGCAAGAAGCGGCCTCCTCAGGTTTGGTCCAGACCGGATAGTTCCCCAGAATGAAATTGATCAGGTTGAAACGAAACCTTGTCAGTAGCCAGCGATGAAACGGCTTGGAAACTAGCCTTAAGTAAGGTTCTATTGAGGGGGATGTGATTAAAAGAAAATGAGCCCTAACGGTAGGTTTTTTCAACTCCGTGGACTCACCATCCTGGGCCGTTAATAGTAAAAAATTAGTTTTTACTCAGCTAACATCTCCTTTGGTGATCTGGTCTGGCTTCAAATACAATTCAGGCCGCCCTAGTTTAACAAACATATTTTTTATGTAGGTAAGCCAGGGTATTGCGGAAGCTCTATCCAGGAGCAAACAGTCTTTTAGGATCAGGTGATTCAGACTGAGTTTAGAGTTCAACCAGGTTTTAACCCAACAGATTAGTGGGGCCAGGTTTAACAGGTCAGAAACATATCCCATCCCCAACTCTTGATGTACGGCGAAAGTGGATGAGGATTGGGGGATAGAAAGAAGGGATCGAAAAAATGTATTCTCGACCCACTGAATCCCCTCTACATTCTTGTACCCCCATATAGCAACTCCGTAGGTTGCTACTGTGATGCATTTAGCTTTTTAGACTTTCAAAACCGCCTCATAGGGCTTGCCACCCAAACGCCGCGCGAAGCTTTGGATAGCAGATGCAGAGCTACTTACACTATTTCTTTTAGCTACGAGTTGGGGGGCCCAAGAACCTCTGTCATCAAACAGGACCCCCAAGTAAGTAAAAACCTTAACACTGGTGACGGCTGACCCCATACAATGGAAGGTTCTGACATTATCTTTATAGGGGCCCATAGTTAAAACATGAGATTTAGCTATGTTAACGACTAGGTCCAAGGAGCTCATGAAGTCTCCGAAGGAATTCAAGAGTCTTTGCAGACTTAGGGGGGTACGAGCTAGTAAGACTACATCGTCCACGTATAGGAGGACCGGAATAGCTTGGCCTCCTATACGCGGAGTATCCAGCGTTGCTTCCCTAGGGTTTTGTCAATACTATTAATGTATAATGTAAAAAGCAGAGGGTCCAGGATGCACCTCTGGCGCACTCCTCTACCTGATTTAAAAGGGCGAGTACAATTACCATCATGAGACACTCTTACTGCCGCATACATATCCTGGTGAAGGTCGGATAAAAAGTGCACCAGGCAAGGGTCTAGCCCCATATCTAAAAGGATAGTCCACAGCCTTGATCTGTTGACCAGATCAAAGGCTGTGGATAAATCCATAAAGCCCAGGTACATCGAGCCCCTGGAGGCCAAGGTGTACTTGCCAAGCAGTAAATACAGGTTCAGGCACTGGTCCATTGTGCCCCTACCAGCTCTGAACCCATATTGGGATTCAGACAGGATCCCCCTCTTAATCACCAAGTCTGAAACCCGATCCAGAATTACCTTCCCCAAGATTTTAACAGCAGAGTCGATTAATGAAATAGGTCTGTAACACCTTGGGTCGCTTCTCTGCCCTTTTTTGAAGACCGGGATTATGATCGCTTTGGGCCAAGACTTAGGAAACCCCTGGGTGACGCTAGCATTAAATACATTATTGAGTATATTAGCCCAGAGGTCGATGTTACTTTTATAAAAATCTACAGGGACCCCATCGGGTCCGGGGGCCTTTTTACTAGTGGAGTCCTTAATAGCCTTTTTAACATCCTGGACGTTAAAGACTAGAGCGGACAGAGGAGAAGTACGAGGGGGATCACAGGAGAATACAACCCCCTGTTTGCTGGCATAGATTTCTTTGAAATGGGTCACCCACTCATCCTCTGGTATTATGATATCAAGGGCCCCATTTTCGTCCCCCGTAAACAGTGGGTTGTTAATAACGGACCAAAACTTGGAGCTGTCTTTAAGGGCCTCTTTAGTAAATAAGGCATCCCAGGCTGCCTTTTTAACCTCTTTTTTTCGTGTCTGAATAACTAATTTATATTCTTTTCTGAGACAAGCTACAAGTATTTTGTCCCGTGGGACAATTTCAAGGATTTGATTAATTTTTGATGGGCCCTTGTACACTTTTGATCAAACCACCTTTTTAACAACTTTGGTTTGGTGCTAGTGGGTATGGTGAGGTCTATAGCAACCTGGGTGCAAATAGTTTCGAAGGCTGCAATAGTATCCCTACCTATTAAAAGAGGGTCAGAACACTTGCTAATTTCCACCTCAACTTTGTGGTTTAAGCTCTCATGAAAATGTACCGGAACCATTTTGGTCCATTTCAGTTTCCTCCCTTGGTCTCTGGGAGCCACAGCGTTAGGGCCCGTCAGGGTGGATATCTTGACCTTATGGCAAAAACCCTTATCCAGCGTTAGGATCACAGGATTGTGGTCACTAAAGGGGGATCGGGTCGCATTGTATCTGAGGGTAATCCCCAGGAGTACAGGAGATATAAAGATATAGTCAATAATAGTTTCACAGCCTCTGGCTTCAAAAGTGGCAACCCGTTCGGCATTGTCATAAAAGCCGGGCTCGTAGAGGTCTGCTTGTAGGAGGAGTTCCTCCAGAGCCTCACCCCCAGCCGTATGTTCGAAATGAGATAATACAGAATAAGGGGGGCCATTGGGATCTGTTATCCGGAAATTAAAAGTGCATAGATGAGTATTAAAATCTCCCATGAGTATGATGTTGAGAAAAGGGATTTGCTGCTCTTTGTATATAGTTAAAAACTGTGTCAAATGACGCAGGTGTGACCTTGCTGGTCTGTAACAGAAGCCGATCTTTGTATCCGGCGTAGGTTGCCTTTGCCAAGGCTTGTTGACTCCGATCCGGAAGCCGATACCGACAACAGCGAAAGCCTACGTAAGACTGTCTGTATCCAGCTCCTGGTTGTCATCGACGCCTCCTGGTCCACTTGGCTGCAGAGACAAGCTTCACTTCTTCACCTGTTTGCAGCTCGACATCATCTGGTTCCGCCCTGGTTCCATCCTGGTCACTGGCCAGTGACCCAGACTCTGTCCCCTCTGCTTTCAGGTTCTTCACTTCTCCGATCCACCCTTCGATCCATCCGGACATCTTCCTCCTGGTCGCCTGCAGCATCTTTTCGCAGCTCTCCATAGGAATCGACGACGAAACCCGACACAACTTCGCACCTATGCACCCGGCTTCCCTGGGTGAGGTAACTTGAGTACTCCGGTGCTGCCGTGGGTAATAACTATTCAAGTGTCCTAATTTAACTGGGTTTCCTCAAAGCCCACCTGGACTGTCCAAAATCAACTAGTTTCTAAACAGTACATTCCCATTCTAAGTCTATGAGAACCCGCGTGTGTGTTTAGACACTGCACACGCATCATGTGGGACTCCTGCTTCCTAACCTGTGGTTTTTCAGTGTAGCCCCACCGATTTCCTAGGCCCTAGGATTCACCAATCCTGCAGTGGTACTTATACCACTTCTTTAGTATATGGTTTACGAGGCCCCTAGGGCAGAATTGTAATTGTGTAACTTAACGTATGCTATTTAAGTTACTTATGCTGTATCTTGAACTCTGACCTCATAACGAGTGCAGAGGGGTTGTGTTAGAAATAAATACATATATATTTTATATATACCTTGTGTGGTGTCCTTTCATGTGATATTCAAGGGGTTATTATTGGTAGAACAATTGGCTTCACATGCTCTCTGAAGTGTTAGCCTAAGACTGCTTTGTCCATGCTACCACTAGGATAGCTGGTCTATAAGGTTGACTTTACAACCATCACCATAAGGGTTGTTTGGACAGGTGCAAGGTGCTCACTAGAATAGTGAACATCATACGCCAGGCCAACTTCTCACATTGTTCTGCAGCGGTTGGGATAAGAGCTTGCTGATTGTTTTACCATAATATCTTGAGATATCATTTGAAAGATCACATTAAGGTACCTAGAGGTACATATAATTCAAGTCTTAAAATACTTAAGTTCTACTGAACTTAGTTGTTGTAGAGAAAAGGGCCTAGCACACCCTGACTACAACTCCTAGAGAGGTTTAGTAGGTAACAGTTAGTATAGGTAGGTGCACACACCACACCTCACTAGATCATGTCTCTGAGAGCAGAACCAAGTGGATCTCTCCCAGTGGAGGTAGAGCGTGTAAGGATACCTTCTAGATATGATACCCTAGCTTTCCATGATCTAAGGCACTTGTGCACATCTAGAACGTTAAAACAGGGTTCCAGCCCTACCCTCAGACATCTGATTGTGCTCATGGAAGAATATGATGCTTAAAAGGCCTCTAGCACAGGCCTACTAGTTAATGCAGATGAGGGACAGCCCTCAACAGAGGATGCCCCTGATCCTGATCTTATTGATGAAGATGAGGTAGAAGAGGAGGACTCTGAGCAGGATACTGATGTTCAGGTTATAGTGGGAGCACGTACCCAGGCTAACCTAAGCCTACATGGGGCTCGAGGAGGCATAGCCCCACACAGACCCTCAAGCATGCTTAACTCTGAGCCCAGGAGGAGGAGATCCCTATCCAGGGAATCTCGCCACTCTGATGCCTCATTAGGGTCAGATGCTGTTAGGAGAATGTCTTCCCCTGAGAGAAAAGAGCATCAGGCCAGAATGAGAGAAGTCAATCTGAGGATTGAGAGGCAAGAACTTGCCATCGCCACAGAAAGACTTGGTCTTGCAAGAGAGCCGAAATTAAGTGGGGTAGAACCCTCTGGTGGCAGCATTATCCCCAAGGATAAAGATAGGTCCTATGATAATAGAAACCTAAGCAAGATTCTCCCACCCTACAAAGTTGGGAATGACATCCACAAATGGATTACTGCTTTGGAGAGGGCTTGCAAAGTACAGCAGGTACCCCAAAGTCAGTGGGCAGCAATCTTATGGCTCTCCTTTTCAGAAAAAGGCAGAGACAAGCTCCTCACAGTTAGTGATGAGGATGCTAACAACTACACAGTCCTGAAGAGTGCTCTGATTGATGGGTTTGGCCTAACCACTGAACAGTATAGGTTGCTGTTAAGGGATACCCAGAAGACAAAGACTCAGGACTGGACTGATTTTGTAGATTGTGCCACTATGGTTCTGGAAGGCTGGTTGCTGGGCAGTAAAGTTAAGGACTATACAGGATTGCATAATTTGATCATGAGAGAGCAAATACTTAATAATTGTCAGAACCAGTTGTTGCATCAGCACCTGATTGACTCTGATCTGACCTCTCCCCAAGAATTAGGAAAGAAGGCAGACAAATGGGTCATAACCAGGGTTAAGCAGAAAAACCAGAACCAAGGTGGTTAGCAGAAGAAGCAAGACCAAAAGGGTGGGGATCAGAAAGTAAAAGACCAGAAGTCTTCAACAGGCCCCCAAAAAGCTTCTACTGAGGGGGGGTTCCAAGAAATCCATAAAAAAAGATGGCCAAAGAAAACCTTGGTGCAATATCTGTAAAAGTAATACTCACTGGACCAGTGATTGCACCAAAAAGGAGACAGCTCCAACCACCATTGCCCCTAAGGCAACTGTTCCCCCTAGTACAGCTAATAGTGGTGGTTCTCAACAGAAGGGTGTAGTAGGGTTAACCCTGGTAACTGAGATGGACTCTGGCCTAGTCAGAGTACCAACTCAAGCTGTCCTTGTCTGTGAGGTGGACATGGATATATCCTCTACTGTGAGCCCCAATAACCTGGGCAAGTACAGACAGATACCTTTAATCAATGATAAAGTGTCTCAGACCTACAGGGACACATGTGCCAGTGTCACCATGGTGACGCCTAACTTTGTGGACCCTGGACAGATCATACTAGGTGATAATTACCTACTGACCAATGCTAGAAATGTTACTACCACCCATAGTATGGCAGTTGTTAATTTCTCGTGGGAGGGGTAACTGGCCTCAAAAGAGTTGTTGTAAGTTCAGACCTCCCTGTAGAATGTTTGTTGGGCAATGATCTAGAATCTTCAGTCTGGGCTGAAGTGGAGTATAGGCCTCATGCAGAGATGCTGGGCATATCAGCACATGTCCTTGCTGTGAGTGTTTGATTGATTCAGATGCTCCGTCCATCACCACCCCCTTTTGTACCGCTTTTGCCTGCCATAAGTGTGGCAGGGTATGCTCAGACGTGAGTCCCTTGCTCACTTTGCCACTGGATTCAAGCAAGCCGGGCTGAAGACGGCTGGAATGCCAGAAACCGGTCCTCGGAAGCTTTTTTCCGGTTCAGGGAAGGCATGGCTTGGCAGTTCGGGCTGGACTGTTCCCATGAGGCACAGGGTCAGACTGATTTGCATATAGCCATGTCTGAACTGGGGTGGCAGAGTGGGCTAAAGAACGGTGATGAATTACACCCAGATCTTTTGACTGGGTGTGAGTGTTTGATTGATTCAGATGCTCCGTCCATCACCACCCCCTTTTGTACCGCTTTTGGCCGCCATAAGTGTGGCAGGGTATGCTCAGACGTGAGTCCCTTGCTCACTTTGCCACTGGATTCAAGCAAGACGTGCTGAAGACGGCTGGAATGCCAGAAACCGGTCCTCGGAAGCTTGTTTCCGGTCCACGGAAGGCATGGCTTGGCAGTTCGGGCTGGACTGTTCCCATGAGGCACAGGGTCAGACTGATTTGCATATAGCCATGTCTGAACTGGGGTGGCAGAGTGGGCTAAAGAACGGTGATGGATTAAACCCAGATCTTTTGACTGGGTGTGAGTGTTTGATTGATTCAGATCCTCCGTCCATCAACACCCCCTTTTGTACCGCTTTTGGCCACCATAAGTGTGGCAGGGTATGCTCAGACATGAGTCCCTTGCTCACTTTGCCACTGGATTCAAGCAAGCCGGGCTGAAGATGGCCGGAATACCAGAAACCGGTCCTCGGAAGCTTGTTTCCGGTCCAGGGAAGGCATGGCTTGGCAGTTCGGGCTCAACTGTTCCCATGAGGCACAGGGTCAGACTGATTTGCATATAACCATGTCTGAACTGGGGTGGCAGAGTGGGCTAAAGAACGGTGATGAATTACACCCAGATCTTTTGACTGGGTGTGAGTGTTTGATTGATTCAGATGCTCCGTCCATCACCACCCCCTTTTGTACCGCTTTTGGCCGCCATAAGTGTGGCAGGGTATGCTCAGACGTGAGTCCCTTGCTCACTTTGCCACTGGATTCAAGCAAGACGTGCTGAAGACGGCTGGAATGCCAGAAACCGGTCCTCAGAAGCTTGTTTCCGGTCCAGGGAAGGCATGGCTTGGCAGTTCGGGCTGGACTGTTCCCATGAGGCACAGGGTCAGACTGATTTGCATATAGCCATGTCTGAACTGGGGTGGCAGAGTGGGCTAAAGAACGGTGATGGATTAAACCCAGATCTTTTGACTGGGTGTGAGTGTTTGATTGATTCAGATCCTCCGTCCATCAACACCCCCTTTTGTACCGCTTTTGGCCACCATAAGTGTGGCAGGGTATGCTCAGACATGAGTCCCTTGCTCACTTTGCCACTGGATTCAAGCAAGCCGGGCTGAAGATGGCCGGAATACCAGAAACCGGTCCTCGGAAGCTTGTTTCCGGTCCAGGGAAGGCATGGCTTGGCAGTTCGGGCTCAACTGTTCCCATGAGGCACAGGGTCAGACTGATTTGCATATAGCCATGTCTGAACTGGAGTGGCAGAGTGGTCTAAAGAACGGTGATGGATTAAACCCAGATCTTTTGACTGGGTGTGAGTGTTTGATTGATTCAGATGCTCCGTCCATCACCACTCCCTTTTGTACCGCTTTTGGCCACCATAAGTGTGGCAGGGTATGCTCAGACATGAGTCCCTTGCTCACTTTGCCACTGGATTCAAGCAAGCCGGGCTGAAGACGGCTGGAATGTCAGAAACCGGTCCTCAAAAGCTTGTTTCCGGTCCAGGGAAGGCATGGCTTGGCAGTTTGGGCTGGACTGTTCCCATGAGGCACAGGCTCAGACTGATTTGCATATAGCCATGTCTGAACTGGGGTGGCAGAGTGTGCTAAAGAACGGTGATGGATTAAACCCAGATCTTTTGACTGGGTGTGAGTGTTTGATTGATTCAGATGCTCCGTCCATCACCACCGCCCTTTTGTACCGCTTTTGGCCGCCATAAGTGTGGCAGGGTATGCTCAGACGTGAGTCCCTTGCTCACTTTGCCACTGGATTCAAGCAAGCCGGGCTGAAGACGGCTGGAATGCCAGAAACCGGTCCTCGGAAGCTTGTTTCGGGTCCAGAGAAGGCATGGATTGGCAGTTCGGGCTGGACTGTTCCCATGAGGCACAGGGTCAGACTGATTTGCATATAGCCATGTCTGAACTGGGGTGGCAGAGTGGGCTAAAGAACGGTGATGGATTAAACCCAGATCTTTTGACTGGGTGTGAGTGTTTGATTGATTCAGATGCTCCGTCCATCACCACCCACTTTTGTACCGCTTGCTGTGACCAGGTCACAGGCCAAAAAGTGCCAAACTGAACAGGTACTGGATCCTGAAACTATGAACCAGTTGCCTGCCAAGAGAAAGAGCAGTAGGGTTAAGGCAGTGCCTTCCCCCCTGCCTCAGAGTGAAGATCAGCCTTCTGAAGAAGCTGATAGTGAGACCCAAGAAGGAACTGTCCTAGAAGAGCTTGAGGCTGATCAGCTTGAGTTTCTTGGGACAAGGGGACATTCAAGGGCAGACCTGAGGCAGGCACAGCTGGACTGCCCCTCTCTTGAACCCCTCAGACAGCAAGCTGCTGCCGAGGTTGCTGGGAATGCTACAGGTACCCACAGAGTGTATTGGGATGAAGGGCTCCTTTATTCAGAGGCTAGAGACCCCAAGCCAGGTGCTTCCAGGAGGTTGGTCATACCTTTGACATTTAGGGGCTTCCTTCTTACCTTAGCTCATGATATTCCCCTAGCAGGACATCTTGGCCAGAACAAGACTTGGGACAGGCTTGTCCCTCACTTTAACTGGCCACACATGTCAGAAGATACCAAGGAGTGTTGTCGCTCCCGTGTCACCTGCCAAGCCAGTGGCAAATCAGGTGGCACCACAAAGGCCCCCCTTATATCACCACCTGTGGTGGGGGTACCCTTTGAAAGAGTTGGGATTGACATTGTTGGTCCAATGGATCCCCAAACAGCCTCTGGGCACAGATTTATACTGGTGGTAGTGGACATGCCACCAGGTATCCAGAAGCTATACCCTTGAGGACCACAACAGCTCCTGTTGTGGCAAGAGCCCTCCTTGGAGTTTTCTACAGAGTGGGGTTCCCGAAAGAGGTTGTCTCAGATAGAGGTGCAAAGCACTTACAGGGTTACAGCAGCACTTACAGGGTTACAGCAGCAGGTGCAAAAGTTGAAGCTAAGTTTTTTGTAACCTTTTACAAAAGGGTTACAAAGAAATTAACTTCAACTTGGGCACCTGCTGCTGTAAGCCTGTAAGTGCTTCCTGGCGCCTCGTTGCCTACTTGCAACTATTCTCTGACCCTGCTCTGACCCTTGAAGCAGGGTCGGAGAATAGTTACAAGGAGGCAATGAGGCGCCTGTCACGAAAATTAAACCTCAACAGGAAGCACTGACAGATATAAAAACAAGCATTTGCAATGCAATAGGTCTCGCATTAGGAAAGTTTGAGCTATTGGTCTTGTAAATGACAATTTTTTTAATTTATGTGTTGGTTTTGAAAATAGCTAAATTAATAGCTTTGTCATTTACAATGCCAATAGTTATAACTTTTGCAAATGTGACACCTATAGCATTTGTAATGCAACATGTTTTGTATTTACGTGACTTAGCTGTATTGATATTACAAATTACAATGGCTTTTAATTTTTTGAAATAATTAATACTTAAATAAAAGTGATTTTAATTTATAATGGCAATAGCTTAAACTTTTGTAAATAACTTTTGTGAAGATTATGTTCAGTGTATTTTATTGTGACGAAAATCCAAGAACAGAAGTGAAATATTAACATCTTTTTGTGACATTTGTAATAAAGTTTGAAACATTGAGAGAACATATTTGAACCAGTTGTTGTTGAATGGTTGCGCAGATTGATGCTGAGGTGGCGCTGAGTGGTGCTGTAGTGGTGCTGAGTGGTGCTGTGGTGATGCTGAGTGGTGCTGTGGTGGTGCTGAGTGATAATGTGGTGGTGCTGAGTGATAATGTGGTGGTGCTGAGTGATGCTGGGGTAGCGCTGAGTGATGATGTGGTGATGCAGAGGGCAGAAAGGCACAAAAAGCAGTCTAAAAAAGGGCAGAAGGGCAGAAAAACAAGGGAAAAGCGAGTCTAACAGAGGACAGAGGGCACAAAAAAACAGTCTAACAGAGGACAGAAGGGCAGAAAAACAAGGGAAAAGCGAGTCTAACAGAGGGCAGAGGGCACAAAAAAACAGTCTAACAGAGGACAGAAGGGCAGAAAAACAAGGGAATAACAGAGGGCAGAAGGGCACAAAAAACGAGTCTAACAGAGGACAGAAGGGCACAAAAACAAGGAAATAACAGAGGGCAGAAGGGCACAAAAAACGAGTCTAACAGAGGGCAGAAGGGCAGAAAAACAAGGGAAAAATTTGTCTAACAGGGGGCAGAAGGGCAGAAAAACAAGGGAAAAACGAGTCTAACAGAGGGCAGAAGGGCACAAAAAAAGAGTCTAACAGGGGGCAGAATGAATCCCGCCCTGCGTGTTTATCCACGAAGATGCCACCTTTTTGTGCAATACCTCTACTCAACTGGAGTACTTTCTACTGTCTAATCAGTAAGTGCTCCCTCGGCTAAATGTATAGGGGCAGATTTACAATAACTGGTGTATATTGTACGCCGCAGCTCCGCCACCCATGGTGCGCCGCATTTACAATTCGACGCACCATGTGGCAAAAACAGCACAGATGCATCACGCATCTGTGCCGTAAAAGCAGCGCATTGCTGGAGCTGCCTCGCGCTTGCGACGCAGCTCCAGCAATGCTCTGGGGGGCCCTATCTCCCAAATGCTGCATCAAGCCTTGCGCCTGTTTCAAGCAGGCGCAGGGTTTTGACGCAGCATTGGCCTAAAAGTGACTGAGTGAAATCTTGTAACTTTCACTCAGCCACTTTTAGGAGGCGTTCCTGGAACTTACCATGGCAATGCAGATGGACTCGCCAGATATTTCCACTTAGAACAGTAAGACTCAACTGGTCAAGGTTAGTTTAATTTCCCTGCTTTTGGGGGGGGTTGTGTAGGAGAATAGGGTCTGCTGCCTATGTTCACCCCCACTTTTTGCTCTGATCCACTGGTTTTTCAACTCTAGTGTGCATGTGGGCCTGCTAATCAGACCCACAGCCCAGCTGTTCTCTCTCTAAATTCATACCATGTACTTTAGGTAGATGTCCAATTGGGTATTGGGTCACCTTTGTGAGCCTCTATATAGTGTACCATAGGTACCCAGGGCATAGGTGCATCCAAGGCCTACCAGGGGCTGCAGCGTGAATTATGCCACCCATGGCTGGCCTTACAAATTGACACAACTGGCTGAACACTCAGCTGGGGCAAAGTCGTGTAATCATCCCTTGCCTAGGTATAGTATCCCTATATCTACCATTATATATAGACACATATATACCTATAAGTCACTCCTATGGCAGGCCTTAACAATCCTGGGGGCAGAGTGCTTGGTTTTATGTGAGATGGTGCTCTAGCATGAGCTGAGCCTGTCTGCAGCTTTCAGAACCATGTCCTTATAGCTGTTCCATGATATAGCCATACGATATATTCTTAAGTGCATTATAATCCTCGCGGTTAATGCTAACTTTGGTTTAGCTTTATCAAAACATGTTGTGTAAGGGTGTCATACGCTTTGGAATACTACCCACCCCCTCCGCCAGTTCTGGCAGTGGGGGTAGCATTCCACCCTTCTAGAGGGAGAAGACATGTAGTTGTAGCTTTACCATGTTAAAGTTATACAGAGCCTCAGCATCACAAAATGGATGCTGCTGCCACAGACACAAGTCTGACCTCCTGCAGCTGGGAGCCCTTCCAGCGAGGGAGGCCTGGACAATAGGTTTCCTGCTTTGGGAGGTACAAGCACCTCCCCAGACAGGCTATAGTGTATTGGGACAGGGTGGGTTGAAAGGAATAAAGACACTGCCTGGGGCACATAAGGTGCTCCATGCATAGTCCGGTTGAAACCAGTTGCTGGGGCACTCCTGCCCCAGCTCTGGCGCGAAACTGGACAAAGGGAAAGGGGTGTAACCACCCCCTTCCCTGGTCCCACCCATAGGAGGGACCTAGCAGGTAATCCAGCTCCCTTAATTCGTATAAAGCTAGGAGCTGAGTCTAGAGACTTTAGATTATCCTGAACTGAAACTCTGACACAAAACTCTGGACCTTCGAATTCTACTGCAACTAGAAGACTGAAGAATACCCCTTGTGGTCAAGGAGTGACCACTCTGTGCAAATAGGCACCACCTAGAGAATTGCCAGTTTGCTTTGTCACCGCTCCCGAAGGATCCTTTCAACCCTGATTCACAGGACTGGACTTCCAGACTTCTCTGACTCCAAAACACACCTCCAGCCAAGCTGAGAACCGTGGCTGACACGAGAGACGTGGGACCAGACACCTGGCCATTTTGCTCTTTGCTAAATTGTGCAGCTTCTGAGATGTCCTCAAAGTTGTGCGTTGGGACTTGAGAAGCCCCATCACTGAGTCGTAAGTGCACCGAAGCTCAGCCCTCCACACTCCATGAGTGCCACGTGGGTCCTGCTCTTGCATTTCCTCTTGATGCATCTTTGCAGTTGCTAGCCCGTTGGCTAGTGGCCATCTTGAAGACTCCATTTTGAAACAACACTGCTTGCCTGGTTGCTCTGGGCTTTCTCCTGCTTTCCTGCAAAAAGAAAACTCCACAGACCTTGCTGGTCTTTACCAGAAGCCGATCTTTGTATCCTGTGTGTAGTTGCCTTTGCCAAGGCTTGTTGACTCCGATCCAGAAGCCGATACCGCCAACAGCGAAAGCCTTCATGGGACAGTGCGAAACCAGCTCCTGGTCATCGTCGACGCCTCCTGGTCCACGTGGCTGCAGAGACAAGCTTCACTTCTTTACCTGTTCGCAGCTCGACATCATCTGGTTCCGCCCTGGTTCCATCCTGGTCACTGGCTAGTGACCCAGACTCTGTCCCCTCTGCTTTCAGGTTCTTCACTTCTCCGATCCACCCTTGGATCCATCCAGACAACTTCCTCCTGGTCCCCTGCAGCATCTTTTCGCAGCTCTCCATAGGAATCAACGATGAAACCCGACACAACTTCGCACCTATGCACCTGGCTTCCCTGGATGAGGTAAGTCGAGTACTCTGATGCTCCCGTGGGTAATAACTATCCAAGTGTCCTAATTTAACTGGATTTCCTCGAAGTCCACCCGGACTGTCCGAAATCAACTAGTTTCTAAACTGTACGTTCCCATTCTAAGTCTATGAGAACCCGCGTGTGTGTTAAGACACTGCACACGCATCCTGTGGGACTCCTGCTTCCTAACCTGTGGTTATTCAGTGTAGCCCCACCAATTTCCTAGGCCCTAGACCTATTCACCATTCCTGCAGTGGCACTTATACCACTTCTTTAGTATATGGTTTACGAGGCCCCTAGGGCAGAATTGTAATTGTGCAACTTAACGTATGATATTTAAGTTACTTGTGCTGTATCTCGAACTATGACCTCATAAAGAGTGCAGAGGGGTTGTGTTAGAAATAAATACATATATATTTTATATATACCTTGTGTGGTGTCCCTTCATGTGATATTCAAGGGGTTATTATTGGTAGAACAATTGGCTTCACATTCTATCTGAAGTGTTAGCCTAAGACTGCTTTGTCCATGGTACCACTAGGATAGCTGGTCTATAAGGTAGACTTTACAACCATCACCATAAGGGTTGTTTAGACTGGTGCAAGGTGCTCACTAGAATAGTGAACATCATATGCCAGGCCAACTTCTCACAATGGGTACCACCGTGGGCTTTTATAGAAGAAGATTACGAGAAAGGTGAGATATACGCTGCAATGTCCCTGGAAAATGTCCCTGGAAACTAACTATAACAATTATTTCATTGGTAGTAGTGAATGTGAGCATACTTACCAAATTACTGGAGGTTGGGGATTGAAAGGTGGAACTGATCCTGTCTTTCCAGGAGTTTATTATGTGTGTGGTAAGAAGGCATACTACAGGTTGCCTGCACATTGGTATTGTAGTTGTTACTTTGCAATTGTTTTTCCTAAAGTCTACCATGTAGACCGAAGTAGTAACCAACTAAGTGAGATAAAACACAGACTAACATGTAACAAGAGAGCAAGTTTTCCTGAAATAGTAGGTGATATTTTTGGTGCACTGATACCCTCAGTTGGAGTCGTCCTAAATTTGTACAAAATTCAAAAGTTATTCACAGTGGTTGATCGATTATCAGTGGATACTGCTGGCGGGTTCTTGATGATTGACACCGAAATGGTTGCAATTAGATCAATGGTCTTACAAGCTCGACTTGCCCTTGACATCTTATTAGCAAAAGAGGGTGGAGTCTGTGGCATGTTGAAAACTTAACACTGCTGTACCTATATCCCTGATAAAAGTAAAGGATTTAAGGGATATATAAAAATATTAGGAAATTACATGAAGACTTGATCCAACTGGAAGTTGATGGTGTTTGGGAGAAACTTGGTAAGGGTTTCTCCTCTGTGAGTAAATGGTTTTCTACCTTTGAAAGTAGTTTATTAGGGACATAAGAATGCAAATTGTTTCTGTAGCTATAGTAGCCTTACTGATAATAACAACATATAAATGTTGCAAGTGGGAAAGTGGGAAAAGAGAGATAACAGAATCAAAGACTGAACGTATCAAGCTGCGACTAGTTCAGCTCAAAATACTCCACAGAATATAATATACTAGAACCACGCTCTATAAAATAGGAAGAGCTCCTACCAGCTCTGTCTACAACAATGTGGGGCAATTGGTACCTTCTTCCATACACTCTGGGAGTGCCCTGCAATACAGTCATACTGGAAATCTGTCATGAACACCATTACAAGAGTTAGTGGGAAACCAGTCCCTCCTGAACCCAAACGCTGCATTCTAAATATTTGGGAAGCAACACATCTTAACTCTATGGCGCAGACGTGGGTGACACTGGGAATGATACTGGCTAAGAGGAACATTGCCCAGCATTAGGGGGGACAACTACGCCCACACACACGGAATGGTGTAAAGATATGGACAGGGCCATGGTGGCAGAAAAAACTGTATATGTGCGGAGGGGTTGTCCAAAAATGTGGATTACACTGTGGGGTGGATGGAACACCTATAGAGGGGGATTATGTGAACTACGGACAATGTCTCCTGAACTGGAAAGGTCTTAATGTAAAGGACACTAAAGTATCTGCTGACAGTCACTCAAGCGCAACAAGTGTATGCAGGTATGACGATCCTGACAAACGATCTGTAATTTATATGATGATACATACTTACCCATTATGTTGAACTTGAATGATGTAACTGTGCCACATATGTATAATAAAAAAAAATAATGAACATAGAGCAAGAAGTGGAATAAGAGAGGAGATAGAATTAGAAGAGATGAAAGGAAAATATGTATGATGAAAGATTTAGAGGAGGGTGTCATAAAAAGAGAGAAGAGTACTGAGTTTTAGATGAAATGAAGATGGCACTCGGTATGGTGGTTATTTTATGATGGCTCCTGAAAGCCATCAAAGAGGGGATTGTTGGAGCAGGGGTTCAAGCAAAGAAACCTGCTTGAATCAATACCCCCATAATATGTGCTAACAGTTTGTAGTAAATAAAAACTAACTTGCACCTTACACAAACAAGTGGCATCTAATGAAAAATAATATATGAAAGAACTAAAACGTATTTGCAGTGTGCCTTGAAGAAAACAAAAAATAATGCATGACTAGGCTGCATGTGCATTTCGTAGTTTGCATTTTGCACTTTGCTTTCAAACAATAAGTAATGCTACTTTCTGCTAAATGTGCTAGGAAACTCTTTAACAGGGAATAGTGCAAGGGAAGTACACAGTGAAAATAACATTGTCATATAATTAATAAATGTTAATTTTACATATACTATAGTGTGCTGGATGAAACTCCATCTTTCTTAAATTGTCCAAAAAGGGAGGTGGTAAACTGAGGAGCGGATCCGCTCTGTCAGAGGCAAGACAGACGTGCTCTGCACAGCCAAAGAGATGCACGAGTTGAAGGCCAGTGTGACGATTGTCTGGCAAGTGATGGAATCAACCGTGGGACCCAAATCCTATTCCGCGGACATTGTTAATTTTATGAATAAAAGTGTTTAAATTTATCTTGTGTGAAAAACGTGAGAACGAGTCAAGAACCAAACTGTGAGAAAGGATGTAGAACAATAAATTGACCAAATTGTAAGTGAAATCACTGTGGTGTGACAGAGCCACCTCCCAGACTTAGCAATAAGCTGTCTAGTTTCAAGAATTGTTTCCATTGATGTTGGACGGACATGTAGGTTTTAGGGTATATTTGGGGTGTTTTTAGGGGTGTGGTTTAGACTTGCAGAGAGGAAGAGAAGATGGGTGAATGCATCGCTGATCGTTGGTTTTGCAGAGAGGCCTAGCTGTTTCTCTGTCCTATCCTGCTCCTAGATTCTGAAATCTCTGTTCCCTGATTCTATTTAGGGAACCCCCACCATCTCCTAGGCCGAGGGGTGGTTTTCCCACAGACCGTTAGATTTGTATGCTTCTGACTCATACATGCAAATTATTTGCAAATTTATTTTTGTCTCTGAACTTATGTCTCTTCACCTATCCACTCCGTCATAGATACATTGATATGTATTATTATAGATGAAACTAATGTCTCTTCATCTATCCACTCCGTTAGGTGTATTTTGTTTCGCACATGATTTTTTCTGAAAGGTTTGTCTCTTAATCTATCCACTACTCTATGCATAATGTCATTGCTTATATGATTTTGTTTAAATATCTTTATTGGTATTTTACTTTTTTTTTACATGGCTGTCATTGCGGATCCACACAAAACGTTGTAAATGTGGATATCAGAAATGCAAATCCCATGCAGAATAGCTTTAAACATCGCAACGATATAGAATTAACCCATATATGCTATTTCCTGGTACAGACATTTATATCATACTGGAACATATGCACAAGTGCCTCTGTATGCTATTGTCCACTGCTGAACTACATTGTAGATTACCAATTAATGTCATTGCTATCTACTGCTTACAAATATCGAGTCTTATCTGAGCAGTCTTCACAGGAGATTTTGTGTGCGTACCAGGTACAACCAGGGCTTAGCCGGTCTGGTTTTAACGTCAGTTCACTGTTTGATAGGAGAAAGGACTTAAATAATGATAGAATGTATATATCGATCGCTAATGACTACCAATAAAGCACATTTTCCAAAATGTTCTAAACATAACTGAAACTCAAAACATCAAAAGAACGTCTGCCATCAACTAGATACAAACAGTGTTAACCGTGCATGATTGTATGCAAAAATTTATTATCAGAACACTTCCACATATCCTTACATGTCATTGCTTATATGATGTGTTTGTGTTCATTTGAAGTTGCTGATGTTTATCTCCCCCTTTATGAGTCCATTATCTGCATTCGGTGTATATATGTATTGAGCGTTTTGCAATAATATTGAGATAAAGCTTTATAAACTTTACCGAGTGTCTGTGATTATTTAGCTAGCTAGAGGGCTGGTTAGAGAGTATAATCATTATCATCAACTATTCAACTAATTGGTCCATCGACCAAGTAGAAGGAAAGTTGATTCATAAAGTAAGCATATTATGACGATATATGGATCTTAGAAGGAAATATATTGAACGAAAATAGTAATTTGACCCCAGCGCATCAATGATTCTGTGTGAATGTGTATTAGCCATTGTAATCGGATGAATTGAGTATTGATTGCCCTCATGCTGGAGCAAGGTGACGCTAACCAGGTAACATGTTCTTGTGAAACTAACACTATTCAAACTGAAGCTTAACTAATAATTCATAGATTTGTTCTGAGTACATATAAATAATGTAACACACTTATATAGAGATCATTAGTGATGTGACACATTGACATATTGAATGTATTTGGAAAGTTTCTTAGGCCAAGGATGTTGTTGCAAAAGACATATTAAAATAGGTTTGGGAACTCTTCTACTGAACAGGGTAATGGTTTTATTGAAATGTTAAACGGAAATGACATGGTGCATTCATTATATTAGCCTAAGTTGTAGACCTGAATTCATAGTACATTTTGAATGTTCTTGTTTCTGATTCCCATGTTTGTAGATTGTTATTTGTTCCCATGTTTTGTATTGCTGCTGGACAAACACTTGTTATTGAAGATTATGGGTATTGTTCCATTAGATAGTTGAGGAATGAAGGAGTTACAGTTATCTTGGCCTGGTGAGGATAATGTGGGGGGAGGTGAGTTCACACGGGAGAAGGAGAAAAGACCAAGGATGAACTGTTGCAGAGGGGTGCACATGGAAAAGGATTTTAAAGGAATTGACTTTAGGGAAAATTTTGCTGTTGAGCCTACTGTAGACTACGTGCGCGAAAAGCATTATGGGACATTTGCTGAACACAACTTTGAGTATATGACGCATCATAGAGAGGGACAGAAGCCTCATTCCTTTTTGTCTTCCTGACAGAGAGAAACTGAGTGCTAGCTTGCTTCTTTCTTGCTTGTGACTTGCTGCTGCTGACCCATATGAGGGTAGAGTGACTTTTCAGGAAGGCTCTAACCTCTGACACCTTTTCTCTCTCTAACCTTTTGCTAGAATCTTAAATTTGGGGATGTCACTTCTAGAGTTGGGATAGATAGATAGTAAATGCTTTACCACAACGAGGTGCTGATGTAGGAGAACTTTAACTTTTGCTTTCTGATTTCATGCATAATAGTCAAAGAACTTATTATTTCTTGCTGCATCAAGTAACTCTCTTCAGGAGATTGGGATTTTTTCTGTTTCCTCTGTATTTTTATGTCAAGCCTGGGCAGCAAATGCATTGCTCTGAGAGCCAGGCTGTATTGTATGTATTTAAACCTGCGCCCACTCTCCACCCATATTTGTCATTGGCTTATGACATTGTCCTTCATAAATGCTGGCTTCTGATTTGTTATTAGGCTTGTTAGTCCCTCCTTAGTACTGCCTTGTCTTCATTTGTAACCTACCTGAGGACTGGCCCTTTTACCTAGGTTGTTACACGTTACATCTTCTTTAGTCTGTAAGTACTGTTTTCTTTAATGAGTTCCTTTTACTGCAGGAGGGCGGGAGGGTCTCATGTGCGCACTTGTGACCAACGGCTTGTTTATTTAATTTGTAGCCAACGGGTAGCTCTTCAGGGGTCATGGGAGACATAAGGGGGCAACTCAGGGATGCTTTCAAGCATTTGGAATGCAATAGGTCTTGCATTTGCAAGAGTTTAAACTATTGGCATTGTAAATGACAATGCCTTTTATTTATGTTTTAAACACCAAAACAGAAAGAAAAGGCATTGTCATTTAGTATGCCAATAGCTCAAACTGGCGTAAATGCGAGACCTATTGCATTGCAGATGCTTGTTTTTCATTCTAACGGTGAGAGCAAAAATGGAGCGCTCGAGAGGGACCTGTCTCAGCATTAGCGTTTTTAGAACTGCCAGTGGGCAGGACCCAGCCCACTGAAATCCCTAATCGTGCTCGCATATGTGTGTGTGTGTGTGTGTGTGTGTATATATATGTATATATATATATATATTCACTGAAAAAACCATAGGTGTTAGGGCTGTTATAGTTAGCTGGACATTTCACTCGTACAAAACCATTGAAATTCCTCTGATATAGTTAGATGTACTAACTATAATTCGCGCACCCGCAATCCACTGCTGATGATGTCACATATTACATCATTCATGACATGATCAGTGACATCACTGATAACATCTCAAATGACATCACTGATGACATCACTGATGACATCATCCAGTGAATGTGGTTTGGTTTGTTATTTAATAAGTATTATATATATAGCAATGTGCATTGAAGACTGAGTGGATGTATAAGTGTCTGGATGGAGGATTTAGTAGCACTGTGATTGACTGTCTAAGTGACTAATTTAAAGTGTTTCTCTAAATATATGGGATAGTGATTAAACAGTGTGAATGTCTATATCACTCTATCTCTTGTTGCGTAAACTACTACATAAGTTGGTTGCTAGCTATTTGAAAGTCTATATTACTTATTAATTAGTTAAGTGAGTATTTGTATGGGGTAGTGAATGTGTGTGTAGTTGGGAGGGAGGTGTGTGACTGTCCAAAGAAGTGTAAATAGTTGATTTAGTAGGTATATGAGGTTAAGACTCTATGTGGAAACAGTTGTTTGGATGAGTGAATGTCTTTATGGGTGTGGTGATGAGTAAATTTATTTCTCACTGATACTTGCCCAACAAACTAGAAATATAAAAGGCAGTGTATGTGACAGTTGTTGTATATAAATAAGCATACATAAGACTCAGTGCTTGTATGAGTGACTGTATCGAAAACTTTATACATGCAAGTGATTTTATAACACACTAAGTATGAGATACTATATGAATAATTAAAGTAGTGTTTGTATAAGTGTGTAGCTGAGTGAATGTAAGTATGATCAATTATTTGCATAAGTGAGTAGGGTGACTGCATAAGTCAATATGATGTGTGCTGGTATGTAATGCCGATGTAGGTGTATAAGTATATTTTATAGTGCTCTATTGATCTTTGTTACCATGTATGAGTGAATCTATAGGTAAGTGTTTAGATGTGTGTGTAGATGTAGTAATCACTGAGTGGGTTTTTAGAAACTTGTACTGGTGTGACAATGCTTTCAAATATGGTACTCCATATTTTATAATGAGTGTTGAAAGGTTATACTAGTGTATGATGAGATGTTTCAGATTGTCACATGAATGATGTAATCAGTGATCTCATCAGTGATGTCATTTGAGATGTCATCAGTGATGTCACTGACCATGTCATGAATGATGTAATATGTGACATCATCAGCAGTGGATTGCGGGCACACGAGTTATACGGAGAAATTTCAATGGTTTTGTATGAGTGAAATGTCCAGCTAACTATAACACCCCTAAAACCTACGTTTTTTTCAGTAGATTTCAAAGGTTTTTTAAATGCTAATTCCTAACTATAACACCCTTAAAACCTATGTTTTTTTCAGTGAATTTCAAAGGTTTTTAAACACTAATTCCTAACTATATCAGGCCTCAAGCCTATGGTTTTTTCAGTGAATTTCGAAGGTTTTTTAAATGTTAATTCCTAACTATAACATGTCTGTATTAATTGTTATATTTATTTTTTTGATACAGATTTACTACATTTTTTTACACTATTTATTTTTAGATATTTTATTTTTTAAATTATATTATAATTACATTATACATTACATTACAAAATATACCTTCTCAGAATGAATTACTTTAGTTTAAATACTTTGGAAATAGGCAATAGACTTTAAAGTACAGTACTTACAGTTGTTGCAATGGGCAACACAATTTCAAATACAATGCAACATTGAGCTCAATGTGAATTCCTAGTTAAATGCAATTAGTTACTTTATGGATTACTTTTCTAACCACTGGACTGGACCCTAGATTCAGTCCTTCGACATCTCCTGTAAACAGTTGAGTAAAAGCATTTTGGTTACAGTAGTGATTTTTAAGGAATATTATTGTATTTTAAAAGTTGACACAGAAACTTTTTCACATAGAATTACCAATGTTATCCCATGGGAGGAAATTCACTTAGCAGGTAAGTAGTGTTATTGTTACTTTTTCTTATTCAGTGATGGATCCTGGATCCAGCACTGATGCATCTCCTGTAAACAGTTGAAAGAATGCGTTTAAGTCATACTGGTGATTTTAAGGAATATTTGTAGTTTCTGAAAATCAACAAACCAGACAACGGATTCCAATGGAAGGAAATACAAGTTACTGGAAGTACGGTTAGAATTACTTTTCAGGTTCAGTGCTGGGCTAAAAGATGCAGCACTGAGTTCTCTCCTGATAACAGGTGAGTAAATCGGAATTCGTTGTTCGGATGATTTTAGGTGAATATTTTAAAGTTCGAAAATTCCACACTTAGAAGAATTTCCAAGTGAAACCAGTCAATGTTTGCCTATGGAAGGAAATTCAAGTTACTGGTAAGTATGGTTAGAATTACTTTTCAGGATCAGTACTGGGCTGAAAGATGCTGCACTGAGGTCTCTCCTGATAACAGGTAAGTAAATCGGAATTCGTAGTACATCCAGTAAGCGCCACAGAGCTGTGTAGCAGAGAGATGTAAAAAGGGGCACGGCCTGCACCACCTCTCTGCAACGCAGCGCAGTGGCGCTTCCTTGAAGCACCTGGTGGGTTACTTGGCCCCCACAGTGCCTCCGGTTTGAAGTGGAATTTTTTCCCCAAGTTAAAACGTGCCACAGGGCGTATTTGCACACATCATGTCAGGCCCCGTCCCCTCCCTTCACCATTGTGTAAACACATCCTGTCACCGTTTTAAGTTAGTAGATTAAGTCTCTTCAATCCTAAGGGTCCCTAGGGTCAAACTAGCCCACTAGGTACCTCCAGTAAGCGCCACAGATCTGCGTTGCAGAGAGGTGCAAAAAGGGGCGTGGCCTCTGAACACCTGTCTGCAACACAGCTCCCTGGCGCCTACTGGAGATACTTGTTGGACTATTTGGCCCTCTGGGACTCTCAGTATTGAAAGATAATTAATTCCCCACCTTAAAACGCGCCATAGGGCGCATTTGCAGAGGGGTGAAGGAAGGGGGCGTGGCCTGAGGTGATATGTCTGCAAACACGCCCTGTGACATGTTTTAAGTTAGAGAATTAATTCCCACCAGGTACCTCCAGTATACGCCAGGAGGCTGCGTTACAGAGAGGTGTTCAGAGGCCACGCCCCTTTTTACAACATTCTGCAACGCAGCTCCGTGGTGCTTACTGGAGGTACCTGGTGGGCTAGTTGGCCCCCAGGGACCCTCAGGATTAACAAGAAATTAATTCCCCAACTTAAACCGCGCGACAGGGGGTGTTTTCACACATGTGAACTCAGGCCCCGCCCCCTCCCTTCACCACTGTGCAAACGCGCCCCATGGGTCGTTTTAAGTTGGGGGATTTACTCCCCTTGAATACTGAGGGTCCCTGGGGTGCAACTAGCCCACCAGCTACCTCCAGTAAGCACCACAGAGCTGCGTTGCAGAGACGTGTAAAAAGGGGCGTGGCCTCAGAACGCCTCTCTGCAACACAGCTCCCTGACACATACCGGAGGTACCTGGTGGGCTAGTTGGACCCTCAAGATTGAAGAGGAATTCATTCCTCAACTTAAAACGCATCACAGGGCAGTGGTGTTTGTGTAGTGTATGGGGAAGTGTTTTAGGGTTTATGGTAGTGCAGTGGTGTTTGGGTAGTGTAGGTGTTAGAAATGTGGTAACCAATTCCACGGGGGAAGCATGGTACAGAGCGGGCAGGCCAAACTCCTGAGGACATGTGTGAAGCATCCAGGCAGTACACACAGACAACAAACAAGGCACACCACAAAAAGAGACACAACACCAGTTTTGGTGAGAAAGAATAACTTTTGTATTGTCTCAAATCTACAACAGAAATCACAGTAGTCACTATACTGCGCCAACTGGCGCCAGGGCAAGATATACAGGGGGATTATTTACAGGGTAAATGAAAAAGAAGGAAAGTCCATCAGTTCCGGTGCTGCAAGAAAAACATCAGGGTATCACGATATACATTGGCATGGGGGATAAAGGTTTCGTCCCATCAACATTAAAGAACCATCACCATGAAACATGAACTGGTGGGTATAACCACAAAATAAGCAGGGCCATCCTGGCGCACCTAGAACGCCCTAGACATATCATGGGGCCTAAACACAAGGCGTACTCCTTAGTATAACGCACACGAACATTGAGGGGGGCATCACTAGCATGAATGTATGAGGCTAACCCACATCAGCGTGAAGGCACTAGGCAGGGTAAACTCCTTACACGCAACATCTGGCCTATCAGCTATGGGTCTGGCAGCATAATCCTAGGCGGGGGTACACTTGTATAAATCTCATTGGCATGAATACCATCCCCTGTCGGCGTAACCCTAGAACATCAGGGCAATAACATTAGGCCTCAGGGACTGTACATTTCCTAGGTCTGGGTTCAACCTTACAATACCTCCTGTGCATCGGGGATCAGAGCATTAACCCAACGTAGCATAACATTAGCAGAAGGCACATAACAGTAGGCTTTCATTACCTAGGGGCCTCACCGGCACCACGTTCATCAAAGGCACCCCTTTGAATGCATCTATATGTCCACAGTCAGCCGCACTCTTGCTGCATGTATGCCACCCCAGAGACGTCTCCCATGCAGGGCTTGGGTTACGCGTTTTCAAATATGCAGGCCCACGGGGCACCAAGACAATTGTGATGGCACGTTGCAGCTGCCCACAGCCAGGTGGGGCAGCTGGAAAGTCACCCTGGCAAAAAGAAGGGGGGCGAGCACCGACAGTGTGCCCCGTTGCCCTCTCCACCCCAAGCTCCTCTAAGGCCTCAGGCAGTCCCCCACACAGCCCCACTCACCGGCGGCTCCAGGCACTTCTTCTGCCTCTGGGCAGTATCTTGCGGGGTCTCCTGCACTCCACTGGGAGGGGGCAGGCAATGACAATATGCCCGAGGCCTCCACCACCACCGTACTTGTGCGGCCTCTGCCGGCAATCTCGGCAGGCGGGGCTCGCGCCGGAGTTCCCAGCCGGCCTCGGGCCTTCCGGCATCTCCCAGGCCGGGAACCAATCAGGGTGCGGCTCACTGGAGGCGCGCCCGCAGCTGCCAGTGACAGCGAGGCCTGCGCGGTCAGGGCAGCAGATCCAATGGCTGCGCGGCTGGTGGGGACGTGGCCTGTGCCACGGCCAACGCCCCCGTCACGTGACGGTGGATTGCGCTGCCTTTGCAGGCCCCAACCGGGCCTTCCTAATATGCGGCAGCCCTCTCGGCTTCTCAGGCCCAGCGCGGGCCCTCCCACTACTGCGGCGGCTCTCCTTTCACTCCTGGGGCCGCGGCGGTGACTCTTGACCACGGCGCTTCGAGTGGAGGCGGGGTAGGCTCCCGTTCTCCTCGGTCTGGACGGCGGTACTCCTCTTCACCCAGGTCTCGCTCTGAGGGGCTGGGGACTTCGCAGCCTTCACGCGGGGCTCTCCCCTCCACCAGGGAGCCCCGCAGCTCACTCGCGGTGCTTCTCTGTAGATCCCCGGGCCGCAGCGGTGAGTTCAGGCGGCAATTAGGCGGGCTGAGCACCCGCGAAAGAGGCAGTAAACTGCGGGGTAGGCACCCGCCAGTTTCATTTAGCCCAGGAGCATGCCAGAACGCGGGGTAGGCACCCGCGGCGCTTTTAAGCCCACAGTTCTTCCTGGCCCCACAGCGCTTAGCAGGCACAGCGCTTAGGAGACAACAGTCCTTGCCCTCATACGCAGCGCTTTGGAGGCAGCAGTTCTGGACGAAATAGCGCGTAGGGAGCACAGCGCTTCGGGGGCTCAGCACTTCAGGTGGGCAGACAGGTCTTCCAGGCACAAATCAGGCAGCAACTCTTTCGCGTCCTTGGCAAGCAGCGCTTAGACCTCAGCTCCTCTTCTCTGGTGCTTGAAATTTAGCGCTGTCCTCACCTAGCGCTAAACAGCAGGCAAGCTTGGGACGGGAGGTAGCGCTCTTCTTCACTAGCCCTCAGCTTATAGCACTCCTCACCTCCTTCTAGGCGCAGTTACAGGTGCACCTTGGCAGTAGGTAAAGCGCTTTTCTTCTCCAGGCGCTTGCCAGCAGTCAGGGCCCAGGGGTAATGCTCCTTCTTTCTTCAGGGGTCGGGTGGCAGAGCAGCAGGCACTACTGGGCAAGGTCAGCAGTCAGTGAGTACTCATCAAGACAGGGCGGTAGGCTTTAACCATCCTCCACTGTAGCGTGGCAATCCTCCTGTACAACAGCCTGAACTCCAGCAGTGGGGCTTCCACTAGCCCTGTGGACAGCAGAGGGGTCTCAGTTAGGTGCAGGGTCCAGCACACAGGCCCAAGTGGTGGTACCCCCTGACAGCAGGTTCCCTCACGTTCATGTCCCTGCTCTGTCTGAGCACATGGTGGCACAGCCCCCTTATTTATATGCCCCTCACCCCATCTACCAGTCAGTGCCAGAAGCTTCTAGAATCCTCTGGGAAACTGGTTCTAACTGGCTCAGAGGGAGGAGTAGAGCACCCTGGGTGCCAGGCTTTCCCTCCAAAAGCTGGGATGGCTGGGAACCTAACATCTAGACCGCTAACCTACTGCAGTCAGGTGGCACCACACATAGCCATGGCATCCATTTTAAATCCAGCATGTTACCAGGGTACATTTCTACAATGGTGGTTAGCCAGTGTGCACACCATTGCATTACATTTTCACATTAAACAGGGCATCTCATACCACACATGGCCTATACAACTTTCTTTACCATGGGGGAGACATCCATAAATAGGGGGTTCAAAGGCGAAACATTTTGGGAAAATGGGCCAAGTCCAACAGTATGGGTTCGTGCTTGCGGTTGATTTATGGTTTAGGGTAGTGCAGTGGTGTTTGGGGAAGGTAGGGGGTCGTGCTGGGGGTAGATTTAGGGTTTAGGGTAGTGCAGTGGTGTTTGTATAGTGTTTGCGGGTTCGTGCTGGGGTAGTGTTTTAGGGTTTAGGGTAGTGCAGAGTTTGTGTAGTGTAGGGGGTCGTGCTGGGGGTAGTGTTTTAGGGTTTAGGGTAGTGCATTGGTGTTTTGGTAGTGCAGGGGGGTCATGCAGGGGGTAGTGTTTTAGGGTTTAGGGAAGTGCAGTGATGTTTGTGTAATGTAGGGGTCATGCAGGGGTTGTGTTTTAGGGTAGTGCAATGGTGTTTGTGTAGTGTAGGGGGTCATGATGGAGGTAGATTTAGGATTTAGGGTAGTGCAGTGGTGTTTATGTAGTATAGAGGGTTGTGCTGTGGTAGATTTAGAGTTTAGGGTAGTGCAGTGGTGTTTGTGTAGTGTAGGGGGTTGTGATGGGGTAGTGTTTTAGGGTAGTGCCGTGGTGTTTGGGTAGTGTCGGGGGTCATGCTGGGGTCGATTTAAGGTTTAGGGTAGTGCAATGGTGTTTGGGTAGTGTTGGGGGTCGTGCTGGGATAGTGTTTTAGGGGTTAGGGTAGTGCAGTTGAGAATGGGTAGTGTAGGGGGTCAAGCTAGAGGTAGACTTAGGGTTTAGTGTAGTGCAGTGGTGTTTGTGTAGTGTAGGGGGTCATGTGTTTTAGGGTTTAGGGTAGTGCAGTGGTGTTTGTGTAGTGTATGGGGTAGTGTTTTAGGGTTTCTGGTAGCGCATTCGTGTTTGGGTAGTGTAGAGGGTCGTGCTGGGGGTAGTGTTTTATTTATTTTTTTATTTTATTTATTTATGCGTTTTTATATAGCGCTGACTTTACCCGAAGGCGTCAGAGTACTTCACAGAGCGTTTTAGGGTCATGCATTGGTGTTTGTGTAGTGTAGGGTTCATGCTGGGGGTAGTGTTTTAGGGTTTAGGGTAGTGCAGTGGTGTTTGGGTAGTGTAGGGGGTCATGCTGGGGTCGATTTAAGGTTTAGGGTAGTGAAATGGTGTTTGGGTAGTGTAGGGGGTTGTGCTGGGATAGTGTTTTAGGGGTTAGGGTAGTGCAGTTGTGAATGGGTAGTGTAGGGGGTCAAGCTAGAGGTAGACTTAGGGTTTAGTGTAGTGCAGTGGTGTTTGTGTAGTGTAGGGGGTCATTCTGGGGTAGTGTTTTAGGGTTTAGGGTAGTGCAGTGGTGTTTGTGTAGTGTATGGGGTAGTGTTTTAGGGTTTATGGTAGCGCATTGGTGTTTGGGTAGTGTAGAGGGTCGTGCTGGGGGTAGTGTTTTATTTATTTTTTATTTTATTTATTTATGCATTTTTATATAGCGCAGACTTTACCCGAAGGCGTCAGAGCGCTTCACAGAGCGTTTTAGGGTCATGCATTGGTGTTTGTGTAGTGTAGGGGTCATGCTGGGGGTAGTGTTTTAGGGTATAGGGTAGTGCAGTGGTGTTTGTGTAGTGTAGGGGGTCATGGTGGGGGTAGATTTAGAGTTTAGGGTGGTGCAGTAGGGCTGTGTAGTGTATGAGTTTGTGCTGGGGTAGTGTTTTGGGGTTTAGGGTAGTGCAGCGGTGTTTGGGTAGTGTTGGGGTCGTGCTGGGATAGATTTAGTTTTTAGGGTAGTGCAGTGGTGTTTGGATAGTGTAGGGGGTCATGCTGGGGGTAGATTTAGGGTTTAGGGTAGTGCAGTGGTAATTGTGTAGTGTAGAGGGTAGCGTTTTAGGGTTTAGTGTAGTGCAGTGGTGTTTGTGTAGTGTAGGGGGTCATGCTGGGGGTAGTGTTTTAGGGTTAAGGGTAGTGCAGTGATGTTTGGGTAGTATAGGGGTCATGCTGGGGGTAGTATTTTAGGGTGCAGGGAAGCGCAGTAGTGTTTGTCTACTGTAGGGGGTAGTGTTTTAGGGTTTAGGGTAGTGCAGTGGTGTTTGTGTAGTGTAGGGGCTCGTGCTGGGGTAGTGTTTTAGGGTTTAGGGTAGTGCCGTGGTGTTTGAGTAGTGTAGGGAGTAGTGCTCACCCGGGAGTTAACTGGAAGTCTACTGCTGGTATTGAAAGGGATAGTTCAATCTGCATGTCAGAATTTTCAAATAAATAGAAGAGGATTTGAGATCTCTCTTAAAACATGCCCTAATTTTTCTTTCTACAAACCTAACCATAATTTCTATGACAAAATGAACGCCCTCATTTTGTTCCTTTTTAAATTAAATGTTTTAAGTGTTACCAGTTTATTCCAATCAAGATGGCTTCCGGTGTGCCATAATTTTGTCATAAGTAAGACTGTTAGCGCTCTAGTTGTTCTTTAGAACACTTTGGGTATCTGCAGTAGAACACAAAGGAATCAACTGACAGGCTGCTCCTATTGAAAAAGAACAGGAAAATATTTGAGATCTCACTTAAAACATGTCCTAATTTTTCTTTCTACAGCACTAACCATAATTTCTAGGACAAAATGAACCCCCTAATTTTATTCCTTTTTAAATTAAATGTTTGAAGTGTTACCAGTTTATTCCAATCAAGATGGCATCAGGTCTGCCATACTTTTGTCATTAGTAAGGCTGTTAGTGCTCTAGTTGTTCTTTAGAACACTCTGGGAAGCACCAGTAGAACACAAAGCAATCAACTGACAGGCTGCTCCTATTGAAAAAGAACAGGAAGATATTTGAGATCTCACTTGAAACATGTCCTAATTTTCTTTCTACAGCACTAACTATAATTTCTATGACAAAATAAACCCCCTAATTTCGTTCCTTTTTAAATTAAATTTTTAAAGTGTTACCAGTTTATTTCAATCAAGATGGCTTCAGGTGTGCCCTACTTTTGTCATTAGTAAGGCTGTTAGCGCTATAGTTGTTCTTTAGAACACTCTGGGAAGCTGCAGTAGAACACAAAGCAATCAACTGACAGGCTGCTCCTGTTGAAATATAACAGGAAGATATTTGAGATCTCACTACTTAAAACATGTCCTTTTTTTCTACAACACTAACCATAATTTCTATGACAAAATAACCCCCTTATTTTGTTCCTTTTTAAATTAAATGTTTTAAGTGTTACCAGCTTATTCCAATCAAGATGGCTTCAGATGTGCCATAATTTTCTCAATAGTAAGGCTGTTTGCGCTCTCGTAGCTCTTTAGAACACTCTGGGAAGCTGCAGTAGAACACAAAGTAATCAACTGACTGTTTCTGCCCTTGTTGGATGTTCATGTTTTACTGAGAATGTTAGACTTCATTATCACATGACTGAGAAAGATATTGTGAATTTACAGAAAATATGCTCTCATTTTAGCTTCTGGAGCACCTTCCAAACCTCTATGGGACAAGCATGAGAAAAGAGTTTTCTCTCAAACATGATTCATGATATCCCAACAGAAGGCTTTTTCACATGGTAAAATCACCTTAGAACACACCACAATTCCTAAAATGAGTATGGTACCATCAACAAATGATTTATAATGTAACTAAAGTCTTAAAACCTCCTATTAACTGCAATGCTTTTTTTGAGGTGCTATCATGTATATTGGTCCCAAGATGGCTGCCAACACTTCTTGGATGAAGTGCTGACAGCCAATCAGATCTCATGATGAGATGTCAGTCAAAGAAGCTTTATTCGACGATTGTCATAAAAGCAATACATTAAGACGATTTATGCAATAAAAATTAAGATCAAATTCACACAAAACGCTACAAAGACTAAAATTCAACAGATAGGAAAATATAATCAGGACTGGGGACATCAAGAGTCTAAATGTTAATCATAGCATTGCTTATCCATTAGAAGATTTACTTCTAATGATTGTCATGAAAACAAAACATTAAGACAATTCATGTTGTAAAAATAGTGATAAAATTCACACAGAAATACTACAAAAGCTAAAATCCATCGAGATAGCAATGTTTCATCAAAACTAGGTACATCAAGAGTCGTAAAGTTGATCATAGGATCACTTATCCCTTTATACATTTACTTCTAATGACCCATGCCCATCCCAGAAATTTGGCAACTGCTATATAAATTAGGGGACTGGGATTCGTACAGATAATTCTAGGGGCCAGTAGTCCACTCCTAGTGCCCAACAACTTAGCCATTGGGCACAACCAAGCTCTACGCGGGGAAGAGTATGCTTGACATTCAAAAAGTAAGTGGCTAATTGTTTCCTTAGAATTCCGGCAAAATGGGCATGAGGGATTTCCACCACTAGACCACCTGGATGTAAAAGCTCTGACAGGAATGCTGCCGAGTCTCAATTGAAAGTAAAGCTTTCTATTCAGCGGTTTAGTTATGTCGTCCCAGAATGGCTCGAATGATGTCTCGTCCTTGAACTCCATAAAAACCCCGGTTAGTGAAAGTGGGGGAGTAGACCTAAATAGTTTGGAAAATATCATTTCGAAATGCATGCCCTTTAAGGCTTTTTTTGACTGGAAAGTCGTGTTCGCCAGGTCCTCCCATGTCTCCACTAGACCGAGCTCTCTGAGAATCGCTCCAATTCCAGAGAGCCATTTTATCTGGTGAAAGACATCACTTTTAATAATGTCAAGGAGGCCTCTTGCAAATATTTCCAGTTCCGGTGTTACCCATATTCGCCTCCAGTATAATACCGGGCGAAGGTTTGCAATGATTTTAATCGGTTTCATGCCTAGGTCCTGAAAGACAGGCCCCATGGGGGTGCTCTGTGGCAGGGTGGTAAGTTTACGCAAAAAGGTATTTTCGGAACATGTTAATTTACTTAGGTTTCCTTGCCCCCAGATTTCTACACCGTAAAGGGCTGCACCCATAGCCTTCGCTTTGTAGACCATAATTCCAGGGGCCAATGGTTTGGTCAGGGACTTAGCATGTTCTCTATTCAGTACCCTGGCAAGTTGCCTATGTTTTAATGCTGCGAGGTCTATCTGTTCGTTCCATCGCAGGTCATGCTGGATGGTTACGCCCAGATATAAGAATGATTTTACTTGTTCCAGGGGTTGTTTATTCATTAGTATTTTCCCTTTAATGTCTTGTGCTGGTTAAAAGACATGAATTTTGATTTTAAAACATTAATTTCAAGCCCCTGATCGGTGCAGAAGGCTTCAAAGATTCCAAGTGTTTTTTGCAAGCCACTCGGAGTCTTTGAAATGATAAGGCAATCGTCGGCGAACATTAAAATAGGTATTTTAGCACCTGCTAAAATTGGGGCCTCAACACTTGCCTCGATCAGGATCTTTGCCACATTATTAATATAGAGAGAGAAGAGCGTTGGGGCTAACACACAGCCTTGGCGCACTCCTCTCTCTACTGGGAACTGGTTGGTGACACTACCAGGGGGTCCCCATCTTATTTGGGCAGAGTTGTGCTCATGTAGTTTCACAATCAGGGAAACAAGGGTGGGAGGCATGCCCATATCTTTCAATACAAGCCAGAGGTTTGTGCACGGAACAAGATCAAAGGCGGCCCTCAGGTCAGCAGTGAAGGCAGCATACAGACTAGCCCCTCCCAATTGGACAACCTTCCAATGGAGCATGGCAAAGTGTAGGACTTGGTCCACTGTACTTATGCAGGCCCTGAACCCTGCTTGAAGTTGAGACAAGATTCGCATCTCGCGCTCCCACTCAAGAACTTTATTTAGTACCAGTCTCCCATAAATCTTTTGGATGGTGTTGATTAAACTGATAGGGCGGTAATTGCCTGGAAGGGACTTATCGCCTTTTTTGAAGACAGGGATTATTTCTGCCCCCTTCCACGATTTAGGTATTGGTGTTCCTTTGGCTATCGAATTTACCAATAATAAAATATACTTTCCCTATGGTTCTCGGTCATGCAGGAAGATATCAGCTGGAACACCGTCTATTCCTGGCGCTCTACCAGGTGTAACGGAGTCCAGCGCGCATTCAATGTCCCTGATGGTGAACGCGTCTTCCGCCCAGGGAGTATATTCTATTCTCTCTCTGCGCTCTGTGGGTAGGTCCTGCCCTCTAGCATATTGGGGCATAAAGTAGGGCACCCAATCTCCTTGGGCTACCCAGTTTTGGGGCTTTTCTGGGGAACCTCCTGACCCCCATTTTACTAAATCCCAAAATTGTTTGGAATTCCTGATTGTGCTAGCCTCCTTAAGCTCCCTCCACCTTTTTTCATCCCAGGCGCGCTTAGATTTTTGGATTATAATTTTGTATGTGCTCCTGGCTAGACGAACACCAACACTAGAACCGGTTTTGATAGCCTGTCCTAGTTCTAACCTGGCCTTCCTACAATCGTTGTTGTACCACCTGGGGGAATAGTTAGTTGCTGTTTTATTTGGAGTATGGGTTTTAACAAATAGGTCCTTTATTTGGGTGAACAGAGTTTCGTGCACCTTAACGGCACTATCACTCCCTTCAGTTGAGGCATCATGAGCAGCGCAGGCGCTCAATTCCTTAGTGGCTCGGTGAAGGTTTTTGGAAATAAAATCAAGGTTTGACTGACTTTGCGCTACTTTTGCCCACTTCAAATGACGCATATCATTTGTGAGGAGGGCAGCTTGGAGAGCTAAATTACTCAGGTCCTCTACTACGACTGACACTTTCCAGTATGAGAAAGTCATACAGAGAGGGTTGCGATCGCTCTCAAGGCGGTCAACAACCGACATGTCAACTACATGTTTCCACAACTCTAGATGGACTAGGATGTAGTCGATTCTACTTTCTCTTTTGCCACTCTTAAACGTGACAGCACCCATCTTATCTTTGGGGGTTCTGCCATTAGCGGCCCTTAGCCCTTCGTTTAGGCAGATGGAATTAATCTGAATAACCAGATCAGTCCACCTCGTGACTGGGTTCAGATCGAGTTTAGGAACCCCCCATTGGCTGTCCTATTCCTCTAAAAGGTAGGTATCAGCACTTGATAGGGGTTTGAAGTTTACATTAAAATCTCCTGCAACTATTATCTGCGAGTGTGCGGAGTATTTATCCATGAGATCATCGAGTGCAACAAAAATACCAGACTTCTGCCCCCCTGTGCTCCTAGCGTAAACATTATAAATGTCCAGTGTTTCTGACTGGTTATAGGAAAGGGAAAGGATCTGGATATCCTTATGACTCTTCGGGAACTCCTTTACAGTGATTCCGGAGTCCTGCTTGATCCAAATTATAAGGCCACCAGAGGGTCTTCCATGATCACTCTTTTCAGCGGGGACGCTAAAGTTTAAGAACCCCTGAAAATGCAGGGGGGTAAGGAGCCAAGTTTCCTGAAATATGCAAATGGTAAACCGGCTAACAGACAAATCCCACTCCGGACTTTGCATCTTAGCACTCAACCCCGCAACATTCCATGATATTATAGAGCCAAAGGCATCGAAATCCGCCAATATCCCTGCTTCATCACGAAAATCTAAAGGCCTATTATCCCCTGTAGCCACTTCGTGATCTGATGTTACAGGGGGTATACACATAGAGGGGCCTTGGGGCATAATTCAGGTATATGATGCTATGTGACTACAAGGATTTAATTCAGACACATCTGGTAGAAGTCAATCATTATAGTCCAGACTAGACCCACCCACACTTGTCCTTGGTAAATGGATTCCCCTGGAATTTGACCAGTGTTCTGGCAATGAGGATCTCATTTGAATAAGTGAGTGATCGGGGGAACAGGATCTATACTCCAGTAATGTAAGATTGTAAGCTAGGTTTGCATGTTTTAATGTGAGTGTAATGCAATCAGTTGTAGATCCTGGATGTGAGAGCCTGGTAGCCCTGACAATATCTTCCCCTATCACGGAACGACATCCTCTTGTATGCCTGATCCAATGAATAGCTTTGTTTGTCAGGGAATCCTTGGTTTCATTATCCTTCCCTGGGCTCAGTTTTGGGACATTTACCATGTATACTTTGGATCGGTTGGGAAGAATGCAGTGGGATAATGCGGGGCCACTACCTGTAGTTTTGTTAGAGGGGGGCTTATAGGTGTTAGGGGTATTAGTTAGTCTAGCATCAGATTTTGTTTTACCAATATTGTTTACTCTTTTGAGTGGCTTATGGTTAGGTGTTTTCATAGGCAAGGGATTCACTGGTGCCTCTTTACCTCTAACAGCTGCACTATACTGCACATCCGCCTTCCCCCTCGTGCTATCCCTAGGGTACTGCAATGATGGTTGCATTGGTGATGATCTTTGTTTCTCAGGGGGTACAATGCTCTGCTGTTCTTTAACTAACCTACATCTAGAGCACGTGTTTGGATTAGAGATTACATTAAGTACCTGGGTAGTTAAATTATCAACCTTGTCTTGGATGCAATGGATGAAATTACACAGACGATTCACAAGATTACATAAATTAGTAATATCGTCCCTAGCACCCGAATCAGCTGTAATCAATTTTAATTCTAATACACGTGTCCCCTCCCTGGACCCATAAGAAGCTGGTGAACCTATCTGGGTCTGGGAATCCAAGTTGTCCCTAGGCAAACTGTCGATATCGGCAAGGCTAGAAAATCTGTTTGAGCAAAGCACAGCGGGATCAAGCGGGGTTGCGCTAGTTATATCTGGCCCCGCATCTACACCCATTGTCGTGGAGCTTTCAACCACCCCATAAATTGAGTCAGAGCTGGGCCTGTTTTTTCTATTTATGAACATTCGAGGGACAACAATAGGACCCCGTTTGTCACATTTCTGTGCAAAGTCTGCATCATTCTCCCCCTCAATAGTAACCACATTATGTTCTGCTGGGGGTTTAGATGTGGGTATATTGTTACAGTCTTCAATGAGTTCGTCAATACGTGACATTACACAGTTCTCTCCTGCATGCCTAACTGCTTTGCTAGCCTTCTTTGACTTTCTCCTTTTCACACGAGTAGTGGGACACTCTGCTAGCCCCTCCATATTTTTCCTCTTCCCCATGTTGTTTGTCTCTTGGACACAGTACCTGGATATGAGGTGGGTGATGGCAGGTGTTGGTGCCCAACCCAACCACGTTCAGCCACGGACTGTCACAGACTGTCCGCCCTTTGTCCGGGCTTCGTCCGGCTCGTCCCGCGCTGCGGAAACCGGATGTTGATGTATATACCGGTGCGCAGGTAGGGGGGGCTCCTCACAGGTGGAGACACGCACGGGCTCCTGGTCTCTGGAGTCCTGTGCGGCATGTGGGATTCAAGTTTCTTCCCCTCAGTAAGGATTAGGTGGTCTGCCCTCGACGAAGAGCCTCTCCGGGCCCAGCAACAGCTCCGATGACAGAGCGCTTGAAGGACGAAGCGGGACCCGCGCCAGCGGGTCCGGCGAGCTGTTATCAGGTCCCGGTGCGCAGGTAGGCGGGTCTCCTCACAGGTGGAGACACGCACGGGCTCCTGGTCTCTGGAGTCCCGTGTGGCATGTGGGATTCAAGTTTCTGCCCCTCAGCAAGGATTAGGCGGTCTGCCCTCGATGAAGAGCCTCTCCGGGCGCAGCAACAGCTCCGATGACAGGGAGCTTGAAGGACGAAGCGGGACCCCTGTGTGATTGCATGCTCTGGGTTCCTTCTGTTTTACAGAATATGCTCCAATGAAGATCTAGACTTTTTATCCTCTGTAATCGTGTCGGATGGTGTGAATCCCGATTCTGCTAGGTGTATGTCTCAAGTCTGAGTTAACATCCTCCCAAGTTTTTGCCTATGTTGGCATCTCAATCTTAGAATGAGAGAGGTGGGAATCTCTTTCCGGATATCAAACTCCAACACCTGCGAAGGGAAAAGTCCTGTGGGTTTGATTGAAAGCTCGAGAAATAGTGAAACCGGTGTTAATTCCAACCCAGTCGCGGCCTGGGTGAGTGTTCAAAGTGCAAACAGGGAAAACAGATTAAGAAATCCCTGAAGTCTCTGGTTCAGCGACAGGGAGGCAACGGACGGGTACATCCAATCGGTAAAGGAGACCGAGGCTCCCGTTACGGTGGTTGGCGATAGCATATTGTAATCCGGGTAATGGTAAATGATGAGATGTGTTGGTAGGGTCCTCCCAGATATATATATATATATATATATATTTTGTTCCTTTAATATCTAGAAAACTACTGAACAGATTTACACCATTTAACCTAAAGGCATAAATCTGAACTGAGGACTACCTCTTTGCTAAATTTGGTGTAATTCCGTTCAGCAGTTTGGGCTGTAGCTACGGCTAAAGGTCCCTATTGAAAATTGTATGGGGAAAACACGTTTTGGGACCCCCCTTTTTTCTCTGGCCTGCTTCACGAATCACCCTGAGACTTTCAGGATAGGAGCTGTGCAGACCTTGGCATTCGTTTTAAATTTTTTTCAAAGAATCGTCAACCGGCGCCAAAGTTATTCCAAATAGAATGTTGCGGATTTCCAATGGAAAACAGGTCCTAACTATATCTACCTACTGGTGACCGCCAGTAGGTAATATATTACCTACTGTCGCCAGTAGGTATATATAGTTAGGACCTAGTTACCACAGGAAATTCCGAACAATCTATTGGGAATAACTTTGTCGCCGATTGAGAGATCTGCCTGTAATTTTCCTTAAATTTGCCTCGCTGCGCTCCGCTCCTTCCCTGAAAGTTTCGGAGGGATTTGTCAAGTGGGGGCCGGGAAAAAAGGGGGGTCCCAAAACGTGTTTTCCCTATGTTCATTTCCATAGGGACATTCTGACAAGACTACAGCTCGAACGGCTGAACGGAATTACACCAGATTTGGCAAAATGGTAGGGACTGGTATGCAGCAGTGTCTTTTGTATGTTTGGTGTAAATCCCTCCAGTAGTTTTTGAGAAAATTGAATGTGAAATTGAGTCCAATGCAATTTTCCATAGGACCTTTAGACACAGCTCCAGCCCGAACGGCTGAATGGAATTACTGCAAACTTGGCAAAATGGTAGAGCCTGGTATGCAGAAGTGCCTTTTGTATATTTGGTGAAAATCCCTTCAGTAATTGTTGAGAAAATTGACTTTTTTCAAATGATATATCTATAAGTGGGACACGGTGCGCGCACGGTCGTGCACCGTCCTTGCACTGAAAAATCGTTGTTCTTCATGTCCTGTATCCTTTCTCTCACTGATTGTCTCTGATGCACTAGTTTACAACATAAGTAAGTATTTAGAACAGCAAGTGTGTTTCACCAGAGTAGGAACTCATGACCCCCTACGCCAATTCTGACAACACATTGAGAAAGGAAGGAATCATGTGAACAAATCTGTTTCTGCTTTCCTGAAAGACTACAGTATGGATTCAATATACCACAATACCTTGAATTACAACATACAAGGTATCTACAGAGGAGACAATGTCCATTTCCATTTATTTATTTTTATTCCAATAGGTCCGCGCACCTTGAGTGCTCGGTAAATGCACGGTGCGCGAACCCTACCGCCGCCATTTTGTGGTTTCAGAAGAGAGTGAAAAATATAACTTAAAAACGTGGGAAGGGGGTAGGGTAGAGTGTCCCTGACCCCTTAGGCCTTCTCAGGGGGTGGTTCAAGGTGGTTCAAGGACTCCTAAGGTTAAAAATAATGTTGTTTTTTTTAAATATCAGAAAACACGATAGGTGAGTGCTCGGTGCGCAGACCTTGGTAAAAATGAATAAAAAAAATAAAGTTAAAAATTATATTTGAGTGTTTACATGTTAGTTGGCTCTAAAAAGAGCCGTTGTGTTCATTGTGTTTTTTTTGGTACCTACAAGTAAGTACCAATGCAGAGTCTGATGTTACAGAGATTGACTCTGTTCCCTTCATCAGTGAAATGTACACCATCTGTCCTATAGATACCTTGCAGGTTGTAACGCAAGTTGTTGTGGTATATACAACCCATTCCATAGTCTCTCATGTATGCAGAAACAGATTTATTTACATGTTTCCTTGCTTTCTCAATCTGCGGACAAAATTGATTGGACCAATTCCATTTTTGCCTGTGGCATATATTGGAATAGACAAAGGCAGTTTGAGGAAAAAGCGACATCAATTGTCCAAAGATGTCCTTCAATAGCATTTCCAGACCAACCCCAGTCAAAGATGATTCAGAAAAGTGGGTGGTGATGAACAGAGTGCCTGAATTAAGCAGACCACTCTTACCCAGTCCAAAGATCAGGGCTTGATCCATCACCGTTTTTTATCTCACTGCACCATCCCAGCTCAGAACTTGGCTATATGCAAATTAGTCTGTTCCTGTCCCAGTGCATGATGGGAACAGGGCAAACCAAACTACAAAGCCAATTCTTATACTGGGAAGGAAACAAGCTACCGGGGACCGGTTTCTGGCATTTCAGCCTCATCGGCCCGGCTTGCTTGAATCCTGATGGTGCAATGAGCAAGGGACTCACATCTGAGTATACCCTTCCACGCTTATGGTGGACAAAATGATTCAGAAAAGTGGGTGGTGATGAACAGAGTGCCTGAATTAAGCAGACCACTCTTACCCAGTCCAAAGATCAGGGCTTGATCCATCACCGTTTTTTAGCTCACTGCACCATCCCAGCTCAGAACTTGGCTATATGCAAATTAGTCTGTTCCTGTCCCAGTGCATGATGGGAACAGGGCAAACCAAACTACAAAGCCAATTCTTCACCAGAAAGGAGACTGGGTAAGAGTGGTCTGCTTAATTCAGACACTCTGTTCATCACCATCCCCTTTTCTGTATCGTTTTTGGCCACTATAGGTGTGGCAGGGTATACTCAGACATGAGTCTCTTTCTCACTGCTCCATCAGGATTCAAGCAAGCCGGGCCGAAGAGGCTGAAATGCCAGAAACCGGTCCCCGGTAGCTTGTCTCCTTTCTGGTGAAGAATTGGCTTGGTAGTTTGGTCTGCCCTGTTCCCATGATGCACTGGGCCAGGGACAGACTAATTTGCATATAGCCAGGTTCTGAGCTGGGATGGGGCAGTGAGATAAATAACGGTGATGGATCAAGCCCTGATCTTTGGACTGGGTAAGAGTGGTCTGCTTAATTCAGACACTCTGTTCATCACCACCCCCTTTTCTGTATCAACCCCAGTCAAAGTGCATAAGTCATTTCCACCACAGTGCACAATTATGAGGTCAGGGTGTGGGAGATGCATGAAGTATTTCACCAATGGTATCAATTGGTGACCTCTCAATCCTCTCTGGCCAATCCATAAAATATCCACATTTGGTAAATCAAGGTTTAAAATTCCTCTGTTTGTTGCATACCTTTTAGACCAGAATACAAAGCTGTGTCCTACAAACCATACTGAACGCATGTTCAAGGCAGATCTGGTTGTACTCAGATGAGGGCTGTAAATGAAATGGCAGTTGGAAAGCTTGCAGTTTTGAAAAAAAGAGGAGGACATTCACTGCACTTGAAGCTTAAGAAATGATTGGTGCTTTCTGAAAATGCAAAAGAGCATATTAGGGTGCATAGTTTTGTTTTTTAAAAGAAGCAATTCTAATGGTTCAGAAAAGGTCATTGAAAGGAACATTGCACTTGATTATCTGTTATATTGAAAGCTCTAACAACCTTGCTGTATTCATTTGCAACATAGTATGATGAACTTTTAAACTTTGTTCTTCCTTAGGTAGGAGTTACCATGGTAACAGGTTGAATGAGCACTAGGGGGATGACTGAATAGTATGTGAGTTTGAAAGTGTGGGAATGTAGAACCAATTGAAATGTTAGATAAGTTTTGAAATAGTGTGGGAAGATATTTCATTGGTTAAGACCTGAGATATGTGTGAAGAATGAGTGGGAAAGTGAGCCATTTCTTGTTTCAGTGTCTGAGGTGCATTTCAGAGATTCTGCTTAAGAAAATCTGCTGTGTGTTTGACACTATTCTATATTTTCAAAAGTGATTTTAAAGGTGAGTAATATAGAGCGAGTGTTGTTTGCAGTATTGGGAAGCATAACAAGCATATTGGGCTTCATTACTGTTGTATTTTGAAAGTGAGTCAGTTTTCTGCAATGTAGTGTAGTGCTCAATTAAATGGGTTGTGCTCTGTGTGTAAAATGATTTACCATGCTAAATGTTTTTTAATAAAATGTGTGGCTTAAAGATTTTTGACAAGGATCACAGTGAGTGTCTGTGTGAATTAAGCAATTATATTTTCACCTTTTTCCATAATATTAGCTGTGTGTGCTTACAGTTTGTATCTTTTAGCTTATAGGGTAGACTTCTTTTTAAATTGTTTTTCATGCTTGGATTCAATGCTGGTATAGAGATAGTGTAATGGTTTCATTGGACTTGTAAATATGCTCCTTTTTTAAAAGCGCCTTGCGCAACCTTTAACATGGGTGCAAGCAGTGAATGTATGGAGAGGGATAGGAATAGCAGATAGAAAAGAATATGAAATGGTGTGGGAGATGCATAAAGGATTTCACTAATGGCATCAATTGAGATGGAATATAAGATAAAGAAGGGCATATTTACAAGCCCCTTGCGCAATGTTTGACATGGGTGCAAGCAGAAAATGCATGCAGATTCGGATGACACAGTGATGAGTTTCATTGAACAATATTCCACATGTGTTGTTCCGAAAAGTACAGAAGAAGACAATTTACGACATCAAGTCTTACGCTTTCAAACCCATCGCTGTGGAAAGTACTGTCGTCGAAAGTTCAAATCCAAGGAGAAGTTCTACACAAAATGTCATTTTGGATTTCCACGACCAGTAATATCTAAAGGAAGAGTGAACAATTTTATGTCTTCACTGCGACATACTGTGACAAGAAAATCACTGAAAAATACGTACAACTTGAAAAGAAATGAAGAGTCCAAATACATAAATGACTACAACCCAGTCATTTTGTCCATGTGGAATGCTAACATGGATATTCAATATGTTGCTGACAACTCTATTGCTGTGGCTCGATATGTAACGTCTTACATCACAAAATCAGAAAAGACGGAACTGAAGGAAATGTGGGAGGATATTTCGCATGAAAAGACCCTAAGTAAGAAATTATACAGTTACAGTCTGAAGATGTTGTCGCATCGAGAAATTGGAGCATATGAATGTGCAGATCGGTTATCATCAGCAAGTCTGTATGCCAAATCGAGATCCATCATTTGGGTGAGTCTAGGTCTTGCTGCAACACGAAACCGAGTTTTGAAGTCTGCACAAGAAATTGAGTATTTGGCGGAGTTTCAACCAAACAGTACAGATATTTTGAAGACAAACATGTTGGATACATATTATCCAAATAGAAGTAGTCATCTTGAGAATGTTTGTCTCTATGAAGTACTGCAAAGCTATACTTTTAAAAGGAATATGACAGAAGATATCAATAAAGGAGTATATGCTGTAATTGGATGTGAAGGATGTCTGGTGAAACAAAGAAAAGGACATTTGATTAATCATCGTAAATTGAGTTGCGAATCTCCTGATAAAAGGGAATTTTACTATTTAGCTCTTTTGCAACTCTTTAAGCCATGGCGTTCAGAAGAGGAACTACTTGGAGATTTTCTCAGTTTTGAAGATTCTTTCAATGCAACCAAGGATACCATAGAATGTCCTGTTTTTTCAAATTATCTGCAAATGTTGAACGATGAAATACAGCAAGAAGCTACCATTGCAGCAGAGATTGCTAGAGACAGTTCTCAAGATAGTCAGAGTTCTGCTTCGTTGAGTCAGGATCCACTAGGAGGACCAATTATCCAAAATGAAGCTGCCACTGCCATGGAAGAGGTGGAAAGAGCCATGGAACAAGCTCAGGAGGATGTTGTTAATTTAGAAGATTTGGAAAATCAACTAAACGTGGAGCAGAAAAAAACTATATGATGAAGTCACAAAACAGATTGAGCATGGTTTATGTCATGATAAAAAAGAGTGCTGATGTACGTCATTTGAACCTGTCTGACTGTATGTGAGTGGAGAAGCCGGAACTGGGAAAAGTTTTCTGATTAAATCAATTGCAACTTATCTGCAGAAAAGAACAGAATCATCACTGCCTTGTGTTGTTACTGCTCCAGCTGGGTTGGCAACACATAACATTAAAGGGATTACTTTACATCGTTTATTGATGCTGCCAGTAGAGCATGATAATAAATTACAATACCACAAGCTATCTGGAGAAGCTTGTTGTGAAGTTGGTAGAGTCCTGAAGAAAATGAAAGTTCTTATCATTGATGAGGTAAGTATGGTTTCAAATGTGATGCTTGCTTTTGTGCATTTAAAGATTGCAACAAATTCTTAAAACAGAGTATGATGTGTTATTTGGAGGCAAACACATCATTGTCTTTGGAGATCTACTGCAGCTAACTCCAGTGAAAGGACAACCAGTGTTTAAGATGCTTACGCATGAAGATATAAGAAAGTGCCTAGGAAGCATTGGAAATGTGAATATATAAATATGCAGAACTGCTTCAAAACATGCGACAGGCAAAGAATGAAGATTATAAAAATATTCTACAAGATGTAAGAATTGGAAAAGTAACTGAACATGGCAAAGAAGCTTTACAGTCACGATTAATTTCAAATTTGTTTCCAAAGGAAAATATTCTCCGAGAGATTATTTATCAGAAAATTGCTGAAAATAAAACTGTAATATGCTTGATGCCAACTCTTCGAGAATGTTCAGTCTTCAACAACAAAATGTTAGAGTTAGAACATCAAGAGATTGTGAAACTGGAAGCTATTGATAAAATAGAGCACGAAGGAGTCACTATTGTTTTGTCAAGAAAAGTTGAAATCAAAGTTGGATTCTTTAGAGAAGACAATTTCTAAAACTGCTGGTTTTGAAAAGACACTATATGTATGTTTAACTTGTCGTTTAATTTTACGACGGAATTTAAATTTGGAAAGAGGTTTAGTAAATGGAGCAATGGGTCATGTTGTTGATTTTGTGAATTACCGAAATAGAGATGGAATTGAATTTTTAATTTTTAAAAATTTAATTTGATGGAATTCAAGAAGTACAACAGTTTAGTCGTTGTTCTGTTCGATTTTTGCTTGTGAAAGATTTATATGTCTGCCGAAAACAGTTTCCTCTTTCTTTGTCATATGCAGTAACTATTCATAAATCTCAAGGTTTAAGTGTAGATAGGGCTTTGATGAATATTGTTCTGTCTTCAAGGAGGGTATGGCATATGTTGCTTTATCTCGAGTCAGAACTTTATCTGGATTGTACTTGATTGATTTTGATGAGACATAGATTAGTGCAGATCTAAATTGTGTAAAGGAATATAATAGGTTAAGAAGAGAGTATGCTCCAAATTTACCTCAATATCCTCTATTTGAAAAGTGTGTGGTAGGCCGAAAAAGAAGAAATGAGAAAAATTGTAGCAAGGCTGTAGCAAAAAAAAGAAAAGTAGATGAACCAGTAATTGTAAGTAGAAACAAAGAGGATTCTGTTGAAGATATTGTTGGATTTCAGTTTGAGAAGAGGTCTGGTGTCAACTGCTATGCTAATGTAGTGGTTAATGTTGTTTTTTTTCTCCAAAGTTTGCAAGAACAGATTGTTGAAAATCGGGATCAAAGTTTTTGTTGTTTGTTGAATACTGTGTTTGAGAAATGTAGCAGTGATAGATCAAATATAGAAAGTGTTTCTGATATTCGAAATGATTTAGACAAATGTTCTGGTATAACTCAATTTTCTCAGGATATTCAGCAAGATTGTCAGGAATTTCTAATGTATATGCTTGTTGTATTGCAAGAGGAAGGTATAGATGTTGAAAATCTTTTTGGCCTTTCTTATAAATGGCAACATGTATGCGATAATTGTTCCTTTTCAAGTAGTACAACAGTAGATACTGAAAGATTGATATATTTGACTTTATTAGACTGCAAATCAGTGTCTTTTAATAATCTAGTTAGAGCAGCTGATCAAAACATGGTTTGTACCCAATGTAACTCTGCAATGCTATCAACATTATTTATACAAAGTTATGGACAGTACGTAATTTTAATGTTCCAACGATGTAGACCTGATGGAACTAAATTAACAACTTTAATTAAAAATGTTGTGGCTTCTCAATTATCAATTTCAGGAAGAACCTTTGTAACAGTAGCAATTATTTTTCATGATGGTCCTTCAACAACATCTGGACATTATACAGCTTATTTAAAATGTCAAAACGGTTGGACTTATTGTAATGATACTGTTTTGACTTTCAAAAAAACGTCTGCCTTTTGACTTAAAAATTCTTACCTAGTGTTTTTACAACCTACATTTTAGGAAAAGTAATTGGCCTAGAAAGATTGGAGCAATTAATAAAAGTTAGTCATCAGGATACTATATGATGTTCAGATTCTGATAGTTTACTGGTTGTTTAAGGTTTTATGGACATTAAGTATGGGCGGATTTTGCGAATTGGCAATCCGCGAAATTGCGTATTTACGGATTCGCAATCCGCAAAATCCGCGAACTCTCGCAAATTTGCGGATTTTTTTTTTTGTGTTCGCAAGGATTTCTGCCAGTTCACGAGGATTTTGTACCAGTTCGCAAACGCGAACTTACTTTTCGGGTAGCAACGGTCGCGAACATGTTGTTTCTACATCTGGTTCATCACAGCACCCTCTGTTTCACCACTGCCACCCTCTGTTTCACCACTGCCCCCTCTGGCTCACCCATGCCACCCTCTGGCTCACCCATGCCACCCTCTAGTTCATCACTGTAGATTATGGGTGGAAAAGCACACCTGCCCTGCCTCAACTCACATAAATGAATTAGGGGCTGATTAATGTGTTACTGAATTTGAACTTCCTGGCTGGAACCTGCTTCCTTATCTGTAATTGCTTTCTCTCAGCCTGCTGTGAGGGTCAGAGCAGGGTCATAGAATAGTTGCAAGTAGGCAACTGAACTCTGGAGGGGCCCCTCAGGAAGCACTACAGGGAATGGTTACTAATGATAAGATTGAACTTTTGCACCTGCTGAGTGCTTTCAGTTTTGCAAAAATCCAAATATCCAGCAGCATCCACAAAAAGTAATCCTTCCAGGTCAAGATCCCTGGCACCTGCTTCCTTATCTGTAATTGCTTTCTGTTGCAGTGTAATTTTTTTAACAGGACCTTTGTTGTATACTTGTAGCAATTCTCTGAGCCTGCTGTGAGGGTCAGAGCAGGGTCATAGAATAGTTGCAAGTAGGCAACTGAACTCTGTAGGGGCCCCTCAGGAAGCACTACAGGGAATGGTTACTAATGATGAGTTTGAACTTTTGCACCTGCTGAGTGCTTCCAGGTCAAGATCCAAATCAAAGTGACCAGCACTTGAAGAAAGCACTGAGAGGAGCCTGCTGGACAGGAACAGGAAGTTGGAGACTGTGGGGCACTTCCTTCCTCCCACCCTCCCCCCCAAAATGGACTCCTTGCAAAAAAAAGTGTAGGCAAATGTCAACCTGAGGCGTTATTCTAATAAAAATCATAATTTTCAAGGTTTATGCTGCCTGCTGGTGGATTTCTTGTGCGAAATTGCAAATTTTGCAATCTCGCAATTGCGAGATTGTCGCTGCCCGCCGCATCTACGTTTTCACGAGTGTTTACTCCCGCGAAATTGTATAGTATTCTAGTTGGCAAGTGCGACCAAGCAAAAAAATCCGCTTCGCACGGATTTACGAATTTTCGGTAAGTTCGCGAGAGATCGCGGATTGCGAATTTACCGAAAATCCGCAAAATCCGCGAGCGGAACGGATTTTACGCCCATGCTTAATGGACATGATACACATCCTTGGGTGGAGATATAAATATTGTTAGGTGTTACGAAAGACGTTGGAGCTTTTCATGCAGAAGGTCGGGAAATGGAAGGTCAAGAGTATTATTAAGTATTTTCCAAACCAAGGAATTTTTACGTACTATTTGGCCATGTGGGAAAGTACATCAATGAAAAATGAGTTTCTCGGGTAAATGTTGATAACATATGTTATTACATAAGTTTGTAATGATACTCAATTGATTTTCAAACAACGTTTGCCTTTTGACTTAACAAATTCTTACCTAGTGTTTTTAGAACCGAAATTTTAGTGAAAGTAATTGGACAATGAAGATTGGAGCAGTTAATAAAAGTAAGTGTGTGGTTCAAAATTAGTTTGGGAGTGAAAGTGATCAAGATAATTAGTAAACTGGTAGTGGTCACAGAGGTAGTATAAGTGTATCACATAGTGAGTGATATCAGTATTATAGGAAATGTTTATCAAGAGTAAGTCAGAGGTGCAAATATAATTATTGTTAGAAGATGAAATAGATGTTGGCCTTTTCATTCCGAAAGTCGGGTAAATGGAAGTTTAAAACTACTATTAAGTAATTTCCAAAAAGAGGACTTTCTGTATACCATTTGCCAATGTGGAAAGGTATGTAAATGAAGAATACGTATTTCGGGTAAATGTGGTTAATATATGTTTCTATATGACTTTAGTTTGAGAGCATAATAATGAAATACTGTATCTTAGAAATTGCTGTTTGGAAGAAAACATTTAAGATATGTTTTTTCTAAGTTTTATGGGTTTTTTAAACACAATCATTTTGATTGTGTTTTTTTTTTTGCCCGCTATGATATGATGAATAGTATTGAACTCACGGTTTTTAGTGAAAATCAATATATTCTGAGAACAGCAAAAATAAACCATATAACATGTTGTACAAGTTAATTTGCATTTTGTATTGTGAAATATATATTATAACTGATTTGTTTACTCTCTTCTACAGATATTACATTTATAAGGTAAGTACGACTAATAAAAAATACATTTTCATTACTTTTTTATTTCTGTTTCTCTCTATCCTTCCCTTACTGCCTCTCTCTTAACCTCACTGCTTTTATCCCTTCAGTTTCTCACTCCCTTTCTCTTATGTTCACTCCCTTTAACTCATCCACATTTTGTCACTGACTTTTTTTTGCTCCTTCACTCAGTCCCCTTCTCTCACTCTTTCCTTCACTCCCTCTATTTCCTCACTCTTTTACTCTTCTTGTCTCATGCTCACTCACCTTTATTCATCCTCTATCACCTCTGTTTCGTCAAACTTACTGTCATTCTTTTACCATACGTCACCCCGGTCCCTTTATTTTGCTTCCCTCACTTATCCTCATTCCCCATACTTCACTCCCCTTCTTCTTAGTCTTCTCACCCACTCATGTTAAGTAAGTCCCTCTGTTTCACTCCCCTTCACCTCTCTTTCCTTCCTTTGCTCACTCACTAATTCCCCTTCTATCACTCACCTAACTGCACTTCAAACGCACCTTCACAAAACTCCCTGTGTCCTCTTACTTTCTCTGTACTCTTCCATCACTCCCTCTCAGGCTCACTGTTGTTAACGCACCTGCACTAATTCCCCCTTCCCTCTCCCTCATTTCCCTTCCCTAACTCCTCTTTCCTTTTTCTCCTGCTTTGTCTCTTGTATTGTGAATAATGTATTATAACTGATTTGTTTTTTTGTTTCCACAGATATTTCATTTATAAGGTAAGTAAGACTGACCCAAAAAACTTTTTTATTTCTCTTTTTGTCTATCCTTCCATCACTCCCTGTCACTTAGCGTGACTCTCTCCATCACCTCATTCTGTCACTCCTTTTCCCACACCTACACTACCTCTTTTTCCGTTCTTTGATCCCTCACTGAGTCTCCTTCTATCACTCCTTCCTTCACTCCCTGTGTGTAGTCAATCACTCACTCCCATTGTATCACACTCACTCGACTTTATCCACCCTTTATCATTTGTCTTTCTTCAACTTCACTGTCCGTCTCTCACTCATCTCACCCTTGTTTCGTTAGGCTGCTTCCGTCAGTACCCTTTATTCCTATCCTTCACTCCCCTTCTCCTTTCTTGTTTCCCTCACTTACCTTTTCTCAGTTCATCTGATTTACTCCCCTTCACCTCTCTTTCCTTCTTTTGCTCCCTTACTCATTAACCTTCCCTCACTCACCTTACTCCACTTCACTTACTCCTTCTGTCACTCCCTTTGAACTCTGACATCCTCACTTCTCTTTCTTCACTGTCTCTCTGTTAGCCTTACTTCCTCTGTCCCTTCACTGTCTCACTGCCCTTCCCTTACACTCACTCTCTTGAACTCACCCACACTCCATCACTTGTCTTTCTTTGCTCCCTCACTCAGTCCCATTCTCTCACTCTTTCCTTCACTCCTTCTGTGTCCTCATTCCCCTTGTCTCACGCTCATTCGCCATCTCTCTTTTGACTGTGCTATATCTTCCTTTGCTTGTTCCATGTTTCTCTGCGTGTGTGCCATCTTACCCTCTGTCTGCACAATATATGCATGTGCATGTGTCATCTTACCCTTTGCTTGCACCATCTCACCCTCTTCTCGCTGAAGTCCCAGATTCTTGGCTTAGCAGGAACATGCTTCGGCCTCCTTAAGATGCTCCGTAAGTTCCTTCCCTTGCTCTCGTTGGCACACAGGAAAACTACGGTGCAAACCCTTATTGGATCGCGGCTTGATTATGCCAATGTCCTGTACTTGAGCCTGCCGGAGTACCTTCTCCAACGTCTACAGGTGGTTCAGAACTCGGCGGCTCGGGCCATTTTTGGCCTACATAGGCGAGCCAGAGCGTCTGACCTCCTGTACACTCTTCACTGGTTGCCTATTCGGAAACGGATAGTTTTCAAGGCACTTACTTTGGCCCACAAGGCTTTTCATGCTACTCGGGCCAAATACATTCAGAAGCGGCTGGCTCTCTATCAGCCTGCCAGATCTCTGAGTTCAGAGTCGCAGGCTCTGGCTGCGGTCCCAGTCATAAGAATAGTACGGACTGGTGGCCGGTCTTTCAAGCACCTGGCGCCTCAGCTCTGGAATACCCTGCGGATTACTCTTCGTAGGAATACCAAATTGTTGGCCTTTAGGAAGGACCTAAAATCCTGGCTTTTCGCTCAGTAGGCCTGCCCCTTCTCCGCTTGCCACCCTGTTTCCACTGTAGGTCATAAAAGCACCGGGACACTCCTCGGAGTAGCCGAGCGCTATATAAAACACCACCTAACATTAACATTAACATTAACTTGATCAACTCACTCTCTGCCTGCACCATCTTACTCTGTACCTGTGGCATGTGTCCCTCTGCATGTGCCATCTATCTTTCTTGACTCTTAATCTACTTCCTTCTCTCTTGTATAGTGAAATATACATTGTATGCATTATAATTTATTTGTTTCTTGTGTTTTACAGATATTATATTTAAAAAAAATAATTTCTTTAAGTTTTTTTATATCTTAGAAGGTAAGTATAAGAAATAAAAAACTTTTTCACATCAGTGTCTAAGTTTTCATTATTTATAAGGTAAGTATGAGAATCAAAAATAAGTTTGTTATCCCTCTCTTATTGTTACAGAATAACTGCCTCACTCTTTCTCAGTCCCTTGCTCCCTCTCTCTCTACATGTGTCTCCCTTACAGTTAATCTTTTTTGCTCTCTCTTTCTACCACTCCTCCTCTTTACCTCAGTCAGTTTCCTTCTTTCTTTATTTTGTTAGGTTTGATCTTATTCTCCTTCCTTCACTCTGTTATCCATTTCTTACCTGTTAGTAAACCTTCATTTATTGGCACTGCACTTCCTCCAGTGCACTTCCTTCTCTCTGTTTCTCACACCTCTTCCCTTTTGTGTTCAATTTTGTTTACACTTCTTTGTTTTGAAAACAGTGCCACAGGCCCTTAAATATTTGTTAGTTACCACCGAATACGATACGGCCTATATGAATCAATGGCAATTACCGAATCAGTAAATACCGTTCGGTAAAATGACTGAATTATACAGATTCGGTAATTTCAAAAGACAAATTACATACATCCCATTTACCTACTCTTAGGTATTGAAGTGGTATGATTTGGGACGCAATGTAGGTAGGCATTTACCGGTCGGTAACGGCTGAATTTGGCCGTTACCGACCGGTAAATGCCTTTTCCTGTGTAGGAGGCATTTATTTACAGATTTGGTATATTTACCGATTCTGTATTTACCGAATCGGTAAAATTACCGAATCGGTAAATACAGACTCGGTAAAAATACCAAATCTGTACAATCTAATGTAGGTAGCACTGTTGATAGTGCTAGAGGCATCTAAGAATTTGTTATTTACCACTCAATACAATTGGGTGGTAAATAAGGAATTCCTGTGTACATGCACTTCTGTGCATGTACACCTGTGCCATGTGGCACACATACATTCCCTAAGGGCATGTATGTGTGTCACATTGCACACAAGCCAAAAACAGGGGTGCTACAGGGTGTCAAAGTGACACCCTGTTTCCCCTGGCAGGATTCGGTATTTACCGATTCGGTAATTACCGAATCGGTATTTGCCATTGATTCCAAGGGGCTTCAAGGCCCATAGGAATCAATGGCAAATACAGAATTACAGAATTGGTAATTAATTCGGTAAAAATACCTACATACCCATTGCCAGTTTTTAAATACCGAATCGGTATGATTCGGTATTTAAGAAGTGGTAATCTGGGATTACCTACATCGGGCCCTCGGTATTTATGAGTAGGTAAATTGAGATTACGTACATCTGGCCCATTGAGTTGTAACATATTTATATACATATGTTACATTTCAGTGTTTTGGAAGTAGTCCAGTATACTATAGGTAAACACCTTATAGGTTTATGCTGTACCACATTCTTATAGTTTTGCACTTTGACATTCACTATGACAAACTTTTACATACAAACATAGAAATTTTGTTCTTTCTTTAACTGGTTTTTTTTGGTTTTGTTTTGCTTAAAAAACGTAGAAAAATGAACTTTTTACACAAAATAATTGTTCAACAGGAACAAACTATGAAATTGAAAGAAAACAATTATTTGCTGCATCTGTGGTTCCTGTTCTTCTGTAAAATTACTTCAATGGACTGTTGTCCGAAGGCTACTAATTTACTGCAATGTATGCATTGCATCATTAAATTTTTCAGTTCTGGCTGAATGTTCGCCACCATTGAAGATGGCATTGGTGGTACTCCGGTTCTTGCTGTAGATGTACTCGGAGAAGAGTCCTCCTCCTGGGATCTTTGCACCACAGCTCTACTCCAATTGTTGGGGTGTATATTTTTTACATGGCGTTCCATGGTGTGGGTTCCAAATGAATATCTCTTATTTGGATTTCCTCTTGATAACACTGTGTCACAGATCTTGCAGGTGACCAGTGGTGCATTTACCTTCTTCTGATGTTCTGGAAAGATGAAAAATGTCCAGACTATGGACTCCTTCTTCTTACTTGGGCGAGGGTCCTCTTCAACAAAGTCTTCATTAGAAGAATGGTCAGACTCTGGATGTTCAGCCATTTGGAAGTATTTTTCTGTAGCTAGGAGCTGTAGAAAAAAGGTGTTGCTTCTCTGAAAGCCAAAGAAGAATGATGAACATGGGAGGGGTTTTTCAACAATTGGAGTAGGGGGTATTATAAACCAATTAAATCTTTTGGTTTAAGGTCACATGGTTGGACGTAAGCTTACGGAGCGCTTACGTTGCATTTACGGGGCGCTTACGTAAGCTTACGTTGCGTTTACGCTCCATTTACGAAGCGCTAACGTCATCTTACGATGCGTTTACGTAGTACGTACCCTTGCAAGATTTATAATTGCTTAAATAAAGTTATATATGGTCTTTAAAAGTTTAAGTTAACATGTTCTTTATTATCCCAGATAATGTGTACCTTTACATTGTGTAATGAATCCGTAGATATAATGATTTAAAGTTTCTAAAACTTTCGGGGGTAAGAGCTCGAAGCTTTCACGGTGCGCGGACGGAGCTCTTACGTTGCGTGCACATGTGACCTACCCTCGCGAGATTTGTTACTACTTCAAAAGTGATATACTGTTGTTAAAAGTTTAAAAAAAACATTTTCTATGTTAAAGCAGATATTGTCTACCTTTAAAATCTATGTTAAAAACGTAGATATTATGTTTAAGAAACTTTAAAAAAAATTGTTGTGGTAAGAGCTCAGAGCGTTCACAGAGCGCGGACCCTGTAATCATATAAAAAAAAAACTTGAAAACAAAAATTATATATATATTATATTAAATATATATAGTCACTGAAAAAAATATAGGTTTCAAGCCTTACATAGTTAGGTATTAGCATTTAAAAAACCTTGCAGATTCACTGAAAAAAAACATAGGTTTCAGGTCATATATAGTTAGGAATTAGCATTTAAAAAACCTTGCAAATTCACTGAAAAAACCATAGGTTTCAGGTCATATATAGTTAGGAATTAGCATTTAAAAAACCATTGAAATTGCTCCTATATAGTTAGTTGTAATAACTATATTTTGCTCACCCGCAATCCACTGCTGATGATGTCACATATTACATCATTCATAACATGGTCAGTGACATCACTGATGACATCACTGATGACATCTCAAATGACATCACTGATTACATCACTGATGACATCTCAATTGACATCACTGATCACATCACTGATGATATCATTCATGTGATAATATGATGCACCTCTTCACACTCTAATATAATTTTGATACACCCAGTGTTAAACACAGACTACCATTCTTGAAACCATTGACACACTAATACCAGTTACTACATACATACACACTGATTGTTAGGTCTATACACACATCCAATCCTTTACCCATAGAATCACTCATACATACAGTCACTCATCAATACAACACTATCATCTGCACTCAAACACCAATACAGACACTCACACTCTGCCACTCATCCATGGAGTTACTCACACATCTAGTCAGTCATGCAAAGAATCAATCAGTTTCATTTCCTCAACTATACAGTTATACACACAACACCTTACTTATTCAAACATATACAAACACATACTTACTTTGTTATACAATTACTGATACAAGTACACAATGATCCATACAGCCACTCGCACAATCAGTGGCTCTTATGTATAGTCATTTATGTATGCCAGCTACCCACACACACACTCAGTTTCCCATACAAATACTCGGGCAACCAATCAATAACACATATAGCCACTCATATAGCTACTGATCAACACATGAAGTAGCTTACACAACAACAGACATACTGATGCACACATTCAGACAGTTTAGTCACTAACCCATGCATTCAGTAAGACACATTTAATCACTCACTCATACTTTCAGTCATGTACCTACTAAATCTTTCATCCACACACTTATACATCCACTCATTGTTCAATATGTAAAACATATTTAAACTTTACAGAAACACACAGTCACTGGATGATGTCATCAGTGATGTCATCAGTGATGTCATCAGTGATGTCATTTGAGATGTCATCAGTGATGTCACTGACCATGTTATGAATGATGTAATATGTGACATCATCAGCAGTGGATTGCAGGTGCGCAAAATATAGTTAGTACAACTAACTATATAGCAGCAATTTCAATGGTTTTTTAAATGCTAATTCCTAACTATATATGACCTGAAACCTATGGTTTTTTCAGTGAATATATATATATATATATATATATATATATATATATATATATATATATATATATATATATATATATATATATATATGTGCAAAATGTATTCCACACAAGTGCAGCTATCATCACAACATATAAGCTAGAGCGCAACATTTTTCCAGACCAAACCGGAAACCAAAACAATCATTTTGTCAGATCAGCCCCGACGATAAGCAAAGCGAGCAAAAGGAGAAGCCCAAAAACGGCATGGAGAGGTGTCGGTGAAGAGGCAAAGGATGGAGGAAAGGTGGTGAGAGTGGGTGGGTCTCCCTCCAAGAACGTTTATGGAAAATAGTGCTTTTTTCAAAACATTTATCAGCATATACTGTATCTCCTTTCCACCTCACCCCTTCTGTTGCATCCTATAAAGGAGATCACTGGGTTAATGTCCCTAATGCATCCTGGAGGTCAACGAGTTAAATCACTGACAGAGATAGGAGTATATTTATCAATATGTCACGCAGTGCAGCCCAGCAAAACACTTTGCTGCACTGCATGGCAGGGAAAGGGCAGTAATGTGTCTCTTTTAAAATCGTAAGGCACATTCCTGCCTTTTCCTAGCGCTGGTGCAGAATAACCTGACTAGCTCCAAAAAAGGCACTCTTGCACTATGGTGCAAGGGTGTCTTTATTATAAACAGATTTGATTTTTGTGCAGGAAGGAACCCCTTTCTGCAGAAAAGCAATCCCCTGATGCATTTGCATCTTTCTAAGGGGGATATTCTCAAGAACATGTGATAATTACCGCAAAATAAGCTTAACGCAACTTCATATCCCAGTCCATCGGGAAAACAATGCCGTGTTAACTCAGTATTCACAACACGGAGGTACTATGCGATAGGGCCATGACAACATGTCAAATGTCCACGATAAAGACAACGCGATGCCGCACAAATGCGAAACACTAACGCAAAAGTTGTGATGAGGCCAATTGCGAAACAAAAAGCAGCAAAAACCAGCGACAGTCATGCAAATCCCACACGTCTGGGGGAAAATGCCCTATAAAAGCAACAAAAAGAACACACCAAAAACAATACAAACTGCGTAGCACCATGAATGCACCCGCACCGAGTGCAGAGGCCAAAGGGAACCCCACAAGCCCCACTGAACACAAGCAAGAAACCTCATGGTCGGGGAAGGCCAAGGAGAAGAGGAAGACGCGGTGCAGTCCGCAGCAAAACTAGATCAGTGTCACGGAGGTGACAGTACACTACCATCAACTGACCCACAATTATACTAACGTGAATGCAGTCGGAGTGTTGAGGAGGTCAATGGAGGAGTCCAAGAGATGCTGGCATGATATGAAAAGCAAAACCAAGCACAACCCCGCTGCCAACAGGAAGGTAGCAACGGCGACAGGAGGTGGGAGTCCTGCGCCACAGGAGGAGCTGGAGGAAATGGAGGCCACATTCATCAGTGTGGAGACGGTGCAAGGAGTTGGGAGTACGGACACAGCTCAAGAGTACCTGACACAACATCAACAGGGTGATTAGTGACCAGGGACTGGGCGGACAGGGGAAGATGAGCACAATGACACACATGCACAACAATGTGTAGCACACTGCACACCCACTATGACCCAGGATCATGTCCCTGATCCCTGTGGCACACTGCAGCACACACACATAGCAGTCACAGCACATCCCACGACAATGTGGTACAAAGTGTAACACTGACTGCAGAACAGGGGAACACAACTGGGTCTGCCCATGTGCCGAAACAGGCCAATCACATCTAACAGAGCAGGAAACTGTGAGATTGAAATGTACATGCACAACCTCACATCTGTCAACTAGTCCAAATGTCCACTGTCCCGCATCAAATTGTCAGCAGCTCCCAAACAGTCACAATGTTCATTGTCATACAGTCTGCATGTCAACAACAACAATGCGCCAACATAGATGTCAACACAATGTCAACATGCATCTCCCCTTCACATTGCAGAGGTACAAACAACACCTCCAGCAGAGCAGACCAGACAACTCATCAGTGATGCTGGAGAAGACCACCACCCCTTCGACACCGATGCCCTACAACAGCTAATGGACATCTTAGGCAACCCACCCCCAGGAGCAGGGCAGCCAAGCTACATAGAGGAGACCCCAGCCCCTGCACAGACCACACAGCAGAAGGCACCCATACCACGGCTGGCTCCCAACACTCCACCGAGGCACACATCACATTCAGAAGCCAGGTGTCAGAATGCCAAAAGGAGGCAGCCGAACAGGTGCGGATGGGGTCAGAGCTCATGGAAGTCAAACTACATCACATACGGGGTGTCTAAGTCCCATCAGGAACCACCTACATCCCACAAAGGGAACCCACACTGCGATAGAGTAACAAGCATTTTTACATTTCCTGTACTGAACCACGCCCAGAGCCCGGAATTACCACTCAGACACCCATGCTGGACCTCCATACGACAGCCCAGCCCACTCCTCTTACGTATTGCGTGTCTGACAACAAAGCTATATGTACAAGGTCGTACCCGCTGCTAGCAGGTGCAGGGTTTCGTCCACTATACACAGCACAATGTAATGTTGTAGGGCCCGGGACCCGAATGCATAAATTATGACCACACAGACACACTCATATAGTTGCAAAGACTGGCCACGGGCACGGGCCCCCGCCCCCTTTATTGGCATGGTCACATGTACAGTGACGCCTGTGCTGGATCTGTGTGGGCTGAGTGTAAGCCAGCCCTTAAGGAGTTGTTGGTGCTGGCAACAACTACAACAGTGAACACTATTAAAACAGAAAATGAAAACACCAGCATTACAGAGACAACAGCGGAGCATCATGGTGGTAGCCGAGCAAGTACAGAGGTCACCCAATGAGCAAACAGAAGTGTCAGTGAGTTGCTGTGCACTGAGGTTGGGGCACTAGAGCTGGGCGCGCTCACGTGAAGAAAATCTATAGGATTGTGTCCCTTTGGGATATTCCTGCTGCAGCTGCAGTGGTGGGTGTCACACCTGCATCATCGTCCACATCATCGTCCCAGGACTCCACACTGCCTGAGGTGACATTGCTGCGTGAGCTCTACACAGCACACAACCAAACCAGAAATGGACGATGACTCATGCTGCACTGAATTAGTGGCACCTAGAGTGCTGAGCAGGGTATCAGGCAGATGATGGCATCCACAACATGTGTGAGCAACTCCATTAGTCTGCCAGTAGGGCTGCTTTGACTCTGGCAGTTGGCGTTTGGAGGTAGCTCTGGTGGTGGTGGCATATGCCTCCTGCGGTGATGCGATGTCGGGCCAGTCAGGACTCGATTTTATGTGTGAGCCCTGGTGGGCCGCACTGTGGGCCAGAGGCAGTGGATAGTGCAGGGCCACAGACACATGCCATTGATGACTCAAGGCCATCATCTCAGAGGCCATCCAATATCTCAGAAGACAGGGTCCAAGACTTGAGCTGCACAGAGTGAGTGGCCCCAGATGTACTGCGGCATGCACAGGCACAGCGCCACGGGACGGTGACTTGCGGTGCACTGAGGTTGGGCCACGTGAACTGAGTGGGTCATCGTCAAAGTCCAAGGAGATTGTGGTGGAGGGCTGCGGGGGACAGTGGAAGGTGTCCTCCAGGGCACGATGCAGAGGGCAGAAGCCATCCGGGAGCGGCAAATTGAAAGTGGAATGCTACTACCTCGTTACCACCACCAAGTCTGTATCAGATACATGAGGATGAAGACAACCCCCAGTCCATAGACCCAGACGCCACCAAAGTTCAACCATGAATGTCGGGAAACAGACTCAGTGGCACCGGGGCTGAGAGGGGATGCAGACTGCGATGAGGCCGGTACAATGATATGGACTCTGCCATTGCTAAATCAAGACTCAGTTCAAAATGTGTGACCAACTCGACCGCAGTGTATGCGGAAGGCGTTTCCATCAAGGGGCCACAGATTGTGTGGTTGTGATGCTATACAAAGACTTGGTGGTACCACATCAAAGGGAGTATAGTGATTTAAAGTCTGCATTGCCATTGATACTCAGCCATTGCATAATCAATGCTCAGTTCCAAATGTGTGATGTACTTTAGCTTAGTGTGGCCCTAGGGCAGTAGTCTGCGTGGGCCTACAGACACGTGTGTTTGTAAACTTTTGCACAGACTTGGTGGCACCACATCGAAGGGAGTATAGTGACATAAAATCAGCCATAAATAATGTTCTCTGCCATAGTGTAATCAAGACTCAGTTCCAAATGTCTGACCTACTAGTCCGCTGTGTATGCCGGTAGAGTGCGTAAACTAGAAAGGAGTGCTGCGGGCCTTGCTCGCTGATGCTGTGATGGTCGTAGCAGGTTGCCAGGGTCGCAGGCCTCGGGCCTCGGGCTTGTACTGGCACATAGTGGGCCCTCTTCGACACATGCCGGTATTGGCAGGTGAGCAGTGAGGCCTGGGTGCGCAGGGGCGGGCAAGACTTGTTCGGGGACCAGCGGTCTGGGTTGTAGCAGGCACACAGGATCACAGGCAACACCGCTCACGGCGACAGCCTAGTGGCGGGGTGAGAGGCGCCGCCCTGGCAGAGACGTTGGGCATTCCGGAAGAGAACCACACCCAGAGCTATGTGCTTTTTATTCAGACCCCTATGCTGGTCTGGAGTACGCCGGGCCAACCCACTCTGTTCACGCTTACAGGGGGGGGATGTAACAAGCTACATTTTCGCGAGCTTCCCCACTGTCTGGGGTGACATGGTTGCGTCTACTGTCCGCTACACTACAAACACCAGTGGAGCATGTCGACATGGATATGTGTGTGGTCTGCATACTGCAGTCTGTCCAGCACAACCACACCACACTTGGCATTGTGTACATTCTCATTCATGGGTCACTTGCCTCCTTCGCACATGGCTGGTTCCCACCTCTCACCACAATCTGCTATTGTGTGGCTGAGGTGCAATGCCGTTGATGACTTATGTGGATAGCTGGCCCAGGTTCCCACAGTAAGTTGTGCTGTCGTGTCTGGTGGGTGGACATGTTGTTTGGCATGTTGTATGTCAGTTTGTAACATGTGCATTCCCAGAGTTGTGAGTTGCATGATTGTGGAGTTGAGGTATTTGATGTGTTCATTTGGTACTTGCCAACGAGCAGTGCCATACTGGTAGCGCTTGGTGATGATGGACTGTCGGAAGATGTAGGAATCATGCGCACTGACTGGGTGGTTGGCGTTGACATTGGTCCCTGGTGGTCCACTATTGCCTGCACATTGATGGAATACGTGTGCTTTCTATTGCAGTTATTGTGTGCTGTGTTACCAGGGGTCACAAGTAGGACACGTGTGCAGTCAATTGCCCCCAACACGTGCGGGAAGCCAACTATGGTGTAGATGCCTTGCTTGGTCTCCAGCGGTTCCTGCACAGTGTGGGGGAAGTATAGATAGTGGGGTACCAAGGTGATGATGTCATTCACGACCGCTGTGAGGAACTTGGATTGGGCTGGCTGTGAGACTCCTCCGACTCTGGTAATTGTTAGTTGGAAGGTACCAGAGGACTACACGTGCTGCACGGCCAGCAGCTTTGTCTGAGGTGGGATGTTGATTGTCCGCTGTATTGGTACCATCAGCCTGTGGGCAATGGTGGCCAGAATGCAGAGGATGGTTGTCCCTTTGAGCCTGTGGTGGGCAATGACATTCTCGGGTGTTGGTCTGTGACGTTGGTGCGTTTTCAGGGGGTTGCTGTCTTTGTCTGCACTGCTTCAGTATTGGTCCGGGGGGACAGTGAGGGTCTGGGGGGCATCCTGGGGATGGTGACGGTGGGTGTTGGGGCCCTCTTGGGTTTCCGGATTGCATGATCAGTGGCTCCATGGCATCTGTGGTTCTTCAGGTGTGGCTCTGGGCTGGACTCCCTTTTCTGGTGCAGGGTGTCGTCCGACTTTACACCAGGTCAGAGCATGTCTTAATTTCCTGCTGCTAACACACCTTATCGCCTGTTTTGTGATCTTATCACCGATCGGGCTGGTCGTTGAAAATGTTGCGGAGTGGTGTTGTTGCGTCCTTTGGCACGGAAACGCCTACTCTGCATCTCATTAGCTATAGTTGCCGGGGTCATCTATGATGATGGTTTTTGCGGCTGCTGTTGCAGGTAAACTGATGATATGGGCTGTTAGCATCAGCTTGTGAATGGGGCAGTAGTTTTATTGCAACTTTGGCTGTGATAAAGTGCTGATAACGCAGCAATAGTTCCTTGAGAATATGCCCCTAAGTTTGCTGCAGAGAGTAGCACACTGAAAGAAGAAGTAACAAGCAGAAATACAGATATTTCTCCTCATTACGCCTCCCCTGGGAAGGTGTAGCATTCTGGTGCATCCCCAGGTGTACCAGTATTGGTAAATCTGGCAATGCTTCAGAATATATGGGTGGATGGTGGGAACAGTGTTCCACCTATGGAACGCCTTCCCAGTAAAGCCTAACGCAAGCAGCAGATTGAGCTGCGTTGCATTACTCTGGATTTATCAAGCCACTCAGAGATGGCCTTGTGTGGCTGGAAAATCCTGAGTAGGTTTTGTGTTGCCCTTCCGGCCTCTAGGGTGGCGAAAGGGTGACAAACAACCTACATAAATATGCCCCCCAGTGGATTATCCTCCTTTAACAGTGCTGTAATATTGTCAAACCTGGTGCCTCTTTGACCCAACAAACTCTTTTAGGACAGCTCAATGTTCCGGTTTTGAGTAGGCAGAAAAAAGGGAAAGTCAAATGGCAGAATCTGCAAGTGCTACTCTATTCTTGCGCTACCAACCACAGTGCAGAAAGTTCAGTGAGCCCCTAACTTTCGTGCTATACAAAACCTTATAAATAAATAACTGATAGAATGGCAAGCGTTAAATGAAAGACGGCATTGAGCGCATTCAGTGATTTTGAGAGATGGCACGGAATTCCTCATTCACACATCGAACTTCTACTTTAAGAAGATGCTGCATTTTATCATAATTACCAAGTGAGTGTAGAGAAGGTCTTGGCTTAATTTCAGCGTAGCAGATATGACAGTATTAGTTGTACGAGGGGGCAGTAGATAGTTTAATATGAATTTTCATCCCCTTCTTGAGGGACATGTAGGAAGGTGCTGTTCTGAGTAATTGAAGAATAATGTTCTAGATTCTATGTGGTGCACCAGAGTAGAATTAGCATTTTTTGTGTTGATTGAATCCCTTCAAAGGAAGGGCCCTATTTATGGGGTTTTTGGGTATTTACGCCAAAGTGGAAGTGCAGGAATGCACTCTATTTAAGCAATACAGTGCATTCTGTTCTTTCCCCCTGCGCAGGTGCTGTTTTGGAAGCCTAGCGCCAACATACACGCCTTTGCAGCAAGGTGCAAGGGTGCTTCTGTTGCATGCAGGATTATTTTTGTGCAGGAAGGAGCACCTTTCTGCACAAAAACAATTGTGGTATATGGGGTTTCCCCTCATATCATCTATCCCACACACTGGGGAGACTTTATAGTTGCATGGGTGAATGTTGAAATTGCCTAGCCATATAATTTTTTTGTTTAAATATCCTTTATTAGGGGTACAGGAGAAGTAAAGCATGAATGGTACAATACATATATTATTACATCTCAAGGATGTCTGTCATGTATTCGGGGCATAGCACCCAATGCACTGGTTTTCTTGCTTCATACATCATGGCTACATTTTCCATCACAAACGTTTCAAACCATGTTCGTGTAACAAGGATATAACTTCCGAAATAAACATCAAGGGAAGGAGGGGAGGGTAGGAAACAGGGGACATGGAGGGAAAACCAGGAAAGGGTGGATACGGTCAGCTGATACTGGGGTAGGAGGTGTGCGTCTTTGTTCGGGGTGTGGTATCATGGGGAGCGTGTGTGACACTCAGGAGTGTCTAACGAAGTGGGCATGACCCGGGGGGTGAGAGCATGCCCGACACTACGGAGATCAGGCGTGAGGGGAAGGACGTGATGGTGGGGGCGACATCAGACGTGTCCGCGTGGAGTGTGCGCAGTGGGTGCATCGTCGGCGCTGTCCGGGTGGATGAATCCTGTCGTGGTTTGTGTGAGAAGGTGTTCCTTGCGGAAGGAGGTGAGCATTGTGTCCCAGAGTTGCGCAATTGGGAACTGACGGAGGCCTGCCGTTTCCTCGTTATGGAGGGCGGTGCTTTCCGCTTTTGCCCAAGTGCCTAGGGATGTGTGCCAGTGGTCTGGTAACGGTGGGGTAGCTCTCTTCCAGTGTTTCGTGAGCAATCTTTTTGCTGTGAGGAGGGCAAGGTCCCAGAATCGAGAGGGGGCTTTGTTTAACGTAGTTCGCTTATACAGGCCAAGTAGGCATGCCTCCCATGTGTGCGGGATCGTCATGCCTGTGCATTTGTCCAGTGTCGTAAGTATCGCCCCCCAGTATGTCTGAATCCGTGGGCACTGCCAGAGCATGTGTAGTAAGTCTGCCTCTTCCAGCGCACATCTCGGGCATTTGGCCGCCGCTCCTGGGAAATAGCGATTAATCTTGTTGGGTGAGAGGTACGCTCTATGTAGTATGTAGAACTGTATCAGTTTAAAGCGCGCGTTCCGTGGCACGTGTCTGGGGCCCAATAGGATCATTTTCCACTCCTTATCTGTCCATGCCCTCCCTCTGTCTGTGGCCCAGTGGTCATGCAGTGGTTGTAGCGAATGTTGTGTGTGTGACAATAGTGCTTGGTGTAGCCAGTGCACCACGTGTGTGCCATCACCCATGACATGTAGGCTCTGTATCAATTGGTGCGTCGGCAGTTCATCAGTGATGTTGCCCCACCGCTGTGTGTATGCGAAAAGTATCGAGGCGTGCTGTAAAAATTGACCCGTCGGGAGACCTGTGTCTGCCGCTAGCGTTGCAAATGGTATCAGGACACCATCAGCATAGAGGTCTGCCATTGTGTCTACCCCAGTGCGCGTCCAAGGTTCCAGCGCTGTTTCTGTGACTATAGAGGTGGACTTGGGGGTGCCCAGGAGTGGTAGCGCCGGGGCATATGGCTTGGTCGCCCTCGTGAGCCGTAGGCTTCTGACATAGCAACGTATCGCCACGGCGACGTGATTGCCTAGCCATATAATGTCGATATTAGAGGTCTTATTTTTTCAAATGATCTCTGTGATCGCTTTTTCGACTTCCCCCACAACCGTATGGATCTTTGAGCCAAATCTGTTATTGTAAAGGTGTATCAGAACCCATGCCCCTTCCTGATGTATCTACAGTATCAAAATATGAAAAGTTTGGTTGGAATGTGGTGTTATCTTCACTCTTATTGGTACGTCATTCCTGATTAGAGTCAGGATTCCACCCTTTGCCCTCCCTGAGGTAGATGGACATGCCTGAGTTATAAAGGATCGATAACCATTTATAAACACTGGTTCAGTGGCCCATGTTTCCTGGAAACATACTATTTCTTGATCCTGCCATAGCTTTAACCAGTCGGTATCAATCAACTTAAGTGCAGTGCCAGCCACGCTCCATGAAGCTATATTCAAAACGTTTCTAATTTTCACCTGTTGTATATTGGGTAATTGTAAGATTGCGGTACTATCCTTAGTGGGGGAGTTTCGCCTTTCGATACGTGGGTCTGAGCTTATATGTACTGGATGTAGTCAATCACAAGCTTCGAGGTCAGTCAAAGGAGCGTATCTATTGTTGGACCTCCAATCCATAATCTCATTGTTCCCCCAGGGCTCCCCCCCCCAATGTACTACTCTTGGCTGTAAGTGACCCACCGGTTTTGGAAAAATGGGAGGTTTATAGAAAAAGCCCAGTGGTAGGGTAATGATGCATAGGTTTTCGGTATGGTCATTGCCCAAGTGGTCCAGGAGAAAACCAACAGATTTGCTTTTAAAATTTTAAACCACTCAATCTCCCGATAATTCTTTCCTGGCTGAGCCCACCCAGGGTACCCTTCTCGCCATGATCAACTGGCTTGTGATGTTCCTGCCTGTGCCCCCCCTCCTTTTCCAGGTTTTGGGTTAGCCAATGAAGCGCTTTGGACATTAGTTGGGATGTTGATGTTGATTCTATCTGCCCTTTATGAAATGAAGGCACATTTCCCAGAATTAGCACCAAGGGGACAGCTGCAAAAACAATTTTAAGAGGAGTTTTCCAATTACTAGATGTTCCGCAGCACATATAGAAAAATGAAAAAACGAGGAGAAATAAATATATTTCTCCTTGTTAAGCCCCACCTCATTCCGTTTTCGGATTTGGCGCTTCCTCAGGGTTACATGACTTTGTAAATCTGGGGCAACTTCAAATTCCATGGGTGTGGCGTGGGAAAACCCTCCACAACCCCCATGGAAAGCTTCCTGAGTGCAGTGTATAGCGATGCAGCAATTTGCCCTGCGTCACCTTAATCATGATTTATGAGGCCACAAGATGGATTGTGTGGGATCATAATTTGAAATCCCCTAAGTTTGGTTGAAAACACTGAGAGTCGTAATTATGGCAAAGTGATGAAACGAAGCAAGTCACCTTGCTGCACTGCTTCACAGAGAAAGGACAGGAATGTGCCATTTTTTTCCCCAATACAGCACATTCCTGTCCTTTCCCCTTCCCTGGCACACAAAGGGCTGCCTAGGGCTAGCGCAGTCATCATCATCATCTTCTTTATTCAATCAAATTAGAAAATGACCATAAAAGCACATATAAATATATCAATGAAAGTTATGATTACAAAAACATTATTTTTTTAAATTCCAAATATTTCTTTACAGTCCTAGAATAAGATGAGAATAGATAAAAGTATAAAAGGTAGAACCATTTATTTGACAAGTCTAAGTGCGTTCTAATTGCTGATCGTACTCAGTGAGCTATGTGTTATCCCCTTCCTCTTCCTCATGCAGGCCCATAAGAATGTTGCCACTGAATAGCAAACCAAAGGGTCTGGCAGTGTTTTACGAATAATAGTGCTACCCAACACTGCCTAAAACCCATTTTCTTTCAAATTGGTTTCAAAAAGGCTTTCCTTTTGCTCTCATAGATCCTGCAAAATAAAACTATGTGCAATTCAGTTTGGGGTAATAAGTTATCACACAGGCACAAAGTTAGTTTGGAGTGGTTGTATTTTTTCTCAGAATAACCAAGCATAGGGGGGGATCAAGTTAGTACGGAATCTTAGCAAAATGAATCTGTGTTGCACACTATTTATGTTAACAAAATATGAGAAATCTCCCTCCATTACTGGTGGGTTAAGGCGATAAAGCTGTGCTGCATGTTTCTCTTTATAATGGTCCCTAAGCTTTATTCAGCCATCAACATAAACATGTTGGTGACTTTCTGGTTCGACACTTTTTTACAAGCATGGGGATCATAGAAAAGTTTGTGGAGCCCTATCTCTTTTAAAACTGACTCCACTTAGGTAAGCCACTTGGACCTTTTCCAGTTGTCCATCGCTATGCACTCCTTATTACCGTTTGGGTCAAAGGTAGTGTGTCTCTCTTCCAGATAGAATGCCATAGGAGGAGTGGGACTAATCATATTTGATCGATATGTAGGAAGGGACAATTCCGTGTGTAAAATCCCATTCATGAAGGAGGAGGGGAGGCCCACTACAGAGTTTAAAAAATTTGTTTTCAATGATTTGTAGTGATAAGGATGCAACCGTGCCCCAAGCCCCCGCTCCATAGGTCACTGCTGCTTTTACTCTAGCCTGGTATATATTTTTAATTGGAAGTAGAGGTTTAGCACCCAATTTCTTTGCAAAGAATTTTACCGCAATAATGCCCCTCTCCATCACCAACCTCCTTCCTTCTATCAATTTTGCCCATGACATATCTTTGTCAAACAAGATGCCCAATAGGGGAAGGAGTCTACGACCTCGATTTTTCCTGTGTCCGCTCTAAAATGTGGGGCTTTGTCTGTTTTAGTACCCCAGCTATATTTATGAATGACTTAGATTGATTTACTTTTAGGTGTAAAGAGGCCATGAAAGAGACATACGCTGTTATGACCCTTTGTAGCTCAATCCCCGTTCTTGCAACTAAAACAGCATCGGCTGCATAGGACAATATTGGTAGCATCTGGTTTTTGGAAAGGGGAACATCCCTAGTGGCCACTGTGAGCACCTTCTCAACTCCATTTGTATATAGGGAGAAGTGAAATGGGGCCAATAAGCAGCCCTGTCTTACACTTCTGGAAAATTTAAAAGGTTGTGTGCAATCTCCAGTTTTAGTTTATTGCACTGAATGCATTTGTGTACAATTGCCTGATGAAATATAAAATAGCCGGTTCAACCACCATCTTCTCCATTATGTCCCATAGTTTATCATGGGCCACGCAGTCAAAAGCGGCGCTTAGGTCCATGAATGCCATGTATCATTTTCCCATTTTCATGGTGGTATATTTTCCAATGGTCAATGCTAAATTCAAGCAGTGATCCACAGTACCCCTTCCCTGCTGGAAGCCGTACTGGGCCTGGATCAGGATCTTATTTTCTCTAGCCCAGCTCTCTAACCTAGAGAGAAAGAGGCGCCCCATGAGCTTCGATGTTGTGTCCAGCAGGGATATAGCTTTTTGGGACGTCTCTATCCCCTTTTTTATAAATGTGCACAATAACCCCAGAGGACCACAAGGGTGGAGGGCCTGTCAGGGCCATACTATTTAGGACATTAGTTAAATGAGGGATCCACAAGTCAGGGTTGGTTTGGAAAAAGTCAATTGGAACCCCATCTGGTCCTGGGGCCTTTCCTGAGCTACATGAGTTCAGCGCTACCTGTACATCTAGTGAACAAGATACAGGTACATAAGACGTTACCTGCGTAATCAGATGGTGGTTATTAATATCAGAATTTGGGGCGAAAATATTCTTATAGTGAGTAACCCATGACTCCTTGTCAACATTTACATCTGTTGTGGGGTCATTGATAGTTTTAAAGTATGGTGCATTGACTAATTTCGAAAAATTCACGGCTATTACCAGAGGAGGCGGCCTTTTCCAGGTCAGCCCATAATTTCTCCGTAATTTCTTTTTCTCTTGTTTTCCTTGCCAATTTATATGAGGCCCGGAGTGTTCTTATTTGATTATTGTTCCTGGGCTTGGCTTTTAAAGCACACAACAAAGCATTTCTTGCTCTTGTACATGGGGAATCAAACCAACCCCTGCCACGTTTTACAATGTTCCTTCTTGTTAAGGCTGATTTTATTTTTAGTAGAATGTTACAAAAGGCTGAAACCACTAACCCTGGCTCAGCTACAGAGTCTAGGCACAATTGAATTTCATCTTGTGTATTTGATACAAGTTCAGGGATCAGCTTCATTACATCAACGTTAGCCCATTTCAGCTGGATCCCAATTTTTCATTGACACAATTGGCCTTTCCACATTTCTACGAGATATTTTCCCCCAAATGTTGGTACCTTCAGCTCCAATAAGACCAAAGCATGGTCACTATATATCGTGAAAGTGTTGCGTATCCTTCTGACCCTCTCAACTAGTGGGGAAGTCATGAGTATGTAGTCTATCGTGGACTCTACCCCGTTTCATAAAAAGGAACCCGGCAAACTTTCTGCTTTAAGATCTGGAACAAGTGATTATTTCTAAGTTTATTGAACCCAATAACCTATTTAATCCATTACCATATTCACTATGTGTGAGATAGTATATGGGGTTTCCCCTCATATCATCTATCCCACACACTGGGGAGACTTTATAGTTGCATGGGTGAATGTTCCAGCCTCTAGGGTGGCGAAAGGGTGACAAACAACCTACATAAATATGCCCCCCAGTGGATTGTCCTCCTTTAACAGTGCTGTAATATTGTCAAACCTGGTGCCTCTTTGACCCAACAAACTCTTTTAGGACAGCTCAATGTTCCGGTTTTGAGTAGGCAGAAAAAAGGGAAAGTCAAATGGCAGAATCTGCAAGTGCTACTCTATTCTTGCGCTACCAACCACAGTGCAGAAAGTTCAGTGAGCCCCTAACTTTCGTGCTATACAAAACCTTTTAAATAAATAACTGATAGAATGGCAAGCGTTAAATGAAAGACGGCATTGAGCGCATTCAGTGATTTTGAGAGATGGCACGGAATTCATCATTCACACATCGAACTTCTACTTTAAGAAGATGCTGCATTTTATCATAATTACCAAGTAAGTGTAGAGAAGGTCTTGGCTTAATTTCAGCGTAGCAGATATGACAGTATTAGTTGTACGAGGGGGCAGTAGATAGTTTAATATGAATTTTCATCCCCTTCTTGAGGGACATGTAGGAAGGTGCTGTTCTGAGTAATGGAGGAATAATGTTCTAGGTTCTATGTGGTGCACCAGAGTAGAATTAGCATTTTTTGTGTTGATTGAATCCCTTCAAAGGAAGGGCCCTATTTATGGGGTTTTGGGGTATTTACGCCAAAGGGGAAGTGCAGGAGTGCACTCTGTTTAAGCAATACAGTGCATTCTGTTCTTTCCCTCTGCGCAGGTGCTGTTTTGGAAGCCTAGCGCCAACATACACGCCTTTGCAGCAAGGTGCAAGGGTGCTTCTGTTGCATGCAGGATTATTTTTGTGCAGGAAGGAGCACCTTTCTGCACAAAAACAATTGTGGTATATGGGGTTTCCCCTGATATCATCTAACCCACAAACTGGGGAGACTTTATAGTTGCATAGGTGAATGTTGAAATCGCCTAGCCATATAATATCGATATTAGGGGTCTTATTTTTACAAATGATCTCTGTGATTGCTTTTTTGACTTCCCCCACAACTGTATGGATCTTTGAGCCAAATCTGTTATTGTAAAGGTGTATAGAACCCATGCCCCTTCCTGATGTATCTACAGTATCAAAATATGAAAATTTTGGTTGGAATATGGTGTTGTCTTCACTCTTATTGGTACGTCATTCCTGATTAGAGTCAGGATTCCACCTTTTGCCCTCCCTGAGGTAGATGGACATGCCTGAGTTATAAAGGATCGATAACCATTTATAAACACTGGTTCAGTGGCCCATGTTTCCTGGAAACATACTATTTCTTGATCCTGCCATAGCTTTAACCAGTCGGTATCAATCAACTTATGTGCAATGCCAGCCACGATCCATGAAGCTATATTCAAAACGTTTCTAATTTTCACCTGTTGTATATTGGGTAATTGTAAGATTGTGGTACTATCCTTAGTGGGGGAGTTTCGCCTTTCGATACGTGGGTCTGAGCTTACATGTACTGGATGTAGTCAATCACAAGCTTCGAGGTCAGTCAAAGGAGAGTTTCTATTGTTGGACCTCCAATCCATAATCTCATTGTTCCCCCAGGGGTCCCCCCCCCAATGTACTACGCTTGGCTGTAAGTGACCCACCGGTCTCGGAAAAATGGGAGGTTTATAGAAAAAGCCCAGTGGTAGGGTGATGATGCACAGGTTTTTGGTATGGTCATTGCCCAAGTGGTCCAGGAGAAAACCAACAGATCTGCTTTTAAAATTTAAAACCACTCAATCTCCCGATAATTCTTTCCTGGCTGAGCCCACCCAGAGTACCCTTCTCGCCATGATCAACTGGCTTGTGATGTTCCTGCCTGTGCCCCCCCCCGCCTTTTCCAGGTTTTGGGTTAGCCAATGAAGCGCTTTGGACATTAGTTGGGATGTTGATTCTATCTGCCCCTTATGAAATGAAGGCACATTTCCCAGAATTAGCACCAAGGGGGCAGCTGCTGGGGGTAGATGTAAACTTTATACGTCATTTGGCTGGCTGCTCAAGGGGAAACTCGATTCTATGTAACTACCTGGGCCTATCCGAGTTTTATTTTGGTCCCCAGATACTACAAGACAGTTTGCCTCTTCCTAACTTCTGTTGTCTATTGGCTCTTTTGTTCTGTTGAAGGTTAGGGGCCTAGTATTGCAAGTCTTCTGGTTAGAAGTACCTTGTACTATATTTAGGATTACTCCCTCCTGGCTATCTCTTGAATGATCGTCTCTCGTTATCATTTCGGGGGTGGGGATTAGTTGTGTTATACTAGAATCAGTTCTAACCCTCTCCTGGATTATCGGGGGCTGTCTATACGCTGTATGTTCGATCTTTGCTAAGATTGAATCCAATGCACAGCGATTGTCTGTTACTTGACGCTCAAGTACCATAACTTGTACTCTATCTGAGTTAATTTTAATACGATAGGGTTCTGACATCACAGAGTGTGGGACCAAGTCCACTGGTTCCATACCAGTTAATTCTTGTTGAATCAGTTCTGGGGTCACCTCCCTGTCATGTTTGTTTGTCCTCTGGGCTTTTGCTGGTTTCTGTCTCTGCGCCCCCCACACCTCTTTCTCTTTTGGGGAGCATCCGTATTAATCCTTTTTTGATGCTGCCACACTCAGGGAGACTCTTTGTTTTGTACTTCCGGCTTCCGCATCGATGGGTGTGAGTCCCGTACTTATAGCGTCTTCTGTGCCCTGAACTGGTAGTGAGGTTTTGCCTAGAATATTATTAAGCCCTGAGCCTCCCAATGATAATCTTTTCTGATTGGGTGGTTCCAACGATAACCGCTATTCCGTTATTTCAATTTCATGTGCCAAGACTGATGTTGCCCGGGTCAGGAAAGAGTCCTAAGTCCCAACTATACTTTTATCCCCTCGTTTACTCATCCCTGCTTGCAAATATGATCCGATGAGCGGCCCCAATATGCACAGTCAATGTCTTAGAGGGAAGTGGTTTGGAAGCTGTTATTAGCTAATAAACGCGTGTGAGCACAGTCTAAAACGTCAAATGGCACTTTACCTCAGATGAAGTTCTGGATGTTAGAGAGGGGGCCCAGCCTCCCGGGCTCAGATGGGCTTGGGTCAGCACCTCGCTTATCAGAACCGTGCTGTGGGTTGTAACCCCCTCTAGTCCTCCAGAAGCAATCGCCACAAAAGGAATAGTTGTGGCAATAATTGTGGCAATAAATGGGGCAATTCTAGTGCACAGGTTCTCACGGCTGTTAGTGACGAGCCTCTGGCACTCCAAAAGCAGTCACGGGAATAAGGATACTTGTGGCAATACCCGTGCAAAGGGTCTTGCAACTCTCATTGATGAACCGTTCCGCCCCCGCTGTCCGCCGCTGCTTCCGCTGCTCCTGCCGTAGCCTAGTCACAGCTGGCGGCCTCGTTGTCAGTCAGGAGTCTTACCTGGAGTCTTGTGATCCTGTGGCTCCCGGGGCTCCTGCGGCTCGCGGAGGCCGTGCAGCTTCGCAGACTTTGCAGGATTCACTGCTCCCTGAGAAGCATCGTAACACCGTAACTCCACCGCCATAGCTCCTTTGTCTGCCTGTCCGCCCATACACAGCCTGAACCGCCTCTGCGCCTCAGTGTTGGCGTCTGTCGTCACTTCCATTCCCTCCACAGTGGCTGCCTAGGGCTAGCGCAGTCATCCTTGCCCCATGGTTGCAGAATGCAGCACACATACAACAAGCATTTGCAAGGCAATAGGTCTCGCATTAGGAAAGTTTGAGCTATTGGTATTGTAAATGACACATTTTTTATTTATGTTTTGTTTTTGAAAATAGTGAAATTCATAACTTTGTCATTAACAATGCCAATAGTTATAACTTTCGCAAATTGTGACACCTATATCATTTGTAATGCAATATGTGTTGTATTTACGTGACTTACATTTATTGATATTACAAATAACAATGGCTTTTAATTTTATTTGTTAATTAATACTTAACTAAAAGTTATTGTAATTTATAATGGCAATAGCTTAAACTTTTGTAAATAACTTTTGTGAAGATTATGTTCAGTGTATTTTATTGTGACGAAAACCCAAGAACAGAAGTGAAATATTAACATCTTTTTGTTACATTTGTAATAAAGCTTGAAACATTGAGAGAACATATTTGAACCAGTTGTTGTTGAATGGTTGCACAGATTGATGCTGTGGTGGCGCTGAGTGATGTTGTGATGGCGAACGAGTGATGCTGTGGTGTTCAGTGATGCTGTGGTAGCGCATAGTGATGTTGTGGTGCCCCTGAGTGATGCTGTGGTGGTGCTGAGTGATGCTGTATGCTATGCTATGTTTTGTTTAGCTATCCTATGTTTTGTTTTGCTATGCTATGCTATGTTTTGCTATCCTATGTTTTGATTTGTTATGCTATGCTATGCTCTGATTTGTTATGCTATTCTATATTTTGTTATGCTATGCTATGTTTTGCTATGCTATGCTTATTTATGCTATGCTATGTTTTGTTATGCTATGCTATGTTTTGTTGTGTTTTATTATGCTATGCTTTGTTTTGCTATGCTACGTTTTGTTATGCTATGCTGTGCTATGCTATGTTTTGTTGTGTTTGGTATGCTATGCTATGTTTTGCTATGCTAGTATATGTTTTGTTTTGCTATGCTATGTTGTGTGTTGTTAAGCTATGCTATGTTTTGTTGTGTTTTGCTATGTTTTGTTATGCTATGTGTTGTTGTGTTTTGTTATGTTATGCTATGTTTTGTTATGTTATGCTTTGTTTTGTTATGCTATGTTATGTTTAGTTAATGCTATCCTATGCTTTGTTTTATTATGCTATGCTATGTTTTGTTGTGTTTTGTTATGCTATGCTATGTTATGTTGTGTTTTGCTATGCTATGCTTTCTTATGCTATTCTATGTTTTATTATGCTATGCTATGCTTTGCTATGCTATGCTATGTTTTGTATGCTATCCTGTGCTAAGCTGTGTTGTGTTGTGCTATGCTATCTTTTGTTATGCTTTGCTATGTTTTGTTGTGTTTTGTTATGCTATGCAATGTTTTGCTATGCTTTGCTATGCTATGTTTTGTTATGTATGCTAAATTTTGTTGTGTTTTGTTATGCTATGCTATGTTTTGTTGTGTTTTGCTATGTTTTGTTCTGCTATGTTTTGTTGTGTTTTGCTATGTTTTGTTCTGCTATGTTTTGTTGTGTTTTGTTATGCAATGCTATGTTTTGTTACACTATGCTATGCTTTGTTTTGCTATGCTTTGTTATGTTATGCTATGCTTTGTTTTGTTATGCTATGTTTTGTTATGCTATGCTATGTTTTGTTATGCTATGCTATGCTTTGTTGTGTTTTGTTATGCTATGCTATGTTTTGTTTTGCTATCATATGCTTTGTTTTGTTATGCTATGCTATGTTTTGCTATCCTATGCTTTTTTATGCTATGCTATGCTGTGTTTTGTTATGCTATGCTATGTTTTGTTATGCTATGCTGGTGAGTGTGTGTGAGGGTGTGTGAGGGTGAGGGTGTGTGTGAGGGTGTGGGTGTGATGGCGAGGGGGTGTGAGGGTGAGGGTGTGAGGGTGAGGGGATGAGGGTGTGTGAGGGTGAAGTGGTGTGTGAGGGTGAGGGTGTGAGGGTGTGTGAGGGTGAGGGGGTGTTGGGATGAGGGTGGGTGAGGGTGGGTGAGAGGGTGTGTGAGGGTGAGAAGGTGTGTGAGGGTGAGAGGGTGGGTGAGGGTGACGGGGTGAGGGGGTGTGAGGGTGAGGGGTATGAGGGTGCGTGAGGGTGTGAGGGGGTGTGAGGGGGAGGGGGAGTGAGGGTGAGGGTGTGAGCACGAGGGTGTGAGTGTGAGGGTGAGGGAGTGTGAGGGTGAGGGAGTGTGAGGGTGAGGGTGTGAGGGTGAGGGGGTGTGAGGGTGAGAGGGTGTGTGAGGGTGAGAGAGTGAGTGAGGGTGAGGGTGTGTGAGGATGAGGGGGTGTGAGGGTGAGTGTGTGTGAGGGTGAGAGGTGTGAGAGGGTGAGGGTGAGGGTGTGTGTGTGAGGGTGAGGGGGTGTGAGGGTGAGTGGGTGTGAGGGTGAGGGTTGGTGAGGGTGTGTGAGAGGGTGTGTGAGGGTGAGAGGGTGTGTGAGGGTGAGAGGGTGGGTGAGGGTAGGTGAGTGAGGGTGAGAGGGTGATTGAGGGTGAGGGGTGTGTGGACGTTGAGGGGGTGTGAGGGGGTGTGAGGGTGTGAGGGAGGGTGAGGGGATGTGAGGGGATGTGAGGGTGAGGGGATGTGGGGGTGAGGGGGTGTGAGGGTGAGGATTTGAGGGTGTGTCAGGGTGGGGGTGTGTCAGGGTGAGGGTGTGTGAGGGTGAGGGTGTGTGAGGGTGAGGGTGTGAGGGTGAGTGAGGGTGAGTGAGGGTGAGAGGGTTGTGAGGGTGAGGGGGGTAAGGGTGTGAGGGTGAGTGAGGGTGTGTGATGGTGTGTATTATAAGGAAATTGTTGTGAGAAGATGCTATTGTTGTTTTTTTTTTGCAGAGTTTTATATAGCGCGAACTAGACCCGAACCGAATCAGGTATCAGAGCGCTTTACATAGCACCAGTTACGTTACATGAGGACACACATTATTTTTTTAGGCACGGGGAGATTAAGTGATTTTCCCAGAATCCCAGGAGGTTTTTTGGCATCATTACCGAGACTCGAACCCAGATCCCCAGGTCCGAGGTCGAGCGCCCTAACCGTTAGGCCAACTTCCAAGGAAATTTAATGATACAAATGTCTTGAGTGATGAGAATGAAAGTTGTTGAATGAATGGATTGGGTTGATTCCATTGACTTGACTCTACGGGCATTGCTTAGTGTTGTGGTATCAAATGACCATTAGTGATTCTGTATCCCAGGTACTAGACACAGGATCACAAGTAGTGGTGTGCAAGGCCATGTATTTCTGTTCCTGTGAAGTAACCACAGTCCTTGCAAAGAACTACGAGTCCTTCCTGTCGTTTTTACAAGAATCGTTTTCATCTGCACTTTTGCAAACTTTTGAATTTTTTTTTTACCCAAGTGTTATTTGGATGGAGTCACTTAAGAGGAAAAGCTAAGCAAGATAAGCATTCCATACTAAATGCTCACGAGCTCTAGAGCATGGACGCAGAATACTCACAATTAATGCACTTGTCTACAAAATGCTTGCAGGTTACTTGAGCAAAGCAGGACTGCTCCGCGAAAAATGGGCAATGGTTTAGGAAAGAAAAGTGTGTGCTTTCTCTAGGCAACCCCACAAGACTGCAGTCACTTAAAACCACTAATCAAAAGTGTTACCATGATCTCCTAAAATAAAACAAAATAAAAGAAAGCAAAACGTAGAAAAATCGGCTCGGAATTTAATGTGTAAGAAATAAAACTAGAGGGGTGGATTTATTCCAAGAAAAACTGAGCCGCTCTCTATAAACAAGCTCTTGGCATTGCAGGGGTGGGGGAGCGCATTCCTTTGATGTCTGAAGCAGGGGGCGGGGCAGCAGCAGCCTTTGAAGTCTGATTGGAGGGGGAGCGCCAGCCTTTGAAGTCTGATGCCGAGGCACAGACAAATGGTGGTGTGTGATGTGGCTGGTGTTGTGCACGCGCCTGTCTCACATAAACTGTGTCCAGGCCCGGCTCCAGGAATTTTTATTTGGGTGGGCCAATGGTGTATTTGGGTGGGCCACTGAGTTAGTCGCGTCCGGCATGACTCGCGGGGGGAGGGAGAGGGGGCAGGGGGGTCACGCGGGGGGGGGGGTTGGGGGGGTAATTTAATAATATCTTTTTTTTAAATGTAGCTTACCAGGTGCCACGGCTTCCCAGCTCCTGCCCAGGATGCAAGCAGCCAGGCTCCCTGCCCAATGGTGCATAATTCCAGTGGCCCTGGTTATATCAATACACCCCAGCAGGCAGCAGTTAATGACTGTGCTGTCTGAACAAATAACTATGGCGTAAACATGTTCAGTTTCGCTGGTTTTGATTGAAAGGGCTTTATTTTTTTTTCCAAGGAAGGAGTACATGATCAACCATTTGGTCTCTCAGAAAAACCATAACACTTTTTGTGGTGGCCCTCCTTTGACTGAGGTAACTTAAAAGTTACACTGCGGTGGCCCTAGGGCCCAGGAAACTCGCTGCCAAGGGCATCTGCTGACAAAGCCCATACATTAAATGCCACATCTCAAAGAGATAGGTATGGTGGGGGTTGGTTTCTGGTTAAATCCTGAGTTTGAGATGGGAGGTTGGTAGAGCAGTGAGCAGGGGCGGCTGGTGACATTTGAAAGTGGTGAGGCGTAAACTAATTTGCATATTGCACCGCAGCGAGCGCAGCGAGCGAGCCCGAACCACCTTGCATCCATCCATACATCATTCATGCATCCACCCACCCACCCATCCTGCATCCACAAATCATTCATTCATGCATCCACCCATCCATCCATCATGCATCCACCCATCATGCATGCATCCATGCATCCATCCATACATCATTCATGCATCCACCCATCCATCCACCCACCCATCCTGCATCCATATATCATTCATTCATGCATCCACCCATCCATCCACCCACCCATCCAACCTGCATCCATCATTCATGCATCCATCCACCCATCATGCATGCATCCATGCATCCATCCATACATCATTCATGCATCCATCCACCCATCCATCCACCCACCCTACATCCATACATCATTCATTCATGCATCCACCCATCCATCCATCCATCCACCCACCCATCCAACCTGCATCCATCATTAATGCATCCATCCACCCATCATGCATGCATCCATCCATACATCATTCATGCATCCACCCATCCATCCACCCACCCATCCTGCATCCATACATCATTCATTCATGCATCCACCCATCCATCCATCTATCCACCCACCCATCCAACCTGCATCCATCATTCATGCATCCATCCACCCATCTTGCATGCATCCATGTATCCATGCATCCATCATTCATGCATCCACCCATCCATCCACCCACCCATCCTGCATCCATACATCATTCATTCATGCATCCACCCATCCATCCATCCATCCACCCACCCATCCAACCTGCATCCAACATTCATGCATCCATCCACCCATCATGCATGCATCCATCCACCCACCCTACATCCATACATCATTCATTCATTCATGCATCCACCCATCCATCCATCCATCCACCCACCCATCCAACCTGCATCCATCATTCATGCATCCATCCACCCATCTTGCATGCATCCATGTATCCATGCATCCATCATTCATGCATCCACCCATCCATCCACCCACCCATCCTGCATCCATACATCATTCATTCATGCATCCACCCATCCATCCATCTATCCACCCACCCATCCAACCTGCATCCATCATTCATGCATCCATCCACCCATCTTGCATGCATCCATGTATCCATGCATCCATCATTCATGCATCCACCCATCCATCCACCCACCCATCCTGCATCCATACATCATTCATTCATGCATCCACCCATCCATCCATCCATCCACCCACCCATCCAACCTGCATCCAACATTCATGCATCCATCCATACATCATTCATGCATCCATCCACCCACCCTACATCCATACATCATTCATTCATTCATGCATCCACCCATCCATCCATCCATCCACCCACCCATCCAACCTGCATCCATCATTCATGCATCCATCCACCCATCATGCATGCATCCATCCATACATCATTCATGCATCCACCCATCCATCCACCCACCCATCCTGCATCCATACATCATTCATTCATGCATCCACCCATCCATCCATCCATCCATCCATCCATCCACCCATCCAACCTGCATCCATCATTCATGCATCCATCCACCCATCATGCATGCATCCATGCATCCATCATTCATGCATCCACCCACCCATCCTGCATCCATACATCATTCATTCATGCATCCACCCATCCATCCATCCATCCATCCATCCACCCACCCATCCAACCTGCATCCATCATTCATGCATCCATCCACCCATCATGCATGCATCCATGCATCCATCCATCCATACATCATTCATGCATCCACCCATCCATCCATCCACCCATCCTGCATCCATACATCATTCATGCATGCATGCATCCATCCATCCACCCACCCATCCAACCTGCATCCATCATTCATGCATCTATCCACCCATCATGCATGCATCCATGCATCCATCCATATATCATTCATGCATCCACCCATCCATCCACCCACCCATCCTGCATCCATACATCATTCATGCATCCACCCACCCACCCACCCATCCATCCATCCATCCATCCACCCACCCATCCAACCTGCATCCATCATTCAAGCATCCATCCACCCATCATGCATGCATCCATCCATACATCATTCATGCATCCACTCATCCATCCACCCACCCATCCTGCATCCATACATCATTCATTCATGCATCCACCCACCCATCCATCCATCCATCCACCCACCCATCCAACCTGCATCCATCATACATGCATCCATCCACCCATCATGCATGCATCCATGCATCCATCCATACATCATTCATGCATCCACCCATCCATCCACCCACCCATCCTGCATCCATACATCATTCATTCATGCATGCATCCATCCATCCACCCACCCATCGAACCTGCATCCATCATTCATGCATCTATCCACCCATCATGCATGCATCCATGCATCCATCCATATATCATTCATGCATCCACCCATCCATCCACCCACCCATCCTGCATCCATACATCATTCATTCATGCATCCACCCACCCATTCATCCATCCATCCATACATACATCCCTCCACCCACCCATCCAACCTGCATCCATCATTCATGCATCCATCCACCCATCATGCATGCATCCATGCATCCATCCATACATCATTCATGCATCCACTCATCCATCCACCCACCCATACTGCATCCATACATCATTCATTCATGCATCCACCCACCCATCCATCCATCCACCCACCCATCCAACCTGCATCCATCATTCATGCATCCATCCACCCATCATGCATGCATCCATGCATCCATCCATACATCATTCATGCATCCACCCGTCCATCCACCCACCCATCCTGCATCCATACATCATTCATTCATGCATCCACCCATCCATCCATCCACCCACCCATCCAACCTGCATCCATCATTCATGCATCCATCCATCATGCATGCATCCATCCATGCACCCACTCTCCCTGTTCAATTTCCTTTGCTGCGGCTCTTAGAAACTGGCCAATCACGTTTAAGCTGGGTCCCCCAACTCCACCATCTAATATATTCACATTCATTTTACCCTTACTGTAAACATCCGTGGTCTCTTTGGAGGAAAACTGACCTGACAGGAGTCTGCGAGAAACTGGCTATAAGTTTGTGATTTACATCCCCACTGAACTTTTTTCACACTGTCTACGGTTGATTAATAGCCACATTGCACACATCCGTACAGGGTGCACCCTTTACTTAAGACTGCACGCTTTCCTTCTTTCAGCACTGCAGTGCTGTCGGGCATCTTAAACAAAGAAAACACGTCAAAACACTTTTTTCCTCCTTACTTGCGTGTGGTCACTCTTTTGCACAGCTCGTGTCAACAGGCTGCCATGTCCGCACTAATTGTTTCCATATTTCAGACAATCCTGGTGGCTGCAGGGGCACAGGTTACTCTACGCCCAGCGCACGCCCATTAGGAGACCGAAGGGCTCCTAATGGGCATGCGCAAAAAAGCACGAATACAAGTGCGCATGCGTGGGCACGGGTAAAAACTTCACCCTCCGTCCCCACGCATGCGCACTCGTGTTGCTGCCTGCCTGGTGACAATCATGTCAATCAACATGACACCTCCCGACGTCATGCTGACTGGCATGCATTGTCAGTTCTCCCTCGGTGTCTCCTGCGGGCGGCTGCGGGCGGGGGGGGCTACGCCCCCACGCCCCCATGGACGCACCGCGCCTGGCAGTGAGGATGCCTTGCCTGGCCAGAATGAGTTGGAGTCGGGTCAGCCATCCACTGCGAGGAGGGAGGGAGCAAAACCCTGTTTATTGCCCTCATCACTTCCTGCTCCAAGGGGAGTGAAAACTCTGGCCCGTTGTAGCAGCATCTCCCGTGGTGAGGCCTCACTGTCATACCCTAAGGCAGTGGTCTTCAAACTTTTTTGCATGAGGCCCCCCAAAGCAAAATGTTTTGAAATTGGGGACCCCTGCAAAACTTTATTCCAAGGATCGTAAAACAGGAGAGGCAGGGCTGAGAGCAAAGGCAGAGCTTTTGAGATCATATCATGGACACTTTTTTGTAGCTCATAATCCACAGTAAATGTGAAACATATGATAGGGAAAATCATCAAGCAATAACAGAAATTGACAAAAAAACCTGTTCTCTCAATAAATTGGTTCTTGTGAGCCCCTCGCACTCCTGGGCCCCAATGAAATTTTATTTTCTGCACTAATTATAGCTGAGGCCCTAATTAGCCCCCTACCTCCTCTGCCTCTTTCACAACTTACCGACCATGGCTATCACTCCAATCTTGAAACAGGTTATCCATCACTTTTTTGGATTTACGTAAGGAAGACCCGGCCCAAGGGCATTGGGAAACTTTAAATAAGCACCATTTACATTACACAAATACAAGTTCATAAAATGTATTATATATATTTGTTTATTTTAGGCACTGGACTATTAAGTGATTTGAGTTGAGCTGACAGGAGGACCTGAATTAGGTTCCAAAGTAGGAAGCTCTTGCCATTAGGACACAACTCCTCTATTTTAGAAATAATGAGCTCTAATGTGCTGTCCCCACCTTTTCACAGTGAAGGAGCTCTCATCTCTCTGTGAAACGCCCTTCGCAAAGCTTGACTGGTCACCTTTCTTTTGCTTTTTGCTATATTTGGGTATTAAACCAGCATTAATGAGGTAAAATCAATGCCCAGATAGTTTTTACCAAATGTAAAAATGACAAAGTAGATGCATGACAAAATGTTCTGCATAACCCCACATAATTTTCCTTTTCTTGCCACATAATTTAGTCAACCCTGCCACATGATTTGGTCCTCCCCTGCGGCATGATTCCAGTGACCCTGGCTTTAATAGGCCTCTCATGACTGGACCCTATGCAACTGGTTAAGCAACACACATAAAAGCAGCCGAGGAGCTAATATATTCTTTATGTGATACCATAGTGCTTTTTACCACAGGCATGGAACGTGTAGCTCTATAAATACACTAGTTACTATTTCCCACTGTGAAAACCAGGATTCAAATCTGCGACTCTCTGGTCAGACACAGAAATCTGCAGTGATTGCTTTAGATAACTGAGGTTTATAACGTAAGAGACAGTATATTTTTGCAAAATTCGTTTCATTTGCTTTGTTTTTCATTTACTGTGTGTGCGCTTTTTTTTTAAATATGCAATTATATGAAGATGAAAAAATTACATAGTTATTAGCATGTTGTGTTTTCCCTTGAGCCCCGTCTCCCTACTCACTGACAGCGCCCCAGGAAAAACTCAGGATTACAGGTGCAAACTTTTTATGCTGTTTAACTTCTGCATATAAAAGAAGACAGCCTGTGAACTCACCAGATACACGTCGACGCTTGCAGGCGATCTTCATTCACAATTCCTTCCTTGCAGACGCAGTTGTGCCCCCCTGGGAATGCAATCACGGACCCCCAGGGAGGTGTGCACCACCGTTTGAAGACCTGTGCCCTAAGGCCAGGGCCGGAGCTCCCACCACATGCTGTGCCTGCTGGGTTTGGCCCATTGTAATTCTCTATGTGACAATGGGCCGCGATAATCTGTGCTTGCCTGCACAGAGGCTGCAGCAGCCTCTTGACTTTGAATCAGGAGAGCCAGCCCGAAGACTTGATGGGGGAGGAACGGCTCACATCAGGCCTCAGGCCAAGGCTCCTGTTTGGGTGGGCCAGGCTCATGTTTGGGTGGGCCCGGCCCACCCGGCCCACCCTCTAGAACCGGGCCTGACTGTGTCTAATCCGCAGCTTGGGTAGACTTTTCGGACCGCTTACTAGAATCTCGCCAGACAATGCTTACGCATTGCTTCAGCGAGACCTAAAAAGGAAGTAACAAGGAGGAATAAATATATTTCTGCTTGTTATGCATCCCCTGGGAAGACCTTGCATCTTGTCGCATTTCCTCGAGCCTGCTTCCCAAGTTCCAAAGTCGGCAGATGTAGCCATTATGCCACAATCTCTCCCAAGAGAATTGAGGCATTTTCAATATTCTACACAAAGGAACCATAGTTGTTGCTTATTTATTTGATGAAACTAACAACCTTTGACAAAGCCAATTTCCTGGTTTGTTATAGGTGCATGGTTACTTGTTGAATTACATATCTGGATGCAATGACAGAAGCATCTAAATACCAGCTCAGATTTTTAGCTTAAGTATTTTAAGCGACGCCCTTAATTACATCCGCCACACCCCTTCGAGAGCCCCCTAGCTTTTTCATCCCACTTAAAGCCTTGGGTAGAAGTGTATTTATGAAGGGTAAAAATGTATGGATGATGGGTGAATGTGTGAAGAGGGGAGGGGACGGTGCAGAACGACAGGCTGATAATGGGTTTGAATTGCAAAAGAGGCGAGTGAAACGGAGACTGCAGAGGCTGGGGTGGGGGCTCAGGAGCACAAAGGGTAACTGAAGCACAACGCAGGAGCCTCGTGCGTCTGCACTCCGCAGCCGTTGATCTGACCTTTAAGCCTCCCAGATGAGTGCAAGAGAAGAGCAGAGGTCTAAAGTTTTCACCACAGCAGTGCCATCGGTGTGTGTGCACTTATTTTCCCAGAAGATACCAAGGCTGCAGCGAACACCAGGCAACTGACACGAGGGAACTGCAGGTAAGGCATACCTGTCCTCCCAAGATGCAGACAGATATGTACAAGGAAATGAGCAACAGATGTTTTAGCGGACATGTATTTTAAAGTGTGGACTGTCTTTTACGCCGATCCCTGCAGAAAAGTGTAAGCTATGCTCCACAGTTCACAAGGCTTATTCTCACGTCCATGATCGGTGAATAATAGTATTATTTGATTGCATGACAATATCACTAAAGCAAGATACGTGATAAGCTTCACTTGTTTCTGCGGTGCACCAGTATTCAGGCTCGCACAAATGTTTGCATTACACTCGTGTTTGGCATAGTATTTGTTTTTTGTACACGTTACCGTTTGTGTGGAGTTTGGGGAGTTGACGTTCATGTTTACATATATATGATATGCATCACAAACAGGGCATTAAGTGGAATGAAAAAACTGGGGAGGGGGGTCTCTCGAATGCAATAAAGAGCGTGGCTTAATATCTGTCCTAAGCATAGTGTGCCGTCTGTCTGTTATTTTGCTGTTTCTATCATTGCATTCAGACATGTAATACAAGTAACTTTGCACTTACAAGAAGCCAGAACAATTGACTTTGTCAATGGTTATTAGTTGCATCAATTACATAAGCAACAACTGTCGCTTCGTTGTATGTAATATTGAAAATGCTTCAGTTCTGAAATGATGAGACTGAGAGAGAACTAAAACCAGTCTCTTTGAAGTTACCTCACAAGCAGTAAGGGTGGTACTACTGCAGAGTTAAGTTTTTTTTTCAATCTAAGAGCGAGGGCAAAACTGGAGCGCTCGAGAGTGACCCGTCTCAGCATTAGCATTTTTAGAACTGCCGGCGAGTAGGACCCGGCCCACTTAAAGCCGTAATCCTGTTTGTGTGTATGTGTGTGTGCGTGGGTGTGTGTGTATGTGTGTATACATGTATATATATATATATATATATATATATATATATATATATATATATATATATATATATATATATATATATATATATATATATATATATATATATATATATATATATATATATATATATATATATATATATATATATATATATATATATATATATATATATATATATATATATATAGTGCAGCTATCATCACAACATATAAGCTAGAGCGCAACATTTTGCCAAACCGAACAGGAAACCAAAGCAACCCTTTTGTCAGATCAGCCTCCACGATTAGCAAAGCGAGCAAAGAGAGAAGCCTGACAACTGCATGGAAAGGGGTTGATGGAGGGGCGAAGGATGGAGGAGAGGAGGTGGGATGAGTGGGTCTCCCTCCAAGAACGGTTATGGAAAATAGTGCTTCTTTCAAAACCTTTATCAGCATATATTGAATCTCCTTCCCACCTCACCCCTTTGGTTGCATCCTATAAAGGAGATCAATGGGTTAATGCACCTAATGTATCCTGGAGGTCAACGAGTTAAATCACTGACAGATATAGGGGTATATTTATCAATAGGTCACACGGCCCAGCAAGTCACCATTCTGCGCTGCATGGCAGGGAAAGGACAGGAATGTGCTTATTTAACATTGTATGGCATATTCCTGCCTTTTCCCAGCGCTGGTGCACAATGTGCTGTCTAGCGCCCAAAAGGCACCCTTGCACCATAGTGCAAGGGTGCCTGCATTGTAATCGGGATTGTTTTTGTGCAGGAAAACAATCCCCTGCAGCATTGGACAATTTCTATGTGTGCTGCAGAGAGTAGCACACAGAAAGAAGTAACAAGGAGAAATATAGATATTTCTCCACATTACTCCTCACTAGGGAAGGCATAGCATTTGATGCATTCCCAGGTCTACCAGTAGTGGTAAATCTGGGAATGCTTCAGAATCTTTCCCCTATGCAATGCCTTCCCAGCACAGCCTGATGCAAGCTGTGTTTTGAGCTGTGTTACATTACTCTGGACTTATCAAGCCACTCAGAGCCACGTAAGGTGGCCTTGTGTGGCTTGATAAATCCACCGTAGGCTTTGCATCGCCCGTGGCAAAAGGGTGACAAACAACCTACATAAATATGCCCCCCCAGTGGATTGTCCTGCTTTAACAGTGCTGTAATAATTTCAAACCTGGTGACCTTTTGACCCAACAAACTGTCTTAGGACAGTTCAATGTTCCGGTTTTGAGCAGGCAACAGAGAGGAAAGTCAAATGGTGCTACTGTATTCCTTCTCTACCAACCACAGTGCAGAAAGTTCAGTCAGCCCCTAACTGATAGAATGGCAGGCCTTAAATGAAAGAAGGCATTGAGTGTATTTAGTGATTTGGGGAGATGGCATGGAACTTATTACTCTCACATCGAACTTCTATTTTAAGAGGATTCTGCGTTTTATCATAATTGCTAAGTAAGTGTAGAGAAGGTCTTGCCTTAATTTTAGCATAGCAGATATGACGGCATTGTTTGTATGAGGTGAATGTAGATAGTTTAATATGAATGTTCATCACTCTCTTGAGGGGCATGTAGGAAGGTGCTGTTCTGAGGACTGGAGGAATGTTGTTCTGGATTCTTTGTGGCGCACCAGAGAAGAATTAGCTTTTTTTGTGCTGATTTAACCCCTTCAAAGTTAGGGCCTTATTTATGGGGTTTTAGGGAATTTATACCAAAGTGGAATAGCAGGAATGCATTATACTTAAGCAATACAGTGCATTCTGTCCTTTCCCCCTGCACTGGTGCTGTTTCGGCAGCCTAGCACCAACCTAGTTACAGTTGCACCATGGTGCCTCCTGCAGAGAGGATTGTTTCTGTACAGGAATGGACACCTTCCTGCACAAAAACAATCCCAAGCGGCGTTTTCCTCTTACTAGGTGAGATGCAGCACACATAGAAATAGGAAAAAACAAGGAGAAATAAATCATATTTCTCCTCGTTACTCCTCACCTCGTGAGGTGTACGGATTTGGCGCTTCCCGAGCTTTACATTACTTTGTAAATCTGGGGCAGCATCAATTTCCATGGGTGTTGCGTGGGAAACTGAACTGCAACCCCTATGGAAGGCTTCCTGATTGCAGAGTAAAGCGATGCTACGATTTGCCCTACGTCAGCTTATTCATGATTTACGAGGCCACAGGGTGGACTGCGTGGCTTCATAAATTGAAATGAGACCCCTGCTTCATGCATGTACCACTTTACGTGGTGCAAAAGTGATGTAGGGCTTTCATAAAAGGGCAGGAATGTGCCCTGTTTTTTCCCAATACAGCACACTCCTGTTCTTCACACAATTGGCTGCCAAGGGCTAGCGTAGTCATCTTTGCCCCATGGTTTCAGAATGCAGCACACATAGAAAGAGGAAATAACGAGGAGAAATAAAGATATTTCTCCTTGGGAAGGCCTAGCATTCTGGTGCATTCCCAGATCTACAAGTTGTGATTGAGAATGCATCAAAATCCATTGGAGTTACATTGGAACACCAATAAAATGCCCATTGAATGCCTTCCCAGGGCAAAGTAAGGCAACACAGCGATTTGCACTGGTGTTGCTGTTAGACCTAGTACCATTGGCGTGGGTCTCACTTCCCTTTTTTTGCTGTTGCCTCCTGTGTTTTTGCCATGTTTTAGGTGGTCTAGATTCTTTTGGTATTGCCCCTGCTATTCAGTGCCAAAGTGCAAGTGCTCCCTATTGTAGATTGTTGTAATGAATTAGTGACTCCATGATTGACTTATTTGATTTACTTGTCTGCCCCTAGTACAACACACCATGTGTGCCCAGGGCCTGTAAATCAAATGCTGATGGTGGGCTTGCAGCACTGATTGACCACCCATAGAAGCAGCTTGTAAAATATGTCTCAGGGATGCAATTGCAGAGCCTGTGTGCAGTCTGGGACTGCCATGTCGACTAGGCAAATGCACCCACTTGCCAGTCCCTAAACATTCCCTTTTCTACATGATAGTCACCCCTAAGGTAGGCCCAAGGGCAGTGTGCATTGTATGTGAAAGGTAGGACATGCCCTGATATGTGTGGCATGTCCGGCTAGTGAATTACAGCCAATTTTGTTTTTCACTATTGCAAATCTATCTGTTCCCATAGGCCAGAAAGGGCAGTTTGATTATAACATCTTATAATCCTAACAGCTCCTAGGAACAATATAGGAAAATAAAGTTTACTATGCCTGAACTCGGATTGTTAAAATACAAATTTTAGTGTGGGTGATTTTTACGTTCTGTTTTTGAAAATACTACTTTTAGAAAGTAGGCATTTTCTTGCCTAACCATCCAGTAGGCCTCTGCTAGGTTTGTGTATTCCATTTCTGGGTTGTGAGTGACAGTGGGCTGGAGAGGGTTTTAGCTCCAGCAGTCTGATGGGTCAAAACTGGGCTGAATAGGACCTGCATTGAAAAGAGAGTAGGGGAGGAGATTTCCTTTCACTTGCCTGAGCCTTCATAGAATAAAGAGTAGGGGGAGGAGATTTCCTTTCAGCTACCTGGGCCAGGTCTGCTTTCAACAATGCTGTCTCCACCTCCTGCTAGGAAGCTGCACCAAGGAGGACAGAACTGGTTTTGGCTGGGCACACACACTCTCCGCCTTCAGAGAACAAAGGATTTTGCAGTATGAATATTGGGGCCCAGACCCCAGAACTTTAGATCACTTCTGGGAATCAAGACAAACCTTTGCCAAGGAGAGACACCAAGGAAGCTGAAGGAGGAGACTTCCCCTGTGCTGTTTGCTGTTTGGGGTTGGCCTGCAGTGGTTACTTATTGCCAACGAAAGAAGAAAAGGAACTTTGTGTGTTCTTTATTCATCTTGAGGAACATCTCAAAGGGCTTGAAGTCAAGCTTGTCTCCTGTTCTGAAGTCTCAGGGCCACAAAGACTTCACCACCAGCTCCCCCTGAATTTCCTTGCTGGGAATTCTTCCTGCAAAGAGGTGCTTGCTGTTGTTTTGGACCCTCTGGAGACTGCGTGTCGCTGGGAGTTGGAAGCGCAACACAACAAGGAAGAAGCGTGTCGCTGTACAACAGTTGCTGTTACATTACTGAAGAAGCTTGTCGCTGCTGCAGCTGTTCGCCGCCGTATCGCCGAAGAGGCGTGTCGTATCACCGGAGAAGCGTGCAGCCTCAACCAGAGGTTGCTGTTGCATCACTGGAGAAGCGTGTCGCAGGGCCTGTCGCGGCTCAAGAAACCATCGATTTTGCCGCACGACCGTCGGGCATGCACGCATTGCATCCGTGTTTTTGGATCGCATCAAAGACCCCATTTTGTCGCATCGCACCAGATCGTTGCACCGTGGCGCCATTTTGACGCATCGCACGGGATCACAGTAAGAAACAGACGCTTCGCCTCCTCTCTGATAAGGAACAGACTCATCACCTCCCTTGCGTTGCAGCAAGGAACAGGTGCGCCCCCTCCCCCGAAGCAAAGAACTGACGCATCGCCTTCCCTGCGACCCTTTTGCTTATTTTGCATGACGCATCTAAGGTACTTTGAGAGTAAACTTGTCGCATTTGCAATGTACATTGAACTAAGCTCTTTCTACCATCTGAAAGTCATATTTTATTTTATATTACTGTATTCTGCATTTTTGTCGTTTGGTCTTGTGTTAAGTCAAGATAAAGATTACTTATTTTTTTTAACTGGTGTGGTGTCCATTTGTAGTGTTTTCACTGTATTACTGTATGTGTTCACAAATGCTTTATACACTGCCTCTGGGATAAGCCTGTCTGCTCGTGCCTAGCTACCAAGGGAGTGAGCAGGGGTTATTTTAGGAGTGTATCTCCCTTTCCCTGAATATAGGCAAGGGTCCTTATTTGGACAAAGGTACCTACCTCTACCAACTAGAGACCCCCATTTCTAACATTGGTGGTCAGCGGTGAGGATTTGGACTTGCATTTGTGACTCATATACAGTGATTGGTGTACACTACTAGTAAGTGTAGACCATAACCCGACCACATAAATTTTGGTAGAATTTTTTTCCTTGGGACTTCTATTTTTAGTAAGAACTGCCAATCCTTGTTATCATGAGCAAGGCAGGATCCAGCACATCTACGGATCTACATTTTGAAGAAGATAGGGTTAATACCTATACCGTGACACAGCTTAAAACCTTCTGTAAAAGAGTTGAAATCCCTGTGAAAGGCATCAATCACCAAGAAGGAAGAGTTCCAAAAGGCGCTGAGGGCCTGGTTGGAATCTAGAAATGATCCTGAGCATCCTGAAGAGCCTAGGGATGAGGCAGAGAATACAGATGGGCAGCTATATGGGTGGGTTATCAGACCCACGCATATTGCTGGTCACCTTCTTGACCCGTGTTTTCTAACATCCCCTCCCTTATTGTTAAGACACCTAGTCTGGGGTGCTGGTATGACCACTTTCTGCTCTCCATGTTCCTTCCATTGTCTGGGCCCACGTATAGATCTGACCTAAAGGCTTCTTTTAGGCGCCGTTGGCACAGGTTGAATTTTAAGGATTTACATGCCATACTGTTACTTAGCCCTCCTATTCTGGTTGGTGATCCTGATCTGGCGTATAAAATACTTTGTGACTAGATTCTACATGCATTAGACTTGCTGCTCCCAGCCAAATGGTCTAAGGGCCAATGTTCTAATGCAAATCCGTGGTTTAATGACTCTTTGGCCACCATGCGTGAATCCTGTAAGAGACTGGAATGGGCCTGGAGAAGGCACTATGACCTTGGGCCAAAAAATGCTACCAAGGTGCGATCAAGAGCTACCATAAGGCCATACACTCTGCAAGGGCGGCTCATTTCACCAATGAAATTAAGGCCAGTAACAATCCAGCTAAATGCATTTTTAAAATACTTAATGACCTTAAAAGCAAGAAAGATTCCTCTACCTCTGCGATTATGTCTGGGCAGCAGTGTGAGGACCTGGCTACTTTTTTTGTTAAAAAGGTGGAAGCAATTTATAGATCTTTCCCGGTGGAGATTATTGGTCCGGCTGTTTCACACGGCCCTTCCCCTATTTATACTCTGGCAGCTATTCCTCCCATCAGTCAGGATGAGTTACATTTTTTAAGTAGGAAAGTTAAATCTGGCTCCCTGACAGATCCTCTGAAGCCGGCCCAGTTCGGAGAGTCCCTACCTGTGCTTCTTGCAGCATTGTGCCAGGTAATTACCATCTCCCTTACCACAGCAGTTGTTCCTAGGCTGTGGAAGCAGGCAAGGGTGGTCCCTCTACTCAAGAAATCCTCACTTGATCCAGCTAAATAGGAAAATATCCGAGCTATATCATTGTTGCCGTGGGTAGCTAAAATCGCTAAGGTACATACGAATAACATCTTCACATGCTTCTTAAATAATAGTGGCTTCTTGGATCTGTCCCAGAATGGCTTCCGCCCTGGTCACAGCACCGAGACTGCTCTCCTACCTGTGACTGAACATCTGCGGTCCATTCTGGATGCTGAGCACACCACGGGCCTGATACTGCTTGGCCCGTGCCACGTTCGACACGGTCTCCCACCGGATCCTTTGACATCGTCTGGAGGAAGCCGAGGTCGTTGGCCTTGCCATGGAATGGTTTAGATCCTTCCTGTCGGACAGAACATTCCAAGTATCTGCCCCCCCTTTCTCTCCCGCTCCCAGTCCATCAGGCAGGGTGTTCCTCAGGGCTTGGCCCTGAGCTCCTTACTGTACAATCTGCATATGCAACCACTAGACACTGTGGCCAGGGACAATGGTCTGACCATGGTCTCATATGCCGATGATACGCAGTTGGTGGTGGCCCTCTTTGATGACCTTACGTGTGGTGCCTCCAGATTTCAGAGCGGCCTAGCTGTCGTCGCAGAGTGGATGACTACCAAATGCCTTCAGCTCAACGCCAATAAGTCCGAGGTGTTCTTGGTGGGGAGAGATCAGGGACTTTAGAGTGAGCAATGGTGGCCAAAGACTCTGGGTAGTGCTCCCACCACCAAGCCGGTAGCAAAAAATCTCGGGATATGGATGAATTCCTCTCTCAGGTTTCAGGAGCACATACAGAAAGAAGCAGGCACGTGCTTTGGCCTGCTTTAGGGACTAGGGCCCTTGCTGGGCTTTTTTGATCCTTCTACCCACCAGATGATAGTTCAGGCGGCTATTCTGTCCAGACTAGACTATGCAAATTCGTTCCTTCTAGGGGCTAAAAAGGCAGAGGTGATTTGTCTACAGCGAGTCCAGAATGCGGCAGCTCGGGTCTTGCTTAGGCTTCCTAGAAGTTGCTCTGCGACGGAGGCTATTCGAAGTATGCATTGATTGCCTATGACCAAACAGATCAAATTTAAAACCCTTTGTTTGACTTTTAAGTTTCTTAACCTTTCATCCCCTGAGATCCTGTCTAATTTGGTGATACCATATATACCTACACGCCAGCTACGCTCTGCAGTACAACATTTGGTTACGGTCCCTCGAATGAAGTGTTTCCGAGTCGGGGGACGGTACTTTCGCTGTTTAGCTGCAAAATTGTGGTACTCCCTACCTTATCAGATTCGGTTCTGGATAGCCTGCTGACATTCTGAAAGGCTGCTAAAACCTATCTTTTTCCTGTGGCTTAGTCCCTGGTTTCCTTAATGATATTGCTGCCAGCGCCAGAACGCCTCCTCGCTGAGGCAGCTGTGTGCTATACAAAAAATGGGTAACATAACATAACATATGTGCCATTGGGCCTGACTGGAGAGAAAGTACCTTTCAGGGCAGGCAGCAGTGTTTCTTCAAAGGGCCTGTCCTCAGTAGAGATGGAGGACAAGAAGAAGGATAGAATGCATAGTAAGGAGCTAGCCAAGCTTACACTGGGTGGTCAGATGGAATTAGAAAGCAAAAAGTTAGCCTTGGAAGAAAAGAGAATGCATTTGGAGCATGAGAGGATGTTGAGGGAGTTGGAGTTGAAAGCCAAGAGTTCAGAAATTACTCCCTCTAGTGGCAGCACACCATCCGTGCCTGTAGAAACAAGAGTGTTTATCACCAAAGATGTAATTAAGGAGTCTCACAAGCATGAAGATATTGGGCAATGGTTTAAAGCCTATGAAGTAGCTATGACCTCCCACTGGGACCCTGAGAAGGAATGGGGAGCGGGGTTGTGGGGGCTGTTTCTCAGTGATTGTCGGGGAAACCTTGTTAGACTTGCCCTCTGAGGACCAGAATTCCTATGTCCACATGAAGGAAGCCTTAATGACCATGTATGGGTTGACGCCAGAGCTTTGTAGATACAGTTTTAGAAATTGTAAGAAACTGTAGTCAAGTACTTGGGTGGAATATGTGTCTTTTTAGCAGAGCATTGGATGGTTGGGTGAAGGGTAGCAAAGTGAATGATTTTGAAGCGCTCTATGATTTGATTGTATGGGAGCACTTGTCTAGTAATACTTTTCCAGAGCTACGCCAGCACCTGATTGGTAGTAAGCTGACTAACCCTCGGAAGCTTGCTGAGGAGGTGGACCGCTGGGTTAGTACCCGGGTCCACAAGGGTCATGTGGGAGACTTCGCCATAGGTGGACAGGGCAATTCGCCTTCTAGTGCGTATCGGTTAACTCCCGTTCTTTTCACTTAACTGATGTCTCGTTTTATAGCGCTTTTTCACGTGGGTTTCCATTTTTGTTGGGCGGATCTTTAATACCCATCGCATATCATATACCCCCGGGTTTCACTCTAATCATCCTCCCTCACTCCGTTTTATGATCACCACTCGAGTGCACCAGTATCACGCTTGTTTGTTTTGGTGACTCCCTGATTGTATATATTACTTTCCCAGCATGTGCAAGTCACCCCACTTTCTTTGTTATTTATAGATACCCCTCTGGTATCTTATATGATGCATTCCCCCTTGGATCGCGATATATGTGGTCTTTTTTACTTTTTTCCTGGTTATTCCCCCTGAAGAAGAGCTACGGCTCGAAATGTATCAGTGATATACTTCCAACGTACTAGCATTATGTTAATGATTCATTAAATATCTTATTGATGTTCCCCACTTGAATGAATTTCTAGATGGATCACTGATCATATGACATAATATGATTCAAGCTTAAGATTAAATAAATTTGAGACCATCGCAGAAAAGTCAGCTGGCTTTTTCTTTCTTTTTTGAACACAGCTATTTGGATCACCAAAGGAGTGCTCTAGATTTTAACCTTTCATGGTGAAAGGTTTCTCAGTTATATTCCACATTGGCACCTCTAAGAACAGGAGGTGAACATCATCAGCACCCTAACTATTTGAAATTTGAATGACCAGAATATACCCGACTACCCCCGGAGTGTAGCGGTTACCAGTTTTTTTGCTATATAGTCACACAAAAGCAGTCATGCTTTGCCTTGATTGGGGCCCCAGATGCCAAAAAATAGCTCTGGGTAAAAGAGAGTCCTGGCGAGATAGAAAAATACAGCTGATGTGGCCTGAGCACGCTGCATTGTGGGGACACAGTCTGGGGGCAGCCCCCGAACTGGAGGAAGACTCTGGAAGTTGGCGGGCCTGATAGCTACGGTACTGGTGCAATGAGGGGCCCAAGATCTGAAGATAGACTAAGAGGGAAGGAGACCCTGAGATGCCCCGCCTGACTCCAAGATGGCGGCAGTCCCTCCCATTTTCAGGTATGGCGTGGGGGCACCCCAGAGACACCCTGAGGGGGGAAAGCAGTAATAGCAGGGCCCCAGGAAGGGTCTTAGCAATCCTTGAAAAGGACCCGGTTGTGGGGACCACCAGGGGTTTTCACTCCTGGCCTGACCTTAAGATGGCCGCTAGGAGAGACTTTTCACCTCGAGGAGCTATGAATCTGGAGTCTGTCCCTTCCTCACCTCTTCACTCACCATCTTTGTCCCAGTGGCCAGCTGGAGAACATTACAGAAGACTCTCCCTAGTAACACAAGGACCGATGTCTCTCCTGACCTTACTTCCCTCCTCCCCCTCCCCCTCCCCTTCCCCCTCCTGCCTACCCCCTAACCCTTTTGAGTCTTGACTTTGGATCATCTCCTGTTGCTCTCTCTATTCTGGTGGAACCCGAAACGCATACATGGCCGATTACCGGAGGAGCTGCACCGACAGCTATAGGGGAGATTGGTTCCGGCACATCGCCATGGCCGTCACCTAGCCAGCCGGACTTCTGACATTTGTCTCGCTTCTTCCCCGCCACTACTTTTGCTCTTTAATTGTTTTCCCGTTGAGACCTAGCTGTTTGGCTGATGCCCGTGGAGCTACCTGATAGCTAAAGAGGAGATGGACTGTGGACTTCCCCCTCGGTCGTCACCTATCCAGCTGGACTTTGGGCAGACACTCCTTCGTCTCTCCATTCTATCTAACCCCTACCCCTTTACCCCTCCCCCTTACCCTTCTAAACTCCATTAATTTCATCTTCTACACTCTTGAAATGTTTTTCTAGTAATTGATGTACCTTGTAACAGAATTAATTTTATAATTTCTGTGGAACCTTATGTAAAGCACTCTGATACCTCCGGATCTAGCCAGTGCTATATAAAACTTTTTAAATAAATAAGGGTCCCCAGCAGAAGAGTGGGTGGGGACAGGGCTAAACAGAGGGAGTTCCAGAAAGCTCCCCAAAGTATTCCCCAAGGGAACCATAGGAAGGGTTCCCAGCCTCCCCCTCAGAAAGAGCCAGGGGCCCGAAAAATAAGCTTGTTCAGAGGTCCCAATAAATGATAACACTAAGAAATACAGGCAGTGGCTGACCATCAATGGCCAAAGGGTGGTGGCTCTGAGAGACACCGGAGCCAGTGTGACAGCTGTCAGTTGTCAAAGCGATACCAAACGAGATGATGGACGGAGCATTTGAGCAAATCGAACACTCGCCCCCAGTCAATTGATCTGACCAACTAAATCACACTTTAGCCACTAATCCTCCAACTCCAGGACATGATATGGAAAGCTCTGCCAAAGCGACTCATGCATGGCTTAGTGACGCCGCTGACATTTGTCTTCCTCCTCATCACATTAAGGAAACTCATCACCGTCCCCCAGCCCCTTGGTTTAATGACCACCTAAAATTAGTAAAATCTAAATGCAAAGCACTCGAAAGTCAGTGGCGGAAAGATTATGCACCCGAAAAAAAAGAGATATACCTAAAAGCAAGAAATAAATATCACACGGCCTGTACAAAAGCCCGAGCACTTCACGTTGCAAACTCCATAAACAATGCCACAAACAGAGCAAAAAAACTCTTCAATACGGTGAAGGAATTAGCGGGTGCACAAACTACTGCTTCTGCCCGCCCACTAAACAAAGTCCATTGCCAAAATCTTGCCATTTTCTTCTCTGAAAAAATGGATAAAATAATCAGCGACATCAACAATAACCCGTGTGTAACAGCCTCACAAGAAAACACGGAGGCTACACCTTGTGCCACAAACCTTCTTGACCTTTGGCCCCTGATTTCTACTGAATATCTGATGTCCACCCTCAAAACCATAAAATCTGGCTCCCCCCGCGACCCTGTCCCCGTCAGTGTCTTGAAACAATTGGAGGTTCCCTCCTTGGAGATCATTGCGGACACTTTAAATTTATCTCTCAGCCTCTCTACAGTTCCCACAATCTGGAAACACGCCATGGTCAGCCCACTTCTGAAGAAACCCACAGCCGACCCCGAGATATTAGCCAACTACCGACCCATATCACTCTTACCAGCTTTCTCGAAACTTCTGGAAAGACATATTCACTCTGCTTTAACCCACTTCACTGAAGAAAATTCTCTTCTTCATCCGTCACAGTCTGGTTTCAGGGCAGGTTTTTCCAAGGAGACTGCTCTGCTTGGGGTAACCGAGAACATCCGGAAACTCTTGGATGAGGATCAAACGGTCGCACTCATTCTCCTGGATTTGAGTGCGGCCTTTGACACCATCTCGCATAATAAGTTACTCACAACGCTAAAAACTAATGGCATTTGTGGAACCGCACTTGATTGGATCAGGTCTTTTCTGACAGATCGGACATTTCAAATAACTTCCCCCCTAGCTTGCTCTGAAACGTTCAGCGCCCCCCATGGAGTACCCCAGGGCTCCATTTTGAGCCCTCTACTTTTTAACCTGTATCTTCGTCCTTTGGCAGACGTAGCGGACAAATCAGGACTTACCCGCATGACCTATGCTGATGATTAGCAGATTATTTTTTCACTGTCCAAATCCAACCCTTCCGCTCCCTCATCTCTTAAGCAAGGTCTCCATAATATTTTCAGCTGGATGTCTAACAACCAGCTGAAGTTAAATGGTGAAAAAACGGAGGTCCTCCTCCTGGGAAAAAAACAAGACCTATGGAACTCCACACATTGGCCTTCTGGCTTGGGAAAACTCCCCCAACCAGTCACCCATGTACGCAATTTGGGGGTGCTTGTCGATAATGCCCTCTCCATGAGACAACAGGCCAATAAGGTTGCCGGTCTTTGTTTCACCATCATAAAGTGGCTAAGAAAAATCCTGTGGATGTTGCCCTCCACTACCCAAAAGACCGTAGTCAATGCCCTTATAACTTCTCGGCTTGACTACGGCAACATCTTGTACCTTGGTTCTAACCAGGCAGTAATCAGGCGACTGCAACTGGTACAAAACTCAGCCGCCAGACTACTATGCAACATCCCTAAAACCGCCAGCGTATCCAAACACCTGAGGGACCTGCATTGGCTCAGGGTTGAGAACAGGATTAGGTTCAAAGCCCTGAGCTATATGTTTAGGATTAAAGCCGGCACAGCACCAAAATAGCTTCAAGCATTGGCCCGTCCTTACTTTCCCAAACGAAATCTGCGTTCACAATCAGCAGCTACTTTTTGTGTGCCTAGGTTTAAACTAGTAAGAATGGGTGGGAGATCCTGTTCCCACCTAGGACCCACCCTCTGGAATGCACTCCCTCCCAACATCCGTAAGGAGGAGAACTACGCCATGTTCAGGAGAAGCATTAAGACCTGGTTGTTTGTGAAATAAATCCTGCTTACTTCATTTCATTACACCTATCTTGTTTTGTGTCCTTGGCGCCGGGAAACCCTTATTGGGTAGCTGCGCGCCTTATAAATGTATAAAATAAATAAATAAATAAATCTGGGTTTAATCCATCATCGTTCTTTAGCTCACTCCACCACCCCAGTTCAGACATGGCCATATGCAAATCAGTCTGACCCTGTGCCTCATTGGAACAGTCTAGCCCGAACTGCCAAGCCATGTCTTCCCTGGACCGGAAACAAGCATCCTGGGACCGGTTTCGGGTTCATAACCCTCATCAGCCAGGCTATCTTGAATCCAGTGGCAAAGTGAGCAAGGGACCCACGTCTGGGCATACCCTGCCAACTTAGGGCGAACAAAGCGATCCCAGAGGGTATGATGGATGGAGCGTTTGAGCAAATCAAACACTCGCCCCCAGTCAACCGATCTGGGTTTCATCCATCATCATTCTTTAGCTCACTCCACCACCCCAGTTCAGACATGGCCATATGCAAATCAGTCTGACCCTGTGCCTTAATGGGAACAGTCCAGCCCGAACTGCCAAGCCATCTTCCCTGGACCAGAAATCACCATCTTGGGACCGGTTTGGTATAGCTTTGTTCGCCCTAAGTTGGCAGGGTATGCCCGGACGTGGGTCCCTTGCTCACTGTGCCACTGCATTCAAGATAGCCTGGCTGATGAGGTTTATGAACCCGAAACCGGTCCCAGGATGCTTGTTTCCGGTCCAGGGAAGACATGGCTTGGCAGTTTTGGCATGTGCCACCGCCGCAGAGGTTGCCGTCGCATCACCGAAGAAGCGTGTCGCAGGGTCGGTCACAGCTCAAGAAACCATCGATTTCGTCGCACAATAGTCGGGCGTGCATGCATCACACCCACGTTGTCCCATCACATCAAAGACACCATTTTTTTGCATCACACTAGATCGTGGCATCACATCGATGCCCCATCTTGACGCATCGCACCGGATCACAGTAAGAAACAGACGCTTTGTCTCCTCTCCTGTAAGGAACAGACGCATAATTTGAAAAATTAAGGATACCCCTGACTAAGTTCCTAAATCAGGGTGCACCCTGGCTGAACTCGGACCTACTTAAACCTGCCAGATGCCGCGCAGCGGGAACGCGCAGCGGGAAAGCCGGACTCACGCCGGAGTCCAGCCAGAGTCCGGCCCGTCTGCGCTCGTCCGCGTCGAGGCCGCGGCGAGGGTAAGGGAGGTCGCCCCTACATTGACACCTGTAGTGAACTCCAGGGATTGGTTGGGTTCTCTTAATACTCATTCTCCCTCTTGTTACAATCTTTTGAATCCAGACAAATGGAAGGATACAGTGGTATGTTTGCATTGTAGAACTGAGCTTAATCCAATACTAGGCTCTTACGCTCATCTGCACCCTACTATCCTTCGAGGGGGGCTTATTAATGCCAGATCGCTATGTAAAAACGCTCAGCATGTCCATGATCTGATCATTGAAATGGACCTGGATTGCCTATTTGTCACCGAGACATGGCTTCGGCCGTGGTGCAATCCGGACTTAGCTGTTGCCTTGCCCCATGACTTCTCAATTCAACGATTGGATAGACCAGTGCAGCGGGGAGGCGGCCTGGCCATTATCCATCGTACCACCCTCAAATGTTCCACATTTGAACTGCCTGACATCAAAGAAGCTGAGGCCATGGCTTTCTGTCTTACTATTAGTGACACCCTCTCTTTTTCTGGTGCCTTAATCTACCGTCCACCTGGCCCGCGGACAGCTTTTCTGGACAGTGTGGGAGACACTCTGAGCGAGCTTACTCTTAGGTTCGCACATTGTACAGTATTGGGAGACCTTAACCTTCACCTGGACTCCACTAAAGAGCCAGGAACTAGTGATTTTATGGATATCATAAACACACTCGGCCTTACTCTGCTGACATCGGAACCCACACATGCAGCAGGCCATGTCCTGGACTGCATTTGTACTAATATGGAGAGTTTGTCTGTTAAGGTTCCACACACCTTGACATGGTCAGATCACAAACTCATTCCTTTCAACCTTTCTGCAAAACAGAAGGTTCCGATTCCTAAGGCAGACTCGAGTATGGCCGTCGATAAGCCAAATTGGATTAACGCCCTGGCGCGCCCACTGCTCATTGAGAAGCTAAGGGCTAGCAAACCCGGTCTAACAGGGTGTACTTTAACAGATAACCAGCAATACTGCGAATGGTTAGCAACTTTTGGCTCATCCCTAGATGTAAGGAAAAAGTGTGGCCACACACATGGTTCCATAAACAAAAAGAGCGCCCCCTGGTTCACATTAGCTCTGAGAACGGAATTAAGTGCAGTAAGATCCCTGGAGCGCAGATGGCGAAGGAAATATGAGCCAGCTGCACGTCATATCTATACAGCTGCACGTAACAACTATCACGCGGCAATTAAGCTGGCAAAAAAAAACTACTACCTGGAGGCTATTTCTTCCTCTGAAGGGGGACAGAAGGAAATCTTCAAGATAGTTAAGAGTTTTACTAATCCCATCGCGCTTTCCCAGGAGATCCCCCCCTCGCAATCATTGTGTAATGATATAGCTGATTATTTTGAAAAGAAGGTCGTGGATATTGTCAGGGATTTTCCAGCGAGTTCCCCCATTCCGGCTAGTCCGGACAAAATGAGGACAGATGCCTTGACATCCAGGACCTCTTGCTTGGAATCATTTGTACAGGTCTCCTTGGAGGACTCATACCAAGCCATTTCGGCTATAAAATCTGGTTCCCCATTTGATCCATGCCCGCCCATAGTTCTTCGAACTCTGGTTGCGGATTTAAATCCAACAATCAACAGTATCATTAACTCCTCGCTGGCGACTGCTGTAATCCCAGATGATTGGAAATGCGCAGCGGTTATGCCGCTGCAAAAGAAAGCCCTGTCAGACCCAACCACCTTGTCTAACCTGCGACCAATTTCCCTACTACCGGCAGTATTTAAACTGACGGAGAAGTTTGTCAATTATCAGCTGTCAAATTTCTTAGAGGAGAATAACATCCTTCACTCCAATCAATCGGGGTTTCGGTCCAAGCACTCGACTGAGTCCGTCCTCTTGTTCTCGGCCGAGACACTACGTATGGCATTGGACCAGGGGAAGAAGGCCGTCTTGATTTTACTTGATCTATCGGCGGCCTTCGATACGGTCGCCCATTCAATCTTGACCGACCGTTTGAAGAATGCAGGTGTAGGTGGAACTGTGCTGGCATGGCTTACAAATTTCCTGTCTCTGCGTCGTCAGGTAATAGTACTAGGTGACTACAAATCGGAGGAAAAGACTATCAACTCAGGGGCCCCACAGGGCGCTAGTTTGAGTCCTGTTTTATTTAATCTTTATATGGTCCCCTTGTTAGAGCTGATTGTGTCTTATCAGATTGAAGTCATAGCGTACGCTGACGACACTCAGCTGATTCTGGTGCTGGACAGGGAGTTACCGGGGGCAGAAGAAAACCTGAGGAACTGTCTCCGGGCTACGTTTGAGTGGATGACCAACAATCACCTCAGATGTAACTCGGGGAAGACAGAAATAATATCTTTTGGTCCTCTAAACACATTTTCCCCCTCACAATGGTGGCCTGAGGGCGCTGAAGCTCCCCCTAACACTATTGCCTCTGCACGAAATCTGGGAGTCAAATTTGATGCCCAACTTTCTTTTAAACCGCAGGCAGTAGCTGTGGCGGGCTCGTGTTTCCAGATCATCAGATCACTGAGGAAGTTTTTTGATCTGCTGCCCCTGGCGGCCAGGAAGACTGTTGCAGTGGCCCTTATAACATCTAGACTGGACTACTGCAACAGTCTTTATGCAGGCACCAATAAAGCGGTGCTGCATAGGCTGCAGATGGTTCAGCATGCTGCAGCTCGTCTGGTTTTACGTTGGCCAAAAAGATCATCTGCTTCGGCAGCACTAAAAACTCTACATTGGTTGCCAATCCCCAAGCGAGTTCTTTTTAAAATTCTCGTGATTGCCTTCAGAGCCTTTCAGTCCCAAGGCCCTAAATATCTTCGGAGGGGATTCCAACGCTACACGCCAACGCGATGTTTGAGGTCTGCTAATCAAAATCTTTTAGTTGTCCCTAGATTTAGATTAGCTACTAAGGGAGGGAAGTCCCTCTTTGTGTTAGGATCTAAAGCCTGGAATAAATTGCCAGCTCAGCTCCGTTGTATAGTCAAGGAGGCTGACTTCAGAAGATCATTAAAAACATGGATCTTTTCGCTCTCTGACGTAGCTTGCAGAGCTTTGGTGTAATAATTGTACAGTGTATTACTGCCTTCTGTCTACCAACTCACTATCATCAGGGTTGGGTGTGGAGCGCCAAGATGCTCCCCGGAGCGATAGCCGCGCTATAAAAATGTGTGCTTACATTACATTACATTACATCAAGCAATTAAAATCAAAACAATTTAAGAAAGTTGAAAATAATATTGCGTGCCTAAAAATCATACAAAATATTTAATGCATAAACTGTTAGTTACAAAAATAAATCTTTTTTATTCTTATTTTATATCATAATCACATTTGAAAGTAATTTAAGAACAGAAACAGAAAAATGTATACTAGAGGTAATGATGACCTCAGTTTTTAATGTATGATGTTTACACTTTTAGTTACATCAATCGTTCTAGACAGTAATTTCTTTTGTATCTGACATTCATTAAACATTTGTCAAAATATTATACATATTCTTATTTGATATTGGAATAGGGTGCACATTCATTTGGGCATGGCTCTGGAATTTTTAGATCCTATGCGTGTTTCGGCTTTCAGCCTTCATCAGGATGCCATGTATGTATATCAAATAAAACCTAAACAGGGTATCTGTAAACAGAAACATGTATCAGTGTTGCAACTTGGTCCTATTTACAAAAATGTGACCCCGAAGTCGGGTATTCACAAAGGCTTATTGTTGGATTTAACATATTATTTTAAAAAACACTAGTCAAAAAATGACTCAAACATTTAGAAAAGAAAAACATAGTATATGCAATCTCCCAATACTTTATTGTGACTAAAACACCTCATAACCTGCACCCGGTGCAGAATTCCATAAAGAACCTTAGAAGTGTGATTTAGAATGAATATTTGAGATAGGAGGTGTCAAAAGAGAAGAAAAACAATTGTTAATGCAAAAAAAAGAAACCTTATAATCTGGTCCAATGCATATTTATGGAAATTAGATTTTCTTGTCGAGATGGGTAGGATATGAAATAAAATTTGAACGAAGACCGGTAACTACCTTTTGTCATATGTTAGATACTTGTGACATCTAGAAAACTTCAGGTACATTAAGAGTCTAGTTCCTGAAGTTCTGTAGATTATAAAGGGAAGAATGATATTGAGCATGTATGGAAAGGTGTAGAAAAGATAATAAATTTTGATCCTAAATATACTGGCATTCCCTTGAATTGATAGCTAGTATCAAGAGCGTAGTTATAATGTAGTCATCTACGATGTAATGTAGATGACTACATTATAACTACGCTGTAATGTCCTGCCTGTATATTTAGTCAGTAAGTCACAATATATCCACTATATAAAACAGAAATATGAAGAACCATAAGTAGAGTTCGTATTTATGAACATGGAACTGATGAATATGCAAAGCGGCTGTGCTAATGGATGAATCCCACAGGGGTTTACCCAACTCTAAGTATTAGAGGATTTCCAGTTGTGTATAATTTCTCTGTTTAGTTTATCTCAGATGAAAAGAAATGCTTGGATTCTGTTTAATGGCTGGATAAGAGGGACTGCTAGGATGGTATAGTCAAGCTGTGTTTAACCAAACAAAGGCTATAACCCTACCTTCTAAGGTTCGTTATGGAATTCTGCACCGGGTGAAGGTTATGAGGTGTTTTAGTCACAATAAAGTATAGGGAGATTACATATACTATGTTTTTCTTTTCTAAATGTTTGAGTAATTTTTTGGACTAGTGTTTTTTAAAAATAATATGTTAAATCCAACAATAAGCCTTTGTGAATACCCCAATTTGGGGTCACATTTTTGTAAATACCTGGTTACCACATTGCTTGATTGGTAACATCTACAATTTTGATAATACTATCGATTGTTGTTAAATATCAAACACATAATTTTAGATTCATTCACGATTATCAGCAGATTGATTATCGTATTGGCAATGAAAATATGTCAAATATATTATAATGAACTCAGACGATCTCCAAACAGGGATAAGGATCAACTATAAATGATTCCTTTTGAAAATACACTGTTTGGAATGCACTAACACCAATCGCGTTACCAATCCAAAATGGCCGACACGTTAACCCAAATGGAAAAAGTTTTCTTTATAAACATGGAAGACCTTGTAGTTTCCATAATGCCTTGACTAACACTAAAACCTTTTTACGATCGAGAGTGTAAACAATTGTGACAAGCCCCTTGCTTCCAAAATTTCAGCAACTAGTCTTCCCTCCCCGGCAAGTTTTAGATATAGTCCGCTTTCTATTGTTACGGTGTCCTGAACTTAGCGTGAATACACCGTGCTGAGCTGACCGCCGAACGCTTAGGATCAATCATTGACTAACGTGGTGAGTGCGGGTGGCAGCGTTATTAACTCCCCTCACTTCCGTCTTTTTCAGTACACTCCTTGTAGTGACCTAAACTCTGTTATACCTTTAGGGAGTCGTTCCTGATTGGAATTTGAAGGGCTGAACCCATCATACCATAGCAGAACACAACATAGTCTTCAAGCCGGTCGAGTTAAGGGCTGACTTGAAGTTACATAACTGGTAAGATTTAATTTAGCGATATAACTTTGTATAGTAATGTGCTAAGTACCGCCCTTTGTATTAATACACTATTGGTTCTTTTTAAAAACAGGACCAATTATAATCTGTATAGAAATCGAGTATGCAGAGATTCTAATATCTGGATGATTAAATAAGTGAGCTCCGCCTTAGGAAAAAGGTAATGACATGCACATAATAGGCTGGAGCAGTGACTGTGAATTATCACAAAATCGGTCAAGTGACCACCTTGTTATGTTCTTAGGTATTAATTACCTAATCCTTACAACAAGAGTGAAGATATTGCTACCTTGTCTTCTTCTACCATTGGGTAAGCTAACTTTTCTTACCATGGTGTATTGCGATACTTGAATGATCGCAATTTAGTGCAACAGCTTGATATATATATTCACTTTATTTCAGGGCTTGTGCTGCTCCTTGGTTGCCCAATTTGTAGTCCTGATGAAGACTCGCATGGCCACGGTCTAACTTGCCAAAAGGCCCTAAGACGAGTCGAAACGTCGACGCTCAATGATTTTTTGTCCTGGATGGTGTAACACACATTTTTTAGTGCAAAAAAGTTTGGAAGCAATGTCTCCATTTAATGTAAATTGTGTTTAGAATTCATACCACACGCCAGGTCATTAAGAAATTGTCTTTTGTGCGAATTCACTGTTGGTATATATAAAATTGTAAATATTATTCTATGTTCTTTTCCTCTTCTCTATTAAGCACTTTACATTTCAATTTTCTGCACACGCTCCCTTGGGCAACTAAAAAGGTTTTTTATATCGAGATAGCTATGAATGCAATGAATTAAAATTGCCCCAGAACCTAGAATTATTGCTGTTGCTGTTTTGCTTTTTTGTATAAGAAAAACATTGAATGGATTGGGTTGATCGGTTGGACATATCCCATAACTAAGACAAATTTTGAACAATTATTTGATTTATCTGCCTTGAGCAAAAAATAAGAGTTTGAGACCATTGTTTTTGAATAACATTTACCACCCAGGTCTTTTGACCTTTTGGGTTACCCCATTCTCTTAATGGGTGCTTGTGACGGAGCAGTTCCGTCACGGCCCCACCCGCTCAATGGAACATCCAGCGCAGGTGCGAAATCAGCGCCGTGCAGACGCGCCGAGGGGGCCGTGGCGGAACAGCTCCGTCACTAGCACAGCGCGACCCAGGCTGGTGGCGGAGCGGTTCCGTCACCAGCATGGAAGGGGTTAAATACAGAGGTCATCATTACCTCTAGTATACATTTTTCTGTTTCTGTTCTTAAATGACATTCAAATGTGAATATTATATAAAATAAGAATCGAAAATATATATTTTTGTAACGAACGGTGTATGTATTGAATAATATGTATGCTTTTTAGGTACGCAATATTATTTTCAACGTTCCTAAATTGTTTTGATTTCAATTGCTAGGAACAGATGCATTGCCTCCCCTGCGTTGCGATAAGGAACAGGTGCGCCGCCTCCCCCGAAGCAAGGAACTGATAAGCCTGTCTGCTCGTGCCAAGCTACCAAGGGGTGAGCAGAGGTTATTTTAGGAGTGTATCCTACTTTCCCTGACTAGAAGCAAGGGTCCCTATTTGGACAAAGGTACCTACCTCTATCAACTGGAGACCCCCATTTCTAACAGTTGTGTTGCTCAAGATTTATGAAGACACTCAGGGACACGCAAAGTAGCGTGGTGAGGCTTCATAAATCAGTTTTTGAGTTGTATCACGCATGTACCACATTGCCTGGTGCAAGTGCGATGCAAGCTGTCTCATAAATATTGCCCTGAATTGCAAGAAAGAAAAGACTAGTAAAATAGTGACAGGTATTTATAGTGCTAAGAAGCCCAAGCCTGCAACAGAAAGCACAGTGAACTGCATTAGTTTGAAACATGTATTACACGCAGTATATGATAGGTTGCACACAGGCTGTCACAAAATGTGCAAAAATATGAAAAAAGATTTTGCTTAAATGTTTACAGTGCTTTCGAAAGTTATATTTTTAGTAATGTGCTGATTGTAGCTAGTGCAAACCATTGTGATAGGTTTCTTATAAAAGGACAAATTACATATTTTAATCAATCAATTAAAACCAATACTGTCCCTAAGCAGCCTTCCTATTTGAAAATTACCAAATTGCACACATTTAGATTTCTTTCAGGTAGCAGGCACGCTAAAGAGAAAGCTCGGTTCTTCACTAGGTGCTTTTCCTTTTTTTTACTTCATTTTAAATGAAACTCTCCTTCTCCTGGTTCAACCTGTGGCAACTTAACTCTTCAGGAACGGTAGTCAAATTAGTAGGCAAATGATGTATTGTACAGTTAATAAAGACCTTTGCAATTAGTTCATTAAAAAGTAACTTTTCAGAGCATTTCCTTAAATAAACATTCAATACAAATAACATTTCTTTTTTGTAGCAATTTATAAAAATTTTAAACTAAACAAATTCATATAAAAGGCACGTAATTATCCAAGACAATGACTGGCACATTACAATGTCCAGTGCTGCATCACTTTATATAGCCCTATGAGTTAAGAAGAGGTGCATCTAACAAAAGTGCATAGAACATATTTCCAACAGTAGACATCAGAAGAATATATTGCATAAAAGCGCAAGTATGTGGCATTCCCTTTAAAATCATAGAATACCCATAGAATATCAATTTGATAACTTTTGTGTAAAACTAGGAAGGGAAGCAGAATAATTTTTAATACTGCAAGGCATTGATGGCAATCAGGGGATATTATCAACAAATGGCGATATTTATCACAATTCACGTTTTGCGTGAGTTTTTTATCACTGCCGAACGCCGGAATCTATAGCTGATTAGCGACGTATTAGCAACATGCAGCTAACAGGCGATAGCTTCCTTTTCCGGCGGAAATGAACGGTGATAGATTTAGCGTGACGGCGATAAAAAGTTTCACGCTAACAATGGGCCAATGAGTGACAGAATCCGATCGCTAATTGGCACCAGGCCTGCATTTCTCATGTTCAGCGTGAAAATGCACTACAAAAGGCCCGCCAAGCAAAAGCAAAAAAGTGGAAAATAGCAAAGGAGCCATGGATGAACCTGGGACCAGTGCAGAGGATACAAAAAATCCCACAAATTCCAAGGAGACCAGCCAGAGACCTATGTGAAGGCCAAGATGAAAAAGAATCCCAAGTTCAGCCAGCAGGAAAACCAGGTCCTGATTGCGGAGGTGACTGAACACCAACAAGAACTGTTTGTCACCTCTACCATGACATTGACAAGAAAGAAAGAAATATGGCAGGACATTGTGTCCAAGGTAAATGCCGTCGGAGAGAGGAGGAGGACATTGGATGACTGCAAGAAGCGCTAGCATGATACCAAGCACAAGACCAAGGAAAAACTAGCAGCCAACCTGAAAGCAGCAAAGCAGGCAGGAGGTGGGAGTCCAGCGCCACAGGAGGAGCTGGATGAGTTGGAGAAGCAGGTGTCCCGAGCCATCATTGAGGAGACAATTGTCGTAGTTGTGGGCCAAGATACTGCTGAACGTGACCAGACAGAACAACAACAGAGTGCGTAACAACCAGGGACTGGGGGGACAGGGGTGGATGGGAACAATGGTACTCATGTACAATGAAATATATTATAATATTAATAATAATAATAATAATAATAATAATAATAATAATAATCCTGTATTTGTAAAGCGCACAGCTACCCGTAGGTTTCCCGGCACTGGGGGCCGTCTGGAAGATTAAGCAAGCTATTGCCCAGAGTCATATGGTGCTGGGCAGACCACTGCCATCAGTGCTAGGGATCAAACCGTTATCCCCAGCGTCCGGCATCAGTCGCTCTGGCCGCTGCGCAACACCTCTTCCATGCCCTGGCCGCTGCACCACACCTCTATTGCAGTGCATACCCACAGTTACTGTGGATCATGTCCCGGATACCCTTGTCCATGGTGGCATAGACACATATCACCCTACTCAAACAACACATTGTAAGACACATATTGGCGGGCACACAGACTTGAAAATGTGCACGGAAAAGTAAGCCCAATATAGTCCAACATCAACATCAGACCACTAAATAAGTGCTACATTTAGTGGCAAAGCTGCACATTAACTTGAGATGCAGCAGGGTGGCAAAATGTACCCCTTGCCTCATCGCCACACATATACAAATCGCCTGCACAAGTACGCATCTCTCTCTGATGCAAAAATGAGGATGCACTTTGAATGTGACTGATCATTTGCATGAAGAGGCATGCCACCACCAATGTCGGCACGCCAGCAACATTGTGCACGTGTGTCTGAGTTGTGTGCAAGGTTGTGTATGCCCAGTTAAGTCCACCTATATGCACATGCACATTCCTGCACACAACTCAGACACACATGCACAATGTTGCTGGTGTGCTGACATTGGTGGTGGCATGCCTACTCGTGCACATGATCTGTCACATTCACAGTGCATCCTCATTTTTCCATCATAGAGATGTGACCATGTGCAGATGAATTGGATATGAGTGGTGATGAGGCAATGGGAAAATTCTGACATCCTTCCACATTTCAAGGCAATGTGCCCCCTTGCCTGTTCATGAGATGCAATCCTGTGTACACCAAGTGGGAAAGCATCTACTGAGTCTGCATACCACGCACACATGTAATGTCACAACAAAGTGACCATGTAGGCCGCTGGATAAAAGATGTACACCCAAAAATGCACACAAACAGCACACTTCACTCAAAGGGCGATGGAATACAATGTGCAGGAGTGCTATGCCGACAATACCACAGTATGTGGACAATGCAGATCAGTAATTTGTCACACAAATATGTACTGCATGCCTTGTCTGTGTGACATACTCACAGAACCACAATGTGCCTGTAAAGCAGTATGACAACCAAAGTATGACAACAAGCAAGGATAGCAAAGTTGCAACAATTAATGACAAAGGCCCAAATGGCCCCCTCAATCCTTAGGTCAAATTGCACTCCTCCACCCCAAAGTGTACACATCTGCCATATAGAAAACAGCATTCCACATCAGTCCTGATATGAGTTGCCAATAATACCATCATGTGTAATTAAACTTAACTGTTTGGTAAGTCAACTGTGTCAGTGAACAAATATGCAATCAGGTAGTTATCACCCACAAGCTAAGCCAGGCATTGAATACCAGAACCAGGACAGCATGTATCATCCATGTCAGCAGCTGCATGGCACATACACAAACACACATCACCCTGCCATTTGCATCTCTTGTGAGCGTGGCAGTGACCAGGCCTGAGCACCATAAATAGGCATTATGAAATGCATATACATCAGAAAACTGACCACTTACACACCACACGTGGGGTCAACCTTGAGGGTAATGGGTGTTGGCACTGTCTGTTCAGACAGCAACAACAATAGAAACTCACGCTGCGCCATACTCACAACGGGTAAGCCAACAGGAGGGCAGTAAGCAATGCATGCAAGATAAAACATGAAGGAGGACATGCACACAAGACAAAACACAAGGATAAAAGCTACCTGGATGTCCATGTGTACTACATAGTGCAGCACATGGTGAAACAGCAAGTAGGCTCTCATTGCTAATGTGCCGAAAGGGGACCCTCCTCCTACATAACTAATCTTGCACAAAACACATGCACATGTGCAGTACCCTGCAATGCTGCGTGTCTGTGAGCCACATTGACAAGACAAGTGACAGTGCATGATGAATAGCATGCCTTCAGGCCCAACATATTAACATGGTGCAGGCCAGCTCACTGAGGTGGCTGCGTGTGGACCACATTCTTAAAGGAGCAGTTCATACTCTGACACATCCTTGTTTACATACAACCCCTGACGTAAACAAGACATTTGATGTCAAACAATGCACAAGTCTCCTAACTCTGACCAAGACCTGTATTCCACCCAGCTTGCAACATCTCAGCATTGTAAATGCACAAACGTGAAAGGCTCACTGCCTGAAAGGTATAATGAGCAGCAAAATCAAAGCTGCAGGTGCCACTATCACACAATGCAGTGCACACACATACAAATCTGAGCTCATTAACATTGACTACTGTGGTACAAACTGCATTACTCACACAAATGAACTGGTGCCACTTGTGTGTAGAAATTGTTCAATCACATTCGTCATAGCTGGAAACTGTGCTGTCCTCAAAATTATCACTATACCGCAACAAATAGGCATCTCCTCAAATACAGTTTGAATGTACACTGTCCTGCAGTCTGCTTGTAAACTCATCCAATGCATGATCATACATGAAAAACACTGTTGAACTGTATTTGCCCTATCATATTGCAGAGGGAGAGACATCACCTCCTGGACGGCAGACTGGCCCAACCTTCACTGATGACGAGGATGATTACCCCACCATAAATCAGTATGAACTTCAAAATCTGCTAGACTCCTTCAACACCCCACCTCCAGGAGCAGGGCAACTCAGCAGCTTTGCAGCAACCCCACCCCCTGCATAAACCAACCAGCCGCAAACGCCTCCCACCACAGCTGGCTCCCAGGACATCGAGGGCCGACATCTGACCTTCCAACGCTGTGTGCTAGAGGTCCAGCAGGAGATGGCTGAACAGGTGCGGTGGGGTTTGAGAGACTGGCGGACAAACTTGAGGCGATACGTGGGTGTCCGAGTCCTATTCGGGACCACATACAGAAGATTAGGGGCACCCACAGCCCGCTCGATGCTTTCCAATGGTCCATGGCTGACATTGCTGGAGTCATAATTCTGAGACAACAACAACTGTCTAGTCAGAGTGGCTCCAGCAATGTCAGACAGGATTTGGTCAAAATCCGTCGGATAATGGAGAACATGGAGCTGATGCAGGCACAAGATATGGCTGCCAGGGCTACACACCAGCGCAATTTAGCTGGAATCTATCATGCCCTGCAGCTGCTCATCACTTCATTGCTGCCCCAAGGTCTTGCGCCAATAAATGCTGCTGCTGCTTCTACTTCCTCAGCTTCACCACCCGATGTATCAGTGCCTCTCAGTGCTGCACCCACCTTAACACCACCCACGTGAGGCACGTGACAGATCAGAGGATGAAGATGAGGATGATAGTGCATTTGTGCTAAGGAGAAAGCTGTAGCATCCATCGACGCCAAAAGGCCTGTTTCTCCCTGGTGCAGGGCTTATTAACATGCCACGGAAAATCATCTTCCATTGTCTTCCACTGTCCCCTGACAATCACTTTGGACCTCCACATGGACTGCCATATTATTTTTTCTTACCAATGATACCACAATCAGCCTGCGGACTGAACTCTGTCTCTTCCCTTGGACCTGTTACCACCAAAGGACTCTGTCTGGCCCTCTAATTGGCATCTATGTGTGCTTGTATGGCAAGCACTGGTCCAGTCTTCATCCTTTGAATGTAAATAAAAACAGTTAACTCACACAGATGTGTGTTGTTCAGGACCAATCAAGTATAGAAGTGTATGGACACTGAATCCACCAGAAGGTACACCATGGGCAATATGAGCAATGTACATGTTATACCTGACACAGATAGGCAGTGAGATGGCTGGGTATGTGTGAACTAGCTGTGCGCTCATTGCTCAAAAACAACAATCTAGCAATATACCAGCCTAGCCCCACGTCAAGTAAGGTAAAGGCATGTGTGCTAAAATGTCCAAGTCTGTTGCAGGCCACAAGTAGTGTCCCCCTTAACAATTGCAAACAAATATCTCTTGGCATATCTACTCACACAATACGAGGTGGACAAAGCCTGTTACGATGGTGCGCATTGCATGTCACATCCCAAGATGTTGCACACCATATTCACATTGATGAAGACATGGAAGGGCACATGTCCACCATACACATATGGAACCACAATGTCTGCCTCGGTGAAGTAGAGTTGCAACTAGGGACTCACCCCAAAGAGCAAGGCGTCAGTCAGCTCCTCCCTGAAGACAAACTTTGCATACCATATTTTGACCCCTCTCATGCTGTGACCACTGTGAGCATATCAGGCAATGTGTATAGGGATGTGTGGTACACTGCACTCAGCAAATAGTCAGATGTAAGGCCAACATTTCAAGGGTGGCATCTCTATGAGCCAATGCCAGAAGTAACAGCCGTGACAAGTATCTATGAAACTGTCACTACAGGGAACAATGCAACATTTCCCCCGTTGTGTGCAGCAGATCAGTGTGCCTGCACCAAATGTTAGTTGGGACAAAATCATAACTTGACAAATTAAGTGAGTCACAAAAGGCATTTAGGAGAAGTGAAGCCAGTATACTTAACAACACTACTCCTAAATTCCATTTGTGAATACCCTAAAATGTAAAGTCATTACTTACTCTCAGATGACTTTTGTGAATCAGGAACACTGTTGTTCCATGTGCTGTTCACAATGGACACAGAAATTTGCTCAATAATGCATGGCCCGGAGATTGAGCATCCATGCACAGGAACATAACTTGCAAAGGAAGCTGACACACTGGCACTACGCATCAAGTGTGCCAAGGTCTGTGCAATGTAGATTGACTCAGCGCCAGGAGCATCTGATATGCAGGTGTGTGACAGAATCTGTGGTACCTGACACATACATCTATCTCCATGATTGATAACAGCAGATAACTCTATTTCCTCTCAATGCCATGTCTCTAGGTTGTGTTGTAAATAGGCAACAATGTGCTGTCCAACTATGTGAGTCACACTTAAGATGTAGAACGCCACAAACGACTGTCCCTATACTAGGCCGTAAATCCTACTTGCCACCCAGTCATCCATGCAAGTTCACTGTGCTCACATCTAAGGTATCCTGACACAATACATCCTGCTAAGTAACATGTCATGACAAGACTCACACATTCCATGGATTGTCCATTGATGGTATGAGTTGCATACAAGGGAATAAGCCACAATCCCCAACATCATCCCTGATATAAATGCATACTAAAATTCGAAATATTAAACATTAGAACAGTAAAAATAATGAACTACCCTAAACTAACATTGATCACTAGAACTACTACTTAAATCTAAACTAACTAGAAAATTGTTGCTTACCTAAACAATCTACCCTAACTAATCCTAAACATGTAACAACATATCTTAGAGATCAACCTCCTAACACCCTTAAGGCACACCACTAGACAGGACAGACATCTAAGCTATACATAAACTAACTACACATGTAACCTATACAAAGATATATTTGTTTGTATATATATATTTTTTTTTTTTACAACAAATACATCAACCCCCCCCACCCAAAGGAAACCTATCCCCAAATACTGCATAATAATACATATCTAAAAACTACCTTAAAAGCTAACACTAACTATAATCTACGCTAAAACTGCACTACCTAACACTACCTAATATCAGAAGTTAAAACATTGAGGGAAGGTGAAGAGGGGGATGGGGTCCAACATGTCCCGGCATCATGGCAGTCCAAGGTGTTTTTTCATGTCTGTGATATGTCTGTTCAGATCTGCCATTTCTCTCCTGATCTCTGCCAGAAAAACATTGTTGTCATGTAGGATCCTCCTGTCCCTCACTGTGAATGGTTCCACCTGATCGCCAGGTGCAGGTGGGACTGTCCCTTGGGAGGGTGTGGCTGTAGGGGGATGAGACACCTGTCCAGTCTGGGACCCACCACTGATGCCAGAGGGGCCTGGGACAGCCTGTGTGTCAGTTGTTGCAAGCTCGGGCACTGCCTTCCATGTACCTTTCTTCCGTTCCTCCTGGTGCCTCTTTGCCATGTTGCGGTACCATTTTGCCACCTTCTTGGCATGCTTGAAGTGGTTCTTCCTCACCTGGAACGCATGATGTTCGGCTGGTGTCATGTTGTCTGTAAAATATCAACAATGGAAATTTTGAGTCCTTTACACTATGTCAATGTTCTTCATTCACATCTGTAATAAAAGATCACTTAAACATGGGAGCCTACACTCGGCGTAACTATGTGAAGTCAGAGAGTGACCTCGACTACAAAATGTTGAAGCTTGTATCAGTGACTACATGCTGGGGAGACTGCAATGACAGTGCATGGCATGGCATGGGATATGCACTGTTACAACCAAATGAGACTGACAGTGTCAAACGATGGTGCCATGACATACCGGGACTGAGGGTGACATGTACAAGCAATCAGAGGAGGGAGGCATTAGCCCTCCATGTGTAGCACCACCCTCATCCTCTCCTGTTACACAGTGCTGCATGATATGTACAATGCCCATGTGCAGGCCGGTGTCCCCCCACCAACTGTGTGCAGTTCATCAAGTCAGCGCCAACACAGGCACTTTTGCACAAGATTGCAAGGGTGCCTGTGTGCCGTGTGGCCTGTTGTTAATGTTTTGGAAGGTTATCCTACCTGCACAGGAGCAATCCTGGGATAGCCCTACTCACACTTTCAACTATGCTGCATCACATATGGAAACCTGTTGTGTGGCTGAATGCTGACTTATACATGAGGTGCTGTCCCGCTCTCCAACACTACTACACAATATGTTAAGTGTTGCTGCAGAGAGGGGGAAACATAATTTCCTCTAAATTCTCACTCACTCATGCATGTCTTGTATCCACTAATCTCACTCCATAGTGAATCAAAATGCGCAGGCCTTTACAACGCTAACAATCACAATGCATTTCCTATTGTAACAGCACCCTGGAGTCATGATGCTTATAGTGTTGTTATGGGTAATGCTTTCTCACAGATAGCGTTGTAGAGCCCTGCATTGTAAAATATATTGCACCGCAATGAAGGCAGAGCTAATGCATGTGTGGTAAATGCGTGCTGAGTAATGTCACCAATTGGGACAGAGGAGTTCCCACACCTGATCCAGAGTCAAGGAGGGAATGGCCCCAAGGAGACAGCTTGTCAACACCATTGCAGTGGCCAAACATGCCAATGAGATTCATAGGCCACCTTTGCTGTGTGTTTGGGGAACGTGCCATTGATATGCTTGGCACAAAAATACGCACTGCCACTTCTTTAAAGATGTTATGCAGCATGCCTACAAATGCACAGTGCCAAACTGTGCCTGCGCACTTACGGACTGAAAAGCACTGCCTCCTTGTGCATCATCGGGCACACTTGCACAGTCATCTCACTCAAGGATGTACATACATTCCATGGCATCTGATAGTCATCATCAATCCCACTTACATTTCTCCTCTCCTATCAGTGCACTCTGAAATCCACAGGCATGTGCTGTGGTGACAGAACCCATAATCCTAGCGGATATTGATAAGGAAGTCGTGGAGACAGGCGTTAGCCTTCTCGGCTTAACGCCTCTCTCCGCCACTTTAGAAACGCAAGCCTGCACCATATTATCAAGGATATGGTGCAGACTTGCATTTCCCCCCTGCGATGGCACTAAGTCTCACAACTTAGCGCCTATGCAGGTACGCTTGCATCAGAGTGCAAGAGTGTGTGTGTGCAGGGGGGGTTTGTTTCTGTACAGGAAGATGTCCCTTCCTGCACATAAACAATCCTAGAATAACATTTTGTAACTTTCATGTGTGCTGCTTCGTGCAGCACACAGGAAAGATACAATATGGAATATTAAAAAAAAATTCTGTATGTGCTGGAAGGGCCAACTTCCTGTACATATACAACCTATGTCATTTTGCTTTTTCCATGTGTGCTGCACAAGGCAGCACACATGTAAAAATAAAAAATTATGAGAAAAAAGCATTCATCCTCGTTTTGACAAATTACGACCATGGTTTCACTGGTGTTAAATTGTGCGCTGCCATCTATCAAAGCTGCACTTGTACATTAGGGGCAGCATCAAATACTATTGTGCTGCTTTGGAACACCAACCGCAACACCCACTGCACGCTCCTTTCACACTAAACACAGCGAGAAAGGGTGTCTTATTAACAAGGAAGTGTTAATACACTTGAAGTGGATTAACACAACCTCAGTCATGCTGCAAGGCCCCTATCGCCAACACAACTTCAGTGAAAGTGACGTTGTGTTGGCGATAGGGTCTCGATGATATGCAGCTTACTTTCAATGTGTATCACTGACTGGGGATGGGCAAAATTACAACTGGAAGACAAATGCATTGCTCAACCTTCACTTACCGATTTGTACACACTTCTGAATTCCACAATACGTCATCACACTGTAGGCAAGGGACACTGATACACACCCATACTGCATACTACAACACTGATCATTTACCCAAGACATCCATGACACCGCACTATGCCAATATATGATGTTCAAACTCACCAGTGGCGTGTCGGTCCTCGAAGCTGTCGATGTCCCCCTGTGTGATTGGTGGCCTACCATCTTTGAGACAACAAAATAGATATGTGTTGGTATCAGACGTTAAATCATATGTGTTTGACAATAAGAGGGGCCCCTTGGCACCAACAAGGGAATAGGGCACTAAACCAGTGAAAGAAAGAAGATCCCTTGGGGTAAGTCCTATTCGAAATAGACCTCAATGTTCACACCTCACACACTCATATATATTTCATATCCACACTTCCTTCCATTGGACCATATATAAAGGGAAAACCAAAAATGTATATAAAAACATATATCACATGTATTTATTATTTGTTTGTATACAAAATATTATAATAAAAAACACATAAATTCATACAGTTCATAGCACAAATACAATTCCTTTTTAAAAAAGATAGATATAAGCACCTTAAAAATCAATCTCTCTAGGCATGAAAGCAACAAGAGTGAAACACTAACAGCTAGACAGAAAAATTGGTCTTAACATTCTACACTTCCGTCATAACACAATATTACAAGCCTGGGAATATGCCTTCTGTAATTTTGCTTTCTTTCACCAATGCTAAACGACAGGATAGTGTATCAAAAATGTATAGTCGACGCGTTTCAATGGTTTTGTTATCTTATTAGTCCATCTTCTTCACAACCTCTATTTTTGTGCACTCTTTCTTATGTTGAAAGTTTTCATGCAGTCACCTAGAATGAGATAAGGCCAATGTTATCTTTATTCTTTAACACCACGTGGTACAATACATCTGAGTCCCCTTAGCCACCCCCTGATGTGTCTAAAGTAAACAAGAGAGTTGTTCTTTCATCTACTCGTTGTTAAATAAACCAAATGTGACTGTTATCAACCACAGCTCTTTGTGGGCCATCCCGCATTTCATCAAAATTTAAAAATAATACAGTTTCAAACATAATGAAACACAACATTAACAAAGATATGTTTCCCTTTAAATATGATACAGTTACACTCACACACAACCTTCAAGCAACTCACAACTACATCCAACCTATGTTGCTTCCTTTACTTAATGGATGATCAGTCTCCACTTATAGATGCATTCTAAAGTCTCACCTGCTTTTATGGGCAGTGTCTCCCTGTTAGAACTCTTATTTTTGTTTCATCTGTTCATAAAGGGGGATTGCAGTCAGAAAATTCTTGTACGACCAGCCTTGGTATACGGACTGTTGATAGAAAAATCAAGGGCCATCTTATAATTAGTACGCTGCCAAATTTTATCAACTTGTCTAAAATGCAGCTCTAGCTATACTTCACTTGTCTCACCTTATGATTAAAACTGTCGGGGCCTCAGTGGAGAATATCCAATTTTGCATAGAAGGTCACTCGATCTTGTTAAAAAGGATCTATCTGTATGGCATGGAAACAGTGAATACTTATTGCATAGTGTCATCTCCACACTACTTATCACTATTACTACTGTCCAATGCTCTCACCTTATGATTAAAAAGTAGCGGGGGCTTAAATTGGAAATATCAGATCAGGTACAGACGATGTTTCAAGCTGATGGTTCAGTCCTCTTGAAGACAGTCTACCTATTCCAGAATAAAAATAGTGTGTATTTGATACCCATTATTACCTTTTATGTACCACATTCGATCTCATATAGTCTTCTCTTAACTGACTGGTGTTAGATGAACGGTTAAATTACCTGAAACTGACAGCATGTAATTATCGTATCTTCATCACATATGTTCTGGATGCGGTCCTCTTATATTTTGATTGTTCCTTCAATGAGGTAATTATTTTCAAATGGCCCTTTTTCTGATTAGGGTCCAAAAAACCTATAGGTAAGAGAATATAACCTTTAAGTTTCCTTACTGTCTACTGGGGTACAGATATGATTTAACTAGGTTGTTATCCCTCAAGTTTATACGAAACCTAGATTAGTAGCGTTGCATAGTACTCCCTGCCAGTTATCTGATAGTTCAGAATTGATAGTTCTATTGCACGCCATTTCCTTGGGATAAAAAAAATGGCATGTATACAATCCTCGCTATATGTATTAGATTTAAAGCAGGCTTAGACCACCATATCAGAATTTCACTCCTGCCCTCTACTGAATTTATCTTTACAGGTCATTTTATCCTGCTGGTTAATTCATCTACCCGCACATAGACCTCGCCCTCCATTAGTGGCATTAAAGCTATTTCCTACAGTTGCTTTAAGCAGTGTGTAATTCCCAAATGCAGCACTTTATTGGTATTCACTAATGTTACCCCCCACATTGAAGGGATCTATACTTCCCATATAGAAAGTAACATACTCATATTAGCATCCTATTAGCTTGTGGCTCTGTCTTGTATGATTCAAATACTTATATTTAACCTTATTAAAGTAACCCCTTCAACTAATTCTGACGCGAGGCTTTCCGTTAGATCGGGTTACTAAGGTCGACCGTCTCCGTCTTCAAAATAAACCGCTATATTAAATTGCGGTCCATTTCGGCTCCATTGATATAGTCTATTAAGCGACCACTCACGTGAAAATAATTCCTACTCTCTTACGCGTGTGACTCACTCCACCCCCAGATAGTCCGCGGCGTTATTTGATGACGCCATACTACGCGCTTACTGGTTCATAGCTGTGTTGTTTTCTGACATGGGCGCCATCTTGGTATGGGGTTAAAGCTGATGGAAAACACTCTTGTTTCAACCAATTAGGGTTATTTGCATAATGTGAATACGTTATTATTTATAAAATAATATGTAGTATTTTAACCCATTGTTCAACTAGAGTAGCCAGAGGATAATATTAGATATGGATAATGGCACCTACGGAACTGTTTATAGGGCTAATTTTGATTTCTATTCTAATAGAATTAAATCACATACTCCTATAGAACTTCAGGAGTATAGATTAACGAATGCTACATTTTACATATGGGAGTAGGCGGCTGTGCCCTCAGGGTGTAGCACTGGAAAAATATAGCTAGAGAAGGCTACCTTGGTCTAACACAACACGGTGAGACACCCCCTGCCACATGAGGGAGCTGCCGCCATGTTGATGATAATTCAATAAAAGGCCCAACACCAAGTTGTATGGATTCTACATTTTTCAGTGAGAGGCTTCCTAGCCCATAACCCCTACCCTACACCACTGCTTCTGTGACTCCCTGATCTCTTCTTTATAATTTCTGTATCTCTGGCCATTTAGCAATGTAGACACCGCCATGCCTTTTACTGTACTTCCCTTTATGATACATGAGACATCCCCTCCTCTCTACTATTTAAGCCTTTATTATTCGTATTCATGGTACTAATGTACCACTGTTCCCTCATCTTCCTGGTTATTTCCATATTGCCTCCTCGTCTGTTCATTTTGATTTTTTCCAGCACAAACCACTTAAAGCTATCATTTTTGTGGTTTTCTTTTAGAAAATGTGCTGTTAGAGGGGCATTTTCTTTTTGAGTCCGAATTGCAAACTTATGTTCGGTTAATCTAAGGCGCAATTCACCACCTGTCACTCCCACGTAGCCTAAGCCACATGGGCATACTAAAAGATAGATCAGACTCTTAGTTCTGCAGTTTGTTAAATCTCTTGAGTAAGAGGAATGACCTCTATACTCTATAGATTTGCCTGCTACACATTGTTCACATATTGAACAATTGCCGCATCTGTTGTTCCCTATGGCTCGGGACAGGGTACTTTGGACAAACTCTTCTTGATCACGATAGGTGTGTACACAAAGAATTTCTGAAGTTTGTGTTGCGTTTAAATGCAAATCGTGGTTTCTCAATTGGTACTTCCCTTTCATAGTTTAAAATCTTCCAGTTTCTATTGATGACATTCTTTATTTGATTACTGACATTGGAAAATTTACTAACAAACACCATTTTGTCTGCATTTTTATTTTTTGTCTTCTTAGTATCTAACATTGCTTCCCTATTATAGAATCTGGATCTTTTTAGGGAGTTTTTCACCCCTTTTCAGGGTATCCCCTATCCACTAATTTCTTTGTAAACTTCTCTGAATGGATATAAAAATCATTTTATGAGGTACAATTTCTCCGAAGTTGCAGAAATTCCCCAAATGGTATATTATCTTACTGCGACTTCGGATGATGGCTCTGGTAATGTAGGAGCGTATTTTTGTCTGTGGGTTTGCTGTATAATTCGACAGCTAAGACATCTTCTACACTTTTAATACATATATCTAGAAAGTTGACATGGGTGTTACTCCAACTAGAAGTAAATTTAAGGTTGGGGTCCCCCAGATTGATTCCAAAACACGAGAGGAAGTAGAGAGGTACTGATAGAATCACCCTCCTAATAGGTATGCATAAACAAGTGGATTCTATCAATGTGAAGTGATAAAAAATATTATTAATTTCTGTGAGTTGTGGGAAGATTTACTCTCTCTTAGGGTGGTAAAGATGAGAGCACAATGTGCTTGTTAAAATACCCCTCACACACTAAAAAAATCCAATAGTGTCATGCTTCATCATTGGGGTCTTCCCGTCCCTCTACGGGGCGGGGCGTGCTACGACCTGGCGAACTACGCGGGAGCACTGAAGATGTGACAAGGCTATGTGATGGTGCAAGGTGAGTTGTGTCAGTGAAGTGTAGGGACCTAATAATGTGTGGAAAAAACAAAAAGTTAAAAATCCTCTGGCTAGTGGAAAAAAACAATTTATTCACTTCCCTAGCTGGGGACGTTAAGAAGGGGGTTTTGGGGTAGAGCGAATAGCCACTACCTGGTCTACATGTTTCGTAAGCAGTCCCCTACTGCTTACTCATCAGGACCTTCTAATGGCCCCTACTAAAGAATAGCTCAGTTTGCTAATTATAGTAAGCCTGTCGTCCTAAAAACTAACAGTAAAAATAAACTGATAGTTTTATGCTTTAGGGCATGAGCTGGCCCAGGGAAGCTAAGATTCTCAAAAAGAACCTAAATAGGTCTCTGTAAGAAAAGGAGGAGGAAACAAAAAGGACAAATCTTTACCATTATAGTTGTCATTCAATTCGAGACACAACGTGTATGTAGCGCCACAATGCCCACGGGTCATTCAAGTTATGCCCAACTCATAAAGGTTATAATTAAAGCTTTATGGACAGAGTGATGGTACAATCTGCCATCCCCTGTGTGTCCGTTTGCATAACGAACATATTGTTGCCCCACATAGTTGAGGGCGGATTCATATTACCACACACATTCATTCATAACTCGATGCCCACACAGGCTCACACACAAGGTAAAAAGGAGGAATTCATTTTTCAATTGGTCACCGGCAAAATTATCTACCGTGTTGATATCATGACCAATCTGCGTTAAAAACCATGACACACACATAAGATGTCGTTATGGAAAATCATACATACTGCTGAGGCGGAGTAAATATGCCTCATGAGCTGGCAGTCGATAGGTGTCTCAATGCGGTAATCTGTAAGGAAAAAGAGCCGCGCCCATAATGTCAGAGCACGTATCCTTACTGCAATGTTACCGTTTATCAAAGACCAGGGTTTAACGACGTCTGGCAGCGTCTTTTACTTACAGTGGCCGCACAAGGTTAATACCTTACTTCTATCCGTCCTGCCGCTCTGGAGAATGCTCGCGTTGGAAGCCCGGTTCTGCTTATGACTTCCCTGAGCGCCGGACACGTGTGGAAAGACTAGAACGCTCACCTAAGATGGCCGCCCCTGATGGAACGCCGGGTGTGCAAAATCGGTAGTCTCTTCATTATGTCTATTCCGTTTTGTCCATCGTTATTTGGCATAATTAAATCACTCATAATTAATTACAGTCTTAAGCCAGTAGGTCGCACTTCATGTCGATAAAATACTCCCTTAGTCTATGATGGAACGAGGGTGATTGTCAGTGCGAGACTAAAGATACTGCCCAATGTTATGAATTGAACACATTATTGCTAGATGGACCCTTGATCTTAGTAAAACGAGACAATTAGTGAATAAAAGCCTAGAGGTACTATCTGATGATATTAAATGATGAACCCACTGATTCTAATAGAGCAAGATTGCTCACATCGCTACCTGCACCCCCAAATTGATCACACAGGGTCACAGAGATCTATAAATGGAAATTATCCTGAATGTTTTTCAATTCTTTGTAATCCCCTTAGACACATTGGTGGTATTGTGCCTAATAACAGGAAAGGTTTTTTGTCAAGTAGGCTCATATAATAACGGCCTAGGTAAAGATGGTTGTCAGATTCATCAGATCTTCAGGGTGACTACAAAATGTTGGTGGGTCCCATGTAGGCGCTGTCGTTGGGCGGCAAAGTGGTTATGGTAATCTACAGCTGGGCCCACGGGATTTCATCGTTGAGCCCGTATTTGTTTGATTGGACACGGAAAACCCATCTTTGTTCCTTCTCCAGTAGATATTTCTCGTGGCTGATCTGCTCAATCACTGTCCACATTATATCTTCCGGTTTGTGCCCGCTTTCGAGAAAGTGGTTAGTCAGTTTCGTGCTTGACTTCTTGCACTTGATAGTGCTCTTATGTTCGCCTATTCTTATTTTCACCGCCCTGCTCGTCATGCCGATGTACTCGAGATTGCAAGGGCAGGTGATCATGTAGACGACATTTGAACTGTTACAGTTACTGAAGCTTCTCTGCTCCCATGTAGTTCCATTCTTGAATGTCAGTTTTTTGCTTTTCTTGGTGAGACAGCATACCTTGCATCCGCCGCAGGGGTAGTGTCCTTGTGCAAGGCTGGACTTGCCAGAGTTCTTGGCCTCTTTTGGTCTAGTATGTACCAGGATGTCTCTGACACTTTGAGCCCTTTTGTGAGAGAACATGGGTTTTGGAATGTCGAGGTCGCCACTGTTCAGAATTTTCCAATTCTTATTGATTATTTTGGTGACTTGATCAGAGTTCGTGTTATATGTTGTGATACATATTGGTCTCTGTATGTCCGCCTTTTTTACTTTGTCCTCGAGTAGGCTTTCCCTACAGTTGTTCCTGGCTCTTTTGTACGCTTGACTGATGATCCTTTGTGGATAGTTCCTTTTTTGTAACTTTATCCTTAGGTCGTCGGATTGAGATTTGAAATTGTCAATTTCGGTGCAATTCCTACGGAGGCGCAGGAACTGCCCATAGGGAAGATTGTCCCTCAGATGTCTTGGGTGGAAACTTTGATACATTAAGAGGCAGTTCTTCGAGGTGCTCTTGAAATGTGTGGTCGTCATAAGTCTGCCATTCTTTGGGAAAATATTCAAGTCCAGGAATACCAAGTTGGTGTTGGTGGTGACACTGGTGAATTTGAGGAACTCGTCCTGATAATTCAACCACGTGAGGAACTGCTGGGCAGTTCTCTCATCTCCATCCCAGATGATGAGGATGTCGTCAATATACCTCTTCCAAGTTAAGATCTTGGGTCGGAAGGGGTTGGAGGCATTCAGGATTCTTGTCTCCTCAAGGTGGTGGACATAGAGACCAGCTATACTGGGAGCAAATGTGCTTCCCATGCTGGTCCCATGCTTTTGAAGATATAGAGTGCCATTGTGTTCAAAGAAGTTGTCTTTTAGTGCTAAAGAACAACACTCCATCACCACGTTCCGTGGGGTGTGGTACTCCCAGTCATCCGTGAAGAGAACATCTTCTATGATTGCCAGCGTTTCATTGTGGGGCAAGCTGGTATACAGACTTTCTACATCACAGCTGATTAACAGCTGCGAATTGGGATCAAAAGACACTTCCTCAAGTAGATTCAGCACATCCTTGGTATCTCTCAGGTACGTTGATGTTTTTTGTACCAAGGGTCTTAGAAATGCATCCGCAAATCTAGAGACTGGTTCGAGGACCGACCCGATCCCCGATACGATAGGTCTTCCTGGGGGATTCACCAGATCCTTATGGATCTTTGGTAGGATATATAGATAGGGGGTTCTTGGATTCTTTTGACATAAAAACTCCCCTTCTTTGTTGGTAATCCAATTATGGGACAGTGCCTCTTCAACCATGGTTTTGATTTTGGTAGCTATTCTCTCCGTGGGATTGGTTTGTAGGATCTCGTAGTTCCTTTCATCTTGGAGTAGCCTGGCACATTCTCTGTCATATTGTTCTTTTCTCAACAGAACAGTCGCCCCACCCTTGTCCGCTGGTTTTATGATCACTTCTTTTTTATTGCTCAGTTCACGAAGTGCTTGTCGTTCATCTTTTGAAACATTCTGAAAGATTCTTTTCTGCGTGGGGTCAAGGGATTCAAGATCCTTCATGACCGCCTTTTCAAAAGTCAGAAGTTCGACGGGAAGAGTATTGTTCATAGGAGTGAAGGTGGATCGTGGCCTTAACCCTGTGTCACCCTGTTCATAGTTGTCTTGTTTGTCTTTGAAAAAGACCTGTAATTTGATTCTTCTTATGAATTCCTGGACTTCTTTACACAAGTGGAACTTGTCTATGTTGGCTGTAGAAACATATCCCAGACCTTTTTCTAGAACACTTTGTTGTGAGGTCGATAATTCTGAGCCTGTCAAGTTTACAACTAAACTCATTTCCGGTTCCTCGATGCCCCTGTCATACTCCTGGTTGACACTCTCGGGGTTTCTTCCTCTTCGGTTTCCCAGTGTACGGAGTTGCCTCTCCGGTTCCTCCCTTTGTTTTGTCCTCGGCGTGACCCTAAAAAAGGAGCCGGATTTTCAAAATACCCATAGTCTTGTTGGTATCCCCATGGTGGAAAAGGGGCATTGGGGTGTTGGAAAGGCGGTGGGCCATATTGTTGGGGGGGGTACATCATTTGTTGGGGGTAGCTGTTCCATCCCCGCATGCCTCGTTGGTTGGGTCGTCGAAAGTTCCTTCGTGTGCCCTGGTACCGTGGGCTTTTGTTGCCACTTGAATTGGAGCTACTTGATCCTGCTTCTGAGGAGTCATCATTAGAAACATTATCACCCGATGGTTTATAGTTATCTTTGATATAGGGGTAGATCTTCTCCTTGCTCCACCTGCTGGTGTCTTTTTTAAGTTTCTCATATTTGCTGTCTTTGAGGTTTATTTCAAAATCATTCAGTGTTTTATTCAGCTCATCCAGATACTTTTTTAGGTTTGCTGGGGATTCGTAGCTTTTGAGACGTACTTCGATGGCCTGTATTTCCACTTTCAGATCAGTCGCTAGTCTACTTGCCGTCTTTATGATCAAGACAATCCAGTCTCGTGTGCATCTCCACGAGATCTGGGACCAGTCGATTTTAAAAGTCTTGTCTTCTAGAAATATGAATGGTTCATTACGAACCACGAGGCCAGCTGGAGCAGTGTTAACCTTTAGGTATTCGGACATGAGTAACCCATGAATGGCAGTTTTTATTTGAGTTCTCCTCAGTTCTTCCAGTTCATCCCAGTCGCTGTTCTTAGCGGTGGGGCACCCGGAATTCAACCCCTCAAAAGTTCCTAGGGTGGCCATTAGATTTGAAATCTCATCTTCGGTAAATGCAAGGCCCAGATCGGCCATTGTGATGTCAGTAGAACGGGAACTCCTCTATGCACCTCGTGTGAAAAAACCCCGGGAGCAGAATCACAAAGTTGGTGTGAATGGTTGAATCCTTGTCAACTTCCGCAGCTGCACGCTGCCAATAATTCCAAAACACGAGAGGAAGTAGAGAGGTACTGATAGAATCACCCTCCTAATAGGTATGCATAAACAAGTGGATTCTATCAATGTGAAGTGATAAAAAATATTATTAATTTCTGTGAGTTGTGGGAAGATTTACTCTCTCTTAGGGTGGTAAAGATGAGAGCACAATGTGCTTGTTAAAATACCCCTCACACACTAAAAAAATCCAATAGTGTCATGCTTCATCATTGGGGTCTTCCCGTCCCTCTACGGGGCGGGGCGTGCTACGACCTGGCGAACTACGCGGGAGCACTGAAGATGTGACAAGGCTATGTGATGGTGCAAGGTGAGTTGTGTCAGTGAAGTGTAGGGACCTAATAATGTGTGGAAAAAACAAAGAGTTAAAAATCCTCTGGCTAGTGGAAAAAAACAATTTATTCACTTCCCTAGCTGGGGACGTTAAGAAGGGGGTTTTGGGGTAGAGCGAATAGCCACTACCTGGTCTACATGTTTCGTAAGCAGTCCCCTACTGCTTACTCATCAGGACCTTCTAATGGCCCCTACTAAAGAATAGCTCAGTTTGCTAATTATAGTAAGCCTGTCGTCCTAAAAACTAACAGTAAAAATAAACTGATAGTTTTATGCTTTAGGGCATGAGCTGGCCCAGGGAAGCTAAGATTCTCAAAAAGAACCTAAATAGGTCTCTGTAAGAAAAGGAGGAGGAAACAAAAAGGACAAATCTTTACCATTATAGTTGTCATTCAATTCGAGACACGACGTGTATGTAGCGCCACAATGCCCACGGGTCATTCAAGTTATGCCCAACTCATAAAGGTTATAATTAAAGCTTTATGGACAGAGTGATGGTACAATCTGCCATCCCCTGTGTGTCCGTTTGCATAACGAACATATTGTTGCCCCACATAGTTGAGGGCGGATTCATATTACAACACACATTCATTCATAACTCGATGCCCACACAGGCTCACACACAAGGTAAAAAGGAGGAATTCATTTTTCAATTGGTCACCGGCAAAATTATCTACCGTGTTGATATCATGACCAATCTGCGTTAAAAACCATGACACACACATAAGATGTCGTTATGGAAAATCATACATACTGCTGAGGCGGAGTAAATATGCCTCATGAGCTGGCAGTCGATAGGTGTCTCAATGCGGTAATCTGTAAGGAAAAAGAGCCGCGCCCATAATGTCAGAGCACGTATCCTTACTGCAATGTTACCGTTTATCAAAGACCAGGGTTTAACGACGCCTGGCAGCGTCTTTTACTTACAGTGGCCGCACAAGGTTAATACCTTACTTCTATCCGTCCTGCCGCTCTGGAGAATGCTCGCGTTGGAAGCCCGGTTCTGCTTATGACTTCCCTGAGCGCCGGACACGTGTGGAAAGACTAGAACGCTCACCTAAGATGGCCGCCCCTGATGGAACGCCGGGTGTGCAAAATCGGTAGTCTCTTCATTATGTCTATTCCGTTTTGTCCATCGTTATTTGGCATAATTAAATCACTCATAATTAATTACAGTCTTAAGCCAGTAGGTCGCACTTCATGTCGATAAAATACTCCCTTAGTCTATGATGGAACGAGGGTGATTGTCAGTGCGAGACTAAAGATACTGCCCAATGTTATGAATTGAACACATTATTGCTAGATGGACCCTTGATCTTAGTAAAACGAGACAATTAGTGAATAAAAGCCTAGAGGTACTATCTGATGATATTAAATGATGAACCCACTGATTCTAATAGAGCAAGATTGCTCACATCGCTACCTGCACCCCCAAATTGATCACACAGGGTCACAGAGATCTATAAATGGAAATTATCCTGAATGTTTTTCAATTCTTTGTAATCCCCTTAGACACATTGGTGGTATTGTGCCTATTAACAGGAAAGGTTTTTTGTCAAGTAGGGTCATATAATAACGGCCTAGGTAAAGATGGTTGTCAGATTCATCAGATCTTCAGGGTGACTACAAAATGTTGGTGGGTCCCATGTAGGCGCTGTCGTTGGGCGGCAAAGTGGTTATGGTAATCTACAGCTGGGCCCACGGGATTTCATCGTTGAGCCCGTATTTGTTTGATTGGACACGGAAAACCCATCTTTGTTCCTTCTCCAGTAGATATTTCTCGTGGCTGATCTGCTCAATCACTGTCCACATTATATCTTCCGGTTTGTGCCCGCTTTCGAGAAAGTGGTTAGTCAGTTTCGTGCTTGACTTCTTGCACTTGATAGTGCTCTTATGTTCGCCTATTCTTATTTTCACCGCCCTGCTCGTCATGCCGATGTACTCGAGATTGCAAGGGCAGGTGATCATGTAGACGACATTTGAACTGTTACAGTTACTGAAGCTTCTCTGCTCCCATGTAGTTCCATTCTTGAATGTCAGTTTTTTGCTTTTCTTGGTGAGACAGCATACCTTGCATCCGCCGCAGGGGTAGTGTCCTTGTGCAAGGCTGGACTTGCCAGAGTTCTTGGCCTCTTTTGGTCTAGTATGTACCAGGATGTCTCTGACACTTTGAGCCCTTTTGTGAGAGAACATGGGTTTTGGAATGTCGAGGTCGCCACTGTTCAGAATTTTCCAATTCTTATTGATTATTTTGGTGACTTGATCAGAGTTCGTGTTATATGTTGTGATACATATTGGTCTCTGTATGTCCGCCTTTTTTACTTTGTCCTCGAGTAGGCTTTCCCTACAGTTGTTCCTGGCTCTTTTGTACGCTTGACTGATGATCCTTTGTGGATAGTTCCTTTTTTGTAACTTTATCCTTAGGTCGTCGGATTGAGATTTGAAATTGTCAATTTCGGTGCAATTCCTACGGAGGCGCAGGAACTGCCCATAGGGAAGATTGTCCCTCAGATGTCTTGGGTGGAAACTTTGATACATTAAGAGGCAGTTCTTCGAGGTGCTCTTGAAATGTGTGGTCGTCATAAGTCTGCCATTCTTTGGGAAAATATTCAAGTCCAGGAATACCAAGTTGGTGTTGGTGGTGACACTGGTGAATTTGAGGAACTCGTCCTGATAATTCAACCACGTGAGGAACTGCTGGGCAGTTCTCTCATCTCCATCCCAGATGATGAGGATGTCGTCAATATACCTCTTCCAAGTTAAGATCTTGGGTCGGAAGGGGTTGGAGGCATTCAGGATTCTTGTCTCCTCAAGGTGGTGGACATAGAGACCAGCTATACTGGGAGCAAATGTGCTTCCCATGCTGGTCCCATGCTTTTGAAGATATAGAGTGCCATTGTGTTCAAAGAAGTTGTCTTTTAGTGCTAAAGAACAACACTCCATCACCACGTTCCGTGGGGTGTGGTACTCCCAGTCATCCGTGAAGAGAACATCTTCTATGATTGCCAGCGTTTCATTGTGGGGCAAGCTGGTATACAGACTTTCTACATCACAGCTGATTAACAGCTGCGAATTGGGATCAAAAGACACTTCCTCAAGTAGATTCAGCACATCCTTGGTATCTCTCAGGTACGTTGATGTTTTTTGTACCAAGGGTCTTAGAAATGCATCCGCAAATCTAGAGACTGGTTCGAGGACCGACCCGATCCCCGATACGATAGGTCTTCCTGGGGGATTCACCAGATCCTTATGGATCTTTGGTAGGATATATAGATAGGGGGTTCTTGGATTCTTTTGACATAAAAACTCCCCTTCTTTGTTGGTAATCCAATTATGGGACAGTGCCTCTTCAACCATGGTTTTGATTTTGGTAGCTATTCTCTCCGTGGGATTGGTTTGTAGGATCTCGTAGTTCCTTTCATCTTGGAGTAGCCTGGCACATTCTCTGTCATATTGTTCTTTTCTCAACAGAACAGTCGCCCCACCCTTGTCCGCTGGTTTTATGATCACTTCTTTTTTATTGCTCAGTTCACGAAGTGCTTGTCGTTCATCTTTTGAAACATTCTGAAAGATTCTTTTCTGCGTGGGGTCAAGGGATTCAAGATCCTTCATGACCGCCTTTTCAAAAGTCAGAAGTTCGACGGGAAGAGTATTGTTCATAGGAGTGAAGGTGGATCGTGGCCTTAACCCTGTGTCACCCTGTTCATAGTTGTCTTGTTTGTCTTTGAAAAAGACCTGTAATTTGATTCTTCTTATGAATTCCTGGACTTCTTTACACAAGTGGAACTTGTCTATGTTGGCTGTAGGAACATATCCCAGACCTTTTTCTAGAACACTTTGTTGTGAGGTCGATAATTCTGAGCCTGTCAAGTTTACAACTAAACTCATTTCCGGTTCCTCGATGCCCCTGTCATACTCCTGGTTGACACTCTCGGGGTTTCTTCCTCTTCGGTTTCCCAGTGTACGGAGTTGCCTCTCCGGTTCCTCCCTTTGTTTTGTCCTCGGCGTGACCCTAAAAAAGGAGCCGGATTTTCAAAATACCCATAGTCTTGTTGGTATCCCCATGGTGGAAAAGGGGCATTGGGGTGTTGGAAAGGCGGTGGGCCATATTGTTGGGGGGGGTACATCATTTGTTGGGGGTAGCTGTTCCATCCCCGCATGCCTCGTTGGTTGGGTCGTCGAAAGTTCCTTCGTGTGCCCTGGTACCGTGGGCTTTTGTTGCCACTTGAATTGGAGCTACTTGATCCTGCTTCTGAGGAGTCATCATTAGAAACATTATCACCCGATGGTTTATAGTTATCTTTGATATAGGGGTAGATCTTCTCCTTGCTCCACCTGCTGGTGTCTTTTTTAAGTTTCTCATATTTGCTGTCTTTGAGGTTTATTTCAAAATCATTCAGTGTTTTATTCAGCTCATCCAGATACTTTTTTAGGTTTGCTGGGGATTCGTAGCTTTTGAGACGTACTTCGATGGCCTGTATTTCCACTTTCAGATCAGTCGCTAGTCTACTTGCCGTCTTTATGATCAAGACAATCCAGTCTCGTGTGCATCTCCACGAGATCTGGGACCAGTCGATTTTAAAAGTCTTGTCTTCTAGAAATATGAATGGTTCATTACGAACCACGAGGCCAGCTGGAGCAGTGTTAACCTTTAGGTATTCGGACATGAGTAACCCATGAATGGCAGTTTTTATTTGAGTTCTCCTCAGTTCTTCCAGTTCATCCCAGTCGCTGTTCTTAGCGGTGGGGCACCCGGAATTCAACCCCTCAAAAGTTCCTAGGGTGGCCATTAGATTTGAAATCTCATCTTCGGTAAATGCAAGGCCCAGATCGGCCATTGTGATGTCAGTAGAACGGGAACTCCTCTATGCACCTCGTGTGAAAAAACCCCGGGAGCAGAATCACAAAGTTGGTGTGAATGGTTGAATCCTTGTCAACTTCCGCAGCTGCACGCTGCCAATAATTCCAAAACACGAGAGGAAGTAGAGAGGTACTGATAGAATCACCCTCCTAATAGGTATGCATAAACAAGTGGATTCTATCAATGTGAAGTGATAAAAAATATTATTAATTTCTGTGAGTTGTGGGAAGATTTACTCTCTCTTAGGGTGGTAAAGATGAGAGCACAATGTGCTTGTTAAAATACCCCTCACACACTAAAAAAATCCAATAGTGTCATGCTTCATCATTGGGGTCTTCCCGTCCCTCTACGGGGCGGGGCGTGCTACGACCTGGCGAACTACGCGGGAGCACTGAAGATGTGACAAGGCTATGTGATGGTGCAAGGTGAGTTGTGTCAGTGAAGTGTAGGGACCTAATAATGTGTGGAAAAAACAAAAAGTTAAAAATCCTCTGGCTAGTGGAAAAAAACAATTTATTCACTTCCCTAGCTGGGGACGTTAAGAAGGGGGTTTTGGGGTAGAGCGAATAGCCACTACCTGGTCTACATGTTTCGTAAGCAGTCCCCTACTGCTTACTCATCAGGACCTTCTAATGGCCCCTACTAAAGAATAGCTCAGTTTGCTAATTATAGTAAGCCTGTCGTCCTAAAAACTAACAGTAAAAATAAACTGATAGTTTTATGCTTTAGGGCATGAGCTGGCCCAGGGAAGCTAAGATTCTCAAAAAGAACCTAAATAGGTCTCTGTAAGAAAAGGAGGAGGAAACAAAAAGGACAAATCTTTACCATTATAGTTGTCATTCAATTCGAGACACAACGTGTATGTAGCGCCACAATGCCCACGGGTCATTCAAGTTATGCCCAACTCATAAAGGTTATAATTAAAGCTTTATGGACAGAGTGATGGTACAATCTGCCATCCCCTGTGTGTCCGTTTGCATAACGAACATATTGTTGCCCCACATAGTTGAGGGCGGATTCATATTACCACACACATTCATTCATAACTCGATGCCCACACAGGCTCACACACAAGGTAAAAAGGAGGAATTCATTTTTCAATTGGTCACCGGCAAAATTATCTACCGTGTTGATATCATGACCAATCTGCGTTAAAAACCATGACACACACATAAGATGTCGTTATGGAAAATCATACATACTGCTGAGGCGGAGTAAATATGCCTCATGAGCTGGCAGTCGATAGGTGTCTCAATGCGGTAATCTGTAAGGAAAAAGAGCCGCGCCCATAATGTCAGAGCACGTATCCTTACTGCAATGTTACCGTTTATCAAAGACCAGGGTTTAACGACGTCTGGCAGCGTCTTTTACTTACAGTGGCCGCACAAGGTTAATACCTTACTTCTATCCGTCCTGCCGCTCTGGAGAATGCTCGCGTTGGAAGCCCGGTTCTGCTTATGACTTCCCTGAGCGCCGGACACGTGTGGAAAGACTAGAACGCTCACCTAAGATGGCCGCCCCTGATGGAACGCCGGGTGTGCAAAATCGGTAGTCTCTTCATTATGTCTATTCCGTTTTGTCCATCGTTATTTGGCATAATTAAATCACTCATAATTAATTACAGTCTTAAGCCAGTAGGTCGCACTTCATGTCGATAAAATACTCCCTTAGTCTATGATGGAACGAGGGTGATTGTCAGTGCGAGACTAAAGATACTGCCCAATGTTATGAATTGAACACATTATTGCTAGATGGACCCTTGATCTTAGTAAAACGAGACAATTAGTGAATAAAAGCCTAGAGGTACTATCTGATGATATTAAATGATGAACCCACTGATTCTAATAGAGCAAGATTGCTCACATCGCTACCTGCACCCCCAAATTGATCACACAGGGTCACAGAGATCTATAAATGGAAATTATCCTGAATGTTTTTCAATTCTTTGTAATCCCCTTAGACACATTGGTGGTATTGTGCCTAATAACAGGAAAGGTTTTTTGTCAAGTAGGCTCATATAATAACGGCCTAGGTAAAGATGGTTGTCAGATTCATCAGATCTTCAGGGTGACTACAAAATGTTGGTGGGTCCCATGTAGGCGCTGTCGTTGGGCGGCAAAGTGGTTATGGTAATCTACAGCTGGGCCCACGGGATTTCATCGTTGAGCCCGTATTTGTTTGATTGGACACGGAAAACCCATCTTTGTTCCTTCTCCAGTAGATATTTCTCGTGGCTGATCTGCTCAATCACTGTCCACATTATATCTTCCGGTTTGTGCCCGCTTTCGAGAAAGTGGTTAGTCAGTTTCGTGCTTGACTTCTTGCACTTGATAGTGCTCTTATGTTCGCCTATTCTTATTTTCACCGCCCTGCTCGTCATGCCGATGTACTCGAGATTGCAAGGGCAGGTGATCATGTAGACGACATTTGAACTGTTACAGTTACTGAAGCTTCTCTGCTCCCATGTAGTTCCATTCTTGAATGTCAGTTTTTTGCTTTTCTTGGTGAGACAGCATACCTTGCATCCGCCGCAGGGGTAGTGTCCTTGTGCAAGGCTGGACTTGCCAGAGTTCTTGGCCTCTTTTGGTCTAGTATGTACCAGGATGTCTCTGACACTTTGAGCCCTTTTGTGAGAGAACATGGGTTTTGGAATGTCGAGGTCGCCACTGTTCAGAATTTTCCAATTCTTATTGATTATTTTGGTGACTTGATCAGAGTTCGTGTTATATGTTGTGATACATATTGGTCTCTGTATGTCCGCCTTTTTTACTTTGTCCTCGAGTAGGCTTTCCCTACAGTTGTTCCTGGCTCTTTTGTACGCTTGACTGATGATCCTTTGTGGATAGTTCCTTTTTTGTAACTTTATCCTTAGGTCGTCGGATTGAGATTTGAAATTGTCAATTTCGGTGCAATTCCTACGGAGGCGCAGGAACTGCCCATAGGGAAGATTGTCCCTCAGATGTCTTGGGTGGAAACTTTGATACATTAAGAGGCAGTTCTTCGAGGTGCTCTTGAAATGTGTGGTCGTCATAAGTCTGCCATTCTTTGGGAAAATATTCAAGTCCAGGAATACCAAGTTGGTGTTGGTGGTGACACTGGTGAATTTGAGGAACTCGTCCTGATAATTCAACCACGTGAGGAACTGCTGGGCAGTTCTCTCATCTCCATCCCAGATGATGAGGATGTCGTCAATATACCTCTTCCAAGTTAAGATCTTGGGTCGGAAGGGGTTGGAGGCATTCAGGATTCTTGTCTCCTCAAGGTGGTGGACATAGAGACCAGCTATACTGGGAGCAAATGTGCTTCCCATGCTGGTCCCATGCTTTTGAAGATATAGAGTGCCATTGTGTTCAAAGAAGTTGTCTTTTAGTGCTAAAGAACAACACTCCATCACCACGTTCCGTGGGGTGTGGTACTCCCAGTCATCCGTGAAGAGAACATCTTCTATGATTGCCAGCGTTTCATTGTGGGGCAAGCTGGTATACAGACTTTCTACATCACAGCTGATTAACAGCTGCGAATTGGGATCAAAAGACACTTCCTCAAGTAGATTCAGCACATCCTTGGTATCTCTCAGGTACGTTGATGTTTTTTGTACCAAGGGTCTTAGAAATGCATCCGCAAATCTAGAGACTGGTTCGAGGACCGACCCGATCCCCGATACGATAGGTCTTCCTGGGGGATTCACCAGATCCTTATGGATCTTTGGTAGGATATATAGATAGGGGGTTCTTGGATTCTTTTGACATAAAAACTCCCCTTCTTTGTTGGTAATCCAATTATGGGACAGTGCCTCTTCAACCATGGTTTTGATTTTGGTAGCTATTCTCTCCGTGGGATTGGTTTGTAGGATCTCGTAGTTCCTTTCATCTTGGAGTAGCCTGGCACATTCTCTGTCATATTGTTCTTTTCTCAACAGAACAGTCGCCCCACCCTTGTCCGCTGGTTTTATGATCACTTCTTTTTTATTGCTCAGTTCACGAAGTGCTTGTCGTTCATCTTTTGAAACATTCTGAAAGATTCTTTTCTGCGTGGGGTCAAGGGATTCAAGATCCTTCATGACCGCCTTTTCAAAAGTCAGAAGTTCGACGGGAAGAGTATTGTTCATAGGAGTGAAGGTGGATCGTGGCCTTAACCCTGTGTCACCCTGTTCATAGTTGTCTTGTTTGTCTTTGAAAAAGACCTGTAATTTGATTCTTCTTATGAATTCCTGGACTTCTTTACACAAGTGGAACTTGTCTATGTTGGCTGTAGAAACATATCCCAGACCTTTTTCTAGAACACTTTGTTGTGAGGTCGATAATTCTGAGCCTGTCAAGTTTACAACTAAACTCATTTCCGGTTCCTCGATGCCCCTGTCATACTCCTGGTTGACACTCTCGGGGTTTCTTCCTCTTCGGTTTCCCAGTGTACGGAGTTGCCTCTCCGGTTCCTCCCTTTGTTTTGTCCTCGGCGTGACCCTAAAAAAGGAGCCGGATTTTCAAAATACCCATAGTCTTGTTGGTATCCCCATGGTGGAAAAGGGGCATTGGGGTGTTGGAAAGGCGGTGGGCCATATTGTTGGGGGGGGTACATCATTTGTTGGGGGTAGCTGTTCCATCCCCGCATGCCTCGTTGGTTGGGTCGTCGAAAGTTCCTTCGTGTGCCCTGGTACCGTGGGCTTTTGTTGCCACTTGAATTGGAGCTACTTGATCCTGCTTCTGAGGAGTCATCATTAGAAACATTATCACCCGATGGTTTATAGTTATCTTTGATATAGGGGTAGATCTTCTCCTTGCTCCACCTGCTGGTGTCTTTTTTAAGTTTCTCATATTTGCTGTCTTTGAGGTTTATTTCAAAATCATTCAGTGTTTTATTCAGCTCATCCAGATACTTTTTTAGGTTTGCTGGGGATTCGTAGCTTTTGAGACGTACTTCGATGGCCTGTATTTCCACTTTCAGATCAGTCGCTAGTCTACTTGCCGTCTTTATGATCAAGACAATCCAGTCTCGTGTGCATCTCCACGAGATCTGGGACCAGTCGATTTTAAAAGTCTTGTCTTCTAGAAATATGAATGGTTCATTACGAACCACGAGGCCAGCTGGAGCAGTGTTAACCTTTAGGTATTCGGACATGAGTAACCCATGAATGGCAGTTTTTATTTGAGTTCTCCTCAGTTCTTCCAGTTCATCCCAGTCGCTGTTCTTAGCGGTGGGGCACCCGGAATTCAACCCCTCAAAAGTTCCTAGGGTGGCCATTAGATTTGAAATCTCATCTTCGGTAAATGCAAGGCCCAGATCGGCCATTGTGATGTCAGTAGAACGGGAACTCCTCTATGCACCTCGTGTGAAAAAACCCCGGGAGCAGAATCACAAAGTTGGTGTGAATGGTTGAATCCTTGTCAACTTCCGCAGCTGCACGCTGCCAATAATTCCAAAACACGAGAGGAAGTAGAGAGGTACTGATAGAATCACCCTCCTAATAGGTATGCATAAACAAGTGGATTCTATCAATGTGAAGTGATAAAAAATATTATTAATTTCTGTGAGTTGTGGGAAGATTTACTCTCTCTTAGGGTGGTAAAGATGAGAGCACAATGTGCTTGTTAAAATACCCCTCACACACTAAAAAAATCCAATAGTGTCATGCTTCATCATTGGGGTCTTCCCGTCCCTCTACGGGGCGGGGCGTGCTACGACCTGGCGAACTACGCGGGAGCACTGAAGATGTGACAAGGCTATGTGATGGTGCAAGGTGAGTTGTGTCAGTGAAGTGTAGGGACCTAATAATGTGTGGAAAAAACAAAGAGTTAAAAATCCTCTGGCTAGTGGAAAAAAACAATTTATTCACTTCCCTAGCTGGGGACGTTAAGAAGGGGGTTTTGGGGTAGAGCGAATAGCCACTACCTGGTCTACATGTTTCGTAAGCAGTCCCCTACTGCTTACTCATCAGGACCTTCTAATGGCCCCTACTAAAGAATAGCTCAGTTTGCTAATTATAGTAAGCCTGTCGTCCTAAAAACTAACAGTAAAAATAAACTGATAGTTTTATGCTTTAGGGCATGAGCTGGCCCAGGGAAGCTAAGATTCTCAAAAAGAACTAAATAGGTCTCTGTAAGAAAAGGAGGAGGAAACAAAAAGGACAAATCTTTACATTATAGTTGTCATTCAATTCGAGACACGACGTGTATGTAGCGCCACAATGCCCACGGGTCATTCAAGTTATGCCCAACTCATAAAGGTTATAATTAAAGCTTTATGGACAGAGTGATGGTACAATCTGCCATCCCCTGTGTGTCCGTTTGCATAACGAACATATTGTTGCCCCACATAGTTGAGGGCGGATTCATATTACAACACACATTCATTCATAACTCGATGCCCACACAGGCTCACACAAGGTAAAAAGGAGGAATTCATTTTTCAATTGGTCACCGGCAAAATTATCTACCGTGTTGATATCATGACCAATCTGCGTTAAAAACCATGACACACACATAAGATGTCGTTATGGAAAATCATACATACTGCTGAGGCGGAGTAAATATGCCTCATGAGCTGGCAGTCGATAGGTGTCTCAATGCGGTAATCTGTAAGGAAAAAGAGCCGCGCCCATAATGTCAGAGCACGTATCCTTACTGCAATGTTACCGTTTATCAAAGACCAGGGTTTAACGACGCCTGGCAGCGTCTTTTACTTACAGTGGCCGCACAAGGTTAATACCTTACTTCTATCCGTCCTGCCGCTCTGGAGAATGCTCGCGTTGGAAGCCCGGTTCTGCTTATGACTTCCCTGAGCGCCGGACACGTGTGGAAGACTAGAACGCTCACCTAAGATGGCCGCCCCTGATGGAACGCCGGGTGTGCAAAATCGGTAGTCTCTTCATTATGTCTATTCCGTTTTGTCCATCGTTATTTGGCATAATTAAATCACTCATAATTAATTACAGTCTTAAGCCAGTAGGTCGCACTTCATGTCGATAAAATACTCCCTTAGTCTATGATGGAACGAGGGTGATTGTCAGTGCGAGACTAAAGATACTGCCCAATGTTATGAATTGAACACATTATTGCTAGATGGACCCTTGATCTTAGTAAAACGAGACAATTAGTGAATAAAAGCCTAGAGGTACTATCTGATGATATTAAATGATGAACCCACTGATTCTAATAGAGCAAGATTGCTCACATCGCTACCTGCACCCCCAATTGATCACACAGGGTCACAGAGATCTATAAATGGAAATTATCCTGAATGTTTTTCAATTCTTTGTAATCCCCTTAGACACATTGGTGGTATTGTGCCTATTAACAGGAAAGGTTTTTTGTCAAGTAGGGTCATATAATAACGGCCTAGGTAAAGATGGTTGTCAGATTCATCAGATCTTCAGGGTGACTACAAAATGTTGGTGGGTCCCATGTAGGCGCTGTCGTTGGGCGGCAAAGTGGTTATGGTAATCTACAGCTGGGCCCACGGGATTTCATCGTTGAGCCCGTATTTGTTTGATTGGACACGGAAAACCCATCTTTGTTCCTTCTCCAGTAGATATTTCTCGTGGCTGATCTGCTCAATCACTGTCCACATTATATCTTCCGGTTGTGCCCGCTTTCGAGAAAGTGGTTAGTCAGTTTCGTGCTTGACTTCTTGCACTGATAGTGCTCTTATGTTCGCCTATTCTTATTTTCACCGCCCTGCTCGTCATGCCGATGTACTCGAGATTGCAAGGGCAGGTGATCATGTAGACGACATTTGAACTGTTACAGTTACTGAAGCTTCTCTGCTCCCATGTAGTTCCATTCTTGAATGTCAGTTTTTTGCTTTTCTTGGTGAGACAGCATACCTTGCATCCGCCGCAGGGGTAGTGTCCTTGTGCAAGGCTGGACTTGCCAGAGTTCTTGGCCTCTTTTGGTCTCTAGTATGTACCAGGATGTCTCTGACACTTTGAGCCCTTTTGTGAGAGAACATGGGTTTTGGAATGTCGAGGTCGCCACTGTTCAGAATTTTCCAATTCTTATTGATTATTTTGGTGACTTGATCAGAGTTCGTGTTATATGTTGTGATACATATTGGTCTCTGTATGTCCGCCTTTTTTACTTTGTCCTCGAGTAGGCTTTCCCTACAGTTGTTCCTGGCTCTTTTGTACGCTTGACTGATGATCCTTTGTGGATAGTTCCTTTTTTGTAACTTTATCCTTAGGTCGTCGGATTGAGATTTGAAATTGTCAATTTCGGTGCAATTCCTACGGAGGCGCAGGAACTGCCCATAGGGAAGATTGTCCCTCAGATGTCTTGGGTGGAAACTTTGATACATTAAGAGGCAGTTCTTCGAGGTGCTCTTGAAATGTGTGGTCGTCATAAGTCTGCCATTCTTTGGGAAAATATTCAAGTCCAGGAATACCAAGTTGGTGTTGGTGGTGACACTGGTGAATTTGAGGAACTCGTCCTGATAATTCAACCACGTGAGGAACTGCTGGGCAGTTCTCTCATCTCCATCCCAGATGATGAGGATGTCGTCAATATACCTCTTCCAAGTTAAGATCTTGGGTCGGAAGGGGTTGGAGGCATTCAGGATTCTTGTCTCCTCAAGGTGGTGGACATAGAGACCAGCTATACTGGGAGCAAATGTGCTTCCCATGCTGGTCCCATGCTTTTGAAGATATAGAGTGCCATTGTGTTCAAAGAAGTTGTCTTTTAGTGCTAAAGAACAACACTCCATCACCACGTTCCGTGGGGTGTGGTACTCCCAGTCATCCGTGAAGAGAACATCTTCTATGATTGCCAGCGTTTCATTGTGGGGCAAGCTGGTATACAGACTTTCTACATCACAGCTGATTAACAGCTGCGAATTGGGATCAAAAGACACTTCCTCAAGTAGATTCAGCACATCCTTGGTATCTCTCAGGTACGTTGATGTTTTTTGTACCAAGGGTCTTAGAAATGCATCCGCAAATCTAGAGACTGGTTCGAGGACCGACCCGATCCCCGATACGATAGGTCTTCCTGGGGGATTCACCAGATCCTTATGGATCTTTGGTAGGATATATAGATAGGGGGTTCTTGGATTCTTTTGACATAAAAACTCCCCTTCTTTGTTGGTAATCCAATTATGGGACAGTGCCTCTTCAACCATGGTTTTGATTTTGGTAGCTATTCTCTCCGTGGGATTGGTTTGTAGGATCTCGTAGTTCCTTTCATCTTGGAGTAGCCTGGCACATTCTCTGTCATATTGTTCTTTTCTCAACAGAACAGTCGCCCCACCCTTGTCCGCTGGTTTTATGATCACTTCTTTTTTATTGCTCAGTTCACGAAGTGCTTGTCGTTCATCTTTTGAAACATTCTGAAAGATTCTTTTCTGCGTGGGGTCAAGGGATTCAAGATCCTTCATGACCGCCTTTTCAAAAGTCAGAAGTTCGACGGGAAGAGTATTGTTCATAGGAGTGAAGGTGGATCGTGGCCTTAACCCTGTGTCACCCTGTTCATAGTTGTCTTGTTTGTCTTTGAAAAAGACCTGTAATTTGATTCTTCTTATGAATTCCTGGACTTCTTTACACAAGTGGAACTTGTCTATGTTGGCTGTAGGAACATATCCCAGACCTTTTTCTAGAACACTTTGTTGTGAGGTCGATAATTCTGAGCCTGTCAAGTTTACAACTAAACTCATTTCCGGTTCCTCGATGCCCCTGTCATACTCCTGGTTGACACTCTCGGGGTTTCTTCCTCTTCGGTTTCCCAGTGTACGGAGTTGCCTCTCCGGTTCCTCCCTTTGTTTTGTCCTCGGCGTGACCCTAAAAAAGGAGCCGGATTTTCAAAATACCCATAGTCTTGTTGGTATCCCCATGGTGGAAAAGGGGCATTGGGGTGTTGGAAAGGCGGTGGGCCATATTGTTGGGGGGGGTACATCATTTGTTGGGGGTAGCTGTTCCATCCCCGCATGCCTCGTTGGTTGGGTCGTCGAAAGTTCCTTCGTGTGCCCTGGTACCGTGGGCTTTTGTTGCCACTTGAATTGGAGCTACTTGATCCTGCTTCTGAGGAGTCATCATTAGAAACATTATCACCCGATGGTTTATAGTTATCTTTGATATAGGGGTAGATCTTCTCCTTGCTCCACCTGCTGGTGTCTTTTTTAAGTTTCTCATATTTGCTGTCTTTGAGGTTTATTTCAAAATCATTCAGTGTTTTATTCAGCTCATCCAGATACTTTTTTAGGTTTGCTGGGGATTCGTAGCTTTTGAGACGTACTTCGATGGCCTGTATTTCCACTTTCAGATCAGTCGCTAGTCTACTTGCCGTCTTTATGATCAAGACAATCCAGTCTCGTGTGCATCTCCACGAGATCTGGGACCAGTCGATTTTAAAAGTCTTGTCTTCTAGAAATATGAATGGTTCATTACGAACCACGAGGCCAGCTGGAGCAGTGTTAACCTTTAGGTATTCGGACATGAGTAACCCATGAATGGCAGTTTTTATTTGAGTTCTCCTCAGTTCTTCCAGTTCATCCCAGTCGCTGTTCTTAGCGGTGGGGCACCCGGAATTCAACCCCTCAAAAGTTCCTAGGGTGGCCATTAGATTTGAAATCTCATCTTCGGTAAATGCAAGGCCCAGATCGGCCATTGTGATGTCAGTAGAACGGGAACTCCTCTATGCACCTCGTGTGAAAAAACCCCGGGAGCAGAATCACAAAGTTGGTGTGAATGGTTGAATCCTTGTCAACTTCCGCAGCTGCACGCTGCCAATAATTCCAAAACACGAGAGGAAGTAGAGAGGTACTGATAGAATCACCCTCCTAATAGGTATGCATAAACAAGTGGATTCTATCAATGTGAAGTGATAAAAAATATTATTAATTTCTGTGAGTTGTGGGAAGATTTACTCTCTCTTAGGGTGGTAAAGATGAGAGCACAATGTGCTTGTTAAAATACCCCTCACACACTAAAAAAATCCAATAGTGTCATGCTTCATCATTGGGGTCTTCCCGTCCCTCTACGGGGCGGGGCGTGCTACGACCTGGCGAACTACGCGGGAGCACTGAAGATGTGACAAGGCTATGTGATGGTGCAAGGTGAGTTGTGTCAGTGAAGTGTAGGGACCTAATAATGTGTGGAAAAAACAAAGAGTTAAAAATCCTCTGGCTAGTGGAAAAAAACAATTTATTCACTTCCCTAGCTGGGGACGTTAAGAAGGGGGTTTTGGGGTAGAGCGAATAGCCACTACCTGGTCTACATGTTTCGTAAGCAGTCCCCTACTGCTTACTCATCAGGACCTTCTAATGGCCCCTACTAAAGAATAGCTCAGTTTGCTAATTATAGTAAGCCTGTCGTCCTAAAAACTAACAGTAAAAATAAACTGATAGTTTTATGCTTTAGGGCATGAGCTGGCCCAGGGAAGCTAAGATTCTCAAAAAGAACCTAAATAGGTCTCTGTAAGAAAAGGAGGAGGAAACAAAAAGGACAAATCTTTACCATTATAGTTGTCATTCAATTCGAGACACGACGTGTATGTAGCGCCACAATGCCCACGGGTCATTCAAGTTATGCCCAACTCATAAAGGTTATAATTAAAGCTTTATGGACAGAGTGATGGTACAATCTGCCATCCCCTGTGTGTCCGTTTGCATAACGAACATATTGTTGCCCCACATAGTTGAGGGCGGATTCATATTACCACACACATTCATTCATAACTCGATGCCCACACAGGCTCACACACAAGGTAAAAAGGAGGAATTCATTTTTCAATTGGTCACCGGCAAAATTATCTACCGTGTTGATATCATGACCAATCTGCGTTAAAAACCATGACACACACATAAGATGTCGTTATGGAAAATCATACATACTGCTGAGGCGGAGTAAATATGCCTCATGAGCTGGCAGTCGATAGGTGTCTCAATGCGGTAATCTGTAAGGAAAAAGAGCCGCGCCCATAATGTCAGAGCACGTATCCTTACTGCAATGTTACCGTTTATCAAAGACCAGGGTTTAACGACGTCTGGCAGCGTCTTTTACTTACAGTGGCCGCACAAGGTTAATACCTTACTTCTATCCGTCCTGCCGCTCTGGAGAATGCTCGCGTTGGAAGCCCGGTTCTGCTTATGACTTCCCTGAGCGCCGGACACGTGTGGAAAGACTAGAACGCTCACCTAAGATGGCCGCCCCTGATGGAACGCCGGGTGTGCAAAATCGGTAGTCTCTTCATTATGTCTATTCCGTTTTGTCCATCGTTATTTGGCATAATTAAATCACTCATAATTAATTACAGTCTTAAGCCAGTAGGTCGCACTTCATGTCGATAAAATACTCCCTTAGTCTATGATGGAACGAGGGTGATTGTCAGTGCGAGACTAAAGATACTGCCCAATGTTATGAATTGAACACATTATTGCTAGATGGACCCTTGATCTTAGTAAAACGAGACAATTAGTGAATAAAAGCCTAGAGGTACTATCTGATGATATTAAATGATGAACCCACTGATTCTAATAGAGCAAGATTGCTCACATCGCTACCTGCACCCCCAAATTGATCACACAGGGTCACAGAGATCTATAAATGGAAATTATCCTGAATGTTTTTCAATTCTTTGTAATCCCCTTAGACACATTGGTGGTATTGTGCCTATTAACAGGAAAGGTTTTTTGTCAAGTAGGGTCATATAATAACGGCCTAGGTAAAGATGGTTGTCAGATTCATCAGATCTTCAGGGTGACTACAAAATGTTGGTGGGTCCCATGTAGGCGCTGTCGTTGGGCGGCAAAGTGGTTATGGTAATCTACAGCTGGGCCCACGGGATTTCATCGTTGAGCCCGTATTTGTTTGATTGGACACGGAAAACCCATCTTTGTTCCTTCTCCAGTAGATATTTCTCGTGGCTGATCTGCTCAATCACTGTCCACATTATATCTTCCGGTTTGTGCCCGCTTTCGAGAAAGTGGTTAGTCAGTTTCGTGCTTGACTTCTTGCACTTGATAGTGCTCTTATGTTCGCCTATTCTTATTTTCACCGCCCTGCTCGTCATGCCGATGTACTCGAGATTGCAAGGGCAGGTGATCATGTAGACGACATTTGAACTGTTACAGTTACTGAAGCTTCTCTGCTCCCATGTAGTTCCATTCTTGAATGTCAGTTTTTTGCTTTTCTTGGTGAGACAGCATACCTTGCATCCGCCGCAGGGGTAGTGTCCTTGTGCAAGGCTGGACTTGCCAGAGTTCTTGGCCTCTTTTGGTCTAGTATGTACCAGGATGTCTCTGACACTTTGAGCCCTTTTGTGAGAGAACATGGGTTTTGGAATGTCGAGGTCGCCACTGTTCAGAATTTTCCAATTCTTATTGATTATTTTGGTGACTTGATCAGAGTTCGTGTTATATGTTGTGATACATATTGGTCTCTGTATGTCCGCCTTTTTTACTTTGTCCTCGAGTAGGCTTTCCCTACAGTTGTTCCTGGCTCTTTTGTACGCTTGACTGATGATCCTTTGTGGATAGTTCCTTTTTTGTAACTTTATCCTTAGGTCGTCGGATTGAGATTTGAAATTGTCAATTTCGGTGCAATTCCTACGGAGGCGCAGGAACTGCCCATAGGGAAGATTGTCCCTCAGATGTCTTGGGTGGAAACTTTGATACATTAAGAGGCAGTTCTTCGAGGTGCTCTTGAAATGTGTGGTCGTCATAAGTCTGCCATTCTTTGGGAAAATATTCAAGTCCAGGAATACCAAGTTGGTGTTGGTGGTGACACTGGTGAATTTGAGGAACTCGTCCTGATAATTCAACCACGTGAGGAACTGCTGGGCAGTTCTCTCATCTCCATCCCAGATGATGAGGATGTCGTCAATATACCTCTTCCAAGTTAAGATCTTGGGTCGGAAGGGGTTGGAGGCATTCAGGATTCTTGTCTCCTCAAGGTGGTGGACATAGAGACCAGCTATACTGGGAGCAAATGTGCTTCCCATGCTGGTCCCATGCTTTTGAAGATATAGAGTGCCATTGTGTTCAAAGAAGTTGTCTTTTAGTGCTAAAGAACAACACTCCATCACCACGTTCCGTGGGGTGTGGTACTCCCAGTCATCCGTGAAGAGAACATCTTCTATGATTGCCAGCGTTTCATTGTGGGGCAAGCTGGTATACAGACTTTCTACATCACAGCTGATTAACAGCTGCGAATTGGGATCAAAAGACACTTCCTCAAGTAGATTCAGCACATCCTTGGTATCTCTCAGGTACGTTGATGTTTTTTGTACCAAGGGTCTTAGAAATGCATCCGCAAATCTAGAGACTGGTTCGAGGACCGACCCGATCCCCGATACGATAGGTCTTCCTGGGGGATTCACCAGATCCTTATGGATCTTTGGTAGGATATATAGATAGGGGGTTCTTGGATTCTTTTGACATAAAAACTCCCCTTCTTTGTTGGTAATCCAATTATGGGACAGTGCCTCTTCAACCATGGTTTTGATTTTGGTAGCTATTCTCTCCGTGGGATTGGTTTGTAGGATCTCGTAGTTCCTTTCATCTTGGAGTAGCCTGGCACATTCTCTGTCATATTGTTCTTTTCTCAACAGAACAGTCGCCCCACCCTTGTCCGCTGGTTTTATGATCACTTCTTTTTTATTGCTCAGTTCACGAAGTGCTTGTCGTTCATCTTTTGAAACATTCTGAAAGATTCTTTTCTGCGTGGGGTCAAGGGATTCAAGATCCTTCATGACCGCCTTTTCAAAAGTCAGAAGTTCGACGGGAAGAGTATTGTTCATAGGAGTGAAGGTGGATCGTGGCCTTAACCCTGTGTCACCCTGTTCATAGTTGTCTTGTTTGTCTTTGAAAAAGACCTGTAATTTGATTCTTCTTATGAATTCCTGGACTTCTTTACACAAGTGGAACTTGTCTATGTTGGCTGTAGGAACATATCCCAGACCTTTTTCTAGAACACTTTGTTGTGAGGTCGATAATTCTGAGCCTGTCAAGTTTACAACTAAACTCATTTCCGGTTCCTCGATGCCCCTGTCATACTCCTGGTTGACACTCTCGGGGTTTCTTCCTCTTCGGTTTCCCAGTGTACGGAGTTGCCTCTCCGGTTCCTCCCTTTGTTTTGTCCTCGGCGTGACCCTAAAAAAGGAGCCGGATTTTCAAAATACCCATAGTCTTGTTGGTATCCCCATGGTGGAAAAGGGGCATTGGGGTGTTGGAAAGGCGGTGGGCCATATTGTTGGGGGGGGTACATCATTTGTTGGGGGTAGCTGTTCCATCCCCGCATGCCTCGTTGGTTGGGTCGTCGAAAGTTCCTTCGTGTGCCCTGGTACCGTGGGCTTTTGTTGCCACTTGAATTGGAGCTACTTGATCCTGCTTCTGAGGAGTCATCATTAGAAACATTATCACCCGATGGTTTATAGTTATCTTTGATATAGGGGTAGATCTTCTCCTTGCTCCACCTGCTGGTGTCTTTTTTAAGTTTCTCATATTTGCTGTCTTTGAGGTTTATTTCAAAATCATTCAGTGTTTTATTCAGCTCATCCAGATACTTTTTTAGGTTTGCTGGGGATTCGTAGCTTTTGAGACGTACTTCGATGGCCTGTATTTCCACTTTCAGATCAGTCGCTAGTCTACTTGCCGTCTTTATGATCAAGACAATCCAGTCTCGTGTGCATCTCCACGAGATCTGGGACCAGTCGATTTTAAAAGTCTTGTCTTCTAGAAATATGAATGGTTCATTACGAACCACGAGGCCAGCTGGAGCAGTGTTAACCTTTAGGTATTCGGACATGAGTAACCCATGAATGGCAGTTTTTATTTGAGTTCTCCTCAGTTCTTCCAGTTCATCCCAGTCGCTGTTCTTAGCGGTGGGGCACCCGGAATTCAACCCCTCAAAAGTTCCTAGGGTGGCCATTAGATTTGAAATCTCATCTTCGGTAAATGCAAGGCCCAGATCGGCCATTGTGATGTCAGTAGAACGGGAACTCCTCTATGCACCTCGTGTGAAAAAACCCCGGGAGCAGAATCACAAAGTTGGTGTGAATGGTTGAATCCTTGTCAACTTCCGCAGCTGCACGCTGCCAATAATTCCAAAACACGAGAGGAAGTAGAGAGGTACTGATAGAATCACCCTCCTAATAGGTATGCATAAACAAGTGGATTCTATCAATGTGAAGTGATAAAAAATATTATTAATTTCTGTGAGTTGTGGGAAGATTTACTCTCTCTTAGGGTGGTAAAGATGAGAGCACAATGTGCTTGTTAAAATACCCCTCACACACTAAAAAAATCCAATAGTGTCATGCTTCATCATTGGGGTCTTCCCGTCCCTCTACGGGGCGGGGCGTGCTACGACCTGGCGAACTACGCGGGAGCACTGAAGATGTGACAAGGCTATGTGATGGTGCAAGGTGAGTTGTGTCAGTGAAGTGTAGGGACCTAATAATGTGTGGAAAAAACAAAAAGTTAAAAATCCTCTGGCTAGTGGAAAAAAACAATTTATTCACTTCCCTAGCTGGGGACGTTAAGAAGGGGGTTTTGGGGTAGAGCGAATAGCCACTACCTGGTCTACATGTTTCGTAAGCAGTCCCCTACTGCTTACTCATCAGGACCTTCTAATGGCCCCTACTAAAGAATAGCTCAGTTTGCTAATTATAGTAAGCCTGTCGTCCTAAAAACTAACAGTAAAAATAAACTGATAGTTTTATGCTTTAGGGCATGAGCTGGCCCAGGGAAGCTAAGATTCTCAAAAAGAACCTAAATAGGTCTCTGTAAGAAAAGGAGGAGGAAACAAAAAGGACAAATCTTTACCATTATAGTTGTCATTCAATTCGAGACACGACGTGTATGTAGCGCCACAATGCCCACGGGTCATTCAAGTTATGCCCAACTCATAAAGGTTATAATTAAAGCTTTATGGACAGAGTGATGGTACAATCTGCCATCCCCTGTGTGTCCGTTTGCATAACGAACATATTGTTGCCCCACATAGTTGAGGGCGGATTCATATTACCACACACATTCATTCATAACTCGATGCCCACACAGGCTCACACACAAGGTAAAAAGGAGGAATTCATTTTTCAATTGGTCACCGGCAAAATTATCTACCGTGTTGATATCATGACCAATCTGCGTTAAAAACCATGACACACACATAAGATGTCGTTATGGAAAATCATACATACTGCTGAGGCGGAGTAAATATGCCTCATGAGCTGGCAGTCGATAGGTGTCTCAATGCGGTAATCTGTAAGGAAAAAGAGCCGCGCCCATAATGTCAGAGCACGTATCCTTACTGCAATGTTACCGTTTATCAAAGACCAGGGTTTAACGACGTCTGGCAGCGTCTTTTACTTACAGTGGCCGCACAAGGTTAATACCTTACTTCTATCCGTCCTGCCGCTCTGGAGAATGCTCGCGTTGGAAGCCCGGTTCTGCTTATGACTTCCCTGAGCGCCGGACACGTGTGGAAAGACTAGAACGCTCACCTAAGATGGCCGCCCCTGATGGAACGCCGGGTGTGCAAAATCGGTAGTCTCTTCATTATGTCTATTCCGTTTTGTCCATCGTTATTTGGCATAATTAAATCACTCATAATTAATTACAGTCTTAAGCCAGTAGGTCGCACTTCATGTCGATAAAATACTCCCTTAGTCTATGATGGAACGAGGGTGATTGTCAGTGCGAGACTAAAGATACTGCCCAATGTTATGAATTGAACACATTATTGCTAGATGGACCCTTGATCTTAGTAAAACGAGACAATTAGTGAATAAAAGCCTAGAGGTACTATCTGATGATATTAAATGATGAACCCACTGATTCTAATAGAGCAAGATTGCTCACATCGCTACCTGCACCCCCAAATTGATCACACAGGGTCACAGAGATCTATAAATGGAAATTATCCTGAATGTTTTTCAATTCTTTGTAATCCCCTTAGACACATTGGTGGTATTGTGCCTATTAACAGGAAAGGTTTTTTGTCAAGTAGGGTCATATAATAACGGCCTAGGTAAAGATGGTTGTCAGATTCATCAGATCTTCAGGGTGACTACAAAATGTTGGTGGGTCCCATGTAGGCGCTGTCGTTGGGCGGCAAAGTGGTTATGGTAATCTACAGCTGGGCCCACGGGATTTCATCGTTGAGCCCGTATTTGTTTGATTGGACACGGAAAACCCATCTTTGTTCCTTCTCCAGTAGATATTTCTCGTGGCTGATCTGCTCAATCACTGTCCACATTATATCTTCCGGTTTGTGCCCGCTTTCGAGAAAGTGGTTAGTCAGTTTCGTGCTTGACTTCTTGCACTTGATAGTGCTCTTATGTTCGCCTATTCTTATTTTCACCGCCCTGCTCGTCATGCCGATGTACTCGAGATTGCAAGGGCAGGTGATCATGTAGACGACATTTGAACTGTTACAGTTACTGAAGCTTCTCTGCTCCCATGTAGTTCCATTCTTGAATGTCAGTTTTTTGCTTTTCTTGGTGAGACAGCATACCTTGCATCCGCCGCAGGGGTAGTGTCCTTGTGCAAGGCTGGACTTGCCAGAGTTCTTGGCCTCTTTTGGTCTAGTATGTACCAGGATGTCTCTGACACTTTGAGCCCTTTTGTGAGAGCACATGGGTTTTGGAATGTCGAGGTCGCCACTGTTCAGAATTTTCCAATTCTTATTGATTATTTTGGTGACTTGATCAGAGTTTGTGTTATATGTTGTGATACATATTGGTCTCTGTATGTCCGCCTTTTTTACTTTGTCCTCGAGTAGGCTTTCCCTACAGTTGTTCCTGGCTCTTTTGTACGCTTGACTGATGATCCTTTGTGGATAGTTCCTTTTTTGTAACTTTATCCTTAGGTCGTCGGATTGAGATTTGAAATTGTCAATTTCGGTGCAATTCCTACGGAGGCGCAGGAACTGCCCATAGGGAAGATTGTCCCTCAGATGTCTTGGGTGGAAACTTTGATACATTAAGAGGCAGTTCTTCGAGGTGCTCTTGAAATGTGTGGTCGTCATAAGTCTGCCATTCTTTGGGAAAATATTCAAGTCCAGGAATACCAAGTTGGTGTTGGTGGTGACACTGGTGAATTTGAGGAACTCGTCCTGATAATTCAACCACGTGAGGAACTGCTGGGCAGTTCTCTCATCTCCATCCCAGATGATGAGGATGTCGTCAATATACCTCTTCCAAGTTAAGATCTTGGGTCGGAAGGGGTTGGAGGCATTCAGGATTCTTGTCTCCTCAAGGTGGTGGACATAGAGACCAGCTATACTGGGAGCAAATGTGCTTCCCATGCTGGTCCCATGCTTTTGAAGATATAGAGTGCCATTGTGTTCAAAGAAGTTGTCTTTTAGTGCTAAAGAACAACACTCCATCACCACGTTCCGTGGGGTGTGGTACTCCCAGTCATCCGTGAAGAGAACATCTTCTATGATTGCCAGCGTTTCATTGTGGGGCAAGCTGGTATACAGACTTTCTACATCACAGCTGATTAACAGCTGCGAATTGGGATCAAAAGACACTTCCTCAAGTAGATTCAGCACATCCTTGGTATCTCTCAGGTACGTTGATGTTTTTTGTACCAAGGGTCTTAGAAATGCATCCGCAAATCTAGAGACTGGTTCGAGGACCGACCCGATCCCCGATACGATAGGTCTTCCTGGGGGATTCACCAGATCCTTATGGATCTTTGGTAGGATATATAGATAGGGGGTTCTTGGATTCTTTTGACATAAAAACTCCCCTTCTTTGTTGGTAATCCAATTATGGGACAGTGCCTCTTCAACCATGGTTTTGATTTTGGTAGCTATTCTCTCCGTGGGATTGGTTTGTAGGATCTCGTAGTTCCTTTCATCTTGGAGTAGCCTGGCACATTCTCTGTCATATTGTTCTTTTCTCAACAGAACAGTCGCCCCACCCTTGTCCGCTGGTTTTATGATCACTTCTTTTTTATTGCTCAGTTCACGAAGTGCTTGTCGTTCATCTTTTGAAACATTCTGAAAGATTCTTTTCTGCGTGGGGTCAAGGGATTCAAGATCCTTCATGACCGCCTTTTCAAAAGTCAGAAGTTCGACGGGAAGAGTATTGTTCATAGGAGTGAAGGTGGATCGTGGCCTTAACCCTGTGTCACCCTGTTCATAGTTGTCTTGTTTGTCTTTGAAAAAGACCTGTAATTTGATTCTTCTTATGAATTCCTGGACTTCTTTACACAAGTGGAACTTGTCTATGTTGGCTGTAGGAACATATCCCAGACCTTTTTCTAGAACACTTTGTTGTGAGGTCGATAATTCTGAGCCTGTCAAGTTTACAACTAAACTCATTTCCGGTTCCTCGATGCCCCTGTCATACTCCTGGTTGACACTCTCGGGGTTTCTTCCTCTTCGGTTTCCCAGTGTACGGAGTTGCCTCTCCGGTTCCTCCCTTTGTTTTGTCCTCGGCGTGACCCTAAAAAAGGAGCCGGATTTTCAAAATACCCATAGTCTTGTTGGTATCCCCATGGTGGAAAAGGGGCATTGGGGTGTTGGAAAGGCGGTGGGCCATATTGTTGGGGGGGGTACATCATTTGTTGGGGGTAGCTGTTCCATCCCCGCATGCCTCGTTGGTTGGGTCGTCGAAAGTTCCTTCGTGTGCCCTGGTACCGTGGGCTTTTGTTGCCACTTGAATTGGAGCTACTTGATCCTGCTTCTGAGGAGTCATCATTAGAAACATTATCACCCGATGGTTTATAGTTATCTTTGATATAGGGGTAGATCTTCTCCTTGCTCCACCTGCTGGTGTCTTTTTTAAGTTTCTCATATTTGCTGTCTTTGAGGTTTATTTCAAAATCATTCAGTGTTTTATTCAGCTCATCCAGATACTTTTTTAGGTTTGCTGGGGATTCGTAGCTTTTGAGACGTACTTCGATGGCCTGTATTTCCACTTTCAGATCAGTCGCTAGTCTACTTGCCGTCTTTATGATCAAGACAATCCAGTCTCGTGTGCATCTCCACGAGATCTGGGACCAGTCGATTTTAAAATCTTGTCTTCTAGAAATATGAATGGTTCATTACGAACCACGAGGCCAGCTGGAGCAGTGTTAACCTTTAGGTATTCGGACATGAGTAACCCATGAATGGCAGTTTTTATTTGAGTTCTCCTCAGTTCTTCCAGTTCATCCCAGTCGCTGTTCTTAGCGGTGGGGCACCCGGAATTCAACCCCTCAAAAGTTCCTAGGGTGGCCATTAGATTTGAAATCTCATCTTCGGTAAATGCAAGGCCCAGATCGGCCATTGTGATGTCAGTAGAACGGGAACTCCTCTATGCACCTCGTGTGAAAAAACCCCGGGAGCAGAATCACAAAGTTGGTGTGAATGGTTGAATCCTTGTCAACTTCCGCAGCTGCACGCTGCCAATAATTCCAAAACACGAGAGGAAGTAGAGAGGTACTGATAGAATCACCCTCCTAATAGGTATGCATAAACAAGTGGATTCTATCAATGTGAAGTGATAAAAAATATTATTAATTTCTGTGAGTTGTGGGAAGATTTACTCTCTCTTAGGGTGGTAAAGATGAGAGCACAATGTGCTTGTTAAAATACCCCTCACACACTAAAAAAATCCAATAGTGTCATGCTTCATCATTGGGGTCTTCCCGTCCCTCTACGGGGCGGGGCGTGCTACCACCTGGCGAACTACGCGGGAGCACTGAAGATGTGACAAGGCTATGTGATGGTGCAAGGTGAGTTGTGTCAGTGAAGTGTAGGGACCTAATAATGTGTGGAAAAAACAAAAAGTTAAAAATCCTCTGGCTAGTGGAAAAAAACAATTTATTCACTTCCCTAGCTGGGGACGTTAAGAAGGGGGTTTTGGGGTAGAGCGAATAGCCACTACCTGGTCTACATGTTTCGTAAGCAGTCCCCTACTGCTTACTCATCAGGACCTTCTAATGGCCCCTACTAAAGAATAGCTCAGTTTGCTAATTATAGTAAGCCTGTCGTCCTAAAAACTAACAGTAAAAATAAACTGATAGTTTTATGCTTTAGGGCATGAGCTGGCCCAGGGAAGCTAAGATTCTCAAAAAGAACCTAAATAGGTCTCTGTAAGAAAAGGAGGAGGAAACAAAAAGGACAAATCTTTACCATTATAGTTGTCATTCAATTCGAGACACGACGTGTATGTAGCGCCACAATGCCCACGGGTCATTCAAGTTATGCCCAACTCATAAAGGTTATAATTAAAGCTTTATGGACAGAGTGATGGTACAATCTGCCATCCCCTGTGTGTCCGTTTGCATAACGAACATATTGTTGCCCCACATAGTTGAGGGCGGATTCATATTACCACACACATTCATTCATAACTCGATGCCCACACAGGCTCACACACAAGGTAAAAAGGAGGAATTCATTTTTCAATTGGTCACCGGCAAAATTATCTACCGTGTTGATATCATGACCAATCTGCGTTAAAAACCATGACACACACATAAGATGTCGTTATGGAAAATCATACATACTGCTGAGGCGGAGTAAATATGCCTCATGAGCTGGCAGTCGATAGGTGTCTCAATGCGGTAATCTGTAAGGAAAAAGAGCCGCGCCCATAATGTCAGAGCACGTATCCTTACTGCAATGTTACCGTTTATCAAAGACCAGGGTTTAACGACGTCTGGCAGCGTCTTTTACTTACAGTGGCCGCACAAGGTTAATACCTTACTTCTATCCGTCCTGCCGCTCTGGAGAATGCTCGCGTTGGAAGCCCGGTTCTGCTTATGACTTCCCTGAGCGCCGGACACGTGTGGAAAGACTAGAACGCTCACCTAAGATGGCCGCCCCTGAAGGAACGCCGGGTGTGCAAAATCGGTAGTCTCTTCATTATGTCTATTCCGTTTTGGCCATCGTTATTTGGCATAATTAAATCACTCATAATTAATTACAGTCTTAAGCCAGTAGGTCGCACTTCATGTCGATAAAATACTCCCTTAGTCTATGATGGAACGAGGGTGATTGTCAGTGCGAGACTAAAGATACTGCCCAATGTTATGAATTGAACACATTATTGCTAGATGGACCCTTGATCTTAGTAAAACGAGACAATTAGTGAATAAAAGCCTAGAGGTACTATCTGATGATATTAAATGATGAACCCACTGATTCTAATAGAGCAAGATTGCTCACATCGCTACCTGCACCCCCAAATTGATCACACAGGGTCACAGAGATCTATAAATGGAAATTATCCTGAATGTTTTTCAATTCTTTGTAATCCCCTTAGACACATTGGTGGTATTGTGCCTATTAACAGGAAAGGTTTTTTGTCAAGTAGGCTCATATAATAACGGCCTAGGTAAAGATGGTTGTCAGATTCATCAGATCTTCAGGGTGACTACAAAATGTTGGTGGGTCCCATGTAGGCGCTGTCGTTGGGCGGCAAAGTGGTTATGGTAATCTACAGCTGGGCCCACGGGATTTCATCGTTGAGCCCGTATTTGTTTGATTGGACACGGAAAACCCATCTTTGTTCCTTCTCCAGTAGATATTTCTCGTGGCTGATCTGCTCAATCACTGTCCACATTATATCTTCCGGTTTGTGCCCGCTTTCGAGAAAGTGGTTAGTCAGTTTCGTGCTTGACTTCTTGCACTTGATAGTGCTCTTATGTTCGCCTATTCTTATTTTCACCGCCCTGCTCGTCATGCCGATGTACTCGAGATTGCAAGGGCAGGTGATCATGTAGACGACATTTGAACTGTTACAGTTACTGAAGCTTCTCTGCTCCTGTGTAGTTCCATTCTTGAATGTCAGTTTTTTGCTTTTCTTGGTGAGACAGCATACCTTGCATCCGCCGCAGGGGTAGTGTCCTTGTGCAAGGCTGGACTTGCCAGAGTTCTTGGCCTCTTTTGGTCTAGTATGTACCAGGATGTCTCTGACACTTTGAGCCCTTTTGTGAGAGAACATGGGTTTTGGAATGTCGAGGTCGCCACTGTTCAGAATTTTCCAATTCTTATTGATTATTTTGGTGACTTGATCAGAGTTCGTGTTATATGTTGTGATACATATTGGTCTCTGTATGTCGGTTGAATTCCGGGTGCCCCACCGCTAAGAACAGCGACTGGGATGAACTGGAAGAACTGAGGAGAACTCAAATAAAAACTGCCATTCATGGGTTACTCATGTCCGAATACCTAAAGGTTAACACTGCTCCAGCTGGCCTCGTGGTTCGTAATGAACCATTCATATTTCTAGAAGACAAGACTTTTAAAATCGACTGGTCCCAGATTTCCTGGAGATGCACACGAGACTGGATTGTCTTGATCATAAAGACGGCAAGTAGACTAGCGACTGATCTGAAAGTGGAAATACAGGCCATCGAAGTACGTCTCAAAAGCTACGAATCCCCAGCAAACCTAAAAAAGTATCTGGATGAGCTGAATAAAACACTGAATGATTTTGAAATCAACCTCAAAGACAGCAAATATGAGAAACTTAAAAAAGACACCAGCAGGTGGAGCAAGGAGAAGATCTACCCCTATATCAAAGATAACTATAAACCATCGGGTGATAATGTTTCTAATGATGACTCCTCAGAAGCAGGATCAAGTAGCTCCAATTCAAGTGGCAACAAAAGCCCACGGTACCAGGGCACACGAAGGAACTTTCGACGACCCAACCAACGAGGCATGCGGGGATGGAACAGCTACCCCCAACAAATGATGTACCCCCCCCAACAATATGGCCCACCGCCTTTCCAACACCCCAATGCCCCTTTTCCACCATGGGGATACCAACAAGACTATGGGTATTTTGAAAATCCGGCTCCTTTTTTAGGGTCACGCCGAGGACAAAACAAAGGGAGGAACCGGAGAGGCAACTCCGTACACTGGGAAACCGAAGAGGAAGAAACCCCGAGAGTGTCAACCAGGAGTATGACAGGGGCATCGAGGAACCGGAAATGAGTTTAGTTGTAAACTTGACAGGCTCAGAATTATCGACCTCACAACAAAGTGTTCTAGAAAAAGGTCTGGGATATGTTCCTACAGCCAACATAGACAAGTTCCACTTGTGTAAAGAAGTCCAGGAATTCATAAGAAGAATCAAATTACAGGTCTTTTTCAAAGACAAACAAGACAACTATGAACAGGGTGACACAGGGTTAAGGCCACGATCCACCTTCACTCCTATGAACAATACTCTTCCCGTCGAACTTCTGACTTTTGAAAAGGCGGTCATGAAGGATCTTGAATCCCTTGACCCCACGCAGAAAAGAATCTTTCAGAATGTTTCAAAAGATGAACGACAAGCACTTCGTGAACTGAGCAATAAAAAAGAAGTGATCATAAAACCAGCGGACAAGGGTGGGGCGACTGTTCTGTTGAGAAAAGAACAATATGACAGAGAATGTGCCAGGCTACTCCAAGATGAAAGGAACTACGAGATCCTACAAACCAATCCCACGGAGAGAATAGCTACCAAAATCAAAACCATGGTTGAAGAGGCACTGTCCCATAATTGGATTACCAACAAAGAAGGGGAGTTTTTATGTCAAAAGAATCCAAGAACCCCCTATCTATATATCCTACCGAAGATCCATAAGGATCTGGTGAATCCCCCAGGAAGACCTATCGTATCGGGGATCGGGTCGGTCCTCGAACCAGTCTCTAGATTTGCGGATGCATTTCTAAGACCCTTGGTACAAAAAACATCAACGTACCTGAGAGATACCAAGGATGTGCTGAATCTACTTGAGGAAGTGTCTTTTGATCCCAATTCGCAGCTGTTAATCAGCTGTGATGTAGAAAGTCTGTATACCAGCTTGCCCCACAATGAAACGCTGGCAATCATAGAAGATGTTCTCTTCACGGATGACTGGGAGTACCACACCCCACGGAACGTGGTGATGGAGTGTTGTTCTTTAGCACTAAAAGACAACTTCTTTGAACACAATGGCACTCTATATCTTCAAAAGCATGGGACCAGCATGGGAAGCACATTTGCTCCCAGTATAGCTGGTCTCTATGTCCACCACCTTGAGGAGACAAGAATCCTGAATGCCTCCAACCCCTTCCGACCCAAGATCTTAACTTGGAAGAGGTATATTGACGACATCCTCATCATCTGGGATGGAGATGAGAGAACTGCCCAGCAGTTCCTCACGTGGTTGAATTATCAGGACGAGTTCCTCAAATTCACCAGTGTCACCACCAACACCAACTTGGTATTCCTGGACTTGAATATTTTCCCAAAGAATGGCAGACTTATGACGACCACACATTTCAAGAGCACCTCGAAGAACTGCCTCTTAATGTATCAAAGTTTCCACCCAAGACATCTGAGGGACAATCTTCCCTATGGGCAGTTCCTGCGCCTCCGTAGGAATTGCACCGAAATTGACAATTTCAAATCTCAATCCGACGACCTAAGGATAAAGTTACAAAAAAGGAACTATCCACAAAGGATCATCAGTCAAGCGTACAAAAGAGCCAGGAACAACTGTAGGGAAAGCCTACTCGAGGACAAAGTAAAAAAGGCGGACATACAGAGACCAATATGTATCACAACATATAACACGAACTCTGATCAAGTCACCAAAATAATCAATAAGAATTGGAAAATTCTGAACAGTGGCGACCTCGACATTCCAAAACCCATGTTCTCTCACAAAAGGGCTCAAAGTGTCAGAGACATCCTGGTACATACTAGACCAAAAGAGGCCAAGAACTCTGGCAAGTCCAGCCTTGCACAAGGACACTACCCCTGCGGCGGATGCAAGGTATGCTGTCTCACCAAGAAAAGCAAAAAACTGACATTCAAGAATGGAACTACATGGGAGCAGAGAAGCTTCAGTAACTGTAACAGTTCAAATGTCGTCTACATGATCACCTGCCCTTGCAATCTCGAGTACATCGGCATGACGAGCAGGGCGGTGAAAATAAGAATAGGCGAACATAAGAGCACTATCAAGTGCAAGAAGTCAAGCACGAAACTGACTAACCACTTTCTCGAAAGCGGGCACAAACCGGAAGATATAATGTGGACAGTGATTGAGCAGATCAGCCACGAGAAATATCTACTGGAGAAGGAACAAAGATGGGTTTTCCGTGTCCAATCAAACAAATACGGGCTCAACGATGAAATCCCGTGGGCCCAGCTGTAGATTACCATAACCACTTTGCCGCCCAACGACAGCGCCTACATGGGACCCACCAACATTTTGTAGTCACCCTGAAGATCTGATGAATCTGACAACCATCTTTACCTAGGCCGTTATTATATGAGCCTACTTGACAAAAAACCTTTCCTGTTAATAGGCACAATACCACCAATGTGTCTAAGGGGATTACAAAGAATTGAAAAACATTCAGGATAATTTCCATTTATAGATCTCTGTGACCCTGTGTGATCAATTTGGGGGTGCAGGTAGCGATGTGAGCAATCTTGCTCTATTAGAATCAGTGGGTTCATCATTTAATATCATCAGATAGTACCTCTAGGCTTTTATTCACTAATTGTCTCGTTTTACTAAGATCAAGGGTCCATCTAGCAATAATGTGTTCAATTCATAACATTGGGCAGTATCTTTAGTCTCGCACTGACAATCACCCTCGTTCCATCATAGACTAAGGGAGTATTTTATCGACATGAAGTGCGACCTACTGGCTTAAGACTGTAATTAATTATGAGTGATTTAATTATGCCAAATAACGATGGACAAAACGGAATAGACATAATGAAGAGACTACCGATTTTGCACACCCGGCGTTCCATCAGGGGCGGCCATCTTAGGTGAGCGTTCTAGTCTTTCCACACGTGTCCGGCGCTCAGGGAAGTCATAAGCAGAACCGGGCTTCCAACGCGAGCATTCTCCAGAGCGGCAGGACGGATAGAAGTAAGGTATTAACCTTGTGCGGCCACTGTAAGTAAAAGACGCTGCCAGACGTCGTTAAACCCTGGTCTTTGATAAACGGTAACATTGCAGTAAGGATACGTGCTCTGACATTATGGGCGCGGCTCTTTTTCCTTACAGATTACCGCATTGAGACACCTATCGACTGCCAGCTCATGAGGCATATTTACTCCGCCTCAGCAGTATGTATGATTTTCCATAACGACATCTTATGTGTGTGTCATGGTTTTTAACGCAGATTGGTCATGATATCAACACGGTAGATAATTTTGCCGGTGACCAATTGAAAAATGAATTCCTCCTTTTTACCTTGTGTGTGAGCCTGTGTGGGCATCGAGTTATGAATGAATGTGTGTGGTAATATGAATCCGCCCTCAACTATGTGGGGCAACAATATGTTCGTTATGCAAACGGACACACAGGGGATGGCAGATTGTACCATCACTCTGTCCATAAAGCTTTAATTATAACCTTTATGAGTTGGGCATAACTTGAATGACCCGTGGGCATTGTGGCGCTACATACACGTCGTGTCTCGAATTGAATGACAACTATAATGGTAAAGATTTGTCCTTTTTGTTTCCTCCTCCTTTTCTTACAGAGACCTATTTAGGTTCTTTTTGAGAATCTTAGCTTCCCTGGGCCAGCTCATGCCCTAAAGCATAAAACTATCAGTTTATTTTTACTGTTAGTTTTTAGGACGACAGGCTTACTATAATTAGCAAACTGAGCTATTCTTTAGTAGGGGCCATTAGAAGGTCCTGATGAGTAAGCAGTAGGGGACTGCTTACGAAACATGTAGACCAGGTAGTGGCTATTCGCTCTACCCCAAAACCCCCTTCTTAACGTCCCCAGCTAGGGAAGTGAATAAATTGTTTTTTTCCACTAGCCAGAGGATTTTTAACTTTTTGTTTTTTCCACACATTATTAGGTCCCTACACTTCACTGACACAACTCACCTTGCACCATCACATAGCCTTGTCACATCTTCAGTGCTCCCGCGTAGTTCGCCAGGTCGTAGCACGCCCCGCCCCGTAGAGGGACGGGAAGACCCCAATGATGAAGCATGACACTATTGGATTTTTTTAGTGTGTGAGGGGTATTTTAACAAGCACATTGTGCTCTCATCTTTACCACCCTAAGAGAGAGTAAATCTTCCCACAACTCACAGAAATTAATCATATTTTTTATCACTTCACATTGATAGAATCCACTTGTTTATGCATACCTATTAGGAGGGTGATTCTATCAGTACCTCTCTACTTCCTCTCGTGTTTTGGAATTATTGGCAGCGTGCAGCTGCGGAAGTTGACAAGGATTCAACCATTCACACCAACTTTGTGATTCTGCTCCCGGGGTTTTTTCACACGAGGTGCATAGAGGAGTTCCCGTTCTACTGACATCACAATGGCCGATCTGGGCCTTGCATTTACCGAAGATGAGATTTCAAATCTAATGGCCACCCTAGGAACTTTTGAGGGGTTGAATTCCGGGTGCCCCACCGCTAAGAACAGCGACTGGGATGAACTGGAAGAACTGAGGAGAACTCAAATAAAAACTGCCATTCATGGGTTACTCATGTCCAAATACCTAAAGGTTAACACTGCTCCAGCTGGCCTCGTGGTTCGTAATGAACCATTCATATTTCTAGAAGACAAGACTTTTAAAATCGACTGGTCCCAGATCTCGTGGAGATGCACACGAGACTGGATTGTCTTGATCATAAAGACGGCAAGTAGACTAGCGACTGATCTGAAAGTGGAAATACAGGCCATCGAAGTACGTCTCAAAAGCTACGAATCCCCAGCAAACCTAAAAAAGTATCTGGATGAGCTGAATAAAACACTGAATGATTTTGAAATCAACCTCAAAGACAGCAAATATGAGAAACTTAAAAAAGACACCAGCAGGTGGAGCAAGGAGAAGATCTACCCCTATATCAAAGATAACTATAAACCATCGGGTGATAATGTTTCTAATGATGACTCCTCAGAAGCAGGATCAAGTAGCTCCAATTCAAGTGGCAACAAAAGCCCACGGTACCAGGGCACACGAAGGAACTTTCGACGACCCAACCAACGAGGCATGCGGGGATGGAACAGCTACCCCCAACAAATGATGTACCCCCCCCCCAACAATATGGCCCACCGCCTTTCCAACACCCCAATGCCCCTTTTCCACCATGGGGATACCAACAAGACTATGGGTATTTTGAAAATCCGGCTCCTTTTTTAGGGTCACGCCGAGGACAAAACAAAGGGAGGAACCGGAGAGGCAACTCCGTACACTGGGAAACCGAAGAGGAAGAAACCCCGAGAGTGTCAACCAGGAGTATGACAGGGGCATCGAGGAACCGGAAATGAGTTTAGTTGTAAACTTGACAGGCTCAGAATTATCGACCTCACAACAAAGTGTTCTAGAAAAAGGTCTGGGATATGTTCCTACAGCCAACATAGACAAGTTCCACTTGTGTAAAGAAGTCCAGGAATTCATAAGAAGAATCAAATTACAGGTCTTTTTCAAAGACAAACAAGACAACTATGAACAGGGTGACACAGGGTTAAGGCCACGATCCACCTTCACTCCTATGAACAATACTCTTCCCGTCGAACTTCTGACTTTTGAAAAGGCGGTCATGAAGGATCTTGAATCCCTTGACCCCACGCAGAAAAGAATCTTTCAGAATGTTTCAAAAGATGAACGACAAGCACTTCGTGAACTGAGCAATAAAAAAGAAGTGATCATAAAACCAGCGGACAAGGGTGGGGCGACTGTTCTGTTGAGAAAAGAACAATATGACAGAGAATGTGCCAGGCTACTCCAAGATGAAAGGAACTACGAGATCCTACAAACCAATCCCACGGAGAGAATAGCTACCAAAATCAAAACCATGGTTGAAGAGGCACTGTCCCATAATTGGATTACCAACAAAGAAGGGGAGTTTTTATGTCAAAAGAATCCAAGAACCCCCTATCTATATATCCTACCGAAGATCCATAAGGATCTGGTGAATCCCCCTGGAAGACCTATCGTATCGGGGATCGGGTCGGTCCTCGAACCAGTCTCTAGATTTGCGGATGCATTTCTAAGACCCTTGGTACAAAAAACATCAACGTACCTGAGAGATACCAAGGATGTGCTGAATCTACTTGAGGAAGTGTCTTTTGATCCCAATTCGCAGCTGTTAATCAGCTGTGATGTAGAAAGTCTGTATACCAGCTTGCCCCACAATGAAACGCTGGCAATCATAGAAGATGTTCTCTTCACGGATGACTGGGAGTACCACACCCCACGGAACGTGGTGATGGAGTGTTGTTCTTTAGCACTAAAAGACAACTTCTTTGAACACAATGGCACTCTATATCTTCAAAAGCATGGGACCAGCATGGGAAGCACATTTGCTCCCAGTATAGCTGGTCTCTATGTCCACCACCTTGAGGAGACAAGAATCCTGAATGCCTCCAACCCCTTCCGACCCAAGATCTTAACTTGGAAGAGGTATATTGACGACATCCTCATCATCTGGGATGGAGATGAGAGAACTGCCCAGCAGTTCCTCACGTGGTTGAATTATCAGGACGAGTTCCTCAAATTCACCAGTGTCACCACCAACACCAACTTGGTATTCCTGGACTTGAATATTTTCCCAAAGAATGGCAGACTTATGACGACCACACATTTCAAGAGCACCTCGAAGAACTGCCTCTTAATGTATCAAAGTTTCCACCCAAGACATCTGAGGGACAATCTTCCCTATGGGCAGTTCCTGCGCCTCCGTAGGAATTGCACCGAAATTGACAATTTCAAATCTCAATCCGACGACCTAAGGATAAAGTTACAAAAAAGGAACTATCCACAAAGGATCATCAGTCAAGCGTACAAAAGAGCCAGGAACAACTGTAGGGAAAGCCTACTCGAGGACAAAGTAAAAAAGGCGGACATACAGAGACCAATATGTATCACAACATATAACACGAACTCTGATCAAGTCACCAAAATAATCAATAAGAATTGGAAAATTCTGAACAGTGGCGACCTCGACATTCCAAAACCCATGTTCTCTCACAAAAGGGCTCAAAGTGTCAGAGACATCCTGGTACATACTAGACCAAAAGAGGCCAAGAACTCTGGCAAGTCCAGCCTTGCACAAGGACACTACCCCTGCGGCGGATGCAAGGTATGCTGTCTCACCAAGAAAAGCAAAAAACTGACATTCAAGAATGGAACTACATGGGAGCAGAGAAGCTTCAGTAACTGTAACAGTTCAAATGTCGTCTACATTATCACCTGCCCTTGCAATCTCGAGTACATCGGCATGACGAGCAGGGCGGTGAAAATAAGAATAGGCGAACATAAGAGCACTATCAAGTGCAAGAAGTCAAGCACGAAACTGACTAACCACTTTCTCGAAAGCGGGCACAAACCGGAAGATATAATGTGGACAGTGATTGAGCAGATCAGCCACGAGAAATATCTACTGGAGAAGGAACAAAGATGGGTTTTCCGTGTCCAATCAAACAAATACGGGCTCAACGATGAAATCCCGTGGGCCCAGCTGTAGATTACCATAACCACTTTGCCGCCCAACGACAGCGCCTACATGGGACCCACCAACATTTTGTAGTCACCCTGAAGATCTGATGAATCTGACAACCATCTTTACCTAGGCCGTTATTATATGAGCCTACTTGACAAAAAACCTTTCCTGTTAATAGGCACAATACCACCAATGTGTCTAAGGGGATTACAAAGAATTGAAAAACATTCAGGATAATTTCCATTTATAGATCTCTGTGACCCTGTGTGATCAATTTGGGGGTGCAGGTAGCGATGTGAGCAATCTTGCTCTATTAGAATCAGTGGGTTCATCATTTAATATCATCAGATAGTACCTCTAGGCTTTTATTCACTAATTGTCTCGTTTTACTAAGATCAAGGGTCCATCTAGCAATAATGTGTTCAATTCATAACATTGGGCAGTATCTTTAGTCTCGCACTGACAATCACCCTCGTTCCATCATAGACTAAGGGAGTATTTTATCGACATGAAGTGCGACCTACTGGCTTAAGACTGTAATTAATTATGAGTGATTTAATTATGCCAAATAACGATGGACAAAACGGAATAGACATAATGAAGAGACTACCGATTTTGCACACCCGGCGTTCCATCAGGGGCGGCCATCTTAGGTGAGCGTTCTAGTCTTTCCACACGTGTCCGGCGCTCAGGGAAGTCATAAGCAGAACCGGGCTTCCAACGCGAGCATTCTCCAGAGCGGCAGGACGGATAGAAGTAAGGTATTAACCTTGTGCGGCCACTGTAAGTAAAAGACGCTGCCAGACGTCGTTAAACCCTGGTCTTTGATAAACGGTAACATTGCAGTAAGGATACGTGCTCTGACATTATGGGCGCGGCTCTTTTTCCTTACAGATTACCGCATTGAGACACCTATCGACTGCCAGCTCATGAGGCATATTTACTCCGCCTCAGCAGTATGTATGATTTTCCATAACGACATCTTATGTGTGTGTCATGGTTTTTAACGCAGATTGGTCATGATATCAACACGGTAGATAATTTTGCCGGTGACCAATTGAAAAATGAATTCCTCCTTTTTACCTTGTGTGTGAGCCTGTGTGGGCATCGAGTTATGAATGAATGTGTGTGGTAATATGAATCCGCCCTCAACTATGTGGGGCAACAATATGTTCGTTATGCAAACGGACACACAGGGGATGGCAGATTGTACCATCACTCTGTCCATAAAGCTTTAATTATAACCTTTATGAGTTGGGCATAACTTGAATGACCCGTGGGCATTGTGGCGCTACATACACGTCGTGTCTCGAATTGAATGACAACTATAATGGTAAAGATTTGTCCTTTTTGTTTCCTCCTCCTTTTCTTACAGAGACCTATTTAGGTTCTTTTTGAGAATCTTAGCTTCCCTGGGCCAGCTCATGCCCTAAAGCATAAAACTATCAGTTTATTTTTACTGTTAGTTTTTAGGACGACAGGCTTACTATAATTAGCAAACTGAGCTATTCTTTAGTAGGGGCCATTAGAAGGTCCTGATGAGTAAGCAGTAGGGGACTGCTTACGAAACATGTAGACCAGGTAGTGGCTATTCGCTCTACCCCAAAACCCCCTTCTTAACGTCCCCAGCTAGGGAAGTGAATAAATTGTTTTTTTCCACTAGCCAGAGGATTTTTAACTTTTTGTTTTTTCCACACATTATTAGGTCCCTACACTTCACTGACACAACTCACCTTGCACCATCACATAGCCTTGTCACATCTTCAGTGCTCCCGCGTAGTTCGCCAGGTCGTAGCACGCCCCGCCCCGTAGAGGGACGGGAAGACCCCAATGATGAAGCATGACACTATTGGATTTTTTTAGTGTGTGAGGGGTATTTTAACAAGCACATTGTGCTCTCATCTTTACCACCCTAAGAGAGAGTAAATCTTCCCACAACTCACAGAAATTAATCATATTTTTTATCACTTCACATTGATAGAATCCACTTGTTTATGCGTCCCCTAGATTGAGCCATGAAATGAATTCCTCCAAATGATCACTGGCACTGCTCCAGATGAAGATGATATCATCTATGAAGCGGTGCCAGTGACTGATGTTCTCAAAGAACGGAGCCAGTTCATTAAATATATGTATCCATTCAAAATTGCTTACATATAAGCAGGCCAGACTTGGGGCGCAAGTTGCGCCCATACTGGTCCCCTTTATTTGATGGTATAGGTCATTTTTGTAGAGGAAAACATTATTCTTCAATACCAATTGTACACAACTCATGATAAAATCTAGGTTTCCTCCTCTGAGGTCCTCTGTTTGAAGCATGGTGTAAACAGTTCCAATGGTATCCTCTTGCGGGATATTTGTATAAAGTGCTTCCATATCCAGGGTGACCAGATAGGGCTGAAGAGGTATTAAACATTCTTTCTCTGTAGGGTTTACCTATGAGCAAGTTGTCACAATATAAATGGACAACTTCAAAACCTTTAGTTTCTCTGAGGAGCAATTTAATAAGCTCATAAACCAGGGGCCCAAGGGTGGACCGGTTAATCTAATCGATCATACTAACCACAAACAATTGTCTAAATGATATAATCTAAAGAAAAAACGTATCCGCACCGAACTACATGCGGAGTTTCTGATTAGTTACCTAAGAGCAGGAGTTATACCCATCGGCCTCCAAATCAGGAATGAGCCGGGATTGTTTGCGGAGCATAAAAAATTCATTGAAACTTGGTCCCACATCGCCAATAGATGTAGCCGAGATTGGCTCCTCCTTATTATTGAAACCGCTCAAGAGGTCTTAATCATTGAGAAAAAAGCAATAGAAGACCTGAAAGCAATGATAAAAGATACAACACTTATTGAAAAACTAAAAAGAGGCTCGAGGAGTTAGCACAAGAAACTGAAAGTTATAGGGAGTACCTATCTAACAAAAAAAATACCAAATTGAGAAAAGGTTTGGAAAAATGCAGCGCAGAGAGAGTGTACCCCTATTTAGGGAAAGACTACTATAACTTAACGGGAGAACAAAGATGGGATAGAGCTAGATACCAGAAACCAGTATATTCTAGAGGAGGAAGCAAGAGAATTACTTTCACTGAAACCTCCGACTCTAGCAGTGAGGAAGAGGAAATTCCCAGTGAGAATAGAAACCATAAAGGTTTTAATCAGGATGCTGATAATTTTTTAGGGGCACGTCAAAAGGGAGAAATGAGGGATCAGGTGAACGACAGGAACCCCAATCAAGCAGAACAAATGAGGAATTATCCCCCAAGTGAATACTTAAAAACAAGAAATCGTCGCTACTGAAGATAGACAAAATCCCCATCATTAATCTCTCCACTAGATCACTCACAGCTATTGAATTTGAGGTTCTAGAGAAAGGATTTAGCTTTGCTCCAGCAGTTGCCCCTAGTAAAATCGAATTTGAGAAAGGTCTGAAAGCATTCTTTAGGAAAATTAGACTGAGGGATTTCTTTGAGGGAAGAGAGAATAGACCTAATACCAACATCACAGGCCTTCGGGCTAAATCTGCTTTCACTCCCACTATCGGACAGGTTGATGGCAATATTGCCACTTTTGACAGAACTGTAGAGATAGAAATAAAAAATGTATTTGAACGTCCACATAAAATCGAACATAATCTTTCTTTAGAGCACAAAAAAGCTCTAAAATAATTAAGAGAGGACACTAAAATTATAATAACGCCCGCCGATAAAGGCGGAGGGGTGCTCATTTTTGATCAAACCGATTATGATGACAAAATGATGAACCTTCTGAATGTTAAAGTACATTATAGACAAGTGTCCCACAGCAAAAACGTACAACTTAAGAAGGAGATATATGATATACTAGATAGGGCCAGACAAGAGGAGTGGATCAGTGAGGAGGAATATAAATGTATGCATAACGCAGATCCTATCACTCCGGCAATCTATGGATTGCCTAAAATCCACATCCGTATCTGGTCACCCTGGATATAGAAGCACTTTATACAAATATCCGGCACGAGGATACCATTGGAACTGTTTACACCATGCTTCAAACCCAGGACCAATGAGGAGGAAACCTAGATTTTATCATGAGTTGTGCACAATTGGTATTGAAGAATAACTTTTTACTGTACAAAAAAGACCTATACCATCAAATAAAGTGGACCAGTATGAACGCAACTTGCGCCCCAAGTCTAGCCTGCTTATATGTAAGCAATTTTGAACAGATACATATATTTAATGAACTGGCTCAGTTCTTTGAGAACATCAGTCACAGGCACCGCTTCATAGATGATATCATCTTCATCTGGAGCGGTGCCAGGGATCATTTGGAGGAATTCATTTTATGGCTCAATCTGGGGGACCTCAACCTTAAATTTACTTCTAGTTGGAGTAACACCCATGTCAACTTTCTAGATATATGTATTAAAAGTGTAGAAGATGTCTTAGCTGTCGAATTATACAGCAAACCCACAGACAAAAATACTCTCCTACATTACCAGAGCCATAATCCGAAGTTGCAGAAAGATAATATCCCATTTGGGGAATTTCTGCAACTTCGGAGAAATTGTACCTCATTAGAGGACTTTTATATCCATTCAGAGAAGTTTAAAAAGAAATTAGTGGATAGGGGATACCCTAATAAATTGGTGAAAAACTCCCTAAAAAGAGCCAGATTCTATAATAGGGAAGCAATGTTAGATGCTAAGAAGACAAAAAAGAAAAATGCAGACAAAATGGTGTTTGTTAGTAAATTTTCCAATGTCAGTAATCAAATAAGTAATGTCATCAATAGAAACTGTAAGATTTTAAACTATGAAGGGGAAGTACCAATTGAGAAACCACTATTTGCATTTAGACGCAACACGAACTTATGAATTTCTTTAGCACACACCTATCGTGATCAAGAAGAATGTGTCCAAAGTGCCCTGTCCCAGACCCGAGCCAGTGGGAACAACAGATGCGGCAATTGTTCAATATGTGAACAATGTTTAGTAGGCAAATCTATAGAGTACAGAGGTCATTCCTATTACTCTAGAGATTTAACAAACTGCAGAACTAAGAGTCTGATCTATCTTTTAGTATGCCCATGTAGTTTAGGCTACATGGGAGAGACAGGTTATGAATTGCGCCTTAGATTAACCGAACATAAATCTGCAATTCGGACTCAAAAAGAAAATGCCCCTCTAACAACACATTTTCTAAAAGAAAACCACAAAAATGATAGCTTTAAGTGGTTTGTGCTGGAAAAAATCAAAATGAACAGACGGGGAGGCAATATGGAAAAAACCAGGAAGATGAGGGAACAGTGGTACATTAGTACCATGGATACGATTAATAAAGGCCTAAATAGTAGAGAGGAGTGAATGTCTCATGTATTATTAAGGGAAGTACAGTTAAAGGCATGACGGTGTCTACATTGCTAAATGGCCAGAGATACAGAAATTATAAAGAAGAGATCAGGGAGCCACAGAAGCACTGGTGTAGGGTAGGGGTTATGGGCTAGGAAGCCTCTCACTGAAAAATTTAGAATACATACAACTTGGTGTTGGACCTTTTATTGAATTATCCTCAACACGGCGGCAGCTCCCTCATGTGGCAGGGGGTGTCTCACCATGTTGTGGTAGACCAACGTAGCCTTCTCTAGCTATATTTTTCCAGTGCTACACCCTGCGGGCACAGCAGCGTACTCCCATATGTAAAATGTAGCATTCGTTAATCCACACTCCTGAAGTTCTATAGGAGTATGTGATTTAATTCTATTAGAATAGAATCGAAATTAGTCCTATAAACAGTTCTGTAGGTGCCATTATCCATATCTATTATTATTCTCCGGCTACTCTAGTTGAACAATGGGTTCAAATACTACATATTATTTTATAAATGATAACGTATTCACATTATGCAAATAACCCTAGTTGGTTGAAACTAGAGTGTTTTCCATCGGCTATGATCCCATACCAAGATGGCGCCCATGTCAGAAAACACCACAGCTACGAACCAGAAAACGCGTAATATGGCGTCATCAAATAACGCCACAGACTATCCGGGGGTGGAGCGAGGCGCATGCATAAGAGTGTAGGGATTATTTTCACGTGTGTGGTTGCTTAATGGACTATATAAATGGAGCAAAATGGACCGCAATTTAATATAGCGGTTTATTTTGAAGACGGAGACGGTCGACCTTAGTAACCCGATCTAACGTTAAGCCTCGCACCAGAAATAGTTGAAGGGGTTACTTTAACAAGCTTAAATATAAGTATTTGAATCATACAAGACAGAGCCACAAGCTAATAGGATGCTAATATGAGTATGTTACTTTCAATATGGGAAGTATAGATCCCAGCAATGTGGTGGTTAACATTAGTGAATACCAATAAAGTGCGGCATTTGGGAATTACACACTGCTTAAAGCAATTGTAGGAAATAGCTTTAATGCAACTAATAGAGGGCGAGGTCTATGTGCGGGTAGGTGAATTAACCCAGCAGGATACAATGACCTGTAAAGATAAACTCAGTAGAGGGCAGGAGTGAAATTCTGATATGGTGGTCTAAGCCTGCTTTAAATCTAATACATATAGCGAGGATTGTATACATGCCATTTTTTTATCCCAAGGAAATGGCGTGCAATAGAACTATCAATTCTGAACTATCAGATAACTGGCAGGGAGTACTATGCAACGCTGCTAATCTAGGCTTTGCATAAACTTGAGGGATACCAACCTAGTTAAATCATATCTAAACCCCAGTAGACAGTAAGGAAACTTAAAGGTTATATTCTCTGACCTATAGGTTTTTTGGACCCTAATCAGAAAAAGGCCCATTTGAAAATAATTACCTCATTGAAGGAACAATCAAAATATAAGAGGACCGCATCCAGAACATATGTGATGACGATACGATAATTACATGCTGTCAGTTTCAGGTAATTTAACCGTTCATCTAACACCAGTCAGTTAATAGAAGACTATATGAGATCGAATGTGGTACATAAAAGGTAATAATGGGTATCAAATACACACTATTTTTATTCTGGAATAGGTAGACTCTCTTCAAGAGGACTGAACCATTGTCTTGAACCGTCGTCTATACCTGATTGGATATTTCTAATTAAAGCCCCAGCTACTTTTTAATCATAAGGTGAGAGCATGGGACTGTAGTAATAGTGATAAGTAGGGTGGAGATGACACTCTGCACTAAGTATTCACTGTTTCCATTCCATACAGATAGACCCTGTTTAGCAAGATCGAGTGACCTTCTATGCAAAATTGGATATTCTCCACTGAGGCCCGACAATATTAATCATAAGGTGAGACAAGTGAAGTATAGCTAGAGCTGCATTTTAGACAAGTTGATAAAATTAGGCTGCGTACCAATTATATGATGGCCCTTGATTTTTCTATCAACAGTCCGTATACCAAGGCTAGTCTTACAAGAATTTTCTGACTGCAATCCCCCTTTATGAACAGATGAAACAAAAATAAGAGTGCTAACGGGGAGAATATGCCCATAAAAGCAGGTGAGACTTTAGAAAGCTATAAGTGGAGACTGATCCACCATTAAGTAAAGGAAGCAACATAGGTTGATGTAGTTGTTAGTTGCTTGAAGGTTGTGTGTGAGTGTAACTGTATCACATTTAAAGGGAAACATATCTTTGTTAATGTCGTGTTTTATTATGTTTGATACTGTATTATTTTTAAGTTTTGATGAAATGCGGGATGGCCCACGAAGAGCTGTGGTCGATAACAGTCACATTTGGTTTATTTAACAACGAGTAGATGAAAGAACAACTCTCTTGTTTACTTTAGACACATCAGGGGGTTGCTAAGGGGACTCAGATGTATTGTACCATGTGGTGTTAAAGAATAAAGATAACATTGACCGTATCTCATTATAGGTGACTGCATGAAAACTTTCAACATAAGAAAAAGTGCACAAAAATAGAGGTCTTGAAAAAGATGGACTAATAAGATAACTAACCATCGAAACGCGTCAACGCTACCTTTTTGATACACTATTCTGTAATTTAGCATTGGTGAAAGAAGGAAAAATTACACCCCAGCGCCTTGAGACCCTCACGGGTGAGTAGTGCACTTTACAAATAATATCATTGATTGATTGATTGAAGGCATATTCCCAGGCTTGTAATTTGTGTTATGACGGAAGTGTAGAATGTTAAGACCATTTTTTTTGTCTAGCTGTTATTGTTTCACTCTTGTTGCTTTCATGCCTAGAGAGATTGATTTTTAAGGTGCTTATATCTCTTTTTTTTAAAAAAAGGAATTGTATTTGTGCTATGAACTGTATGAATTAATGTGTTTTTTTAACTATAATATTTGTATACAAACAAATAATAAATGCATGTGATATATGGTTTTTATATACATTGTTGGTTTTCCCTTTATATATGGTCCAATGGAAGGAAGTGTGGTTATGAAATATCTATGAGTGTGTGAGGTGTGAACATTGAGGTCTATTTCGCATAGGATTTACCCCAAGGGATCTTCTTTCTTTCACTGGTTAAATCATATGTATCATATTCCTCCTACCAATCATCACCATAATAGAAAATGCTACGTCACTGTAGAATTGCATTTCATGTTGTTACATGATTGGGTCCACTTTGACTGCCATTCACACCAGACCTTTGAATGCTGAGTCGGGACAAGCAAGACTATAATGCTAACTAACATGCACATAATAGTAGTGTGAGACACCCACAAGGCACCATTACTACATGCAACTTGATGTTATACATATTCTGTGTACGATTGCATCGCTGCAGATCGCACAAGGCAGTTTCACAGATGTTGTTGGTGTACAACAATCTCAAGATGTCCGATTTCCTTTGACCATTTGTTCCGATAAAATACATTGTCACACAGTAACGATGTTCACAGGCCAGCGTAGCTAACGTACCGCAATTTAAGAGGACAACATTTTAACACTACATTTTGGCCGGCACACAGCTCACATAAACAATTCCTTGGCTAGTTCATGTACAGTCACCCTTTCTGTACACAAACAATCTTTATCCTGCATGCAGTTTTTGAGCAGGTGTGCCAGCTATGGCACTACATTGTTGCTCCAGCGCAGTGGGTAACACAGACTAACACAGACTACCACCCTATGCTTGTCAATATGATGCAGCATTGTGTCTCGGATGTGCCAACATTAGGCGTGAACACATTACATCTCCCACCTCCCTCAGCAACCTTTTTGCACTTTGACAACAGTGTCACACACGTCCAAATTTGGTTTTATTACAGTATTCACAATTAAATGTGGAGTTTGTTTACCACCCTGCAGGCCAGTCATGACTCCCACGGAGTCCAGGAGCTCAGCGTCATGGGCCAGCAGATCCTGACAGCAGTGCTTCTACTGGCACACGGTACGGTCCACTCCAATGAAGCGGAGCATCTGCACCCGCATACGCTCCCACCTCATCTTCCGCACACTGATATTCTATCCGAACGATATGGCCTCCCCTCTCCAACATCAAGGGTAGGTAGAATTGAACATCCTGTCCTCCCTGACCTCAGCCGGCATCTCCCTGCAAACCTGTAAGCCCACAGCCAAAAAAACAGAACCCTCTAAAATATCCCCAACAATAACAAAGAAAGTTAACTACCCCAAGACAAACATCTGACAAGATTGAGGACAAGAGACAAAAAAACACAAAAAAACAGTACACAACCCTTCACAGACACTATCAACAGGATACAGCAACACTCTCCAAATCTCAAAACTGCAGCACACACCATCAAACACCTCCAACACTCTCCACAATCACCAGCAATGTGCTCAAAAGAGAAAGTGAAAGTGCAAAACACTACTCCAGTAGACAGGAAGCATGCAGACATCATGTCCTGTCTCTTTGCTGCCCATTTTTGACAAAGCAGTAAACATCTGCACGTAAATAGGCTCATGAGTAATATTTTGTATTGTACAATGTGTTGAGCAATGTATTTTTCCTTCAGGCGTATGAAAAAAGCATTGCGTTATCGTTTTAGCGGCCACATCTTCACGCTAAGAGCAATATCATACACATATGTACAGTCTTAAAGCAAAATTCCTTTCTGAGCCCTATAACAAGAACTGCTTGATTAGCACACAAATGACACCCTAAATATGATATTTCACAACACATGACACCCTAAATTGCAACTTTAACCCCAGGTGACCCCATAATTGCATATTACACAAAAAAAACAATCAATCAATCCTGGCAGAATTGTAAGTGTGCTACTCACCCGTGGGGGTCATGAGGCGCTGGGGGGGGGGGGGGGGTGCGCGGATCTGTTAGCCAAAGAGCTAGCTCTTGAGGGGCTTCATGAAGGTGTTCAGGGAGGGGTCATGTCTGATGTCTGTCGGTAGCTCGGTCCAGGCATTGGCTGCAATGTGAGGAGGATCTTCTGCCTGCTCTGGCTCTGTGGATGCGAAGGGATTTGGCCAGTGAGAGTTTTGTAAACTGGAGTTTTCTTTTGGTACGTGGAAGTTGAATCGGTCATTGAGGTATTTGTGTCAGTTATTGTGTAGGCATTTCTAGGCGTGAGATGAGGATGTTGAAGCTGACTTTTTTCTCCACTCTGAGCCAGTGGAGTCATCGTAGGTGTTGGCTGAGATGTTTGTGCCAGGGGATGACGAGGACGAGTCTGGCGGCAGTGTTATGTATTGTCTTGAGTTTGCAGAGTATGGACTTGTTGATGCCGGCACAGAGTGCATTTCCATAGTACAGTATGCTGGTGATGAGTTTGTGGATGACTGTCTTCCTTGACTCAGGGGGGATCCATTTGAAGGACTTGCAGAGGATGCAGAGTGTGTTGAAGCAGCGATAGGTGATGGTGTTGACCTGTTGGTGCATGTTGAGGGATGAGTCAAGTATGATGCAGAGGTTTTTAGCGTGGTCTGCGGGGGAAGGTGGTCATCTGAGGGCCGTCAGCCACCAGGTGTTGACCCATGCTGAAGGGGTGCTTACAAGGACGAGGGCTTCTGTCTTCTTGGGGTTGAGATTCAGGCAGCTATTGGTCATCCAGACTGCGCCATGTTGCATTCCTTTCTGGAAGTTGATTTAGGCGGTGGTGGGGTCTTTGGTGGGATAGAGGAGGACCAGGGTGTTGTCAGCGTAGGATAGGGTGTTGAGGCAGTGTTATTGGATGAGGGCTGCGAGGGGGGCCATGTATATTTTGAAAAGGGTTGGGCTCAGTGATGACCCCTGTGGGACTCTAGAGGGGATTGTCATGGGATCGGAGATGAAGTGTGGCAGTCTGATCCTTTGCCTTCTTACAGTGAGGAATGATCAGATCCAGTCAAGGGCTGTACCGTGGATGCCTGGTTCATGTAGTCTGGTGACTAGTGTGCAGTGGGATGCGTTGTTGAATGCTGCTTAAAGGTTGAGTAGGATGAGGTCTGCGTAGTGTCCTTGGTCCAGGAGGGTGTTGATGTTGTCTGTTGCAGCAAGTAGGGCAGTCTCAGTGCTGTGATTGCTTTGGAATCCAGATTGCGACTGGTCATGGGTGGCGTTCTCTTTGATGAATCATGTCAGTTCCCCATTTGACTGTTTTCTCTGTGACTTTGGCTGCGAAGGTGAGGAGAGAGATGGGTCGATAGAGGTCGGTGAGCTGTGTCCTTCTTGAGCAGGGGCATGAATTCTGCGCGCTTCCAGTTGTCTGTGAAGGTGCATGTTTTGAAGGTGGTGTTGATGTTGCGTAGTGCCTCTTGTGCGATGGCAGATGCAGCTCTGTGGTGGATGTGAGGGGGCAAGGGGACTGTGTGGGCCCCCGGGTGGATGCCTTTTATGGTGGAGACAGTGTCTTCATCTGTGCCTGGTGTCCATTTTGAGATGGTGGGCTGGTTGGTGTCTCAGGGGTGCGGGAGAGCCAGCTGCTGCTTCCAGTGTGTAGTCCACAAACTTGTCCTGGAGGTTTATGATCTTGAGGTGAAAGTAGGTTCCAAGCTAATTGCAGATGACACACTAAAAAGCATCTTTTACCCCATTGCATGCCCATTTTTTATATTTTACCCCATTTCATGCCCAATTTTGATGTTGTATCTCATTGCATGCCCATTTTTCATCTTTTATCCCATTGCACGCCCAATTTACATTGTTTTCCCCATTCCATGCCAAGTTTTCATCTTCTACCCCATTTCACACCCAATTTTAATCTTTTATCCCATTGCACGCCCATTTTTCATCTTCCACCCCATTGCACGGCCATTTTTCATCTTTTACCCCATTGCACGCCCATTTTTCATCTTTTACCCCATTTTACACGATAAATTTCATTATTTGACACAACAGACACACTCAAATAAATTATTGACCCTAAACAACACCCTACAGTTAAGATTTTTGCACAGAAGACAACCTATATTTCATGAATCACACAAAAGGACACACAAAATATTTGATTTTGGTAGCACATTTTACACCATGAAAACTCTACTTTTGCACATTTGACACACTGAAAAGTATCTCTGTACTGAGAAGACGTTTCACCATGAATTGAGTATAGTGATATTATTTGCACTTATTGTGCAACATACACTCTTCAAAGTGATGTACTTATGCAGGAGAGTAACATGCTGTAGTGCTAGACGCACTTTTTGGTTTGAGCCCCTATAATGACCTTTGACTACCATTATTTTAACTGACTTTAGAGTGTTATTTCATCCTAGTCTGGATGTACGATGTCCTGCATATGCCTGCTTCTCTTAAAAGTTTTGTTCTTGTAATCTTGCTGTCTTTCAGTGGGAGTTGTCTTGGAGTAGAACCTTGCCAAGAATAGAACATGTGGGTTGTACATTTGAAAGCATGAAAGGGAGAGAGATGTGGCATGTACTCTTTGGTTTCGAAGTGCAGTGTTATGGGCAATAATGCACACGTGCTTGTGCTGTATGAGAATTATGAAGCTCTTACTATTGGCTTTGACATGGCCTCATGTCATCTTGTTTCCTGGCTTTTCCTTGCTTCAGCTTTTCTGTGTGCACAGCAGTGCTTGCAAGTTGCTTGGGTTATTCACGTTTGAGGTCCTTCTGTTTTGGTGAGGGATTGTTTATGTGTTCTGAAAGGCTTTTGTGAGCTTCGTCAAGATGGAGGCTGGAACATGCAAGATTTGGAGAAGGGGACGTGAGAGCTCCTTCCTGCCATGGGAATGCTTGCTTGGAACCTGGCCATTTCTAGTAAGATTCCTGTGGCCCAAGGGTAGGTCTTTCTCGAACCTTCCTGTGTGTTTAAAGCTGAGGGTTGTGGACTTGGAAACTGGGAGTTTGGAATCCAAGCGAAGACGGACGCGACTATCTTGGAGAGTGGACCCTGGTTGCTCAGGCTCTCAAACCACGGCTGTTTACTTCCCCAGTCTGAGATGCAGTGTTTTGCACCAGGTGATGTATTGAGTTTTGAGTATTGCCATTGTGATGTTTGGCCAGTGGCTTTGATCATTTGAGGTGTTTTCTTTGTGACGTAGGAGTGAGTTGAGGTGCACATCCAAAGTAATCATCTGATGTGTATATATATATATATATATATATATATATATATTCACTGAAAAAAACATAGGTTATACACCATATATAGTTAGGAATTAGCATTTAAAAAACCTTATTTTACTCACACAAAACCAATGAAATTCCATATATAGTTAGTTGTACTAACTATATATCACGCACCCGCAATCCACTGCTGATGATGTCACATATTACATAATTCATGACATGGTCAGTGACATCACTGATGACATCACTGATGACATCTCAAATGACATCACTGATGACATCACTGATGACAACATCCAGTGACTGTATTTTTCTGTAAAGTTAAAATATGTCTTACATATTTATGAATGAGTCGATGTATAAGTGTCTGGACGAAGGATTTAGTAGGTGCATGACTGAATGTATGAGTGAGTGATTAAATGTGTCTCACTGAGTGCATGGGTTAGTGACTAAACTGTATTAATTTGTGCATCATTATGTCTGTTGTTCTGTAAACTGCTGCATGTGTTGATCAGTAGCTATATGAGTAACTATATAGGTTATTGATTGGTTGCACAAGCATTTGTATGGGAGACTGAGTGTGTGTGTGGGTGGCTGGGAAGTGTATGACTCTGTGCATAGATGTATGGATTCAAAAGTGCATGTTGGAAACAGCTGTATGGGCGGTTGACTGTGTGCATGACTGTATTGGTGAGTGAATAGATATCTCAGTGCTACATGTCAAATTAAGTACATATGTAAAATACAGTACATGTGAGAGTTGACATATATAAATAACTGTGCATAAGAGCCAGTGAATGTGTGAGTGGCTGTATGGATCATTGTGAACTTGTATCCAGGATTGTATAAGTGAGTAAATATGTTTTAGTATATGTTTGAATAAGTAAGGTGTGTTTAACTGTATAGTTAAGGAAACGGAGGTGTGATTGATTGTTTGCATGACTGTCTAGGTGTGTGTGTAACTTCATGGATGAGTGACAATCTGTGAGTCTGTGTTTACACTGAGTGTATCTAAGGTTATATTACAGTCTGAAGAGGTTCATCGTATTATCACATGAATGATTTCATCAGTGATGTCATCAGTGATGTCATTTGAGATGTCATCAGTGATGTCATCAGTGATGTCATTTGAGATGTCATCAGTGATGTCATCAGTGATGTCACTGACCATGTCATGAATGATGTAATATGTGACATCATCAGCAGTGGATTGCGGGTGCGTGATATATAGTTAGTACAACTAACTATATATGGAATTTCATTGGTTTTGTGTGAGTAAAATAAGGTTTTTTAAATGCTAATTCCTAACTATATATGGTGTATAACCTATGGTTTTTTCAGTGAATTTCATTGGTTTTTTAATAGCTAATATCAAAACCTTTACAATGTATTATTCTTTAAAAAGAAAAATATTTTTTACATGTTTTGTATACAATTTTTTTTTTATTTTTTTTTGTTTCGCTCCCAGTACGCGTACCGGTTAGCTTCCCGTTAGCTCAATCCGGAGGCGCGACCCGGTACGCGAACTGGTAAACGTTCCTTTTGCGCACCTCTCGCGTTACAAAACAACATCGCGACGCTTCGCGTCAGCATGACGTTTCGCGTTCTCGCGTAATACGTCATATTACGTGCTACGTTCGCGTACCCGGAAGCGCAGCGGTACGCGAACCGGAAGCGATCCGCGGCGCGGCGCCGACCGCGTAACGTAAACATAGCAGGTCATGTGACTCGGTAATAACACTTTTCATTGGTTCATTTCACTTTTGGTTTCCTAATGATGTAATACAAGGTCATGTGATCTAAAATGGACACTTTTCATTGGTTTAGAACTTTTGTTTTTCCCAAATGATGAAAACCCCTCCTTCTTTCATCACTCTGACTTTCATCTTGGTGAGAGAAAGACCCTTTATTGATACTTTGTGATGGCTTCATTAGTAGCTTCAGCTGGTGCTAGCCCACCACCTCCACCAAATCCAAGAAAGAGAGGACCACCTGCAGAAGTAATTTTGCAAGAAGAGGAAGAACAGGAAGAGGAGGAAGAGCAGGAAGAGCATGAGTTTTTGCCAGAGGAGCCCAGGAGGTACAATCGAAAGGAGAATTACATCTGGCAATTCTACAGAATTCCTGAGGGGCAAAAGAAAGTGAATGCACGTTACGTGTTTTGCCGCATATGCGGTGATAGATTGTCAAGGGGCACTGATAAAAAATACAGTTATGGCAATCATACTATGCATCGGCATATGAGTAGGTGGCACCCAAATAATTATAGTGCTGCCCAGCTACGTGACGAACAACAAAATCCCCTCCCAATGGCAAGAAGATCGGTGGTTCCAGAGGTGTCGGGACCAGAGGCGAGGGAGATGATCGCAAACATCCAAATGTTGTTTGGGCACGTAAAGCAAGTGTGCGTGGAATGTGGCACTTTCATCTGCTACAGAGAAAGTAGCATCACTTTGATTTTGCGAGCAATTCAAAATCATATTAATGTTTGTACGAGACGCACCAAAAAATAAATTCTTTTTTTTTTTTTGCTCCTGTTGAGCCCTTTATAATGGATCGTTTTTGTTTCCCCCCCCCCAAAAAAACCAAAAAAATTTAAAAACGTTCAGAAAATACAAAAAAAGTAAAAAAATGTTCAAAAAATACTAAAAAAAATATAAAACAACAAAAACATAAAAAAAAAAGTTCTTTTCAGAACTAACTCCCCATTATAAAAAAATTGGTAGAATATTTGGAACTCTGCCAACCTCTATTTCTCTTAGTTCGCTCCCGGAGCGCTACCCGGTACGCGTACCGGAAGCTAACCAAAAAAAATATTTTTTAAAAAAAAGAACAGTAAGTATAAGGTAAGCAAACAGACAGTTATGTTAAAAGAAAGACAGCTCTAGGGAGTAAACTAAGGATACTGTTACCTACAATCCACTGCTGATGATGTCACATATTACATCATTCATGACATGGTCAGTAACATCAACAGCAGTGGATTGTAGGTAACAGTATCCTTAGTTTACTCCCTATAGCTGTCTTTCTTTTAACATAACTGTCTATTTCCTTCCCTTATAGTTACTGTTCTTTTTTAAAAAACATTTTTTTGATCAGTCATAAACAGTGACATTAATAGAAACAGAGAGAGTGAACAAGAGTGAAGAACTATGGTCCTCCTCAGCCACCCTCAGAAAACCAAGGGGGTCAAGATACATCTACCGTGCCCCCTTCTACCCATTCTGAACATTATTTGCCCTCCATCTTGTATCTTGATTCGACCGAAACACAAAATGGTGGACTGCCATAACGCTGCTGGTTTGCGAACCGGGCAACTTCCCGGGAAGCGGTCCAAAAAAAAAAAAGTTGGGAAAGTAATTCACAGACACTAAGAGTAATAGAGATGGAGTGAGTGAACAAGACTGAGGAACTATGAGAACAGAGGGACTGAGAAAAAGAGTGGAAGGAGTTGAGTAAATAGGTAATAGAGAAAGGAATGAGGAAAGTAGCAAAGGCAGGAAACTGAGGATTAAAGAAGTGAAGCAGTGGATCTAATAGTAGGTGAATGTGATAGAAATGTAACGAAAAGAGTACAACTATTTACCTTGTAATTGCCGTTAAATTAATCACATTTTATTTCTATACTTTCAATCTGTGAAAGAGAGAACCAACATTTGAAAAAAATTAAAATATGTATTTAAAAATTACAAAAGACAAGGGAAAATATTGAAGGACAAATAGTTTTTCAACAACTTTGACACTGACAGAAGCTTCTGCTTCTCCAGGTCCTCTACACAATCCTAAAGATATACATTTTAAACTAACAGTATCTTGATGCAGATGAAGTGAGGCCTTTCTTAAAACATGGTGCATCTTTTGCATTGCTCTTGTTTCAGAAAAGTGTCGCTTCAGTATGCCAATAACATGTCTCCTATCCAGAGATTTGTTTGAGGTGAGGCCTACTCAGAGTTCAAGATGAGATTTACACTTGTTGAAGTGTACAGAGGAGATAATATCTGTGAAAGTCTACTAATGAAGTGAGTCATGTCCACTGCACTCTTCAACAAAGTAGAAACCTCCTATATTTCCCTGGACAGACCTAAACTTGATCTGCACAATGTGATTCGTAATGATAGGAAACACAGGTGATGTAATTGAAATATGTGCAATTTATTTTGCTCATTTCACAATCACATCACTTGTGTTTCCTTTGCTTAGGTATCTCATTGTGCAGATGTAGTCCAGCATATGAAAGAATACGTAGAAGTGCAGCACTGCATACAATAAATTTAACACTTACAGAAAACTCACCTTCTCCATGCCTCCTACACAGTTCTACATATACATCATAAATGCAAACAGTACAGAATTAATTATACATGTTAAATGGTTTATTTTTGCTGTTCTCAGAATGTATCAAAATTCACTAAAAACAGTGACTTGAAGGTATTCATCATGTAACAGCGGGGAAAAAAAAACACAATCAAAATGATTGTGTTTAAAAAACCCATACAACATCAGAAATTAAAATTCAGAACTCCTTAAAGTTAACTTACTTTCCATGACGTCCAAGGATGTCCTATGAACAGCTTACACTCTTTTGTGCTGTTATTACTTTCAGCCCGCCACTTTCTGAAAGAAAACCTCCATCGTTTTTAAAAACACGTTACATGCAATAAATGACTTCTTGCTCTCTACCACTATTTTCCACAAGGCCAAATCTAGTCAGAGATATTTATAACTCTTGGATTTCTTGTAAGCCAATCCCATCATTTGGCATTTCCGCAACTTTCAGAATTAAAATGTTGAAGATCATTTTCACAATCCTGGAATAGTAATATCTTCCCCTTCTTGCTCAGTCATGTTCTACATTTCCTATGACACTGATACTGCTTAATATGAAGCAGACTTACACTACCTCTATGAGTACTACAATTATTTAATTCTCTACATCACTTTTAATCACAAAGCAATGTAAAACAGTAGACAGCATTGCAGACTTACATTCCCTCTACTCCATGTTTTGATTGGCTGCTTCAATTAGCTTATGAAAAGAAACAGTTTTTCTGAACTCATTTAAAGTGCACATACATCTCCATGATGTCCAATCCTATGATTAGAAGTTATGTCTCTGAACTACACTTATCCTCAAGGCCAAATTGTGTAGGAGCCATTAGAACTTCTTGAAATTCCACAGATCATATCCCGAGATTATTTTCCTAAAATTTTGGTTTTAAAAACACCAGGTAAGAGTTTTTAAGGTCATACGGCAATTTTTTTTTGAAAATTAAAACAGAATCATTGCAGAATGACCAGCCATTTCTAGACTTTAAATAAGCTGTGTAATGTCCTGATGATATTGAAGGGCCGTCATGATATATAATTGCTGTAGTTACAAAAGTCCTTCCTGATATTGACAACTGCGAAGCTACAAATTTTTTTATTAAAGTTGTCAATTTTGTTCCATCAGGCCTACATCGTTGGAACATTAAAATGACGTACTGGCCATATGTTCGTATAAATAATGTGGACATCATTTCAGATTTACATTGGCTACACTCCATGTTGTGATTAGCAGCTTTTACTAGCTTATTAAAGGAGACTGATTTACTGTCTGGCAAAGTTAAATATATAAATCTTTCTGAGTCTACACTAGTAGTACTTGATACCATACAGTTCTCGCAGTCATGCTGCCATTGATAAGAAAGCCCAAACAGCTGATCTACATCTACACCTTCAGCATGTAATACATCAAGCATATACATTAAAAACTCCTGACAATCTTGCTGAATATTTTGAGAGAATTGTGTTTGGCCTGAACATCTATCTAACAGATTTCTAATTTCAGACACACTTTCTATGTTTCTTCTATCAGTGGTACATTTCTCTAACACAGAATTTAACAAACTGCAAAATCTTTGATCAGAATTGACCACAATCTCTTCTTTTACATTTTTTAGAGAAAACAAAACATTAATTACTACATTAGCATAGCAGTTGACACCAGAACTGTTTTCAAACTGAAAACCAACAACATCTTCAACAGAATCCTCTTTGTTTCTGCTTGTAATTTTAGGTTCATTCACTTTTTGTCTTTTTGCTACAACCTCCCCAGTATTGTTCTCATTTCTTCGTTTCCGGCCTACCAGACGTTTCTCAAACAAAGGAAACTGAGGCAAATGTGGCGCATACTCTCTTCTTAACCTATTGTATTCCTTAACACAATCTAGATCTGCACAAATGTTTCTGACATCACACTCAATCAAGTACAATCCCGATAAAGTTCTAACTCGTGACAATGCCACATATGCCATACCCTCCTTGAACACAGAACTGCCAATATTCACCAATGCAGTGTCTACACTTAAACCTTGCGATTTATGAATTGTCACCGCATATGCCAAGCAAACAGGGAACTGCTTACGGCGAACATATAAGTCTTTTACAAGCAAAAATCTAGCAGAACAACGAGCAATTAGCTGTACTTCCTCAATGCCATCAAATTTAATTTTTAAAAATTCAATTCCATCTCTATTTCTGTATTTCACAAAATCAACAACATTACCCATTGATCCATTTACCAGACCTCTTTCAACATGTAAATTCCTTCTTAAAATTATACGGCAGTTCAAGCACACATTCAGAGTCTTTTCAAAACCTGCAGTTTTAGATATACTCTTCTCTAATGAATCCAATTTTGTTTTCAGATTCTCAGACAAAATAATTGTTGATCCCATATGCTCTACTCTATCAATAGCTTCCACTTTCACAATCTCTTGCTTTTCTAAATGCAACATTTTGTTGTTGAATTTGGCACATTCTGCAAGAGTTGGCATCAAACATATTCCAGATTTTTTCTCAGTAATTTTCTGAAAAATATTCTCAGGCACAACATCTTGTTCTGGATATAAATTTGACAGTAATCGTGCATGTAAAGCTTCTTTCCCATGCTCGGTCACTTTTCCAATTCTAACATCTTGTAGAATAGTCTTGTAAACTTCATCCTTTGCCTGACGCATATTTTCATGCAGTTCAGCATAATTGAAGTTTAACCATATATTGACGTTGCCAATGCTGCCTAGGCACTTCCTGGTATCTTCATGCGTGAGCATTTTGAACACAGGTTGCCCTTTCACTGGTGTCAGCTGCAGAAGATCTCCGAAAACAATGATGTGTTTGCCACCAAATAACACATCATACTCTGTTTTGAGAACTTCTTGCATCCTCAAATGCACAAAGGCAAGCATGACATTGGAAACCATGCTTACTTCGTCAATGATAAGAAGTTTCATTTTCCTCAAGATTCTTGAAACTTCAAAACAAGCATCTCCAGATAGCTTGTGATATTCTAATTTGTTGTCATGCTCCACTGGCAGCATCAGTAAACGATGTAAAGTAATCCCTTTAATATTATGTGCTGCCAGTCCAGTTGGAGCAGTGACAACACAAGACAGCGATGACTCTGTCCTTTCCTGCAAATAGCATGAAATTGCTTTAATGAGGAAACTTTTTCCAGTTCCCGCTTCTCCACTCACGTACAGTCGGACAGGCTTCAACGACGTACATGAGCACTCTTTCTTATCATGACTTAATCCATGATCAATTTGCATGGTAACTTCGTCATATATTTTCCTCTGCTCAACGTTGAGTTGCCTTTCCAACTCTTCTAAGTTAACCGCATCCTCTTGAGCATGTGCCATGGCTCTTTCCACCTCATTCATAGCAGTGGCAGCTTCATTTTCAATAAGAGGTCCTCCTAGTGGATCCTGACTCAATGAAGCAGAACTCTGACTGTCCTGAGAACTGTCTCTGGCAATCTCGGCTGCAATCGTTGCTTCCTGCTCAATTTCCGCATTCAACATTTCTACATATTTGGGAAAAGCAGGACATTCTATGGTCTCCTTGGCGGCATTGAAAGAGTCTTCGTAACAGAGGAAATCTCCAAGCAGTTCCTCTTCTGCACGCCAAGGCTTGAAAAGTTGCAAAAGTGCTAAATAGAAAAACTCCTTTTTTTCAGGAGATTCGCCACTCAATTTTCGATGGTTTATCAAGTGGCATTTTCTTTGCTTGACCAGACATCCCTCACTTCCTATTACAGCATACACTCCTTTCTCAGTATCTTCTTTGATGTTCCTCTTGAACATGTAATTTTGCAGAACCTCATACAGACAAACATTCTCTAGGTGACTGCTTCGATTTGGATAATATGTATCCAACATGTTTGTCTTCAAAATGTCGGTACTGTTTGGCTCCTTTTCCGCCAAATACTCAATTTCCCGCACAGGTTTGAGAACTCGATTACGCGTTGCAGCAAGACCAAGACTCGCCCAAACGATACTCCTGGACTTGGCATAGAGACTTGCTGAAGACAACCGGTCAGAACATTCGTACGCTCCGATTTCTCGATGCGACAACATCTTCAGACTGAAACTGTACAACTTCTTGCTGAGGCTCTTTTCATGGGAAATGTCCTCCCACATATCCTTCAATTCTGTCTTCTCTTTTTTGGTGATGTAAGACGTCACATACCGAGCCACAGCCATACAGTTATCAGCCACAAACTGTATATCCATGTTAGCATTCCACATGGACAAAATCACCGGGTTGTAGTCGTTGATGTACTTGGACTCTTCGTTCCTCTTCAAATTGTAAGTGTTTTTAGGTGATTTCTTCATCACATTATGTCGCAGCGAAGACATCAAACTGTTTACTCTTCCTTTAGAAATCACCGGTCGTGGAAAGCCGAAACGACATTTGGTGTAGAACTTGTCTTTGTTTCGGAATTTACGACGGCAGTACTTTCCACATCGATGGCTTTGGAAACGCAGAACTTTTTCTCTTAGGCTTTTCTTCTCCTTTGCGTTTGGAACAGCACACGTAGAATACTGTTGGATGAAACTCATCACTGAGTCTTCTGGATCCGTTCCAAATTTAGGTGCATCCTTGATCCACAGCAACATATGTATATGAGGAGCACCTCTTGCTTGGTACTCCTTTCTCCAGAAGAAATCCAACACCTCTCCAAGAGGTGGATTCTTCTTATTCATGATGAAAGACATCATAGCTTCAAATCTATGATTGAAGTACCTACATACATTGACTGGATCCAAAGAGCACAGTTCTCCGGGTGTCTTGAATTCGATGTTTTCTACGTTAGCATTTGCCTCTCGTAGAAATTGAAGTAAGTCTTCCCAGCCATACTCGGCACAACTCAGAGTGAGGAACCATGTGGGAGTACCTAAGTTCCTCAGCATACATTTTAAATCACCATGACGACGGTACCAGTACTCATTAGTACCACGCTGACACGCCATGAGATTAATCAGGTGAGAATCCAAAATACTATCTTGGACATTCACTTTATCCATAAAATCACTTGCCGAGATGTTTTGCATGTGTATACCACTTTTCAAGATGTGGTTCACTGCATATGACAGTCCAGACAGATCGCTTTCAAACAGGAGATGAAACAAATAAGGAATGCATTGTCGAAACCTAGCATCTCCTGCATACAATCGCAAAGTCCGGTATTCAGAAGCAGGAATTTGATGAGGTCGCTCATCATATCTTCCTCCCTGACCTGTTGGAAAAAGCTGTGGGAAACACCGAGCTTCCAAACTTTCCTCCCAAACACTAATGGGACTCCCTTTGGCTTGTTTCATTTGAAACAACTCAATAGCATTCCCCATGACTTCCTTTGAATGCAAAGGATGAACACTATAATGTTCATATATTTCCTCACTAGTAGAGGGTTCTACTTTCTCAATTTGACCAGCACACAAATCGCTATCCTCTTCCTCACTTACTTCCTCTTCTGCAACATATACATTCTTATAGTATTTATTATTTTTTTTCAAATACAATGTTGCCTTTTTAACTTTCCTAACATCTACTAAATCTTGCCATATTTTCTTATTCTTTGTCGGAACCCCATTAACTAAGATAACCAGAGGTTCCTCTTCCACTTTTTCTACTCCAATTGTGTTAATGTTTTTCTTGAAATCTAGAGGCAAATAAACAACTCTTCCCTTTAATCCTCTCTGTAAATCTGATGGAGGCAATTTCCCTGTCTTTGGCTCCATTCTTACAATAGCCTGAAAGGGATGGATACTTTGAATCAAAATAGATTCATAAGTATTTAAGTCCTTCAATTCAGAAGGAATCTCAACCAATTCCAGATTATTATGAACTGCTCTAGCAGGCATCTGGTTTTGTTTTAATTTGTTACAACAATAAGTACACACACGTTGATCCAATCCCAAATCAAAACAATTTTCTACCATCAAGTATGTTGCAAAATCCTTCCATTCACTATTATTTTCCCTTTCACTTTTTGCATATAAATCCACTAACTTAGTCTGATTCTTATAATAAGTGCGTCTACAACACACACAAGTGAAATTAGGCCTCTCACTTGATTTCATGTCAAACGTCGCAATTTCCCTCTGGAAATTATCTGTACTGGAAACATGTACACTATCTTCCAAATGACCCTCTACTTCTTGCTCAATTTCAACATTCTCCTCTTTACTTCCAAAGTAACAAAACTCAATTTCTTCACATATATTCTTCACATCTATTTCAGAACCATGCAAAAGAGCAGCGCATAATTGTTTCAGCATAATTGCTGGACTCTTAGCATAATACAACAGTCTAACTAACTTCCTCACTTTGTTATGATGCACTGCTAGCATCCTGAAATGATGAAAAACACTCTGGCATACTCTCCTGGAAAGACAAGCCAGTGAATGACCATGCAAACCTGTCACTTCTCTCACTCTGCAAGGATCTAATTCTTGCAACAACCTTATTTTCTGCTTCAAACTTTTCTTGTTAAATGTCCGTACAAAATCACAAAGCAAATTGATGGAATCCTGTCGCACACTGCAAATACTACTACACTTCCAGGTGTACACAGGACCCTTAGCACGCCTTCCTAAAACCTCATTACCTAACAACTCTTCTGCCTCTGTTGTCACAAGTTTTTCTTTTTCAACTGGACAACCATCTTTCACTTCATAAGCACGACCACTGATGTCAACTGCATGCACCAAATCATTATCCTGGAAATAACTCTCTTCATTAAAAAATGCCTCACAGCTTGAACTATGTATCCATTCTCCAGAAAAAACTTCACAAAAATTACTACGATTAACTATTCTCTTCCATCTACTATTTCTTTTGAAATCAAAAATTGCCTTGTTTAGCTTCCTAATTCTATTGATTATCAAAATAAATAACTTACGTTTAATTTCAAAAGCCTGATCAATAACTTTCTCAACTTTTTTTTTTCTCCTATAAAAAACTAATTTCTGTTGACCTTTCTTAATATTTTTTAACAAATTGCCAATTATCCTGTTACGGAACATTCGTTTACGAATCTCCCTAAACTGTTGTTTCCTTCTACTATCATGCACAGATTTATCTCTTGCTCTAGCAGTAACATTTTCATTTGTCCTTTTCTTTCCATTTGATTTACTTGTCATGTTATGGATTGAAACATTTTCTGTACTAATATTTTTTTTATTAGAAATATTTCTTATGAAATATTTAGAGCTCTTACCCGGTGCTTTCTTCATGGCTTGAGAAATCTTTTTGTTAGAGGACTGCTGCGTTTTTTTTTCTCCTGCTGTCTTTGACGTTTTGCAGCCTTTATCTCTCTTATTTTTGTAGGCATATTTAAATCTTGAAATGATCTGCAGTTGAATCTGAGGAAAAATATAATAAAAAATGTTATTAAACATTATTATCAAACAGTAAAACAATAACAGTGATCAAAAACTTAACACACTACTTGACATTTTAAATAGAAGATTTTTTTAGTCAAATTTACAATACAGAAATACCAGAAAAGAAATGACATTTATATTTATGTTACCTATGCTATTTTATATGTGAATCTGATCTAATTTTATGAGCATATTTTAATATTTTATTGAAGACACTACACATAACCTGTTTTTGAAGGTGTCTTTATTTTTAAATTAAACGGTTTACCTTTTTACTTTTTATTGATTATAAATTTTAAAAATAAATGTTTATAATTCCAAAGGCTCAAGCAGGTCAGCTTCCCATCCTATATCATATAATTCGGACAAATCTGCATCCTCATCACGCTCTTCTTCATCCTCAGGATTTAAATCATCCAATGGATCAACATCCACTGATGTTTCAATTACAAGTTCAATGATGAGGTCAAAATCAACTGATTGCAGATTGTCGCTCATGTTGAGGTTGTCTTTATCTTTAAAGAAAGATAACAACAATGAGATGTTGCAGAGTAAGAGACAAATCTCACAGATTATAATAGTAAAATTATTTAACAAGAGTGACATTTTGCAGCTATTATTTAGCCATGTCCAGCGATGCTGAGCAGGTGAAGCCTATGTCTAATTTTTCACTGAACAGGACTCATCTGTTCTTAACCTTGGATAAGCCTCAACGACTCTGTGTCCCCTGCACATACTCAAATGTTAAAGTGCAGATTTATATTAAATGGCACATCCCCAGGCATGCACCAGTTAATGTGCACCACTGCTTTACCACCCATGGTGTGCCGCATTTACAATCAGATAGGAGAAAGCTGCTTCAAAACCCTGCGCCTGCTTGAAGCTGGCATAGGTCTTGACGCAGCATTGTATAGATGGGGCACCCCTGAGCCTTGCTGGAGCTGCATCGCACTTACGATACAACTCCAGCAATGCGCCACCTTTACGGCACAGATGCGTCACGCATCTGTGCCGTTTTTGCCCCATGCTGCGCCGCATTGTAAATGCAGCACAACATGGGTGGCGGAACAGTGGCGCAGGATGACTGTCACATCCCTGGTGATGCGCCACTCATCATAAATCTATCCCTAAGCTTCTTATCTTGTTACAGATGAACTGCCATATGTATCATCAAAATATTTTACATATTATAAATAGCAAATTTTAAGGAATAAATAGCGATTCTTTACTATTCCTAATTTGCAATGAGCAAATTGCTAATTGCAAATTACCCATTCATTTCCATAGGCTAGGAGGCTCATAGGAATTAATGTTGCAAGTTGTGATTAGCAATTAGCTCATCACAAAATAGGATTTTTTTCAAGCGTGCAGGGGTATCTCAAGAACACCCTGCTGCACCCCTGAAAAAGAAATTTGGGAGCACATGGCACACCTACATGCCCTAATGGCATGTATGGGCGTCATATGGGACCTTTTTTTTTTTTTAAAAAAAAATGCTTTTTGAAAAGAATTCGCAAATTACCACAAACTAGAAGTTGGTGGTAGTTTCCAAATCCTTAATATCATTTTTTACATATTTTTTTTTGATACATTGCATTTAAGGAATCACAAATTTTGAATTATTGACATTTTAAGTAATTTCCACATGTGCAGTGTTTTCAAAATATAATTTGAAAATCGTTTTTGGGGAAAAGTAATGGTTTGCAAATTTATGACAAGGACATAATGGTGTATGCTTCTCTATAAGGCATTTCAGTATCTCTAATGTCATTTTTCCCATATTACATTATAAGACCTTTCCCCATGAAGCACATTCCTTGTAAATATGCTCCCACCTGTGCATTGCAAATTTAGATTTTGACTGTTTCAGACACATAGCCATGTTGAAAGTGACCCAAAAAAATTGCAAACGTTTTAAAAAAAAACATTCATGTGTCTTAATGACATTTTAAGTCATTTCCCCATGGACAATGTTTTCTAAGTGGCACAAAAGAGGTATACACCTATCATAAATCTGTCCCTAGCATTATAAATGATTAAATCAGGATGACAATAAGATGTGGCCTATCCAGAGGTTTGTTTAAGGTGAGGCCTACTCAGGATTGCAGATTAAAGTTACGCTTGATGAAGAATACAGAGGAGATAATTTATTGTAAAGGCCTACCAATGAAGTAAGTGATTTCTACTTCATTGCACCAGTCATCATAAATGTATCCATAAGCTTCTTATCTTGTTAGACATCAACCGCCATATGTATCATATAACTATTTTGCATTTCCAAAAAAGCGAATTTTAAGGAATAAATAGCGATTCTTTACCATTCCAAATTTGTTTGAGAAAATTGCTAATTGCAAATTACCCATTCATTTCCATGGGCTAGGAGGCTCATATAAATGAAGGTGCAATTTGCGATTAACAATTTGCTCATCACAAATTAGGAATTTATTTTTTTTTCAAGCGTGCAGGGGTATCTCAAGAACACCCTGCTGCAACCCTGAAAAAGAAATTTGGGGGCATATGGCGAACATAAATTTTAACAACATTCCTTTACCTCAAAAACGATTTTCAAATCATAACTTCAAAACACTACACATGGGAAAATTACTTAAATTGTCCTTAAGACACATAAAAGCGTTTTTTGATTGGCTTTCCTGCATGGTAGGGTCACTTTTAACATGGCTATGTAACATAAACATTCAAAATCAAAATTTTCCATGTACAGGTGGGAGCATATTTACAAGCAATTTGCGCCACAAAGAAAGGTCTGACATTAAAATGGGAAAAATAACATCAGGGACAGTCAATTGCCTTATAAAGAACCATACACCATTATGTCCTTCTCATGAATTTAAAAACAATTCCTTTTTCCCAAAAACGATTTTCAAATCATAATTTCAAAAAACTGCACATGAGAAAATGACTTAAAATGTCATTGAAACACATGAAAGCGTTTTTTGATTGGCTTTCCTGCATGGTTGGTTCACTTTTATCATGGCTATGTAACACAAACATTGATAATTAAAATTTTCATGCACATGTAAGAGCATATTTACAAGCAATTTGCGCCACAGAGAAAGGTCTTACACTAAAATGAGAAAAATAACATCAGGAACAGTCAATTGCCTTATAAAGAACCATACACCATTATGTCCTTGTCATGATTTTATAAACAATTCCTTTTCCCCAAAAACGATTTTAAAACCATAATTTCTAAACACTGCACATGGGAAAATGACTTAAAATGTCATTAAAACACATGAAAGCGTTTTTTGATTGCCTTCCCAGCATGGTTTGGTCACTTTTAACATGGCTATTTAACACAAACATTCAAAATCTAAATTTTCCATGCACATGTGAGAGCATATTTACAAGCAATTTGCGCCACAGAGAAAGGTCTTACACTAAAATGAGAAAAATAACATCAAGGACAGTCAATTTCTTATAAAGAACCATACACCATTATATCCTTGTCATGAATTTAAAAACAATTCCTTTTCCACAAAAACGATTTTCAAATCATAATTTCTAAACACTGCACATCAGAAAATGACTTAAAATGTCATTAAAACACATGAAATCATTTTTTGATTGGCTTTCCAGCATGGTTGCGTCACTTTTAACATGGCTATATAACACTAACATTCAAAATCAAAATTTTCCATGCACATGTGAGAGCATATTTACAAGCAATTTGCGCCACATAAATCATAATTTTCTCCTTAAAGCACACTATTCTCTATCTAAAGTAAAGAAATATTTTCTCACCTTAGCAAATACTTTGAGTTTGAAAACAGTCTAAGAAACACACCAATTTGTCTTCAGCAGAGCAAAAGGTATGCACTCCAGAGTCTGCAGCTATCAAAAGCACAGAAATGGTGTAATTCTTCACACATATTTCTCATGTCACCCAATCAAAACTCTTCCCTCACTTTTTTTCAAATGAAAACCCTTCCCCCTCTGCCCTTTCTGCCTATTTTCCATAGCAACCAGCTCTTGGAGAAACTCTGGTGTTTGCAAATTCACACAACAATGTTGCAATTGAACTCTGAACTCTCAGTGCACCTGCATATCCAGTGCTTTCTTTCATTTAATGATTTTTTATTGACCACTCAAAATACATCTTTCAAACAACACATCCGTGCACCCTAACTTTTTGTTTTCATCAATCAAAATCCACCAATCACTGTTACTACTTCATGAACACAGAAACTCCACAGTTTTTTTCATTTCAAACTCACATTTTTTCAACTGCCATTTCATTGCCACACTTCATCTGACTGCAGGAGAACCTTCTCTCACCATGTTTTCTGTCTGGATTGTTGGTCATAGTTATATTCACTGGGCTCAAAGGTACGTTGAAAGCAGGAATTTACCTAACCTCAATTTACAAGATGTGGAAATTAAGTGGTTTGGCCACAGAGGATTAAAATGTCACCAATTGATACCATTGGTGAAAACCTTTATGCATTTGCCCAAACCTGACCTGTTAATTGTGCACTGTGGAGGTAATGACTTGGGCACTTTGACTGGTGTAGGTCTGGAAATGCTTTTAAAGGACACCTTTGAGCAATTAATGGCACTTTTTCCTCAGACTGCCTTGGTATATTCAAATATATGCCAAAGACAGAAATGGAGGTGGTCAAACCAATTTTGTCCACAAATTGAGAAGTCGAAGAAGCATGTAAACAAATCTGTTTCAGCTTACATGAGAGACCATGGAATGGGCTCCCTGTACAACAATAACTTGCGTTACTACATGCAAGATATCTACAGAGGAGATGGAGTTCACTTCTCAGATGAGGGCAACAGAGTTTTCACTCTGAATTTAAAAATGTGCATTGGTACCTACTTATAAGTACCAAAATGTACCATAAACCCAAAAGCTCTTCTCAGAGCTACCCTACATCTAATCACTCACAATTATTATTTTACTCTAACTTTTTTCACTAATTTTCAACAAAGTACACTCCCTGGGGCGCTACCCGGTACGCGTACCGGGAGCTAACCTCGCGAAATTTTTTAAAAAAATGTTTTTTTTTCGCACATATAAACCTCCTCAGCCACCCTCAGAAAACCTAGGGGGTCAAGATAAGTCTACCGTGCCCCCTTCTACCCATTCTGAACATTATTTGCCCTCCATCTTGTATCTTAATTCGACCGAAACACAAAATGGTGGACTCCCGGAACGCTTAAGGTACGCGAACCGGGGCGCTCAACGGTTCGCGTACCGGGTCGCTCCCTGGGAAGCGCACCATCAAAAAAGGTGGGAAAGTAGTTTACAGAAAAGCCACTGGAGACAATTTCACCAAATATAGATTAGCTCATACTACATACCAATCCCTACCATTTTCACAAATTTGATTGGAATTCCATTTAGCCATTTAGCCTGTAGACCTCTCTAAATACCGTGAGGTAAATTACTTCACAAAACACATCTGAAATGTTGGAATTGACAACCAATTAAAATGTTACTTTCATTTTCTACTTTTTTTACCTCACATTTGATTGGTTATGTACCCGAATATATATAAAGGAAGAGAAGGAAACACAGCCATTTTGACTACTACTTCCTGGTGTACATTTCAATAGGATTTTCATTAATAACTTCAACTTCTTTTTAAAGGTAAGTTGTTATTTTTAAAACTGAAGTATATTGTGCACTTTAAGTTAATATGGCAAACTTTTTCTGTTAGTTATATACTATCCCTCTGTAGTACTTATAAATTTAGATACACTTTTTTATATTCCTACTTCCACTCTGATACTATACACTGCCCAAAGATAAATTCTCTGTTAAAAACTGCCTATCTAAAATTAATCCCAACAGTGCCCTACCTCTACTAATATATATTTTTTTTATGCAAATTTCAGGAAAAATGGAAAGTGAACAAAACATTTCATTTGAAATTGTCCTTCCAGAGTCCAACACAGAAATCATTGATCCAAATGAGATTGAATTTATGGATGAAACTTGGGACCAAGAACTACTGCAATGTGTACAAGCAGTAGATAACCTCCTTGCAAATGAGGACATTTTACAACCTCAGAGACTACAATCTATATTCCATGATTATGAAATTTCTGACAATGAAATGTTAGAAAGTTTAATAAATTATGAAACACAATAAAAAAAGCTTAAAAAAAATAAATAAATAATCAACAAAACCAACAATCAATTAACATACAGCATTTGAAAAGTCTAACATTCATTTTTCATTGTGATACGCTCCCCAGAACGCTTCCCGGTTCGGGTACCGGGCGCTAACCACGCAAAAAAACAAAAATAAAATTTTTTTTTTTTGCTTAGCGGGGCCCCTTTAAAGCCTCCACATCAAACCTAGGGGGTCAGGGAGGATCTACTATGCCCCCTTATGGTCATTTGCCCCTTCGCTTTTGCCTCCTCTTGTCTCTCGATCCTACCGAGAGACAAGATGGCGGCCGCTCCGGACTGTTTAGAATGTTGACAGACACCGGAGAGCCAATCAACTTCGCTACGCGAAGTTCCGTTACGCGTCAAGTACGCGTACCGGGGCGCTGCCTGGTCCGCGCTTACAGATATATATCTTTTTTTGAACGTTATTTTCTCAAAATCCACTGCAGCACATATATTGAGACCTACAAAAGGCACATCGGGCTACCAGTCCCTACAATTTTGCCAAGTTTCGTGCAAATCCATTCAGCCGTTCGGGCTAAAAGTGAGGCTAACCGCCCTATGGAAAACTCAATGTTAAAAACACGTTTTGGGACCCCCCTTTTTTCTCGGCCCCCCCTGGACCAACTCCCCCCAAATTTCCAGGGGCTGCTCAGAAACAAAATGTGCCATTTTCCTGAAAATTTCAGCCAATTCCGTCCACAAACGCCAAAGTTATTAGACATAGAATTTTCAAAAAACCCATAGGGAAAAAATCCTAACTATATATACCTACTGGCGACCGCCAGTAGGTAATATATATATATATATATATAGATAGATAGATAGATAGATAGATAGATAGATAGATAGATAGATAGATAGATAGATAGATAGATAGATAGATAGATAGATATAGATATTACCTACTGGCGGTCGCCAGTAGGTAGTTATAGTTATGACCTAGTTTCCATAGGAAATCCGCAACATTCTATTTGAAATAACTTTGGCGCTGGTCGACGAATCTTCGCGAAATTCTCCAAGAAGATGGCCCGCTCTGCTCCACTCCTTCCCTGAAAGTTTTGGGGTGATTCGTCAAACGGGGGCCAAGAAAAAAGGTGGGTCCCAAAACGTGTTTTCCCCATGCAATTTTCCATAGGGACCGCTAGACACGGCTACAGCCTAAACTGCTGAAAGGAATTACACCAAATTTGGCAAAAGGGTAGAGTTGGGTTTGTAGATTGTGCTTTTTGTCAAATGGTGTAAATCCGTTCAGTATTTCCTGATAAAATCAAAAGTAAAATCATAGATATATCTATAGCACGAGCTTTATGCTAATTGGCTGTCAACACTCCAAACCAGCAAGTGTTGGCAGCCATCTTGTGCCTCGGTAGAATCGAGGCACAAGAAAACAGAAAAAGAAATGCAAAAAAACACGAAAAGGGGGCAGGGTAGAAACACCCTGACCCCTTAGGCCTGCTTAGGGGGTCTCACTAGGACCCCCAAGGCCAAAAAAATCACAGGATACGCGTGTGGTAAGCATACCTTGCAGATAGAATTTTTTTAAAGTTATTTTTAGCCCCCGGGGTGCCAAATCCAGGGGGCAATGGACTCTTTGTAAAGGGAGGCCCAGGGGGGCCCCCCAGCCCCGGGGACCGCCACCTCCCCGGGGCACTACATTTTGAAATTGGGGGGTCCGTGACAGGCCCCCCAACCCCGGGGACCACCACCCCCTGGGGCTTTTAACTGTTGGGAGGGGGGCCGTGCAGCCCCCCTCCTGGAGCCTTGTGGTGGCCCTGGGGACCGCAACCCCCAGGGCCGGCTTCTGCAGTGTCCCGGGGTGCCTACCCCCGGGACATTGCTGTTTGTTACCATAGCAAACTGCTTTGGTTTTTGAAAGAGAGAGCTGGAAACCTGCTCTCTCTTTCAAAAACCAAAGCCGATTGCTTTTCTGCATGGGGAGCAGCATGTTAGCTACTCCCCATGCAGAAAAGCAATGCCGGCTCCCGCAGGATGCGGGGAGCTGGCAGGGACCGTGGGGGGCTTAGGGCCCCCCCCCGTGGTCCTCAACGGAGTAGGCCAGCCCCGGCGGATGGGGTCCCTGGGGCCAAAAGTGGCCCAGGAGGGGGGCCGCGCGGCCCCCCTCCAAAAAAAAAAAAAAAAAAAAAATTTAAAAAATGGCCGGCCTTGGGGGATGGGGTCCCCGGGGCCAAAAGTGGCCACAGTAGGGGGGCAAGGCAGCCCCCTCCTAATTAAAAAAATGATAAAAAAAGGCCCAACATGTGTGAAACCTATGGTTTTTTCAGAGAATTTCTAAGGTTTTTTAAATGCTAATTTCTAACTATAATGTGGTTGAAACCTATAGTTTTTTCAGTGAATTTCCAAGGTTTTTAAAATGCTAATTCCTAACTATAACGTGGCTGAAACCTTTGGTTTTTTCAGTGAATTTCAAAGGTTTTGTAAATGATAATTTTTAAATGTATTGTTATTTTTTTTATACTGATTTACTACATTGTTTTAAAGTATTTATTTTTAGATATTTTATTTTTTAAATTACATTACATATTTTTAATATAAATTGAATTTTTTTTTTTTAAATATTGAAATTGTAATATTTTAATTTTATTTTATATTTTTTTAATTTATATATATTTTATATAGCAGGCAATGATATCCTATGGAAGGAAATTCAAGTTACTAGTAAGTATGGTTAAAATTACTTTTCAGAATCAGTATTGGGCTGAAAGATGCAGCCCTGAGGTTTCTCCTGATAAGAGGTGAGTAAATCAGAATTTGTAGTTCGGCTGATTTTAGAGGAATTTTTTAAAGTTCGAAAACTTTACACTTAGAAGTATTTCCAAGTGAAACCAGTCAATGTTAGCCTATGGAAGGAAATTCAAGTTACTGTAAGTATGGTTAGAATTACTTTTCAGGATCAGTAGTGGGCTGAAAGATGCAGCACTGAGGTCTCTCCTGATAACAGGTGAGTAAATCGGAATTCGTAGCTCGGCTGATTTTAGAGGAAAATTTTTTTTACAAACAGGATGGGGAGGAGGCCATGCCCCCTCATTGCACCTCTCTACAAATGCGCCCCTGGTGCGTTTGCAGAGGGGGAACTAATTCCCCTTGTATACTGGGGGTCCCTGGGGGCCAACGAGCCCACCAGGAGCCTCCAGTATGCGCCAGAGGGCTGCATTGCAGAGAGTTGTAAAAAGGGGTGTGGCCTCAATACACCTCTCTGCAATGCAGCCCCCTGGTGCATACTGGAGCTTGGCCCCCAAGAACCCCCAGTTTGCAAGGGGAATTAGTTCCCCCTCTGCAAACGCGCCAGGGGACTGCATTGCAGAGAGGTGTAAAAGGGGTCGTGGACTCATTACACCTCTCTGCAACACAGCCCCCTGATGCGTTTGCAGAGGGGAAACCAATTCCCTTTGAATACTGGGGGTACCTGGGGGACAACTAGCCCACCAGGAGCCTCCAGTAAGCGCCAGGGGGCTGCGTTGCAGAGAGGTGTAAAAGGGGCGTGGCCTCATTACACCTCTGCAACGCAGCCCCCTGGCGCATACTGGAGGTCCTGGTGGACTAGTTGGCCCCCAGGGACCCCTAGTATTCAAGGGGACTAACTTAAAACACGCCACAGGGCGTGTTTGCACACATGCTACCTCAGTCCCCGCCCTCTTCCTTCACTATTGAGCAAAATATTCCTCTAAAATCGGCCGAACTACGAATTCCGATTTACTCACCTGTTATCATGAGAGACGTCAGTGCTGCATCTTTGAGCCCAGTACAGACCCTGAAAAGTAAATCTATGCGTACTTACCAGTAACTTGTATTTCCTTCCATAGGAATGTATTGTGTGGTTTTAACCAGAAAAGTTTCTGAGTCTATTTTTGAAACGTACAAATATTACTCTAAAATGAGCCAAACTACGAATTCGGATTTACTCACCTGTTATCAGGAGAGACCTCAGTGCTGCATCTTTCAGCCCACTACTGATCCTGAAAAGTAATTCTAACCATACTTACAGTAACTTGAATTTCCTTCCATAGGCTAACATTGACTGGTTTCACTTGGAAATTCTTCAAAGTGTGGAGTTTCAGAACTTAAAAGAATTCCTCTAAAATCAGCCGAACTACGAATTCCGATTTACTCACCTGTCATCAGGAGAGACCTCAGTGCTGCATCTTTCAGCCCACTACTGATCCTGAAAAGTAATTCTAACCATACTTACAGTAACTAGAATTTCCTTCCATAGGCTAACATTGACTGGTTTCACTTGGAAATTCTTCTAAGTGTAAAGTTTTCGAACTTTAAAAAATTCCTCTAAAATCAGCCGAACTACAAATTCTGATTTACTCACCTGTTATCAGGAGAAACCTCAGGGCTGCATCTTTCAGCCCAATACTGATTCTGAAAAGTAATTTTAACTATACTTACTAGTAACTTGAATTTCCTTCCATAGGATATCATTGCCTGCTATATAAAATATATATAAATTAAAAAAATATAAAATAAAATAAAAATATTACAATTTCAATATTTAATTTTATTTTTTCAATTTATATTAAAAATATGTAATGTAATTTAAAAAATAAAATATCTAAAAATAAATACTTTAAAACAATGTAGTAAATCAGTATAAAAAAATAACAATACATTTAAAAATTATCATTTACAAAACCTTTGAAATTCACAGAAAAAAACCAAAGGTTTCAGCCACGTTATAGTTAGGAATTAACATTTAAAAAACCTTGGAAATTCACTGAAAAAACCATAGGTTTCAACCACATTATAGTTAGGAATTAGCATTTAAAAAGCCTTAGAAATTCTCTGAAAAAAACATAGGTTTCACACATGTTATTTTTAGCTGGACATTTCACTCATACAAAACCATTGAAATTCCCCGTTATAGTTAGTTCAGCTAACTATAACTCGCGCGCCCGCAATGCACTGCTGATGACGTCACATATTACATCACTCATGACATGGTCAGTGACATCACTCATGATATCACTGATGACATCTCAAATGACATCACTGATGACATCACTGATGACATCATCCTTGTGAAAGAGTGGCAGACCTCCTCTCACCCTAATATAACCTTTGATACACACATTCAAAAATAGAAACTACAATTTAAAAAAAAAATGGAGATACCAATACCAGTTACAACCTATTCAGTAATTCCAACATCTACATACACATCCACTCATTCACCAACAGGTCTATATAGTAACTCATACATGCATTCACTCATCATATGTACTCATACACCTATACATCCTGTTACACACCGATACTCATCCATAGAGTTACTCACACACTTACTCACACATGCAAATAAACTATCAAACATCCATTTACTTGTATATACAGCTATACACACACGACTACACTTCTACAGAAACGTACACTTACTTACTCTCTTAAACAATCACTTATAGAAACACATACTTATTTATACAGGAACTCTTCCAATCTCTCACAGTCACATATACTCACTTATATACATCAATAATGGACAACCAATTACCATTACACTGTACACAGGCAGCACTTACACTTTGACACTGTTTTAGCAGTGGCAAAGTGTCCAAAGCATCTAAGTTGGCAACACCATATCTATCATAGTACCAAAAATAGAGGAGGTAGAGGCAAAAAGTCAGGGCTAATCACGCAAAAAAATGCCAGGCCTAACACCCAGTTAAGCCAGGAAGACATGACTTGCATTGCTCTCACCTGGTAATTTTACCCAGAAGCCCTTGAAAACCTTAAACTTTGGTTAAAAGAAAAAATGTTTGTCACATTTCTATGACTGAATGTTCAGGAATCCATGGGGAGCCACACATTTCCTACCTCCCACTGTGCCCCCAAGCCTCTTGATAAACATGGTACCCCTCTTGTGTGGGTGGGCATACCCCCTTTGACAGGAAAGGGACTAAAACACAATATGGACACCTGACATGTTTCCACTAAAAACCAACATTTCTTTTCCATTTGGCTAGCTGTAAATTATGGGCCCCAGCTCAGTCTCTGAACCTAGAAAAACCTACCAAGCCTTCACTGTCGGGCGATCAGCAGGCTCCAGGCAGAAACCAGCTCCTCAGAAGTGTAGACAGTGTCCCCCTCTGTTTCCCACGACACCACACACCCTGCTGTTAGTAAGCACACACAGGGCGGGCGGAGGCGCCAAAAAAGAGAGAGACCTAAAACCCTTAGGTCTCCTAGTGTGAAGACAGGGCACTCAGAAGTTGTATACGAATAGGAAGCCGCAGTCTGCAGGGGAGAGAAGAAAACAAACATACAACAGATTTCTTAGTACACTACAAAAGGGAACAAGGAAGAGATAACCTATGTTTTCTGTACTGAGTGTGCTGCAAGGCTCTTACCTGCCCAAAGTTTGTATCGCACCCAAAAGGTATCCACAAGGTAAAAATAAAATATGAACCAAAAAGAAGGGTAGATACTTAGGTCTCTCTTGCCAAATGAAAGATTCCACGGAAGAAAAGAAAGTTCCAAACACAGTCTCGAACACTTCCCAACTCGAAGAGTTCAAAAGAAAATGTATTGCAGGGTCGCGATACTCCGCACCGAGTCAGCAAGGCAAACAAAATAAAGTTCACTCCAGTAGTTCTGTTCCCAGGCGTTTCCCACCGAGGAGCAGCAGCCGGACGATAGCACTCGACGTCCTTTGATCAAAATAATGGAAGGGTTTGAAGAAAAGAAAAATCCATCGGCAATTGTCTTGTCAGCTAACCGACACGCCGAGAAACCACTGCAGTTTACCACAGTATCCGGTAAGGGGGAGCAGGGGCGCAGCGGAGATCCACAGGACAAGGTAATGCCTAGGAACGCCACACCTGTGATCCGCTATCAACGGGAAATGAAGAGCGGTTCCAATTCCGGTGTTCACCACGGCGAGGGGTTCTTGCACAATGCCGTTTGGAGAGAGGATGACAGAGTAGGTCACAAGAGCCCGCGCGGCCGCGCGAGGCTCTGAAGCAGTGAGGAGGAAAAAACACGAACCAGTTCTCGGGAGCAAGGATTGTAACAATGTTACTAGGGTCGGGACCCAGGCAGGAATCCACAATAGAAAACCAAGCACCGCCGGTAGGAGGAAGGAGGCATAAGAACCACCCAGTCGGCATCTGATTGGTGCACGAGGTACATGGTCTTCTGCAGAACGCCTCAAGGCATCCTGGGACTTGTAGTCCTTGTTAGGCAAAAATCACCATACAACACACTCAGAACATGCCCTAAGAGCTCCGGGTCCTAACATTCACATATCCAAAAACGTGACACCCTGTAGAGTCCAAAGTGGCATGACTTGTTTGGCTTTCACCAGGTCCTTTTACCGGAAGCCCTCGCAAATGTCATACTTTGGATAAAACACACATTTTCCTCAATTTTCTGTTTTGAAAAGTGGTGGGATCTCTATTGAGCCACATATTTCCTACCACATACCATTCCCCCAACTCTCCCCATAAGAATGGTTCCTCAACTTGTGTGAATAGGCTGAGCCCCTCGACAGGAAAGTGCCCAAAAAGCAACAAGGATACATCACCTTTTCCATTGAAAGCAAACACCCTTTTTGCAATTTGGGTAGCTGAGGATTTTGGACCCAAGATCAGTCGAAACCTAGGCAAATCTACCAAACCTGCACATTTCTGAAATCTAGACATCCAGGAAAGTGCAGGGTGATGTGACTGGCATGCCTTTCCCCTGGTAATTTTACCCAGAGGCCCTTGCAAACCAAACTTTGCCTAAAAACATGCATTGCGTGGCGTGGCCAAGATGGCGGCGCAGTGAGACGTGTTTCCCTGTCTCTCCCACTGGCCGCCCGGGACAGCGCAAGTTCTGGGAATTGCTGGGCCCAGCCTGTTGCCCACTCAGTAACCAGCGTTTTGTGTTTGCCTTGGTGTTCTGCCCGATCCCTTCTGCAGGCGTCCTACATGAAGTGGCGCAGAGGAAACGGCAAGGATTGCTGTCCGTCGCTCCGCAGCGTGTGACCAGGCCTGAAGCACCAGCCTTGAGTGAAGAGGGTGGCCGGGTTTGTGGAGGCCCCGGGTGGCCTGAGATCATCGGGGCACGGCCGGGACAGCTGTTGCCCCTGCAATGAGCGGAGAACGGCCCAGGTCATCCGGGTCCTAGCCTGAGGGTGCTGCTGACCCTGTGAATTGTGGTGGGGGCCCGGATCGCGCTGCCCCCCCCTGAGCCGCGCCACCACCGCAAGCCAACTGTAACCCTGAAGCTCTTTGACCAGGCCTTAGATGGCGGGCCCAGCTTCGCTTGGTGAGTGCTGCCTGCTGCCTGCTGCCCCCAGATTGGCCAGCCCGGCAGCACCCTTCTGGCTCCTTCAGCGAGCACCCGGATGATGACAGAGATGTGAAAACTGAGCATCACTGCTTGACACTAGGCCTGAAGCGGCGGCCTCGAGTGGCCGATGTGGTCAGGGTCGTGGAAGCCCGGAGTGGCCTGTATTCGCCGGGGAGCAGCTGGAACTGCAGACTCCCCTGCACCAAGTGGAGTGAGACCCGGGGCACCCTGGTCTATAACTGTGAGCTGCGGTGGAGGCCTGGACTGTGTCGCCTCCTCCCGAACTGCACCACCACCCCAGATCGGCCCCGCACTTGAAGCTCTCAGAAGCGGCCCCGTATAGCAGGCCCTACTGTGTTTGGTGAGTGCTCTCCATAGACTGACCTGGCCAGCAGCCTATAGCCTGCTCTCCATGCGGCCCTCATCCTGGGCCCTGCGGGCCCCACTCGGACACTGTGCACCTGGCCGGCCTGGCTGCCCCGCGGAGTTGCCTATCACGCCGGCAGACCCTGACTGTTCCTACCAGGGTCTCAACATCCTCTGCCTTGGTCCCATTCAGAAGGGGGCTGGTGTAGGGCTACAGCTGGAGGCCTCCACGGACAGACCTACACCCCGGTGTTGGTGACCCCAACTGGGACCCCAGGGGGTCTCACCTTCCCTGCCCTGTCTTCCTCTGCTGCGCAGGCCCCTGGTGTAATGTGTGGCTGTGTGGACGGCGCCTGTAGCTGCTGAGCATCCTCTGGACAAGTTGACCATTGGGGCCCCGCAGGTTGGGATCTTCAGCGCATGGGGCGCGCATCACCTGTAGACCTGAGCAGTGGTGCCTTCCAGTGGAGACTTTTGCCATATACAGGACCCCCGCTGTTACTCACCCTGCTCCCCGCTCACACCTGACCCCCTGGCCCAACTGCCAAATTTGCTGTCCCTGATTTCCCCATGTCTTGGCATTAACATGTCCACTACCCGGGGCAAGAAAAGCAAATCTCTACAGGAACTCTTTGGTCGCCCCCAGGGGAATACATCTGTGGACCCAGTCAAGTGCTCTGGTGGCTGCATCTGGGGAGGTCTCGGGTGCGAAACCGATCACAAGATCCTTTCTGGAGTCCCTGTTCATGGCTCTCCGTGATGACTTGCAAATGGTGAAACAAGAGCTCACAGCTGAGATCAAGGATGTTCGCCGGGAGATGGATGGGATATGAGAGCGTGTCTCGACGCTTGAAGATAAAAGCGACACACGGGACACGGAGGTTTTCTCCCTTCAACTAGAAGTCATACGCCTACATGAGCAACAAGTGGACCTTCAATCTCATCTAGAAGACCTGGAAAATCGCTCCAGGCACCACAACGTCCGGATCTGTGGGGTTAAAGCAAACGAAGAAGCTTGCAACATCTTTAAATATGTAACAGAGCTCTTCAACCATGTCCTGGGTAATCCACCAGACACAGCTCTCACAATAGATAGAGCCCACAGAGTTGGCCCACTCTCCCTGAAACAGCTCCCCCTGTGGACATTCTAGTATGCATCCAGGACTTTCGTACTAAAGAGGAGGTCCTCCGTAAGGCCCGGCAATGTACCCTATCACATTCCGAGGTCAAACGCCAGTCCTCTATCAAGACCTTGCTGTCATCACCCTCCAAAAGCGTGGACTGTTCCGGCCTATCACCACCGCCCTCTGCCAAAGAAACATTGCATACTCCTGGGGCACCCTTTCAACCTTATCGTTCATCGCGAAGGCAGGCTTTACCAGCTATGCTCCCTATCATAGGTCTGCAGACTCTTAGACATTGACTTTATGGAGGGCGACGAAGATAGTGATGCCGCAGAACGGAAGGCTGGCGACACACAACCAGGATGGCAGCTGAGGAGAAGGGGACGCCGCCCCAACTGGCCCCAGTGCTCAGACCCAGCCGAGATCTTACAATGACAGCAAGCGTCGGTGGCGACCCTACCAGAGTCTTTAGCGAAGACACAGCTCGTTTGAACAGCCCAGCACCTGTTTCCTTCATATTTCCTTTCCTCCCCCCGGTGGGGAGATGGGGTACACACTTGGCCACAAGTTTACCCCACTTCAGTCCGACTTGCTCTTCCATGGAAGACGGACTATTACTGGGACTTATATTTTATGTTGGCACCAGTTGTGCAGGGGTTCTTCTTTCTCTTGTTGACCTTTCCCCTATTTTCTTTCTTCTAGACACTCTCCCCCCAGCTGACATCACACTAGGCGTCTCTCGCTTTACTTTCCCTAAGGCACCCTGGTTGCTATTGCAGAGCTCCGCATCTGATGCCGAGCCATGCTTGTACATGCGAACACTCCTACCCAAACCCTGAATGCCACCATATCGCCTTAAAGTTCTCATGCTTAACGTGAGAGGCCTTTACAACTCCACTAAACAACGAGCGATCTTAAATTACCTAGAAAACACGGGGCAGATATCTGTCTCTGACAGGAGACGCATCTGGTGGCAAAAGACTGCCATAGACTCTGCTCCCGCGCATTCCCGACCCACTTCTTCTCCGAACTGACTAAAGCTGCTGGGGGTGCCATCTTGATTGCTAAGACATTTCAAGGTAAAGGAAGCAGAGCTGAAAGGTAGATTACTTACTGATCAATTACTGATCATTTCAGGGTAAAGGAAGCAGAGCTGAAAGGTAGATTACTTACTAATCAATTCGCAGTCGGTGGGCACACACTACTTATTGGTTCTATCTATGCTCCTAACGAGGGACAGGAACATTTTCTCCAAGATGCCCTGACTAATGCGACTGCTACCACAGAATGCAAAACCCTACTAGGAGGGGACCTTAACTTAGTCTTCAACAATGAGATTTACAGATCTGCACAGCAAACAGGTCAGGTAGGGGCTCTCTCTCACTCCGGTCTCAGTAGGTTGGAGGACTTCGGGTTCGAGGACTTGTGGAAACATTATCATCCCGTGGTGCGGGGGTACTCTTACTACTCTAGCTCACATAAGACCTATGCCACACTTGATTACTTCCTGGGCTCGAGATCGGTTAGGGAGTTATCATCTGCCTCAGACTAGGGGGTGGGCGGAATTTGCGAAATTGCCTTTTCAAACTATTGCGAATATGTCGGAAATCTCCGCAAACACGCGGAAATATCGCGAAGTCACAGAGGTTTTTTTCCCGGCCTGTTCGGGATATTTTCGGCTTGATCGCGTTGGAAATGTCTCGCCAACTTACCCATGCGGTCACCTATGGACTCGGCCATCTTGTTTTCCCATGTCCCGCCCGCTCGCGATGCTTATTTCCTGTTCCAGGTCACGCAATGCATGCTCGCCCCCATTCGCGATACATATTTCCTGTTCAGGAAAGCTTTGACGTGTTCGGGACGCTTTTTGCGTGCTCGGTGGAAAATACAGCGTAAACTTGCTCACGCGGTCGCAATGGGCACGGCCATCTTGTTTTTCACTCTATTGCTATGGTTCTGGGGCCTGCTTTTGAATCCTTGCTCTATCTTTTCAATCCTTTGTTTCTAGATACTTTTTTAAAATCTTTTTTATTTTTTATCTCTCTACTATTTTCCTGCTTCTATATTTTTGTTTTTTGTCTACTTTTTGTGTGCTTTTTAACTACTTTTTAACTCTTTTTCTATTGCCTGCTCTTTTCATTTCTTTTGCTTACTTTTTACATTTTTTTACCTTTTCTGTCCCGCCCCGTCTACCCAGAACCATGTCGAAGTTGCAAAGGGCTCGACGCAGGAGCCAGAGCCGCAACCGCCTTCCGCGCCCACAAAGGTGTGCAGGAACAGGCCTTATTTGGGGAGGTGGAGTTGGCTGCACTGGTTTTCTTTGTGCAGCGCCACCTCCCCTTAACCCTGGCAGCAGGTCAGGTAGGGGCTCTCTCTCACTCCGGTCTCAGTAGGTTGGAGGACTTCGGGTTCGAGGACTTGTGGAAACATTATCATCCCGTGGTGCGGGGGTACTCTTACTACTCTAGCTCACATAAGACCTATGCCACACTTGATTACTTCCTGGGCTCGAGATCGGTTAGGGAGTTATCATCTGCCTCAGACTAGGGGTGGGCGGAATTTGCGAAATTGCCTTTTCAAACTATTGCGAATATGTCGGAAATCTCCGCAAACACGCGGAAATATCGCGAAGTCACAGAAGTTTTTTTCCCGGCCTCTTCGGGATATTTTCTGCTTGATCGCGTTGGAAATGTCTCGCCAACTTACCCATGCGGTCACCTATGGACTCGGCCATCTTGTTTTCCCATGTCCCGCCCGCTCGCGATGCTTATTTCCTGTTCCAGGTCACGCAATGCATGCTCGCCCCCATTCGCGATACATATTTCCTGTTCAGGAAAGCTTTGACGTGTTCGGGACGCTTTTTGCGTGCTCGGCGGAAAATACCGCGCAAACTTGCTCACGCGGTCGCAATGGGCACGGCCATCTTGTTTTTCACTCTATTGCTATGGTTCTGGGGCCTGCTTTTGAATCCTTGCTCTATCTTTTCAATCTTTTGTTTCTAGATACTTTTTTAAAATCTTTTTTATTTTTTATCTCTCTACTATTTTCCTGCTTCTATATTTTTGTTTTTTGTCTACTTTTTGTGTGCTTTTTAACTACTTTTTAACTCTTTTTCTATTGCCTGCTCGTTTCATTTCTTTTGCTTACTTTTTACATTTTTTTACCTTTTCTGTCCCGCCCCGTCTACCCAGAACCATGTCGAAGTTGCAAAGGGCTCGACGCAGGAGCCAGAGCCGCAACCGCCTTCCGCGCCCACATAGGTGTGCAGGAACAGGCCTTATTTGGGGAGGTGGAGTTGGCTGCACTGGTTTTCTTTGTGCGGCGCCACCTCCCCTTAACCCTGGCAGCAGGTGGCAGGCATGGGTCGGGGTACGGCCTCCGGGAGCGTCGGCAGCGGTGGGGGAAGGTGCGCCGGGCAGTGTTTTGCTGCTCTGGGGTCCGGCGCACCCAGAACCAACTGACGCACCAGTGGTCCGATATCCTGGACCGGGAACAGGACCTGCTGGACCTGCTAGGAGTGGAGGTCCCGGGTCTTGGTGAGTAACTATTTAATTATTATTACTTTGTGTCTGTTCTTCTGCTCTGTGTTATGTATTGCGAATATCTTTTTTTTCCGACCAGCTAGAATGCAGCTGTTTACATTACAGGTAAATTACATTTAAAAGTCTTCTGTGATTGTTATGACACAGGTGCTCTTCTGCGCTACTAATCTTACTTGTTTGCAACTTTGCGTTTAAGCTCACTTAGCGTGATTATGTAAGAGTTTATTTTAGAGAAATTAAGTTACGTAATGCTATAGTGACTCTAGTCCTTACTTTGTCCTGTCACTAAGAGATAGGGGCGAATTGATACTTAGGTTTAGTCACTCTGTATGAGTTTGTAATTTTTTAGTGGTATGCGTGATGCCCCCTCTGTTACGTCACGTGCTGCTAGTAGTACCCCAGTCTTTAGTGGAACCTTTTCTAGTTTTTTCAATGAGTGGTAATAGGCTTAGCACTAGCGGAACATCAGCATCAATCAATCAACCAAAAATTTGGTGTACACAAAAATGTAGTCATGTGTCCTCCATTTGACCATTTATGCATTGTTGAGGACTAAAAGAATTGGAAATGCATATTTAATGTACAATGGGCACGCCTGGAATAGGAGGACTAGGTCAGGTGGTACGTACCACTTAGGCTTAGTTAGTATTCTGGAATCAGAATGGAAGACTGGATTAGTGTTGATAAATAGTAAGTAGTTGATCCGCGAATCCCCCGATACTACTTGTTGACCAGAGAGAATCGGTCAATTTATTTATTGCAATTGTTGTTTACATAAATGTTTTTTGACCGTCCCTTAAAAATATTTTATTTGTTTCACACCAATCATCAATGTTTGTCTCTTTCTTATATCTTTCAGGGGCAGGCAGACAGGGTCGCAGTCGGCGGGAAGAGCAGAACATCAGCAACAGGAGGACAACGACGAGGGCTCTTCTGCTGGCCCTAGTAAGTCTTCTTGTTTTTAATATTAATAATTCTTATTCCCGAACTTTTACTGCACCATATTTTTTCTGAGCTATTGTTTCCGTTTCCTAGTGCTATATTTTACCAACAATTATACTTCTATCTGGACTATCTGTTTCTAAATTCTTGTTATCCCTGCCTCTAACTGCCTCTGCTATGATGACTCTCTGTAGCTAATTTTGCCCAGTTGGCCACTCGTTATTTAAAAGGTTTTAAATAAAACTCAGATTCCCTAGCAGCTCTAGCCATTGAGTCCAGTCTTTTTGGTTGCCCTCTTGTACTACTTCTATTCCTATTGATCTTGAGTCTTTGTTAATCTCAAGGCTTTTCGACAATTGCCACCAACAAATGCACAACCAGAATTTACTATTTTGATAGGAAAGGACATACTAATACTGCTGTAGGGATTTTGCACATACAGAAATTTGCACAAGAAAATTGGATGTTGGTGATGGTAGATTGGACCTTCCTCGCAACTCAATAAGAAGTGCAGAACCCACCACAATCCCATGCTCGACTAGTTAGTAGTGTCTCGTCATAACTATTAGCTCTCCGAACCCCCCCACCCCCTAAGAAACCCAACAAGTAGACAACCCAGAACATAACACTCCCGACCTCTCAGTCGTGGAAGCAATGCACATGCACACCCTTCCTTTTGCTCGCTCACTCGTGTAAGGCAACACCAAATACCACTGAGTCTACGTAAGTTCAAAAGTTTTATTTTCAATTGTCAAGCTCTGTACATTGTTCTATAATGCAGCACCAGCATGAAGATGCATACCATTAGAAAATAAACATTCTTATACTTGGTTACAGTTACAACAAGTACAGGTGCATAGAAAAAAATGGGAACTCATGATAACTGAACAGTGGTGGAAGCAACACCATCCCCTTGGTAGTAATATACTTTATATAAAATTATAAATAAAGATCTCTGAGCGAATTCTGGGGACCCCTCACCTTACCGCGGAGGCGCCTGGATTTGAATGCGGCGGTGGTTTCCTACCGCTTCATCCAGCTGCTTGCGGTTGCCGTTGCGGCCACAGAGGAGGTGAGCCTCACACCTGCGGCGGAAGCCTTGGCCACGGTTTGAGGGGCGGAGACTGCCCAGCAACATTGGTGCCCTGTAGTCCCCCGGTGGGCGTGCTGGCAAGGTCGGCGGCCTGTTTGGCTCGCGGGGCTGTATGGTAAAGGCCTCAAGAGTGCAGGGGGTAGCCGGCTGCTTTGGAGTCACAGCTTCTGCCTGCATAGCTTCTGGTGGAGTGGGGGCCTCCGGTGTCAATTGGGTGCACCACATGTGAGTACAGCTGCATTGTTTTGGGAGTGCTCCCAGCTTCTTCATCCTTTCCCCCTCCTCCAAGGGCTTGAACCACCTGGGGGGGTTGGTGGTTGGGTCGGGCCACAGGGGGTAGGCAAGTCAGGTAAAAGCGTCATTGGAAGAGGGAAGACCCTGGGTGTGGCTAGTTCGGTGGGCAACTGTGTTCCTTTCCTAGCCCCCACAGACTACCCAGGCATCAGCGTGAGAACCTGGGCTGGGGGGCTCCCCCTGAAATTTGGCATGACTGAGGGGGCTTTTGGTAGTGGTGTGAGTAATTACAACCACTCCACAAGTGGACAAAAGACTGTTTTTGAAAAATTACCACTGGTGGACTACAACTCCCAGAATTCCCCCTGTGGCTCACGGCCAGCCACGCAATCAGGAGGCGCTTTGATGGACAATTGCGGGCTTGTCAAATGCTGTAGGAGGCTGGGGCTGGGCCACGATTATCTGAACTAGCCAGAAGCCATTCACGTTGTTCTGACCCCTGCTTTGGGAATCCGTACCCTGACTTCGACTTGGACTTGAGTTGAGACTTGGATATACGGCCTGGGACTGGGATTTAAGGTTCTGGATATTTTTTATCTTTGCTATTTTTTGTGCGTCTAGTTATTCTTTTTCTTGGGACTATGGCGCCAAATGAACTATCTAAGAAGAAGTCGATGGTGGGTCAGGGGGTGGGAGACACTCTAGATGCCTTTCTAACAAGGGCAGAGTCCGCCCTTATTCATGAAATTGCTCTTACTGAGCGTAGGCTTTCTCTTGAGCCCCCTCCCCTGCCTTTAAAAGGTGACATTTCCAGTTGTATTAATCCGGAAAGTCACTCTGACCCTGCCTCCCCTACTAGATCACCTTAAACCCAGGTAACAGTCATTCTGCCAGAGCAGGGCATTTTGCCTTGCACTGCCAAAGTGGGAAATGATCCAGTTGTAAGACCCAAAGTTTATACTAGGAGGCAAATAACTAATGATTCCCAAGGGGGCAGCTCTTTACTTCAGCCCAAGAAACGGAAAGGGCTGGCTTCTGGCAAACAAACCTTGCCATCATCTAAAAGAGGGCGCAGAGGTGTAACGAGAGAGACTGTCAAGGTTGGTGAGGTTACATCTGGTTTCACAACGGATAATTTTGTTCCGGCTTCACCACTCTTATCTTCTCTGTCAACTATTGATGGAGAGGAGTTCTGGTCTAGAATGGGTAACGTTATATCTGTTTTACTGAACACACTGATGCAAAAATTGTCTAACTTGGAAAAGGCCATTGATAAACTTGCAAGAGCTGCCTCTTTTGATTCACAGAAGCCGCCATGCCCCATAAATGTCCATCCCCCTCAGCATTCCCTGGCCAGAGCGTCTTGTGTTAAATTTGCTCAGCCGTCTGGAACTAATTGTAGTCGCAATGATGAATTCTCTAACCTTGGTATGGGCTCTACACCGGTTCAAAATCCTGTTCCATCTAATAGTGAGGTCAATATGTGTACGGGGATATTTCTATCGAGAGCCAGAGACCTAACTCATATCCCATGTACGCATGAACTGTGCCCTAATTCCCATATAACAACTGCCCATAATAAGCCCAATCAGGCACACACTGAGGTAATACAGCCTCAAAGGATGAATGGTTCCTGCGCTAAACCAGGGAGTGACACGAAGGGTAAAGATGTGCTTCATCTGCCTCCTGAGGCAACTCCGTATACAATAGTGTTGGCCAATGTTCCTAAATTGCCTCAGGGAGCGCAGGAACACTCGTCTAGTTTGAAAAATAAATGCTTATTTGAACTAAATAGGAGGACTAGAATAGGTAACCCGATCCACTCAAACTTCAAAATGATTGTTAGAAGGGGCAATCTCCGAGGGCCAGGTTGTACTCACCCAACCACCCCGGGACCCACCTCTCCCACAGATCTTGCCGAGTCTTATCGTGAGGTCCTCACCGGGGAGGACTTCGAGTCTAGGATCGTACACACTGAGCTCACACCACACGCACGAACAGACACCACAACGTTGAATTTCAATGACAAGTTCTTTATATGCAGTAAAAAGAAGGAAGCACTCTTATGTACAGAAAGGATCGAGGAATCACAGAGTCTCTGAGGATTCGGGAAGAGGGAAGCGGGACAGTCTTTAGCCTTTGGGCCAGTACGATGCGTACCCTATGCACAGCTCTCAATCCTCGAGCCGGGGGATACGGGATGATGGTTGTACTGGCTGCTTCACTCACGTCGAGTCGGCTCGGGTCGTGATGGTGATCTCGATGGTCCAGCCGGACCAGAGTACTCCTCGAGCCGCGACGAGGTCAGCAGGGCTCGGTCCGGAGAAGGTCTTGAAGAGCCGCGACAGCGTCAGCAGGGCTCAGAGGTATTTGCAAGGTCGAGCCGCGACAGCGTCAGCAGGGCTCTGATGGTTACGAGTTCAGCTCGAGCCGCGACAGCATCAGCAGGGCTCCGATGGTCTTAGAGAGGACGAGCCGCGACAACGCCAGCAGGGCTCCGATGGTCTTAGAGAGGACGAGCCGCGACAGCGTCAGCAGGGCTCCGATGGTTGCAAGTTCAGCTCAAGCCGCGACAGCATCAGCAGGGCTCCGGTGGTTCAGTTCCTTGTTGCGGAGAGGGAGCCGCGACAGCGTCAGCAGGGCTCAAGGAGGCGAGGTTGAGTTCGTCTTAGGGTCAGCCGCGATCAGATCAGCAGGGCTTCAGGTCCAAGATACAACTGCCCGCTAGTTGTCGAGCGGGCCCAGATATAGTCCATTGGCCCTTTGATGTCCGGACCCTCGCAGGCGGAGGTATCATGCCCTGGGGGGCTGGTCGTTGGCGAGGTCCGGCGGTTGGTTCTTTGATCCTTTGACGATGGGTCCCAGACGCCAGCGGGTCTGGAGCCAGAACTGGGGGAGGCCAGAGGTGTGAACGAAACTGGCCCACAGGAGAAGGCCAGAGGTGTGACAGATACCAGTCTCTCAGGGGAGGCCGGAGGTGCCATCGAAACTCCCTGGCTTATCTCACTCGGGGAGCCCTTTACCCCCCAGCCGGGACTGGCGCGCCTTTGGAGTCTGGGTTTCGCTGGGGCCGGGGTCACGCTAGGCCCAGGGAGACAGGAATCTTGGGAAGGAAAAATGGCTGCCGGGCCTTGTGGGGCATGCAAGGTTAGGCACTCGGAGCCGGGAGTGGGACGGGATAATCAGGCCTGGTCGTTGGTTACGAGAGTCGGGACTTATCGGGAGTCGGACGACCAGGCTCATGGTGCAGGCTATGCTAACGGGGACGCTGCGCAGGAAACTCAGGGTGCAGGCCCGCGCTCACAGGGTGTGGAGGGGCAGAGCGGACCGCGCCACGAGGCCGGGTCCAACACGCGTCCCCCCCAGCTGAAGGCGGGGAGAACTACCCATCCTCTTGGGGGTTCTCTTCGCTGAGGCGGAAGAATCGGGACAGGCCGTCTGCGTTGGCGTGGTCAGCCCCAGGCCGGTGCTCAACAGTGAAGTCCATACCCTGGAGGGAGATGGACCAGCGCAGCAATTTGGGATTCTCCCCTCTCATCTGCATTAGCCACCGGAGGGGTCGGTGGTCGGTTTGGACCCGGAAGTGAGTACCGAACAGGTAGGGCCTCAGCTTCTTCAGGGCCCAAACCACCGCGAAGGCCTCCCGCTCGATGGTGCTCCACCTTTGTTCTCGAGGGTGTAGCCTCCGGCTAATGAATGCCACGGGTTGGTCCAGGCCGTTCTCGTTCATCTGGGACAGGACTGCTCCGATGCCATGCTCGGACGCGTCCGTCTGGACTACAAACTCTCGGGAGTAGTCGGGGGCCTGTAGGACTGGAGTAGTACACATGGCGTTTTTCAGGGTTTCGAACGCCTCTTGGCAGGTGGGGGTCCAGCTGACTTTCTTTGGCTGGTTTTTGGAGGTTAACTCCGTGAGAGGGGTTACGATGCTGCTGTACCCTTTGATAAATCTCCGATAGTACCCCGTGAGCCCTAGGAACGCCCGTACTTCCGTCTGGGTCGTGGGGGCCTCCCAGGCTACGATTGCATCGATCTTTTGGCTGGAGGGGGGCTACGAGGCCGCTTCCGACCTGGTGCCCGAGGTAGACTACGGACCCTTGTCCGATCTGGCACTTGCTAGCCTTAACGGTGAGGCCAGCCCTCCTCAGGGCTGACAGCACCGCCCAGAGGTGCTGGAGGTGCTCGGACCAGTGGGAACTGTAAACTGCGATATCGTCCAGATACGCAGCGCTGAACTCTTCCAACCCAGCCAGTACCTGGTTCACCAGCCTCTGGAAGGTGGCGGGGGCGTTTTTCATCCCGAAGGGCATCACCCGTAAATGGTAATGACCAACCGGGGTGGAAAAAGCTGATCTCTCTCTGGCCCCGTCGGTGAGGGCGATCTGCCAGTATCCGCTGTTCAGGTCGAACGTGCTAAGGAAGCGAGCAGCCCCTAGGCGATCAATAAGCTCGTCTGCTCGGGGGATGGGGTGTGCATCGGTTCTGGTGACTGCGTTGAGCCCGCGGTAGTCCACGCAGAACCTCAGCTCAGGAACAGCGCCGGGGGCGGCTGCCTTCGGAACCAGAACCACAGGGCTAGCCCATGGGCTGTCGGAGGCTTTGACCACTCCTAGGGCTAGCATCTTCGAGACTTTGGCCTTGATGCAGGCCCGGACTCTGTCAGGGACGCGGTAGGCTCTGTGCCATACCGGTGGGCTATCTCCGGTGTCCACGTCGTGGACGCACCAGCTGGTGACGCCGGGAGTTAGGGAGAAGAGGTCCGAGAACTGTCCCAGTAACTGGCGACAGTCCTCGCGCTGCTCGGGGGAGAGGGAAGAGGAGAGCCTCACTCCCTCTACGGAGCCATCTTTTTCCTTGGTGCACAGGAGATCGGGAAGAGGCTCCGTTTCCTCTTCTTCTCCATCGTCCGTGGCGAGGAGCAAACTCACCTGACTCTTGCGCTCCACCACCTTGAAGGGCCCTGTCCACTTGTCTTGCAGGGCACAGGGCTCCACGGGGGCCATCACCCAGACCTGTTGTCCGGGTTGAAACTCGACCAGAGTGGCATTCTGGTCATACCATCGTTTCATTTCTTCTTGACTGGCCTCGAGGTTGGCCTCGGCCAGTTCTCGGAACTTTCTGGTCTGGTTACGGAGAGCCAGGATTTAACGAAACACATCCGGAGGGGGCTCTGGGGCCGCCGTCTCCCAACCTTCCTTGACCAGACTGAGGGGTCCTCGGACGGGGTGTCCGTAGAGGAACTCGAAGGGGCTGAACCCCAGGGACTTCTGGGGGACTTCGCGGTACGCGAAGAGGAGACAGGGGAGGAGGACATCCCACTTACGCCTTAGGGGCTCTTCGAGACCCATGATCATTCCCTTGAGGGTCCGGTTGAATCGCTCCACCAGACCGTTCCCCTGGGGGTGATAGGGGGTGGTGAACTTGTAGGTCACCCCACATTGTTGCCAGAGGGACTTCATGTATTTCGAAATGAAGTTGGTCCCTCGGTCGCTTACGACTTCTCGGGGAAATCCCACCCGAGAGAAGATCCCCATGAGGGCCCGCCCCACTACGGGGGCCGTCACCGTCCGGAGGGGGATGGCTTCGGGGTAGCGGGTGGCATGGTCCACCAGGACAAGTATAAAGCGGTGACCTAAGGAGGTCCTTGGGTCGAGAGGGCCTACGATGTCGATTCCCACCCTTTCAAAGGGGGTACTGACCACCGGGAAGGGTTGGAGGGGGGCTTTGCGCTTCCCTCCGCTCTTCCCGCTGGACTGACACGTGGGGCAGGACTTACAGTGGGTCTCTACATCGGAGCGCATGCCTGGCCAGTAGAAGTGGGTGACCAGGCGATGATACATCTTGTCTTGTCCCAGGTGTCCCGCCAGGGGCACATCATGGGCCAGGTTGAGGAGGAAGCCGCGGAAGCGTAGGGGTACCACCAGCACTCGGGCTGACCCTAGCTCGGCCGACTTCTGTTCGCTGTATAAGAGGCCGTTCTCCCAATAGACAAAGTGGGAGCCAGACTGGTCACCTGCGGCCTGGGCGGCGGCCTGCTGCCGTGGCCCAACCAAGGACGGACAGGAGGTCTGTTCCAGGCAGAACTCTTCTCGGGACGGTCCCCCTTCCTGGCGCCACTGGGCCAGCTCAGGAAGGTCATCCAGGCTCGTGGTCTGTTCGACGTCAGGGCCGAGGGGGCCTGCGTCCGGGGGGGAGCTCTCTCCGGGGGCCAGCTCGGTGTTTTCAAAGGACTCGCGGACCTCGGGGTCCTCAGCGATTGGCGGTGTGGTCTCAAGGTTCACCCCCTCGGGGTGAGCTGCCCGGGCGGTCATCGACCGGGTGCTCACACAGGCCCATTCGGGCAGGCCCACCATCTCCAGGTGGATCCGTTTCTCAACCCGCTTCCATGGGGAGCTCTCTAGATCGTTGCCAAGCAGGCAGTCCACGGGCATGTCTGAACGGACCGCCACTCGTAACTCTCCGAAGACGCCCCCCCATTCGAAAGGGACTTGAGCAATCCGGCAGGTGCGGACGGAGTTGTCAGCTGCGATCACCCTGCAGGAGATGTGGGGAACAATTTGGGCTTTGGTGACTAGGTGACGTTTGACTGCGGTGATACTGGCCCCGGTGTCTCGGAGCGCCCCTATGTGGTGGCCATTGACAGTCACCTGCTGTCGGTACTTTTCGGTGTTGTCGGGCAGGGGGGCTCCTGGGACCATCTCCCTATCTCCCAGGGAGACTAACATCATAGCGGCTGGGTCAGCTCCCTCGAACTCCTCTTCCCCCTCCTCTTCTAGGGCTACTGAGGTGATGTGGCGCGCTGGGGGCCCCGCCGCGGCGGGTTTCTTGAACAATGGGCATCAGGGGTCGTTGGCATAGTGCCCTGGTTGTTGGCAATGGTAGCAGGCTTGGCTGACTCGGGGCCCTGGTTTGGCTGGAGGGAACCCTGCGCGCGCTGTGGGAGGCAAGGTGCCGGGCTGGTTTCTGGGGGGACTGCGCGGGGACCCTACATGGGACCCCCTCTGTCTATTCTGATTCCCCCCTCCCCTCTGGCGGGACGATCCTTGTTTGTTTCGGCCAGAGTCTCCTCCGCGCCCCCGGGGGACTCTGTTGCTCACCCATCGATCGGCCTCGACGGCCAGCTTCCGGGGGTCAGCCAACTTGCTGTCCAGAAGGTGCTGTCGGAGTTCCACAAAGCAGTTTAGGGACAAATGTTCATAGGCAATGAGGTCGATGAGCCCCTCGAAGGTGGATACTTTGCTGCCCTTGATCCACCCTTCCAGGGCCCTGCTGTAGAAGTTTACATATTCCACCCAGGTGGTGCCGGGGATTTTCTTGTATTCTCTAAAGCGTTGGGTTCAGGGGTGAGTCCGTACCTTGTGAGAAGGGCCTCCTTCATGTGGCTGTAAGAGGTCTGTTCGGCGGAGGGTAGATCGAGCAGGGTGTCTCTCCCCTCGCTCAGGAATCGCCCCCACAGCCCGGCCCCCCAATCCTTCTGCGGGACTCGGTGGGAGGTCATGGCGACCTCGTAGGCCTTGAACCATTGCTGGATGTCATCATTCTTGTAATACTCCTTGACCACATCCTTGGGGATGTGGACTTTGGGCTCCGCTGGGGGAATGGCCTCTCGGGTCGCCGATGTTCGGTTGTCTTCGTTTCGGGCCTTTAGTTCGATCTCCTTCAGGCCACGCTCGTGCTCCAGCTGGAGTCTTTTCCCTTCGTGCTCTCTCTGGAGTTTCTTCTCCTCCAGTTCTCCTTGCAGCCGCAGCTGCTCGATGGCTAGCTTCTTCTCCGCCAGCTTGAGCTCTCCCTCTATTTTCAGACGGGCTAGTTCGAGCTCGTGGTTTCGATTGCGTTCTCGGTCGGTCATCTCTTCTTGCGACAGACCTCTCTCCGTGCTGGAATTCCGCGTCGGGGATTCAGTTCTCTTAAGCTCTTGGGCGTGGGTTTCGGTCAGGGGTGCTCCCTCTCCATTGACTTCTGTCGGTGCTGTTAGGGCTTGTTGAAGGTCTTCTTTAGTGTTCAATCCCGTTGTCGGGATATGGAGGTCCTTACAGAATTGTTTGAGCTCTCGGTGCGAATAGTCTCCCAGAAGCTCCATCTGGAAGGTGGTTTTGTCGTTCGTGAGGCTCATGGTTGTTCTTCGTTCAGGTAGTGTGTCAGTACTGTACGATCCCTAGACTTAGGTTCTTATCCCACCGCTGCCACCAATGTTAGAAGGGGCGATCTCCGAGGGCCAGGTTGTACTCACCCAACCACCCCGGGACCCACCTCTCCCACAGATCTTGCCGAGTCTTATCGTGAGGTCCTCACCGGGGAGGACTTCGAGTCTAGGATCGTACACACTGAGCTCACACCACACGTACGAACAGACACCACAACGTTGAATTTCAATGACAAGTTCTTTATATGCAGTAAAAAGAAGGAAGCACTCTTATGTACAGAAAGGATCGAGGAATCACAGAGTCTCTGAGGATTCGGGAAGAGGGAAGCGGGACAGTCTTTAGCCTTTGGGCCAGTACGATGCGTACCCTACGCACAGCTCTCAATCCTCGAGCCGGGGGATACGGGATGATGGTTGTACTGACTGCTTCACTCACGTTGAGTCGGCTCGGGTCGTGATGGTGGTCTCGATGGTCCAGCCGGACCAGAGTACTCCTCGAGCCGCAACGAGGTCAGCAGGGCTTGGTCCGGAGAAGGTCTTGAAGAGCCGTGACAGCGTCAGCAGGGCTCAGAGGTATTTGCAAGGTCAAGCCGCGACAGCGTCAGCAGGGCTCCGATGGTTACGAGTTCAGCTCGAGCCGCGACAGCATCAGCAGGGCTCCGATGGTCTTAGAGAGGACGAGCCGCGACAACGTCAGCAGGGCTCCGATGGTGTTAGAGAGGACGAGCCGCAACAGCGTCAGCAGGGCTCCGATGGTTGCAAGTTCAGCTCGAGCCGCGACAGCGTCAGCAGGGCTCCGGTGGTTCAGTTCCTTGTTGCGGAGAGGGAGCCGCGACAGCGTCAGCAGGGCTCAAGGAGGCGAGGTTGAGTTCGTCTTAGGGTCAGCCGCGATCAGATAAGCAGGGCTTCAGGTCCAAGATACAACTGCCCGCTAGTTGTCGAGCGGGCCCAGATATAGTCCATTGGCCCTTTGATGTCCGGACCCTCGCAGGCGGAGGTCTCATGCCCTGGGGGGCTGGTCGTTGGCGAGGTCCGGCGGTTGGTTCTTTGATCCTTTGATGATGGGTCCCAGACGCCAGCGGGTCTGGAGCCAGCACTGGGGGAGGCCAGAGGTGTGAACGAAACTGGCCCACAGGGGAAGGCCAGAGGTGTGACAGATACCGGTCTCTCAGGGGAGGCCGGAGGTGCCATCGAAACTCCCTGGCTTATCTCACTCGGGGAGCCCTTTACCCCCCAGCCGGGACTGGCGCGCCTTTGGAGTCTGGGTTTCGCCGGGGCCGGGGTCACGCTAGGCCCAGGGAGACAGGAATCTCGGGAAGGAAAAATGGCTGCCGGGCCTTGTGGGGCATGCAAGGTTAGGCACTCGGAGCCGGGAGTGGGACAGGATAATCAGGCCTGGTTGTTGGTTACGAGAGTCGGGACTTATCGGGAGTCGGACGACCAGGCTCGGGTGCAGGCTATGCTAACGGGGACGCTGCGCAGGAAACTCAGGGTGCAGGCCCGCGCTCACAGGGCGTGGAGGGGCAGAGCGGACCGCGGCACGAGGCCGGGTCCAACAATGATGAAACGTGTTGGATGGGTAGGGAATTCAAACAAGACTAGAGAAGGTGATTGTGTGGTAATTTCTTTTGGATCACCCAACCTAGTACATGCTATTCTAGAAAGGGCAGGTAATTGGTCGATGGCACGAACAGGGATCAGCATTTTACCTCTCTGGTATTTTTATAAACCTCATTGTATGACTCATGCATCACTTACGGGATTTTCAACAGAGGGACAGAAGCAAGCCAGATTTGCCATCCCAGTTAATAACCAGTTTGATGTCTTTAATCCTATTGATGAAAATGATTGACTGCCCGAATTTAATATAGTGGGTAGAGGACCTTTTGAACAAAAAGCCCCGGTTGGGGGTAGTTCTCCCAAAGTTCTTCCTTATACTTGTGTGAAAGTTGCGGGGATCACTGGCTTGAGAGAGGAGGATAGGGACTCACCTGCAAAATCTATCACTGGTAGTGCGCATCAAGAGAGTTGGCCCACTCCTGATTTACACATAAATGCGTTGCACATGGCTACCTCAAACGCCGTTCACGTTCTAACTCTTGAGCCCCAGGACGTGGATGTTTATATCGAATCAAGAAGTGGGGATTTCTCAATTACAGCCATTGAATAAACACCTGTAAATATAACTGATGGAGCAGTTGGTGACTCAGGGGGCGCCACTGTCAGTAGACCCAGGCCACACGACTGCTTAAGTATAATATCTTGGAACTTAGCCGGAATACAGTCTAAGCTACAAGATCCCGAATGGTTTACTTCCATGGGTAATATTGATATTTATGTGTTTCAAGAAACCTGGGCTATAGATACAGTTTATTTTAATGGCTATACCTCTTATTGGGTGAACGCTCTCCCTCCAAAAACATCTGGTAGGGCTAGTGGCGGACTATTATTATTGGTTAAAAACACCATAGCCTGCAGGTACAAACAACTTTTAATAAACTCCCCAGATATATTGGGTATCCAACTCACCTTCCCGTCTGGTTTAATCTTGACCTTGCTTAATGTGTACGTCAGATTAGAACCTTTTAACTGTGAATCTGCAGTAATTTCACTTCTAGATGACCTAGTGGAAGGACATCAGGTGAACTCTAAAATATAGTTGCAGGAGATTTTAATGCTGCGTTCGAACCGTCCACTTTATTAAGTGCATCCCTAGAAGAGGAAGATGAAGTTTGGGGTATCCCCAACCTTGGTAGCCGGTAAACCCGCCCAGCGTCAGTCTAATGTTTCTCTGCAGATTGCTTCCCTATCTGCCGGGAGGAGCTTGAGGGCATGCAATGGGAGAACCTCTTCAGATTTAGGAAGAATGGCTACTTTTAAGAGGGGCACCTATACAAGTATCATAGACTATATTTTCGCTGATGTTAGAATATGGTCTTTAGTGGAGGAAATGATAATTGAACTAAGGACAGACAGCGATCACAACTCTCTGTTTTTAAAACTAAAGGGCAAGGATCTGTTTAGGGGTGCTCATTGTTAGATGGCCCAAAATCCAAGCAGATCAAGATCTTTATTCGAAATTATATAAGTCTGTAGCGGCCACCTTAACCTGTATGTCCAGTCATAAGGATAGCACTGGTTTGTTTAACACGTTGTATGTTACTGCCGCACACAAACACCTCTTTGAGGAGTTGAGTCTTTTTAAAACCTAGGCGAGATGGGAAAAGTGTTAGTGCAAGGTCTCACAATTGGTTTAATGACGACTGTAAGAGTGCCAAGAAGGCACTACAATTAGCAGTCAGGGGGCGCTCTAGATTGGATTTAATTCTTGGCCGCAACAAATATAAAGCCACTCTTTGTAAAGCCAAACGTGAATACGCTGACACCAATTGGAATGATTTAGTTTTAGCAGCAAAGGCAAGAGATTGCCGCAAGTTCTGGTTGATTGTGTCTAAGGGTACTTTGGAGTATTCCACTTCTAATAGTCATATCCAGCCGGAGGTTTGGGTGAATCATTTCTCTGGCTTATACTCTGATGATAGGGTCATTATAGATGTCTACGCTGATCAGCCAGTGCCGTCCTTAGACGTCACTGCTTCTGGTGGGCCCAAACATAATCCCCCGAGAGTTTTCAGTCTTGAGGATACCTTGTCAGTAACTGTATTTTAGCTGGTGGTGATATTCCTGAAACTTGAAGGGGGCAGAGGTAATAACCATCTTTAAAAAGGGTAACCCTGCTATCCCCTCTAATTATAGACCCATAAGTTTGATTGACAACCTACAGAAGGCTTTTGCCAGACAGGTTTTAGATAAGCTGCAGGACTGGATGGATGAAAAGATGATACTGTCCCCAGCCCAAGCTGGCTTCCGCGCAAAAATTAGCACGTGCGACCATGCTTTTAGATTTTCTCTGTTAGCATGGAAGTACGTGCTACTTAGGACCCAGCGGCTTTATGTAGCTTTCGTGGACCTGCGAGCTGCATTTGATTTGGTACCACGTAACCTACTGTGGAAGACTATGCTTGATCAAGGTGCCCCGGTTGACCTGGTGTCTGTGCTTGTGAGATTGCATAAGGACAATTATGCCCAGGTTAGGTGGGGGGATAAATGGGGAACTGACAGGGAGGATTCCAATTGAGCGTGGAGTGCGTCAGGGGTGTGTCCTCGCCCCCACTTTGTTCTCTATGTATATTAATGATGTGGCGAGTTGTCTATTGGATTGTAAAAATTACGCCCCTTCACTGAATAATGCAAAAGTACCTATTTTGCTATTTGCTGATGATTCTTTATTAAAATCCACTACTCCTATGGGTTTACAAGTTCTATTGGATAAATTCTTGAGCTTCTGCAAGGAGAGGAGGCTGGAATTGAACACCATGAAAACAACATTTATGGTGCTCGGTAAATCAAGTGGTGGCATACGACAGGTCAAGATCAAATATGAACCCCTGGATCAAGTAAAAGATTTTGAATACTTGGGCATTGGCATAAATGAGACAGTTAGTTGGGAATATCAGCTGCTGAAGAGTCTTTTAACCTTATGTCAGAGATCAAAATCAGTTTTAAGATTTTTTTTAAAATCCTACACACAACCCCTGTCCCCGGCTCTTGAAATATACCGTGCAAAGGCCCAAAATGGAGCTCTGTATGGAGCGGAGATCTGGGGATTCACTCCTGTAAATCAGTTAACGACTTGTGAAAACAACTTTGCCAGGGCTTTGATCGCACTACCTGTCACAACACCACTTATTTCACTTTTTTGTGATCTTGGGCTAAAAAGAATTGGTGATCTGGCTGCCCTTAAACCCTTAACCTATTGTTTGCGTCTATGGACTACCCCCCAACTTACTGAATATCATAATTCTCTTCCGGAGGTATTGGCGCTCAATGGGGCTAAACAACTTCCCTGGTTCAAGCACATTACTAAGTGGTGCAAGATATTGAACCTAATGGGCATCCAGAAAGGGCTACCAGTCGCAACATTTTGTCTCTTAAAGCTACTTACTGGAAGGTGGTGGGCGAGCACTATACGAATAACCCAACTAGCGGTCAGCTAACTACAAGCTTCCTAATCATAAAATCTTGCTCCCTATTTGAACCGTTCCTTGACCTGATCTCTCCCTCACTTGCTAAAAGCTTGTATATCAGGTTTAGGTATGGTAATCTGTTGCTGCAATTTCCGGGGAAAGAGGTTAAGGGTCTAACTATAGAAACCTGCCCTGCATGTTGCGCAGCTGCTGAAACCGAAGAACACATTTTGTTCGTTTGTCCCAAGTATAGGCAGGTACGTAGGAGATGGATTAGACCTATATGCCTTAACATGAGTATTAGGAAGTACCAGAATGCATTTAGAATTTTGAAAAGCAGACACCTCTGAACCAATTGTGATTTCTCTTAGTCGTTTTCTGTTATCTTTTTGGTTGATTCGTAAAAAATGTCTTTGCTAAGTACGACATGCGAAAAAACAAGGACCCCCTGATACGGATAAGGTTCCTGGGTCAGGGTAAATAATGTATGTGAAGAAACGTACCCAGGCAAACAGTATGACTACTGGCACAAGTTAGATGGCAAACAAAACAGAATTAATGATACACAACTGTATTAGCATATAAAGTACATTTTAGTGAAATCATTGACATAATGATAACATTTTATAAAAAGATAAGTTCATTATCACATATGCATTGATTATATAAAGATTATTAAACTAAAATTGGGATGGTTTCCTGTCTACGCGTTTCGACACGTTGGCGGTGTCTTCCTCAGGACTTTACCATCATGTTTCTGTAAATAAATAAATAGTCTTTTAAATTTTGTCCTTATGCTAAACAGTAAACAGCGCTAAATGCAGTTTTCCAATTTCTAGGGGCCAGTAATATATTCAGCTTTCATGATATACCGCATAACAATGATTAAAAATAACAGTGTGTGTCAAACAGACATGCTTATATTTGCATTAATTGAAAAACAGAATAGTTGACATGTCATGTAACATTAGTTACTACTGGGATACATAGAACAGAGTAATAAACATACTTGCTATAGCATTAGAGAAGTAAACAATTAATCTTCCGTATGGTATTTACCTAGATGGAAAGCACATAAAACGAGATCATAGGAAAATGCTTCAGGTGATAAGCTTAAGGGTAGAAAAGAAAAGTAAAAGAGAGGACGGTGTTTGTTTACTCATTATGAGTGCTGCATCGGTTGAGTTTAGTCTAATTTAGATAGCGAGCCCAGAACAAGGGGGGCATATTTAGATAGGAAACCCAGAGCACTGGGGCCTATTTATACATTATATATCGTTATAGAGACATAGTATTTCATCACGATATTATTTATACCAAAGTACCTGCATTTGTGGTAGAGAGACCGATGATAATATACTGCAGTGGTTTGTGTTGTATCCAAAAAGCAGTTATCTATAGATTTACAGGACAGAAATAAACATAAACTCTATCTTAGTTCAATATTGCACAGGTCAACCTTCTTAACGATGTTCACAGTTTCATTTAACTCTCACCTGTCTATATAGGTCTTGATGGCAACTAAGTTTCAACTTCTTATAAGTAATTCTATGTAGGACCTTGCAGCTTCTCAGTCAAATGGAATTGCAATTGTCAGTGATCTAAAAATACACAAAGCTGAAATAAGAAGCTTGCTTCTGAATGGTTGCGCTGAAAATCACTGTATTTTTATCTCTCTTACCTGTGTTGCTTGAACTAATGGCAAAACAAAGTAAAACCGAGTGATGCAATTAAAATAGTTGTCCAGCCTAATGGAGTGAAATCCTGTTCAGGTACCGGCTCTCTGTTCAAAGCAAGTCAAAGGTGTTCAGGATTACATGTTTGCCAGGGCAATTGCTCCTTTTAAGATTCTCTCAAGGTTAGGTGACTCTCTGTAACTAAATAACTATGAACACAAGGCTGGATGTTTCAAAAGATTGAAAGAATAACGCGGCGTTTTTATTTCATAGCCGTGTTACAGTGATTTAAGATTATGCTTAAATCCGGGTAACGTCAAAGGTGTTTAGAGTGTTATGTTTGCCCGGGTAATTGCTATGGTGAGATTCTTTCAAAGGCAGCCAACTATCTACAGCTGATTAATTTTAAACACGAGGCTGGATGTTTCAAATATTTGAAAGAGTGGCGAGGCGTTTTTACTTCAAAGCCGTGTTGTGTTACATTGATTTACGATTATACTTAAAGCCAGGTACCGTGATTCTTGAGGTTGATCACGATAAGTTAATCCACGGTTGTCTATAGTTGCAACATATATGCAGACAGTTAATGGCACTACTAGCACAATGATAGCGCATGTATGCTGATTGCTTCTTACCCATATACGGCGAAGTGAAAACGTGCCGGAAATACGTTGTTTGCCAAGCAGTAACGGTTTACGCTATTAGACGTCCGGCTATCTAAAGTAGAACAACGCCGTTTATAAATATTAATATTACGGTATCTTTGACAGGTTTATGATTCTAATTTGCGCTAGCTTCCATTCGGGCTCTTACCTGTAATGGACGAAAGAGCGACGTACCGTCTTAACACGACCTAACGGCTGAGGCCTCACTAATAGAATCTGAGTTAGTTGTACTGGTGGGTTTATATATTGCATTACGCCATTGGTTGTCAGAGTTGGATGGTTTCTTAAAGGTGTATACCTTAGTAAGTCGTATGTTGCTTACTTAAAGGTGTATTACTTCATTGTCCATCTGTTATTCAATACACTCTTCATAGTGTGAGTAGCAGGACAGAGCTGATATAATGCAGAGTTGGTATAGTGCACAAATGGAAGCAGGGCGGGGAAAGGACGGGGCTGGAGCGCCAGCGAGCAGGAAAGGTATTAGTTCATTTGACACACTGACTAGAGCACATAGTTTTTGATTATTGAAAGAACCTAATCTGATCTGTGGTCTAATTTTGTTTATTGATTACTTCAGAGAATGGCGTTCTCCCACGGTAATTCATTATTTAAACCATGGGTAAAAGTCCCCAAGGAGAAGATCCAGAATACTTCTTTCTTTTTTCTGATTTTATCACCACCATTGTTATTAGGTGTGTGGATCTTTTTCAGGAGACGCCATCTGATGTCAGATGGAGAGTGTTGGAATTCACAGAAGTGGTTCACAAGTGGGGCTGTTACTTTGCGTGTTTTGATGGCAGATCTATGCTCTGTGAGACGGGTTTTTATTGCACGGGAGGTTTCGCCCACATAGCCCAAATTACATGGGCATATAATTAGATATAGTATGTTACATGTGTTACATGTCCACAGCTCTTTTGCTTGTATATTGAATTGGTTGAAGATAAATGTTTCTCCCGGTATGATGCCGTTGCATGATTGGCAAGACCCACACCGGGATGTGCCCTTATGGCATTAGCACCTTGTATTGATTTTTGTAAGAAAGGGGTTTTGGTGGTTGCTGCAGTATACCGTGATCGAACTACTAGGTCTTTTAAATTTTTATTACGACGGTGTGCAAACAGAGGTTTTTTAAGTTTGGGTTGTGACAAATCTACATTTAGTGGTACCTATTGTTGAAACAATTGTTTTTACAAAAAAACACAATCAACCCCACAGACAGAGTAGTCAAAACAATTAAAAAAATTACAACTAAAGCCCTCAATGAAAAAGTAATCAATAAAAAGGAATATGAATTTTTGAACAAATCTCAAAAAAAGATAGCCTGCATTTATGGTACACCTAAAATGCATAAAAATCAGCAAGACCCTCCCTATCGCCCAATTGTTTCAACAATAGGTACCCCTACTGAGGCCATCTCAAAATATCTAGATAATGTTCTCAGACCGTATATTCCACTAACTCCCGCTTACATTAAAGATACAGGATCAATCATCACAAAGGTTGAACATCTACCTTTTAATCAATACAGTGACCTAATGGTCACTTTGGATGTTGAATCCCTATATAGTAACATCCCACAAAAAGAAGCAATAGAGGCGACCATGTGGTTCAAAGACATGTACCAGATACCATGTTGTAAACCGTTCATTTTTGAATGCCTGTCATTAGTCATTAAAGAAAACGTCTTTCAGTTTGGTGAGCACCTATACCAGCAAACAAAGGGCGTCAGTATGGGGGCAGCGATGGCTCCATCAATAGCCAATATATATATGGCTCTATTTGAGTCCAAACATATATATAATGAAATGGCCCCATTCTTTGAGTCTGTTTCCCATTGGTACCGATTCATCAATGATATTTTTTTCATCTGAACCAATGGGGAACAGACTCTACAAGAATTTCTGGATTGGCTCAATCTTGCAGATGACAATCTCCGCTTCACTGCACACATTAGCTCAACGCAAGTTGAGTTCCTGGATATCTATATCAGGAATGAATCCAACGTGCTAGAGGTAGATTTATACACAAAGCCTACAGCAAGGAACACCCTGCTCCACTTCTCGAGTTACCATCCAAGAAACCAGAAAGATGGCATCCCCTTCTCACAATTTCTCAGAGTGAGAAGAAACTGTACAAACCTCAAGGACTACGACTCCCAATCAATAACAATGAAACAAAAATTTCTCGAACGAGGCTATCCACATCGCCTCTTCAGAGAAGCATATAAAAGAGCCCGATTTTACAATCGAGATGCCTTACCTATGTCACAAAAAGAACAAGAACCAAAACTAGTGTGTATTACAAAGCACTCCACGCTGAATGCCACAGTTAAGCAAATCATCAATGCCAACTGGCACCTACTAAATGTAGATTCGTCACAACCCAAACTTAAAAAACCTCTGTTTGCACACCGTCGTAATAAAAATTTAAAAGACCTAGTAGTTCGATCACGGTATACTGCAGCAACCACCAAAACCCCTTTCTTACAAAAATCAATACAAGGTGCTAATGCCATTAAGGGCACATCCCGGTGTGGGTCTTGCCAATCATGCAACGGCATCATACCGGGAGAAACATTTATCTTCAACCAATTCAATATACAAGCAAAAGAGCTGTGGACATGTAACACATGTAACATAATATATCTGATTATATGCCCATGTAATTTGGGCTATGTGGGCGAAACCTCCTGTGCAATAAAAACCCGTCTCACAGAGCATAGATCTGCCATCAAAACACGCAAAGTATCAGCCCCACTTGTGAACCACTTCTGTGAATTCCAACACTCTCCATCTGACATCAGATGGCGTATCCTGGAAAAGATCCACACACCTAATAACAATGGTGGTGATAAAATCAGAAAAAAGAAAGAAGTATTCTGGATCTTCTCCTTGGGGACTTTTACCCATGGTTTAAATAATGAATTACCGTGGGAGAACGCCATTCTCTGAAGTAATCAATAAACAAAATTAGACCACAGATCGGATTAGGTTCTTTCAATAATCAAAAACTATGTGCCCTAGTCAGTGTGTCAAATGAACTAATACCTTTCCTGCCCGCTGGCGCTCCAGCCCCGTCCTTTCCCCGCCCTGCTTCCATTTGTGCACTATACCAACTCTGCATTATATCAGCTCTGTCCTGCTACTCACACTATGAAGAGTGTATTGAATAACACATGGACAATGAAGTAATACACCTTTAAGTAAGCAACATACGACTAACTAATGTATACACCTTTAAGAAACCATCCTGCTCTGACAACCAATGGCGTAATGCAATATATAAACCCACCAGTACAACTAACTCAGATTCTTTTACTGAGGCCTCAGCCGTTAGGTCGTGTTAAGACGGTACGTCGCTCTTTCGTCCATTACAGGTAAGAGCCCGAATGGAAGCTAGCGCAAATTAGAATCATAAACCTGTCAAAGATACCGTAATATTAATATTTATAAACGGCGTTTTTCTACTTTAGATAGCCGGACGTCTGATAGCGTAAACCGTTACTGCTTGGCAAACAACGTATTTCCGGCACGTTTTCACTTCGCCGTATATGGGTAAGAAGCAATCAGCATACATGCGCTATCATCGTGCTAGTAGTGCCATTAACTGTCTGCATATATGTTGCAACTATAGACAACCGTGGATTAACTTATCGTGATCAACCTCAAGAATCACGGTACCTGGCTTTAAGTATAATCGTAAATCAATGTAACACAACACGGCTTTGAAGTAAAAACGCCGCGCCACTCTTTCAATTATTTGAAACATCAAGCCTCGTGTTTAAAATTAATCAGCTGTAGATAGTTGGCTGCCTTTGAAAGAATCTCACTATAGCAATTACCCGGGCAAACATTACACTCTAAACACCTATGACGTTACCCGGTTTTAAGCATAATCTTAAATCACTGTAACACGGCTATGAAATAAAAACGCTGCGTTATTCTTTCAATCTTTTGAAACATCCAGCCTTGTGTTCATAGTTATTTAGTTACAGAGAGTCACCTAACCTTGAGAGAATCTTAAAAAGAGCAATTGCCCTGGCAAACATGTAATCCTGAACACCTTTGACTTGCTTTGAACAGAGAGCCGGTACATGAACAGGATTTCACTCCATTAGGCTGGACAACTATTTTAATTGCATCACTCGGTTTTACTTCGTTTTGCCATTAGTTCAAGCAACACAGGTAAGAGAGATAAAAATACAGTGATTTTCAGCGCAACCATTCAGAAGCAAGCTTCTTATTTCAGCTTTGTGTATTTTTAGATCACTGACAATTGCAATTCCATTTGACTGAGAAGCTGCAAGGTCCTACATAGAATTACTTATAAGAAGTTGAAACTTAGTTGCCATCAAGACCAATATAGACAGGTGAGAGTTAAATGAAACTGTGAACATCGTTAAGAAGGTTGACCTGTGCAATATTGAACTAAGATAGAGTTTATGTTTATTTCTGCCCTGTAAATCCATAAACTGCTTTTTGGATACAACACAAACCACTGCAGTATATTATCATCGGTCTCTCTACCACAAATGCAGGTACTTTGGTATAAATAATATCGTGATGAAATACTATGTCTCTATAACGATATATAATGTATAAATAGGCCCCAGTGCTCTGGGTTTGCTATCTAAATATGCCCCCCTTGTTCTGGGCTCGCTATCTAAATTAGACTAAACTCAACCGATGCAACACTCATAATGAGTAAACAAACACCATCCTCTCTTTTACTTTTCTTTTCTTCCCTTAAGCTTATCACCTGAAGCATTTTGCTATGATCTCGTTTTATGTGCTTTCCATCTAGGTAAATACCATACGGAAGATTAATTGTTTACTTCTCTAATGCTATAGCAAGTATGTTTATTACTCTGTTCTATGTATCCCAGTAGTAACTAATGTGACATGACATGTCAACTATTCTGTTTTTCAATTAATGCAAATATAAGCATGTCTGTTTGACACACACTGTTATTTTTAATCATTGTTATACGGTATATCATGAAAGCTGAATATATTACTGGCCCCTAGAAATTGGCAAACTGCATTTAGCGCTGTTTACTGTTTAGCATAAGGACAAAATTTAAAAGACTATTTATTTATTTACAGAAACATGATGGTAAAGTCCTGAGGAAGACACCGCCAACGTGTCGAAACGCGTAGACAGGAAACCATCCCAATTTTAGTTTAATAATCTTTATATAATCAATGCATATGTGATAATGAACTTATCTTTTTATAAAATTTTATCATTATGTCAATGATTTCACTCATGACGTTTTTTATGAAATTCATTAAAATGTACTTTATATGCTAATACAGTTGTGTATCATTAATTCTGTTTTGTTTGCCATCTAACTTGTGCCAGTAGTCATACTGTTTGCCTGGGTACGTTTCTTCACATACTTTGCTAAGTACGACACCATTTTTTGAACCTATTTTACCTATTTTTTTAATGATATGTATGTATCTCACATCCACAGCTGACTCAATGGTTTAGTTCCATATGCTTGGTGACTGCTTTGTGCCCCTCCCCTAGCATGATTAGATTGTTGGTACATGCTTTTATATTCTTAAAATGATTCAAGATGTCATTTGTATTTGAGATCGCAATGGTTTAATGCTATTTTTAATTGTAGATATATTTATGTTTTATTCCTTGTGTACTTTGATGGCTTTTTTTACAAATGACTGAATAAAGATAATATGATGATTATGATGACTAACAGAGAGAAGGATGCATGTGATGCAAGCATGCAAATTGCAAAGGTGACTGATAGGAATCAGATGCATGGTTGGTTGAATACCTGAAAAATTCCCGCAAATGTTAAGCCCAAGCTAGTGGGAGGATAGATACATACCACAAATGTTATGTACTGTGCTTTATAGTGCTACCGACCATGCCACTATGTGTATAATTAACTTGTCTTACTGTTTTTCTAAGAGTATATTTTACAATAGTCTTGTTTTTTCTTTTTGATATACAGCTACTCCTTCCAAACCGGATTGGAAGGAGTTGACCGCCAAGGCACTGTGCCGCAAGCTGGAGGCCATACAATTAGAATATCTTAGGCTGGTGGTCCTGGAAGAGGAGGAGGAGTAGGCGGCAGCAGCTGAAGCTTCCTCCAATGCTCCGGGCCCTAGCTACCGCCTGCCAGTGGTACGGCACCACCGTCTAGCGGCCGTCCGCTGCCCACCGCCGCCTTTCCATCACTGTGCCCCCCCTACTGTGGCTGCAACTGCTGCACTCTAAAGCGCCTCGTCGCCGTACTTGAGGGGGAAGTGTGTGTCCTCCAAAGACAATCCCGCAGTACATAGGAGACCCTTTTGAATGCCCCTTTTTTATTTATTGTTTTGGTGGGTGAGAATTGGGCATTGGGGTTTTGGACAATTGGACATTTGGTTGGACTTTTTCTTTATGGACGTTGGTTGGGGTTAGGGAGAGGGGTGGGTCAGGTTTTTGTGTTTTTTTTACATAGTTTATTTTTGTTAGGGTTATTAAATCAATATTTCTAATTTACATACAATGTTCCTAATATTTTGTGGGTGGAGTTACTGTTTTACATCACACTGTTTCCTTACTGGTGCAGGGCCGCCCATAGCCAGTGTTTGATTTAAATAATTGGGTGACTTTGTAAGACACAAAAAGATAGATGCGGCACCCCTCACTGATTGAGTTGTCCTACTAGTACTGTCAGTCTCTCTCTTCTAGTCTATGCATTCTTTAACTGGACTCAAAGGGGTGTGTGATTGTTATTTGATTGAAAACATTTCCATTATTAATTATGCCTCCCCAAACTTCTCTTACCTTTACTTGATGTTTAACTTAGGCACAGCAATGGCTGCATGGTGATGATGGTTTCCTTTCCTAACATCATATGCAAGTGCAACTATAAGCAAATGGATGCATCCCTGATGTGGGCACACCTTTGGTTCTTTGAAGAAAATAAGACTCCTTATACAATTGTTTTTGTTTGTATGATATCTATTTCAAAGTTTTAATGATTGATAATCCAAATTTCTTCATGATATAAATGTTCAATTTCACATAAATGTCATGATATTTATCTCACTCGCAGTAGCGTATCAATATTTGTGAATGCTCCAATGCATTTCGGGCTGGAAGAGCCCTTCGTCAGGGAGCTCTACAATGTACAAATATAGCTATCAGCACATCCATAATCTAATTCTCCATTCAAAATATAGTGACTTTGTGAACATAAGTGAATAATCAGCCAGAAAACCAAGTGTAAAACGAACAGCGTGTTGTGAGAGGTTTATCATGACAGAGAGTGGCTGGTGACATGATGTGTAGTTGAACGAGTTAAAGTGACTCAAACGAATGAATCCAAGGTGGCGTGGTTTGTGATCGTTAAAGTGCAAAGGTGCTTACGGCACGGAAAGCTCAAGGCTCGTCTATGAAGTTCTGTGGAGAAAACATAACGACATAATGTGTAGTCGAACAAGTTAAAGTGGCTAAAGCGACCGAATTCGAGGTGGCGTGGTGTGTGATTGTTTAAATTACTGGGATAACCAAGGGACGATTAAAGTGATGAAGTACAAAGGTACTTACGACACGAGAAGCTCACGGCTCTTCTATGGAGTCCTATAATGCAAACGCGAGTCATCAGTGTACTGTTAATCAATATGGAGCATAAAGGTACAATGTGGGTCGTGGCTGGATGCCAACTTACTGATATTAGTTGTGAAGGATCAATATATCGAATTCTCAATATTCCAGTCGGAAGAATCAAACCGCGAGGTTGTTTAGACGGTTGCTAGACGGTTCGTTAAGTTCCTTAACAATTCTAAAAAGTTCCTTGGCCGAGTTACAATTTTCCTGGATACGCTGGGAAAAGTAGTTTCTTTTTGTATTTTTTATGGAGAGATTATAGGACCTCCGCTTGAGCATATAGCTTAGTTTGTCAGCTTCATTTTTGGACTGCCTCCATAGGTGTTCTACTTTCTGGCACTCCCTTTTGAGGCTTTTTAATTGTGGGGTGTACCATTTTTCGTATGGGGTCATTTCCTGGGTTTCCGAATAGGGGCCAGCTTGTCTAGTATTTGATAAATCTCAGATTCGAGAGTGGCTGCGTCCAAGCATACTGAGGTATCGTCTGAGAACTCTATGTTAGCATCCAGGAAATGTGTATCAAAATTCGAATCATTAACTAGCCTCCAGGCTCGGTTAGAGATCTGGTAGGTTGCCCTGGGTTTCGATGATTTAGTGGGTAAGTCCAGTGTAAAAATTATGAGAGAATGGTCTGTCCAGAGTAGTGGCATGACCTGACAGATATTTGTGGCTTCTATGTTGGTGAAGAGTAAGTCTAGAGAATGACCCGCTATGTGGGTTGGACCCTCTATCCTCTGTTTAAGATTGAAGATCCGCATGTCACTCTCCAGTTGGGAGACAGCTAGGGTGTCCTTTTTCTCATAGTGTATGTTGAAGTCTCCGATTACTAGGTAGTTTTTATATTTTAAGCAAATTGGTAGGAGTTGGGTGAGCAGTTTGGCACTAAAATTAATTTGTTGGCCTGGGGGGTTATAGATTACTGCTCCTGCTAGAATGATGAGGCCGTCACAGAGTAGTTGAAAAGGGAGAATTTGATGCTCTTTGTAAGAGGTTATCTGCTCCGGAAGATGGTCTCTAAATATGATAGCAACCCCCCCTCCTTTACCTCCGGCTCTGTCTTGTTTAATAATTTTACAGTTGCTAGGCAGTGCATTAGCCAAATCTGGGGCGTTAGTATCGGTCAACCAGGTTTCGGTAATAAAAACCAGATTGGGATTCTTTACTTTCAGTAAATCCCAGATATTCATGGCATGCTTAGGTAAGGATTCAGCATTAAAATATAGGCAGAGAAGCTTTGTGTAATCATGGATATTTTGGCAGCCTGATTGTACCTGGTCCATACTAGACCATCTGCAAGCGAGACAGGAGATTGGGCCATAAGATAGTCCCGGCCCAGTCAGAGTGCAGTGCCCGTCGTTGTGGCCCAGATTGTGTGCACAATGAGAACATCAAATGTATCAAGGCAGACAAGGGTGGAGCTTTGGTTATCGTCAACACTGAGATGTACAATAAAAAGATCTTGGAACATATAAATGATAAACAGACGTATATGAAATTGGCTTATAACCCTACCACTCAATTCAAGGATATATTAATGAACATCCTGAACAGAGCCCACGAAGAAGGGACTATTGATGATAGAACCAAGAAATATCTACTAAAACCACATCCAAGAAACCCTTCTATTCACATGACACCTAAGATACATAAGAGTCTAGAGGATCCTCCCTTTAGACCTATTGTGTTGACAAGAGGAACCCTCCATGAGCCAGTGGGTAAATTTCTCGACAGGTATCTACAACCTATGATGAAAAAGATGACTAGTTACGTTCAAGACACGACAGATTTTTTAATGAAATTGTCACAAATCACTATTGATCAGGATGAACACCTAATATTATGTACGGCGGATGTGAAGTCCCTCTACACATCCATCCCTCATGCGGGTGGGATCGAAGCAATTGAAAAAGTCATTCTAGAAAGTGAGATCGAACCAGCAATGCAACTGTTCTTGATGGAACTTATGATCTTTACGCTCTATCAAAGTTATTTTGAATATGACAACGAGTGGTACTTACAGCTATCGGGAACCTCAATGGGGAATTGTGCGGCGCCCACGTACGCAAACATTTACATGAAACAATATGAGGATACCAACATCTACGGGGATCCTAATTAAATCAACAACATGAAACTGTTTGCGCGTTACATTGATGACGTATTTATCATCTGGAAGAACACCGAAAAGAGACTCCAAGAGGCCCTTACGGCTTTGAATAATGTTAATGAACGCATACAATTCACATGGGAGATAAATGATAAAACCATCACTTTCCTTGATGTAAAAATCACCTTGACCAACATGGGCATTGAGACAGACTTATATCGTAAGAAAACTGACAGAAATAACACTTTGCATTATGCAAGTTTCCACCAAGCCTCACTGAAACAACACCTACCATTTTCGCAGATGTTGAGGGTGAGAAGAATAACATCAAACTCTATGCAAATCAGTCATCGACTTGAACAAATGGGAAAAAGATTTAGTGATAGAGGCTATCCTAGCGCTCTCAATGAATAAGCTAAAACACGAGCATCATTGATTCCGAGAGAAAAACTCCTCAAAAGATTTTCTACCTTGAGTTCCACATACAAAAAAAATTATTCTAAAATATTGGCCGATCCTAAGTATGGAACCTGACTTCGGAACAGCATTTAAAGATCCTCCAATCTTTGCATACACTCGTAATGCGAACATTAAAGGAATATTGACCAGGAAAACACCACAGCTGGGAGAAACCAAAGGCACAAGACCGTGCATGAATTGCAACAACTGCAATAATGTGATACGCTCAAATACAGTTACCCATCCCATGAAAGGGTTTGATATAAAACTGCAAGTTAATGCAACATGTGACACCTCAAATGTTATCTACTTAGTTAAATGTCCATGTGGTAAAACTTACATTGGAAAGACAGAGACAGAAAGAAAAAGAAAAATTCGTATTAATGAACACAAATCTAAAATACGAACTATGAATGCGAAATCTAACATTGCTGTTCATTTCAATGAAGCACGCCACAATGTTTCCCAGCTCAAATTCATGGTTTTGGAAACAATAAATAAACGTGAGGGCATAGACAATAACAGACACCTACTACAGCGGGAAATAGCCTGGATTCTCAAATTACACTCCATGAAGCCGTACGGACTGAATGACCGTCTTGAATTTTCATGTTTTATTTAATAAGTCCTCGAGTGGGACATATTGGCCTGATGTCTAACTTCTATTAGTGCCGCTTTTCATATATGCTTAATATATAATTCTCGTTTTATATTATTGTCACCATGTCACTATGCACATACAACTGTTTATTCTTTTGATGATTTCTTCACCTCACGTTATAACCCGCTGGCCAACCCCATTCCAATATGGCCGCTAGAGCTTTTACTCGCACAGTCCCTTATCTATATCTGCACCTCTTGAATCCCATGAGACTACCCTGTTTACCTCGACGTGTTATACACACGCCAAACAACCTCGCGGTTTGATTCTTCCTACTGGAATATTGAGAATTCGATATATTGATCCTTCACAACTAATATCAGTAAGTTGGCATCCAGCCACGACCCACATTGTACCTTTATGCTCCATATTGATTAACAGTACACTGATGACTCGCGTTTGCATTATAGGACTCCATAGAAGAGCCTTGAGCTCCTCGTGTCGTAAGTACCTTTGTACTTCATCACTTTAATCGTCCCTTGGTTATCCCAGTAATTTAAACAATCACACACCACGCCACCTCGAATTCGGTTGCTTTAGCCACTTTAACTTGTTCGACTACACATTATGTCGTTACGTTTACTCCACAGAACTTCATAGACGAGCCTTGAGCTTTTAGTGCCGTAAGCACCTTTGCACTTTAACGATCACAAACCACGCCACCTTGGATTCGTTCATTTGAGTCACTTTAACTCGTTCAACTACACATCACGTCACCAGCCACTCTCTGTCATGATAAACCTCTCACAGCACGCTGTTTGTTTTACACTTGGTTTTATGGCTGATTATTCACTTATGTTCACGAAGTCACTATATTTTGAATGGAGAATTAGATTATGGATGTGCTGATAGCTATATTTTTACATTGTAGAGCTCCCTGACGAAGGGCTCTTGCAGCAATAAATGCATTGGAGCATTCACAAATATTGATACGCTACTGCGAGTGAGATAAATATCATGAAATTTATGTGAAATTGAACATTTATATCATGAAGAAATTTGGATTATCAGTCATTAAAACTTTGAAATAGATATCATACAAACAAAAACAATTGTATAAGGAGTCTTATTTTCTTCAAAGAACCAAAGGTGTGCCCACATCAGGGATGCATCCATTTGCTTATGGTTGCACTTGCATATGATTAGAATGTCGATGTGTTAGGACGGACACGCCACCTGAAGGAGCACCCAACCTTTCAAACCTTGTGACTACATTTATGCTTATAAACCTTCAGTTATCGAGATACAAATTAGGCTGTGTACTCCCCATCCATTTATTTGGTCATTCCTTTCCTAACATGCCATGGTTGTGGTGGTGGTAGTAGTAGTAGACACTGGCAGGGCAGCAGCATTTGCAAAAAAAGAAAATGAGACAGTGAGTCGCCTGAGAGAGACTGTTTGAGGAGTAGATGAATGAAGTACAGTACAGAACTTACCACAAAACAATATTATGCAAAAATATTTTACAACAAAACATAACGGTGGTGGTGATAGCCTACTAAACACAGTTGCAAACTATAGTTGTGTCGAGTCACTTGACTAGGCCTACAGTATACTCAACACAAGCGTAACAGTGCTGTGTATGAGGATAACAACAAATCCAATCAATGCCGGCAATTAATGCAGAGGTATATGTTCCTTTGGTAAATAAAAATCACCTCTAAAACATACTGCTCATGGGTGGGCAAGCAGAAGAAGGTCCTCGCGCTGCCTTGATATTGAAGTACTGTTGCTTTTGCCACATCCGCCCCAGCAAGCGTGTGATAAATTATTGGTGTACATTCAATTTAGTCACACCTCAATAAGTCAGACAGCCCGGGGGAAGAGGGTTAGGGTTTGTTGAGAGGATGTGAAGGGGGGTTTGGATAAATGTTTGAAAATGAAAACAGACAGTACGCATGGACAAACAACAAACAACAAACTCTGAAGACTACCATATCCATATCAATATGTTAAGGGAGAAAAAGGAAATGCATGCATGATGATGATTGATAAGGAGACCCGGATTACATACAGTTCTTGTTCAGCTTACTTTTACAGATAGCAAATACAAATTTGAAATATTGGTAGGGATGAATCATAAACAGAGAGCAAGCCTAATGATAATAATAACAACAAGAAGAACACACTGTTGTAAAGATTGTAGACAAAAAAATTAATCAAATTATTTAAAAGATGATGAAAGTTGATACTGTTACTGTGTTATCCTGGTCAAAAATGTGGATTTGCATCTCGGCATTCCTCTTGGTCCTCTCGTCCATCAATCCTGGGTGTCGCCAGTCGCCACTGCCTGCCTGGCAAATGTAGATTTATTGGTAAGGTAAGTGTAAATTGTTTTGCCATGTACAGCACAATGCCGGGCCTGTAATTGTAGATGGTAAAACAAAAGGGCGATTGAGAAAAAAGTTGGAAAAAATGCACAAGTTATAGTGTAGTGCAACAAGAACACTTTTCGAGGCGGCATGTATGCATCATCTCTACTCAAGTCTGTTTCCAGCATTGGCCTACAGGACAGAGCAGGCCCACAGTGACGGCACGTCGCTTAGCACATCCTCCGTTTAGAGTACATTTTTTTAAAGAGTTGGACAAAGCACATATCCAGTAACATTGCATTTTACAATTTAAGTGACTAAATCAATGCACCACAGTCATCCCACCTCTACACTCGACTCCACTTCTACACAGACATTTAGGTCTGCTGTGGTTGTTTTTGACTTGCTTACCTTTTATGCCACTCATGAAACGTCCTCCTGACTTGTTATTATTCCATCAATCATCTCCGAAACTTGTACTGATTGACTGTGAAGATCGGCCTGCAGTAGAAGTACAATTTTGTCATTACACAAAAAGAGTAGAAATATTATTGACTTCAGTCACTCTTTAGTGTGTACAGTAAGACTACTAGTACACTTTGACTTCACTTCAATCACAACAAACAACAAAAACACAAACACCAATCACTCAGAGTCAGGTGTCCAATGCATGCCATTCATTTTTATTACCTGTTCCTGCTCATCTTAAGTTAACGGGCCGTCTTTTTCACCATCATCATCATGGACGGTGCTGTTGTCATTCTCAGTGTGCAGTGTACAGATTGAGTCCCCTTCCTGTATTCAATCAAAAGCAATGTATCAAGCTGCGGTAGAAGTACAAATTTCTTATTAAAAATATTTGCAAGAAGGGGAAAATTGCCTTGAGTTACTTTTAGTGTGTAGAATGATGATTAGTGCACAATGAACAACAACAAAATCACTCAGTCTGCGTCCAATGCATGGCATCATTCATTACCTGTTCCATCTCATTTTCAGTTAATGGGCAGTCTCTCTCGGCTCAGAAAGGAGGATGTCTATAGTAGTCATCATGTATAACCTCTTTTGGAGGGACTAGGACAGATTTTATTTTTTCTTCTATTTTGCATCATCCAATCATCATCTGTTTTGAGGGCAATGGATTTAGGGAGATTCAGGAGGATGGAGTGGAGGAGCTGGATTCAGAGGACTGTACTGTTAAATGCAGACAGCTGAAACTCGTATATTGAAATAAAAAGAGTAGAAGCTGGTGGTGATGGATTTGTTGTGATTCAAAGTTTGTAACCGGAAAGACAGACACACAAATAAAGGAAAATAAGGGAGGAAGACAGTAAGTGCAAGCCTAATTGTCAGGGAAGTATAGCTCGTCCTCAAACTCTGGGGGTTCAACCAGTAGTAGTTTATCATCATGTAACACACTACTTCCGTCACCTGAGCCGCTGTCCTTATCTTCCTACCTTGATTCATGTATTGTGTAATTCGGTGGCATGAAGTGCTGATTCATTTTGATCATTGTTAACCTCTCAAGAGACTGGTCCTTCTCACTGTTACAATGGAACCAGCAGCATTGAAAACACGTTCGGAAGAGACACTTGCGACAGGGCAAGCCATATAGCTTATTGCCAGCCTGCTGAGCAGTGGCCATTAAGCCCTTTTCCTATACCAATACCGTAATCGGTTTTGATCAATGTACATCTCTGTCGGGTCGTCCAGATAAGCCTGGATCATCCACTCAATGTTCAGGGGTGCTGCTAACCTTTTTTCGGGCTCTTTTCTCTGTGCATCAGCACTGTGCTTAACAATGCCTAAATGTAAATACCAATCCTGTAACGATTCTACTGGGCCTAATGATCCAGTTATTGTTGCTGTTGCCGATAGTGATGGTGCGTGATCTGAGCCAAACGCACTGCCCTCAGCCTCCGAAGTTGCACTTGATGCCGGATGCCCTGCTGCAGTACTTCTTGTGAGTTGATCTAGCGGGCTTTTAATTAGCAGCTGTTCATTTTCCAACGTACTCGCTGCCTCAACTATACAAGTTTTGTAGCGGGCAACATCCATCTCTGAAAAGGGAATTAATGTCTCCAATGCCAATTTTGCCCGTGGATCCAGAATTGTGGCAGAAATGTAATCTTCTTAATCCAGAAAATCTTATTTTGCACCCTTGTATTGTCAGCTAAGCGACGACTAAGCTCTCCACCAAGTCATAGGCTTCTTTTTTTTCCTCTACACCTTTGTATGATTCAGACACTGCCTTCAGATGATGCTCTAGCATTTGCAATAATGGAATAACTTGGCCTATTGTACAGTCCTCCTTGCTGACTTCACGTGTGAAGACCTCAAAAGGACGAAGCATGTCAGTCAGGCATTTAACTAGGCACCATTGGTCCATCTGAAGGGTCATGCCTTTCACAGTAGCATCCCCTCTTTCCATGACATATTCATTGAGTGGCCTGTACTGCTCAAACAGACGATCAAGCATGTAATACGTTGAGTTCCAATGTATTGCCACCTCCTGGATGAGTGCTTTGACTGGCATGTTATAGTCACGTTGAATGATCCTCAGCTGCTTCCGAGCTTAAAAAGAATGGCAGAAATGAGTGCATATTCTTCGACAGGTGGTCAGTAAGTTGCTGACTCTGGGTTCCTTTTTCAGAAAGTCTTGAATTATAATTTTTATGCAGTGCACCAAACATGGAAACCTGAAATAGGAACCAAGCTCCATGGCCTTAAGTACATTACTGCCATTATCTGTGGCAACAAAACCAATATAACCCCTCTTGGGCGCAGCCATTCAAAAGCCTTGCTGCAAAACTCTTCCAAAATGTTTACAGCAGTATGAGATTTCTCTATGGCGAACATGTTTCCGGGTAGCTTTAAAAATCTCAGCTGTGTCAACAGCACCTCCTTCAGATAGCTTATCTCTAACCCCCACAAAAGAGACCCAGTGTGCAGTGATGCACATGTAATCTGTGGCTTGGCAACTGGTCCACATGTCTGATGTCAGGTGGATATTGTGAACAGTACTCTGCTGCAAAGCTTGTCCAACCAATTCCAGCACATCATGGTGTAGTCCTGGAACAGCAATTCTTGCAAAATAGGACCAGCTGGGAACCTTCCATTTAGGGCAGATGGCTGACACAAATTCAAGGAAACCCATCCCTTCCACAAATGAAAAAGGGAGGAGGTCCAGCGCTAACATTTTAGCCAGCTTCGCATTGTACAACCGTGCCGTTGGGTGGTTGCGTTGGAACTGCCCCTCCAACCTAAGAATGCTCTCAATGGTAGGCTGGATTACTTTCCTTTGTGGTGCTGTTGTTTTCATTAATCCACTTAGGCTCAACTATGCACTTTGTCTCATTGCAGTACTTGGTCGCCTTGGTGTCTCAGCCTGACTCTGAGTATGGCTCTTACTGCGGTGCCACTGAGATGTTGCTGAGGAGGATATGGGCGGTACCACTACACTACTGGGGAAAGGGCTAGAAATGCCTCCCTCTTCTTCACCTTCCAATAATATCGTCCCCTGATTCTTCGTGGCCAACATCAATGGATTGAGTTTTTTTACTTTGTTGTAAGTGAAGTAGGTGATTTTCCCACACGATAGTGTGGTGTATTTTGAGATGACTTGTTTGGCCTCCAGAACCATAGTTTGTACCAAGCTTATACCGCCGTACACCTTGTCGACAAATTGAGCATATAGCTACGTTCTCCTCCTTAGGGCTAACCGAAAAGAAGTCCCAAACTGGGAGGAGAACTTTCTGGCACTGCTGGATGTGCCACTTTCAATATCCGATGAACTGGAGGGTGTGCTTGGAATGTGACTCTGTGCAGCTACACTGTGACTTCTACTACCACTACCTACTGAGATGGTTGAGCTGGATGTAGGTCCCTGACGGGCCTTTGAAAATATGGCAGCTGGAGGTTGTGGTGGTGTAACCTGTGTTGGTGGTATCCATGCTACATCCCGCTCAGTAGCAGCCTTTCTGGATAGGGTGATAATGTCATCAACATCATCCCTCTCTTCTACATCTACCTCCATAACTCTATTTTTTCTGGAACCTTCCTTTTCAGAAGCATTGTCTTGTGGCGTGCATCACTCTCAGACTGAGCTGGTGGCTGCCAAGTGGCATCACGATCATCAGAAGCGGGGCTTGAAGAAGAAGATGATGGACTAAGCCTCCTTTTCCTTGCTGGTAGTCTGGAAGACAATAGATCTTCAGAAACAGTGGTTTGCTCCACTTTGCGCTTATGCGCTGGGATGCCCTAGGGTAGCCATGTGCTTAGGAATACGTATTCATTCATTCATTCATTTGTCTGCAAGAAGCTCGATTTCCTGAAATGCCCCTACTTCAGGAGCAACAACTACTATTGTGGGCTGTTCTTGCGGCTGCTGCTGCTGTTCCTGCGGCTGCTGCTGTTGTTGTTGCGGCTGCTGCTGTTGTTGTTGCAGCTGCTGCTGCACACTTATCTGCTGAGTTTCTGCCTGCGTTGATCGTGTACTACTTTGTGATAATGACATTTCAACATCGCTGCTCGTTAGTAGACTGGCTACCTCTGTGACACTCAAGGGCTTGGGTCTATGTTGGTAGGGTTGGACTGCCAGTGCGGAGATGCTACTCTCAGCTTGGTTCCCGGACAACGCTGCTGCATGCGTAATTTTTTTGGTCCCCAAAAAAACATTGGCCGGCACACCAGTCGTGGTTAGTGGCACTTCCTTTTTCTGTTCCTTCTTCTCACCGACAACTTTTTTGGTACTGGACCTGGTAACTTTCTTTGGGGCCAACTTCTTCAGATGTCAGGCAGGACACAGGTGCACAAGTTGTGGTCACAGGTGGATGTGATGTGCAGCAGGACTTCTGTCTGGCTGTCAGTACAACGGGTGATGATGATGACACCTCCTCCTCTGGCTTTTTGTGCACCTAAAAGCAAATAAGCCAGGAGAAGAACATCAGTGAAATGTTGCATTTGTTGTTGTGGGTCAGTTACTACTGTACTAGTACACACAAACAAAAGAAGATACAGTATAGCCATTTCTGAGACTTTGTCAACAATGGCTATGTTATACTACTCTGTACACACTCTCAGGAAGGATAGGAAAGAGAATAAGAACCATCACAATCCAAATGGAGCTGACCCTATTTGGCATTAAATGTGGTCGTTTTGTTGAACTATGTATATATTTTCTCTACAGATATTTTGTACCACTGTGAATTGTACATCTCTGCCCTGATGAAGGTGTAGCCCCGGCTGGGGCCACACACCGAAACGCGTGTCGGCGTTTTCTCATTTGGGGATATTTTGACTGATCTTTTCCATCTCCCCGATGACCTGCTTTCATCTGTAACATCTAGATCAGCTTGTGGCTGTTATGTACCTTGGATATGTTGTTTGTATGTGGTATGGAGTGTATGTAATTTTGGTATGTATGATGGCATGAAAGTTATGTATGAGATCGGCATGTGGGACTGTTCTGATAAACTCTATTCTCTGTTTTTTTTAAAAAAAATAACATTATTTGGCCTGATATTTATATACTGAAGAAAACTCATATCATGTAATAAAATCTTTATACATTTGCATTGAATTGTTTCTAGTCTGTTCCGTGGGGATTTTTTGAACAAATGACCTCTTAGCTAGGCCTATGACTGAATCTAATCGGCAGGTATTCTCTTGACTTTGTATTTTGTATTTTCCCCGCCTACCTGCCTGTAACTAATCGGGGGTCCCCCTTCTACCTAGGAACAACTGCAATGCCCCCAATCAAACAGACACAACACCCACTTACTTGTAAAATATCCAATTCAAAAATCCTCAAATCCAATGAGAATGATGCAGCAGACAAAAAGAGTAATCTTTCCAGCTCAAAATCCAAAGGCAGAATGAGCAGGAGATGGACAAAGCACTGGGAGGAGCCTGCTGGGATCAGGAAGTTGGAGATTCTGTGGCACTTCCTCCATCTCCCCCATTTTAAAAAATTACTCCTTGCACAAAAAAGGACAGCCAAATGTAAATCTGAGGAGTTTTTGTCATCCAAATCATCATTTACAGGAGGCTTTATGCTGCTAGAGATGATATTCTTCTCCAGATTGAAAATGTTACATGTTCGATTTCTCGAGCTTCACCTTATTTCCGCCGGATATCGAAGGCTCGTCCAAAATGACATGTTCACGTTCTCTCGCTCCCTGTCGCGTTGGATATGACGTGTTCGGGTTCTCTCGCTCCCTGTCATGTTCGATATGACGTGTCGCGTCCTCATGTTCTTGCTCACGGTGGAGAATGACGTGTTTGAGATCTCATACTCTCGCGGTGCATGATCGCGAGACGAACGACGTGATCGTGGGTACGAACGCTCGCGAGATAGCACAAACGGATACCAACATCTCGTGGAGCACGCCACTAGATTGGGAATACTTGTTGGCGAACGCGGGCATCCCGGGAAATCGATTGGGCGCGAGAATGTATTTTGAAAGCACGACCATGAAAAAACTGCGGATCGCGGAAAGTTTGGCATTTTCGCGCTCTCCGCGTAACACGAAAATGTCAAATTATCGCAATTTCCGCAAGCGGAACGGAATTTGACGCCCACCCCTACCTCAGACATACTAGTCGCAGCGATATCGGACCATGCTCCGGTGGAGGTGACTCTGACTTTCCTTCGACTCAACGGCCTACCCGACGGTGGAACTTCCGCAATGCACTTCTGCAGCGTGCGAATGCTGTAACTCAGATACAACACACGATAGAGGACTTATTTGCACATAATAATAATCCAGACACTCTTATTTCCGCTCAATGGACGGCCCTGAAGGCAGTAGTACGGGGCGAGGTTATCGCAATCTCCTCCGCCGAGAACCTTACTCGGAAACACAAAAGAGAGGAACTCACTCAGAAAGTTTGCAAATTAGAGCAGATCCACCACCTCACTGGGGCACCCCGGATCTGGCGGCAACTGAAAGCAGCTCGGGCGCAACTGACAGCCTTAGATTGCAACAGAGCTGAGTAAGCAGCGCTAAGTCTTCGCCACTCCTTCTATGTTGGTGGAGATAGGTGTGGGCTGCTTTTGGCGCACAAATTACGAGAGACGAGGATGCGGGAGGGGTCCAAGAAATTAGGTATAGCAGAGGTCAGACCCATACAGAAGATTCTGCTATAGCGGAGACGTTCCACAACTTTTATGCCCAGCTCTATGACGCACAATGTTTAGATGCAGGGGGTATAAATGAATACCTGAGACAGTCGAACCTGCCTACCCTATCTCACGCACGGGTGGAATATATAGAACGAGAGAACCGCCCTGAGAAGGTCATCTCTGCCATTTCACAGCTGAAACTGGCAAAATCCCCAGGCCCTGACAGATACACAGCGGCCTCCTACAAACAATTTTGCCCTGTCCTATTCCCCTTCCTCACTAGACTATTTAATTCAGAGGTGACAGTCACGGTTATGCATAAGCCGGGTAAAAATAAACTGCAATGCGGAGCCTACAGGCCCATCTCACTTTTAAATATTGACTTGAAACTTTATACGGATTCCTGTCCGCCCGACTTGCCCCTTACCTGCCAGGGCCTATCGATCCGGACCAGGCCGGGTTTATCCCAGCTAGACAAACTAGTGATAATACGAAACGGGTTCTACACCTAATCGAAAAAGCCTCCTGTATCCCCGGTGATTACATGCTCCTCACCATGGATGCCGAACAGGCCTTTGGCCGGGTCCACTGGCCTTACTTGGAGCAGGTTTTGCTTTGATTCGGCCTTGGGGATAAGATGGGGTCGCACATCCTCAACTGCTATCATGGCCCGTCTGCAATGGTACAAGTGAATGGTCATGCGTCTCGACCTTTACCTATTCATAGAGGCACTCGGCAGGTGTGCCCATTGTCTCCCCTGCTCTTCGCCCTATATATGGAGCCCTTAGCACAAAGAATTAGAGACCACCCCCAGATAACGGGCATAAGCTTCGGCAGCGATACTCACGTCATTAGCCTATATGCTGACAACGTGTTGGTCACCTTGACTGACCCTGCCATGGCCTTGGGTGCCCTGCTTGAGAAGCTGGACTCCTTCGGGAGGGCATCCGATTTTAAAATTAACGTCACAAAATCTATGGCCATTAATCTCTCCCTTTCTCCTTCATCATTAGCAGAACTCCGGACTCATTATCCTTTACAGTGGTCTAATGAGACCGTTCCGTACTTACTTCAGCTGGTCCCCACCTTGCAGGACATAAAAATAATCAACTATAATGCAGTACAGGCCCATATGAGAGCTGAGTTGTGGCATTGGAAACATTTCCCCATTTCATGGCTGGGACACAGAGCAGCCGATAAGATGACAATCCTTCACAGACTCCTTTACCTCTTCCAGACTCTCCCGCTGGAGCCCCCCATGGGGAGGCTCCAGCAGATGCGGTCGGAGCTGACTTAATTTATCTGGCAGGGCCGCAAACCACGCTTGAGGTGGTTAGTGAGTATTCTCCCCCAGCACTACAGAGGTTTGGGGATCCCGGATCTTTCGCTCTACTTCAAAGCAACACAACTGAGGTACTTAGTCGAGTGGAGTCGTGCCGAGTCAGAGAAGCACTGGCTCTTCCAAACCCGAGTCATTGCTGGCACCTCTTTGAGGAAGATTCCATTCCTCCAGAAGTCTCAGCGCCCCACTAAAATGTACGCTTCTCAAGTGACCCGCACGACCTTCTGGGCATGGGACCGAACGAACAGCCTTCCCGAACTTACGACTTTCCCTTCCCCACTCACTCCTCTCTTTGGCAATTCCAACTTCAGCCCTGGGTTAGGCGAGCCCTCCTTTCCCTTATGGAGGGATACCGGCTGCTCTGCTCTAGGCCCCCTGTATGATTCAAATGGTGTCATATTTTATCCCAACTTCGCAGGGATTATGGTTTCCCAGAATCAGAGCTATCCCATTATTTGCAGTTGAGACACTGGGCGATGCAGCCGGAGGTCCGCTCCTGTGCCCATAGACTTCTTAAACCTTACGAGCAATGGCTGATTACCCGCTCCTTAGACAAGAAGCTGATATCCGATTTATATAAAATGCTTTTATCCCAATACACTCATACCTTTCACTCTGATCCTGCCAGATGGGAGAGAGAACTGGGCCGAGAGCTTACCAGCAAAGAATGGGAAGGGATCTGCTATAGAGCACGACATACTGTGACCCACATATGACTTACCCAGACATTTACCAAGTAAGCGTACTACTGGTCCTATACCCCGGAGTGACTGAGCCAATTCGACAAAACACGTAGCCCCCACTGCTGGAGAGGGTGTGTGAAGGTTGGCACCCAGGTACATTTATTATGGGACTGTGAACCCTTTACTGCATACTGGAAACAGGTCCTCAATTACATTGATCAATACCTGGACACAGAGCTTCCCCGACTCCCAGAGTACATATTACTGGGGGTTCCTAACCTCATTACTTACCCCTTAAAATCCCGAAGAGGGAAGCAGATATCATTGGCGCTAGGTTCTGCCACACAAAATATCCTTATTCACTGGAAGTCCACACACATTCCCATACCTACTGGGTGGTTTTACCAGCTATGGCACATTCTGGGTATGGAAAAGATTACACTCACTGTAGCAGGCAAGGGCTCAGGTTTCAGGGACCTGTGGCAGCCTTTCTTGTCCATTCTGTCCCAAGACTTTAGGGAATTAACCTGTCCTGCTTATTTGCGTCTACTATGCCTTACATCCCCAGAGGCCCCAGCTGAGGACTTTTTGCGCTAGAGCTAGGGTTTCTTCCATACATCGGCGGCCTAGAAGCGTACGCGAGATACAGAAGAGGTTGTCTCCTTATCTTCCTTCTTTCTTCCTTTTGTTGGGGTTAGGAAGGGGAGTTTGCCTATGTTCTCTTTGTATTTCATTTTATTTTTGAACATTTATAATTTTGAATGTCATATTCTTGCTCGGAGCCTTTGAGGCACTCCAGGCTGACTGGCCCCTGTCATGCTGATTTACAATGTTTGACATTTGTTTCAATAAAAAGAGTTAAACCATAAAGACATGCATTGCCTCTCATTTATCTGATGGAAATTATGGAATCAGCAAGGAGCTATGAGTTTCCTACCACCCCCGTTCCCTTAAGTCTCTTGATGTTAATATGGGACCTCACTTGTGTGGGTGGGTCTAGCACTAGCAACAGGACAGGAATCTAAGTGAAACAGGGTCACATTACCTTTTTCCACTAAAGACCGACCATTTTGCTGCAATTTAGGTAATTGCATATTTTTACCCTAGCATAGCCGACACTTGGGCAAAACTACCAATCCTGCATCATTCTAAAAACAAGCGTTGGCATAGCCAATAGGTCTCACCTTTGGGACCTTATAAGTGTTTGGCCATGCAACAGATGATGATGCTGTACCAAGGATATTGTGCTGCATAACTAAATAGTTATAAGGCCCCAAAGGTGAGACCTATTGGCTATGCCAATGCTTGTTTCCTGTTGATTTCACTGATATTACCACACGCATTATCTTGCCGCGAACACAAAAGCATGTTGCAGGTCTAGGAATGAGACCGAGCAATTGCCTAAATATACGAAGGTTCATAATGGAAATATTAGTTTGAAGGTGCGGCCTACTTGAAGTGACGGATTGTCGTACTACTGTGTCAGCCACCGTGAATTAAAACCCCCCTGTTGGTAAAATAAACGCAGTCCTAATTGTTAAGAAAAGTGACCCGTATAGTCGGACTTCATCTCTATGAGCAATGCATAGGGGTTTGGATTTAATCCTCTGCTCAGCAGGTGAGCACAGTTATGAAAAATAGAAATGAGAGCGAGCAATGGCCTGAGAAACAAAGGTTCATATTCGAAGTGTGAGTCTAAAGGTGCAGCCTACTGGAGGAGGCAAAGTGCCCTGCTTCTGTATCGGCCACCGTAAATTAAAAACACCCTTGTAGGTAGAAATGGAAATCTACACTGTCCTTTATTGTTTAAGAAAAACGACCCGTGTAGTCGGACCTTGTTTGTATATGCATGAAGTAAGGCGCAGTGGAGTAGGGTGCAATGTGAGCCCGATGTGAATGGCCTAGCAGAGGATACAAAGAGCCTGGTCAGAGAATTAAGTACTTCTCTTTGTTGGTCAAATCATGGGATATGGGCAAAAATAAAAAGGCAAGCGCTGAACATAACAACATAGCCGGTAAGCATACATTAAGTATAGGTGTAATGAGTCTTATACAGGGAAAATAAAAACAACAAAAGAGAAAAACACACATGGCTAAGTCCGAGCGAGGGCAGTCAGAATCAATGAATAAAGATTGCATGCGGGCGCTCAGCTTGTGAAAGGGAGGGCCGGTAAGCAAATCATGAGTAAAAGCATTGTGAATCACATATACGGAAGACAAAATTGAACGGCAAGGATTTGAAAAGCGGGCGTTTTAAGTGTGTGAACATGGGGGCCGGTGGAGAATCCGTAATTTAAGGCAATGCTGTGCTCGAAATCTATGCGTGTGGCAGTGGTGGCATTTAGGCGAGCAATCCTCGGGCTGGTAATATGCCGCATGGGGAGATGCAGATCACAGCTCTGTATGAGACAGGGTATAAGCAGGACGTATCTGGTGAGCAAGTGAAGGCAGCCTGTCAGCTCTATCGAGTCGTGTGGAGTGACAGGTGGTCGCGAGTGGTGACACGATGCTGATTAAGACAAGCCTGGGAGTTGTGCACACGCGCCCGACGAACAAAGTGCTTTGAAGCACTTCCAAAAGCGGCTTAACTAAATGTCTCGTTGACAGCGCATGCGCGCTGGATCCGCGAGACCTAACTAGACATAGGAGAGTGCAGTGTGGCAGGATCTGCATGTCTCTTCCTCTGTAATATTACTGAAAAGCCTTTTCAAACCTCAAACATTGGCTAAAAACACAGATTTCTGCATTGGAAAGATCTGGAATTAGCAGAGAGACACAGTTTCTATCACCTAGCATTTCCTCAAGTCTCCCAATGAAAATTATTTATCACTTGTAGTGGGGGCTAGCCCCCGTGACAGGAAGGGCACTAAAACGCAACATGGACACATCTCCTTTTTCCACTGAAATCCGTCCCTTTCCTGCAATTTGGGTGGCTGTGGAGTTTGGGCCCTAGCTCAGCCAGCATGTAACTACCAAACCTACAAATTTCTAAAAACTAGGCTTCGGGGAGAGTCCGGGATGGTGTGCATTGTTTGGCTCTTACCAGGTAAATTTACCTAAATGCCCTTGCAAATCTCACATGTTGGCCAAAAACATATATTTTCTCCACATTTCTGTGACAAAAATGTCTGTTTTTTGTGAGGAGCCACAAATATCCTACCACCCAGTGTGCCCCTAAGTCTCCCAATGAAAATTGTACCTCAATTGTGTGGATAGGCCTAACCCCAGTGATAGGAAAGAGCCCAAATACATCAAGGATACATCATCTGTCTCTCAGAAAACTGACCCTTTTATGCAATTTGGTTAGGTGTGGATTTGGGCCCTATTTCAGCCAGCACCCAAGAAAACCTACCAAACCTGCACATTTCTGAAATCTGGGAGACTGCAGAGTGGCATGACGTGTGTGACTCCCACCAGGTAAATTACCCAGAAGCCCTTGCAAACCTGAAACATTGGCTAAAAACACACATTTCCTCACACAGCTGTAACTGGAAATATTGGGATCTGCTGAGATAACAATGATACCTCACTTGTGTGGGTAGGCCTAGCATCCACAACCGAAAATGCCCCAAAATCCGACATGGGCACGTCACCTCTTTTCACTGGAAGCCAACCTTTTTGTTGCAATTCGAGTAGCTGTAGAGTTTGGGTCCTTGCTCACCCGGCACCTAGGGAAACCTACCAAGCCTGCACATTTATGAAAACTAGAAATCTAGGAGCGTGCAGGGAGGCAAGACGTGTATGGCTCTCACCAGCCAATTTTAAACAAAAGCCAATGCAAACCCTAAACTTTTGCTATAAACACATGTTTTCTGTGAAGGAAAGTTCTGGAATCTTCAGGGATATACACATTTGCTAACACCCAGTGTTTCCTAAGTCTCCTAATAAAACAGTACCTCACGTCTGTGGGTGGACTTAGCCCCTGCTACAGTAAAAGGCCCAAAAGCAACATAGACACATCACCTTTCCACTGAAAACCAACCATTTTTTGCAATTTGGGTAGCTGTGGATTTTGGGCCCTAGCTCAGCTGATACTTACAGAATACTTGCCCTAGGCAAGAGATAAAGACTACGGGGCTCCCCGCAGGTCATCATCCATGTGGTGGATTCTCTGTATTTGATCTGACAGGGACAATGAGTAAGGTACAACAGGTGAATGGGAGAACGTGGTGTCTGAATAAATGTATTAACTGTAATACCACCAACATTATATACCGACTGACATGCTCTTGCAGGCTTCACTATATTGGTTTGACAACCCGAAAGATCAAGATCAGGATTCAGAAACACCTTAGCACCATCAAAGCCAGTAAATTGACTACCCGCTTGGTGGGGCATTATCGAGAACAGAAACATCACCATAGAGACATCAAATGGGTCATCTTGGAAAAAGTATGGGAAGACGCACTGAGCATTGAGAACAGACTGATTACTAAGGAGGCAGGTTGGATTTATCAGGAACGGGCCGACTAACAGGGTCTGAATGACATCATTGAGTGGAATAAGGTTGTAGCACACACATAAATATAGGAACTGAGTGAAAAGCACCTTGCGCACATCTGTGTACACCACTCTGATGGCGGGGTCAATCTTGTGACGATTATTTGTCAAGCTGATGTGTGTGTGGCTGCAATTATTATCCACCATAGAGGCACCAGTATTAGATGAAGTAATTGAACATGGTGGTTACAGCGCATGTAATATGTCTCATGAATTGTGGTATAAATATCACATATAGGAATGAACATCTTAGTTGTAAAACCAGTTGGGGGTTGTATTAAGCATTATAAAAATGTGTACTAAGACACTTGGTTTGAAATTATTTGTCTAAAATATTTGTCTAAAATATTTGTCAAAATACTTGCCTAATTCTCAAACCCCCGCCCTTTCTTGTTTTTGTATTAATGCAAATCATTGGCATTTTCAAATTTGTTTTTAAATTTGTTGCATTCTCTAGTGTCTGTTATACCAATGGTGCCATTCAAATATGTAGAGTGAAAAGAAAACACCACTCTAAGATGGCGCCTAAAACAACGATCATGTGATCGAAACTCGTCGGAATTGGGTGGGCGTGTTCTGACGCGCGTTGGAACACTTAAGTATGCCACCGAATAGAAGGCGATTGAGCGGGGAGTGAGTTAACCGAACGCTGCAGAAGAGGTCCGGTAAACGGGAGTCTGAAGAAATGAATGGCCGTCTTACTTTAGTTCCTTAAGCTGCGGGTATTATCTGGAAGAAGTAACCTATACTCTTTTGGAAGAGTTAGGGGTATGACAAAGAAAGTCAGTGTGGATGTGAACCAACAGATATTCCCCTGGAAACGGCTGTGAAGAGATTGGGTGAACTGTGGGTTATCGCTGATAAAGAGTCAAGCCACACCATCTGGTTTTTATGCAAAGTGAATGTACATGTTGTAGAAAACTCGATTGACTTGAAATGGCCATAGAGGCGAGAGTTGTGGCGGAAAGGGCATGTAAATGTGTATTCTATTCGTAGGTTGATGCAGAGCAATTGAAATAAGGATACTGGGATACGTGGATGCCTACACGACATCCCCAATAGAGGGCTGTAGGTATGCCACAAGGGGGCAACCACCTGGTAAATATCTGTGTCATTCCTATCCAATGAGCAGTAACAATAGGAAACTCTTTGCGGTATATAGAGCAACCCTGATGTGTGTTACTCAGTGTTTTTTGTGTATGTGTTGTCTGTGTCTATGTTCCACAGGTATCAGGCTGTGAATTCACAGTGTGGCGAGGACTGACCTCAAGCCCTGAAGAAGTTGCCGATAAGTATTGATAGGCAATGAAACATGTTGGCTTCATATATGAAAATGACGAAGCACGACAGTAGGTCTTGTTTTTAATGTGAGCAAACACACAGCAGTAAATAAAGTTGGTATTCATGCCAGTGAATGTTTAGCTCGTTTTTAGTGGGTAAGAGCTAGAAAATTTGTTTTGACTGCTCTTACTCGGGGTCAGGTTTTTCACAAATTTATGTTGCAATTTAGATGGGCACATTTTTTCACATTGGTTCACATTTATTTTAGTTGGGAGGCTACAGATGATGATAAGTGGAGCACACTGATGAGTACCTATCAGTAGTTGCCTGGTGGTTGTTTCTGTGATGTGCCTCCTTACTCTCCACACACTTTTTTGGTGGTTAGTAGGTAGAAACTGTGGATAGTGAAAAATATACATTGGATATTCTCAGGAAGAAATAGATACAGACAGATGTGTTTATTAAAGAAAGGGGATAGGAACACCCTTCTAGTACAGCAAAGTGTAGGCAGTACTTCAAGTATTCTCACCAATAAGGGTTACGGGGTATGTTCATGATGTTTTATCCCAAAATAAAGAGCAGGTTTCTTGTTGTGGAATAAACTTACAGAATCCTACCAAACCTGCACATTTCTAAGAGATATACAACCTGGAGAGGACGGGGTGGCTTGACATGCATAACATCACCAGGTAATTTTACCCAAAAGCCCTTGCATTTTCCTCACATTTCTGTGACAGAAAGTTCTGGAATCCAGAGGGAGACAAGCATTTCCTACCATCCTGTGTTTCCAAGAACCCTGATAAAAATGGCAACTCACTTGTGTGGGTGGGCGTAGGTCGGTATGCTCAGACGTGAGTCCCGTGCTCTCTATGGCACTGGAATGAAGCTATCCTGGCTGAAGATGGCGGAAACCCCGAAACCGGTCCTAGGATGCTTGTTTCCAGGCCAGAGAGGACCTGGCCTGGCAGTTCTGGCTGGAATGTTCCCATTGGGTGCAGGGTCAAGACTGATTTGCATATGGCTAGGTCCAAACTGGAATGGCATGGTGTGCGAAAAAACGATGGATTTAGGCCAAGATCTCTGTACTGGGGTGAATGTATGACATTGTTCTGCATTCTGTCCATCAATAGTTCTTTTTGCATTTGTCACCCCAAGTGGGACGGGTATGCTCAGACGGGAGTCGCTTGCTCTCTATACCACTGGAATAAAGCTATCCTGGCTGAAGAGGGGTGAAACCCAGAAACTGGTCCTGGGATGCTTGTTTCCAGTCCAGAGAGGACCTGGCCTGGCAGTTCAGGCTGGACTGTTCTCATTAGGCGCAGGGTCAAGACGGATTTGGATATGGCTGGGTCCAAACTGGAATGGCATGGTGAGCAAAAAAACGATGGATTTAGGCCCAGATCTCTGTACTGGGGTGAATGTATGACATTGTTCTACATTCTGTCCATCAATAGTTCTTTTTGGATTTTGTCCCCCCGATTGGGACGGTTATGCTCAGACGTGAGTCTGTGCTCTCTATGCCACTGGAATCGAGCTATCCTGGCTGAAGAGGGGTGAAACCCTGAAACTGGTCCTAGGATGCTTGTTTCCAGTCCAGCGAGGACCTGGCCTGGCAGTTCAGGCTGGATTGTTCCCATTGGGCGCAGGGTTAAGACTGATTTGCATATGGCTGGGTCCAAACTGGAATGGCGAGCAAAAAACAATGGATTTTGGCCCAGATCTCTGTAATGGGGGGATTGTAAGACATTGTTCTGCATTCCGTCCATCAATAGTTCTTTTTGCACCACAAGAAAGGGCTGAAACTCAACTTGGACATGGCACCTTTTTTAATTGAAAACTGACACTTTTTTTTGCAATTTGTTTTGCTGTGGAATTTGGCCCTAGTTCTGCCAGAATCCAGGGAACCCTACATGCAGATGTCTGAAACTAAACACCCAGGACAAGTCTCCTTTCTGCACTGAAATCAAACCCTTTTTTTAAATTCGGATAGCTTTGGATCTTGGCCTTAGCTCTGCCAGCCCATAGGGAAACTTAAAAGCAGTAATTGACATGACTCAAAGGAAATTCGACTTCATATTTATCAGAATAAAGCAGATATTTATATTAATTTAGACACAAAAGGAATACAATCAGATGAATATAACTGAAGTCATGGATTTTAGAAGCAAAAAAAAATCAGTGCATTTTGCTACAGCAAAATGTTATCATTGTGGTCAATGGAGAAAAGCACTAGTGAAAATCGGTCACTTGTAGGTCGAGTTAAGTGGAGCCCACGGGAGGTTAAGGTGATAGAGGATGTACAATGAGTTCATAGGTAAGTGTGTAACTATTAATTTGAAAAATAATATCTTCCTGTTTAAGGAAGATTTGGACCTTCAACTATAAGGGACTAGCATGGGAACCGCCTGTGCACCTAGCCTTGCCCGCCTTCATGTGGGAGCGTTTGAAAGCAAGCATATCTACAATTAACTAGCTCAAATTTTGTTTTAAATGTCAAGTATTGGCATTGCTTCATTGATGGCATATTTTTATCTGGGAGGGCTCGGAAGAACAGCTAGAAGAGTTTAAAGCATGGCTGAACCTAGGGAATCATAGGTTGATTTTTTGGATATTTCTATTAAAGAAGTGTCTGCTCACCTTGAGGTTGAGTTGTTGTCTAACCCCACTGATAAATTACCTTGTTTCACTACTCTAGCTATCATTCCAAAAGCCAAAAGGACAATACTCCTATTGAACTGTTTCTACGACAGAGGAGAAACTGTACATTGGTTGATGATTTTTACAGAGACTCAGAACATTTTAAGGGACTGTTAAAGAAAAGGGGTTATTCAGAGAAAATGATTAGTCAATTATTCAAGAGTGCTTGATTTTTTGACAGGGTTCGGATGGACCATAAGGAGAAGAAAGATGAAAGCAAAATTGGATTGTCTTTGCAAGCCACTCCTGAGGATCAAGCAATAGGATCAAACATGTGATCAATCAAAATTGGAACATTCTTAATATTGAATACCCCATTTTGCCTTTCAGCAGAATAGAAATCTTAGGAACACATTGACGCATACCTATAGAGAGGATAAACCCCATATGTAGGTAACCCTGGATAAGGAAAGGATGGTTGGCAACTATAGGTTTGAAGGCTGTAGTATCTGTGACTAGTGTATCAAAGCCAAGAGTGTGGAATGTCAGGGTGAAACATTTACGAATTTCTTTAACAGCTACAGCAGCAAAAATGTTTTTTTACCCCCTTATTTGCCCATGCAAACAAGGGTATATAGGAGAAACTTGTAGTGAACTACAGATAAGGCTGAATGAGCATATTACAGTCATTAGGACCAGAATGAGTAAGGCACCCCTGGTGGATCACTTTGTATAGAAAGGTCATGGGAACATTGATTTCTGTTGGTTTATCCTGAAGTAAATATTAGGTAGGTAGAGAAGTGGCAACATTGATGCCAAAATGAACCTTAGAGAGCAGTGGTTCATGTTCAAGTTTAATACCATCAGACTGGGGTAAATAGTAGGAAATATTGGGAACATCTTATTGGGTGAACAACTGCAAATAAATGGAGGAGTAATACCACTGGGGGAGTTTATGGGAGTGACCGAATGTAATTACCTGAAAATAAGGATTGGAGTTTACTGATAAGGATAGGAAGCTATTCAAGGTTCAAAGACACTTTATTCGGAAAACGTCGTAGCCATAAAAGCACAAAGACACAACAACAAACAAGTTAAAAATGCAAATTATAGAGTCATAATAAAACCATAGCAGCATACAGTATAAAATAATGTTTAGGTTCATAACAATTCATTAATTTGTGATATAAAGGCTCAGGGATTAGACATCATGTGACGTGCTCAAACTACAATTCTCAAAAAAGTGCCTATGCGAAAGACCAACTCTTCATCATCCAGGGTAAGTAATCTCAAGTAAGCGTTTTCCAAGCTGATGGGGATATGCTTTTTAAAATACTGAGTTAAGAGCTACTTCCGTCCATTTGAATATTTTTATTTGGCATATTTAACCATAAAAATTTGCCCTTTACAAACATTTAAAACATGCTTTAACCTAAAAGTTTTCCCATAAAAAAGTATACTACACAATGAAGGCCTACTAAGATATGTCATAAAAGGCTCCTATATGAGGGCTCTTAAATCCTAACCAAAGCAGCAAGAGTTTGCGTTATACCTTAGCTATACATTTGTACAAAATCTTGCATAGTCTCCTGATCATAGGTAAGTTGAATTTTCACCATATGTTCTTTTCAACTTATGCCATTTCATTCATTGATTCCTGTATAGCAATTAAAAATCTTCCTATTGCACATGCCACGTCTAAAAATCTCATATTTGTCATTAAGCTAAGTGCTTGGTCTCAACTAAAACTTTTATAAACAATAAAAATAGGTTTTAAAAATGTTTTCCGTTCTTTTAAAAGCACAAACAATCCAGCAAAATATGTTTGCTACTGCATTTTACTTGTAGGCCACAAGAGCACAATCTTTGGTCGTTTGACATAAGTGATTTTATCTTCCCATTAATGTTACTTGGGTTCAGACCGAATCTAAATTTCAATATTGCATTTCTAAGCTTTGGATTAGGCATAGTTTCTATATAGGAGAAAATATCGTCATTGACCCATCCATTTATCAGAAACCGGACTGAAGATTTACTCTTCAAGTAGCATAGGTCTTCTTCTCGTGACTTCGCATCAACTATGGCCCGTAACTCCCGCTTAGAGATCTGCTGCATCGATTTAAAGTGGTCTTGATCTATAGTACGTTTAACACATAACTTATCTAGTTTATTCCTTGCTTGAACCGCCTAGGTAAAGTCACTGGTCTCTATTTCTTTCTTGCAAAGATATGCTATTTTGTGGGAGCCTTTTCCCTTTAGTCTATTATAAAAATTAAATGTCGCTTGCATGCCCCAATAATTCCAGGCTGTGAGATAACATTCTACTCGCACAGCCTGTAACATAGTTGAAGATGGGAGGGGAAGAAGTTGCTTCACACATTTTCCCTCTTCTTGATTCCTATCTGATTTACCCCCATGAATAAAACCTCAACACCATATAAAAACTGTGGTTGGACCGATGCAGTAAAAGCTGAGAGAATTGGTTGCAGCGAAGGTCCTCCATACTTCTGTTTAAATTGTTTGAGGCCCCAGACCGTGGAATGGGGCCTCGCTTTTAAGGACTGTATGTGGTCTTTCCAATTTAATCCACTATCAAACCACTTGCCCAAATATTTATATTTATCTACTATTCCAATTTTGACCTCCCCGAGTCTCCAGTAGAAGGAACTTTTTCTTTTACCAAATACCATTATTTTGGTCTTTTCCAGATTAACGTGAGGCTTTTCTTGTTGTAGTATTCTAAAAAGGTATCCAATTTCTTTTGTAAGCCTAACTCAGTCATGTCTGTTATCACTAAATCATCCGCGTATAGCAGACATGAAATATAGGTTCCCCCCATTTTAGGGCTTAAACCTCCCGCTTTACTCAATGTGGTTGGTAGGTCAGATAAAAACAGGGAAAATAACAAAGGGGCTAAAACACAGCCCTGTCTCAGGCCGTTCATTATCTGAATCTTCTTAGATAATGTCCCAAGATCATCCAGGATTACTGTAGCCCAATTCTTAGAGTGCATATCCTGGATTAATGAAAGAACTGCTTTGTTGATTCCGAGCTTTATCAACATACTCCAGAATATTTTACGATCTACCAAATCAAATGCCGCTCGTAAATCAACAAAACAGCAGAACAAGCTCCCACGCACTTCTATTGCCTTTCTTGCCAATGCCCATAAACTAAGGCAGTGGTAAACAGTCGAGTGCTCTTCTTTAAATCACCCTTGTTCTATTTTTAAATCACCCTTGTTCTATGGGTATCAGGTCATGCTGTTCTGCCCAGGCTTTCGCTGCCCCTAGCAATATTTTGGAGAAGACCTTCTCCCCCACATCCAGTAAACTTATGAGGCAATAGTTCTGGGGCAACATAGCATCATCCTTTTTATATATTGGTATCATAATTGCTCCCTTCCAGCTTTCCGGGAAAGACCCAGTGCGACAATTTGGTGGAAAGTTGTTTTTAAGAAGCTGGCCCACCAATCTGTGTTATTTCTTAAAATAATAGCCGGAAGATTGTCTGGCCCTGCAGCTTTAGTGAACTTTAAAGATTGAATTGTTTTTTTTATATTTTGAAAGGAATAGTGCTGCTTAAGTTGTTCTAGCTCCTCAGATTTTACTTTCAGGGTGTTCCTCAAATCTTTATCCACATATAGGTTGCTCAGATGAGTTACCCAATCATCTTCACCTTCCAAGCATCGCATTTCCCCTTGCACCTTGCCCTCTTTTACCAATTTCCAAAACTACCTTATATTATTTGTATTTATCACTTCTAACATTGTTTGCCAATTTTTGGATTTATATTCTAGTTTCCTTTCTCTCATTTTATTTTTATATTCCAATTTCGCCACTCGAAGGCTCTCCATTATCTCCCTGTCTGTTTTTTTCTTTAACTGCATTTTCCATTTCCTTACCCTAAGTTTCAAGTTTCTACACTTGTTATTAAATCAGTTTTTTATACACCCCAATTGAAACAAATAAGTGAGTTCACCCGAGGGAGACAAGATCAGGATTTAGTATCTAACTACAATGCAGGAAGCCTTCAGGAGAACACTGTTTCGGTAGACAAACTGGTTCTAAACACTCCGTTGGGAAATGAGACCGAATACTTAAACCTAAAAGTTGGAATAAAAGATGACAAAAACCAAATCACAGTCGACAATAAGAATGAACATCCTAGGATGCAGCCTGATTATTTTAACCTGTTACCGAAACAGCAATTACTGTTAACACCAGAATATGACTCAAAAGGGCCACACGACATATTGAATAGGGGGAACATTTTGAAATTAACAGCTAATATTCCAGCCTTAAAACATCTGACCTCGTCGAACTTATTGGTAGTAGAATTTATAGCAAAGAGAAGTAAAAGAAATAAGGAACAAACGCTGACATCGACGCCGAAGACGACGTCCAGTACTTGATGAACGCTAAGTCGCAATTTGAAGCTTGGCGAATAGAACTGTCAAGACCAACGATACCACGTTATGCTGGCCCGTTAACCATTAACTCCAACTACAACAAGAGCTACGGCCAAAGCCAAAGAGAAATCAAGCCGAATAAAGATACAGTTCTTAAAGGAGCAAAAGGCAGCAATCTCCCGATTACACTGAATAGAGACATACAGAACGATTGGGGAACAGGAAAGGATGTGGTCCAGGACAACTGGCAATGGCTGCCAGGAGCGCTAGATTCAAACTCAGGTCATTGACCATTGGATAAGACATCAGCCGTACAAGACACAAGAAGTATACAAATGCTATCATGGAATATAGCAGGGACAAAAAATGGTTAGAAAATGGGTGTCAACCAACTAATTGGGACAAATAGGACATAGTAGCACTGCAGGAGACTTGGGCACTGGAAGATCTCCCTCTGGCAAATTATATACATTATACAGCCCCAGCAAATAAAACCAAAATTCACGGACGGCTGAAGGGGGGACTGGCAGTCTACATTTCTACAGAACTAAAAATCAATTCCGAACAGTTGGTTTCAGCAGGACCTAATATCCAAATGATCAAACTAACGTCTGGGTCAGTGAATAGAACAAAAACCGTCCTGCTGATCAATACATATGCACATCCCCTATTAAGGAAAAAATCAGCCCACAATGCTCAGTTGATCGCAACTATTTCAGATATAAAGAGTACCTATCCCCTATGGGATTTAATACTTACAGGGGACTTTAATTCCAACTTAATTTACACCCCGGATGAAGACGATATGCTAGTATCTGACAATATATACTGGAATGTCCCACAGCAATATCAGCCATTGAGGCCTACCTATAGTGGACCACTTAGGTCAAGGACTTGTAAATGCTCTAGAGTTTCTAGGGTTGGGAGTACTAAATGGCAGAACAATAGACGACTTCCCACCGAATCACACATTTCATGGTGGAAACACTAGATCAAGACTGGATCATACAGCAATTTCAGTAGCATTGATGCCATTCCTTTCCCATTTTTCAATAGAGTATACAACCAGGAGTGACCACTCGTATCAGCATATACACTTCAGGCTAAATATCGCCAAGCATCAGGCATACACAATAATTGAAGGAAACATACACACAGTTGACCTAAAACGTTTAAAATGGTCAAATGATACAATTGATACATTACAGTCCAAGATAAAAACAAAGATAATGGCTAGTAAAGTGGAGGTCCAGAATAAAATTGAATCATGGGTAAAATTTACGGCGGACCTTACATCATTAATGCCACTGGACAACCACAGACAAAAATCCATGGTCAAATAAAAGCACTGAATAACAACATAACGGCTGGGCTGTGAGCTCTGAAATGCAAATTCAAAAAAGCTATTAGGGGGAAGGAGCTTCGCGCGCAACCAAGATGGTCGCGTGAGCACAGGGCTCCCGAACCCTCGCCACCTCCACCGACTATCCTGACTTCTATCCTGATTTGGACGACGGGTTGTTACTGGCACAGCCCCGCTGATCAATTATCCGTTTACAGACTTTGCTTTGGACATTGGGAGCCGAAGATACGGATCTCTGACTTTTTCAGGCCTGCTCCATGGCACTGCCCCGGGCTCTGTTTTTCTGCCATCCGGACGGCAATTGAACAACAACGGACCGCCCGAGTCATCTCGGCTCGGTCGTCTACTTATGGTTTCGTTTCTCACCCAGGGGCCTCATTGACTCTGCCTGAGTGGCTTGTTCCGACTGCCTCCCACCCTATTACTTCTCGGAACAGTGGCTCTGGTTCATTTGGTTCACTGCCTGGTGGAAGGCCCGTATTTCATCCTTCTCACTAATGCGGGTGACTAGGTTGTAGCCATTTTTACCCGATATCGGGCTTCCCTCCAGGGCTCCAGATCTAAAATGGCCACCAAGCCTGAAGGTGAAAAACGCAAGACCAAGCCGGGTGTCCGGGGGAATTCCGTGCAATTGAATGTCATGGATAGATATACCCTCACTAAGGGCTCTCCTGGAGGACCGACTAAATCCCCGACTATTGCTGCAGAAGAATCCTCGATTGGTGAGGACCTGTCGCTACGGGACGTCATGGGCGCCATCACTGCGATGAAGGCCACATTGGGACAACAATATGAGGCCCTGTCCCACAAACTGGACACTATCGCTATTGATGTTAACTTGATCAGGGCTGACCTTGCAAAGACCAATGAAAGGGTTAAGTCCCTCGATCTTAAGACATCTAGCCTCACGACCGACGTCTCCGACCTACAGGCTGAGGTCGGTAACCTACGGACCGCCCAGGCCTACTTCTCTCAACGCCTGGAAGATTTCGAGAGCCGGGCCCGGCGGAATAACGTCTGCCTGATTGGTGTCCCGGAAACATTGGGAGCCTCTCCGGTGGACTTACTGGTGGAAGATGTTGTATTGAACCATCTAGCACCCAAGGGCCTTAGTAAGTTCTTTGCTGTGGAACGTGCGCATAGGATCCCTGGAGGCACGCCTAAGCCGGGTGCTGCTCCGCGTCCCATCATCACTCGGATTTTTAATTTTCGGGACAGAGATGCGATCCTGCAAGCGTCACGCCAGTCGGGTCCGACTGCCTTCGAGAATACTACAGTCAGTTTCTACCCGGACTTTACCCAGCAGGTCCAGAGGCAGCGACTTGGTTTCCAAGGAGTGAAGAAGAGGCTGAGAGACAGAGATATGAAATATGCTATGCTTTCCCGGCCCGTCTACGTGTGGTGTATAAAGAGCGGACATTTTTCTTTGACCATCCTGGGGCCGCAAGTGACTGGCTGGACCCGCTGCCCACGGGGCAGGAACATTCTGAGAACTTTGGACATTCCGGAGGTGCGGAAGGCGGCCCGGTGGAACAAGAATAGAGATCGGGATCGGCCCCCTTTCCATTGAATTGACTTTCAGCTGTGGTTTGATGCCATGATATTATTGCTTGCAAACGTTTCTTTATTTTGGGGGTGGGCGGGGAGTGGGTGACCCTTCCTCCTCTAGGGTTCTTTTCGTAGATTAGTTGGGTACTGGGGTGACAGGCACACTGCAAGTTGGGGTGGCTTTTTAGTCTCACACAGGGGTGCGGGGAGGGGGGTGAGATGTATGGTTTTTTTTGGGGAAAGGGGGGTTGGAGTTTAGGTTTCATGTTTATTCACAAGGCACAGTAATGTTGAGCTTCTATTGTACAGCGTTGCGCTGGGAGTGGGATGTGGGCGGGGCTGCATACTGGGATGGGGGTAGGGGACTTCGACTGTTGTGTTGGAACGTCAACGGGTTGGGGATAGGATTAAACGGGGAGTGGTGTTGCAACTGTTGAGACGTTTATCCCCTGATGTTGTTCTGCTCCAGGAGACGCACTTGCTCGGTAATACGTGCCATGCGTTGAATAGGCGTGGCTATCGTCTCCTGGCACACTCAGGTTTCACTTCTGGATCCAGGGGGGCGGGCATTTTGGTCCGGAACTCCCTCCCTCTTGTTATTGATGAGACCATCCTTGACAATAGGGGACGATATGCCGCCATTGTTGGGCATTGGGAGGGGAAAGTGATAACCCTGCTCTCTGTCTACATACCACCTGGCCTCCAGACTACTACCTATGCTGACCTAGGAAGGGTTATCCTGGGGTTCCCGGAGGGTCTGTTGGTGGTGGGCGGGGATTTTAACTCCGTAGTTTCGGGGCTGTGTGATCGCTATCCTCCCCGGGAACTTACAAAGGCTCAATCATGGTTAAGCGACTTCCTTGAGACTTTGGGGCTCACCGATTGTTGGCGCTTGCTTCACCCCGGGACTTCGCAGTACACCTTTCATTCTGGGGCACACGGCAGTCTCTCGAGACTCGACTATGTTCTGATGCCCTCTTCATAGGCCTCCGCAATACGGGAAGTAAAGCATCTTGCTAGAGGTATATCAGATCACTCCCCGATATGGTTGGTGGTAGATGCGCAGCTGGGGACGGTGGGTCGTGTGGCCCCGATTAACCCCTGGTACCTCCGTGATCCCAAGGTTAGAATAGAATTGATCAAGACGCTCGACCATTATTTTGCGGAAAATGTTGGCTCTGTATCCTCCTCGGTTTCATTGTGGGAGGCGTATAAAGCTGTTATCCGAGGCCAGGCCCTCTCCCTGATTAGTAACGTTAAGAGGAGTAGTCGAGAGGACATCTTCCGTATTGAGGGTGAAATTACGGCTCTGGAGGGAGAACTGGAGTCCGAGGTCACCCCAGATGGGTTACACCTATTGGGTCTTAAGCATTTTGAATATAGAACGTTGGTCACGGATGCTGCAAAAGTGATGAGCAGGGAACAGCGGGGACGCCTGTATGATGTTGGTGATAAAGCAGGGATGCTGCTTGCCTGGCTGGATAAAAGGGAGAGTGCGAGTCGAGTGGTTCCTGTTATTGTGGATGTGAATGGTGTGAGTCACACTGATCCGGTTGCAATAGTTGAATGTTTTGCTGATTATTTCCAGGAAGTGTATTCCCCTGTGTCCGATAGACCTGAACAGGACTCCCACTTGCTTTTGCGCGATATTGCGCTCCCCTGTCTGATCCCGAGAGGGAATTTCTTGATGCGCCGCCTACGGTGGAGGAGGTTGCGATCGCTATCCGCTCTGTTCGTTCCGGGAAGGCCGCGGGCCCCAACGGGCTTCCTATTGAGCTCTACAAACTCCGCCCAGATACGATAGCCCCACATTTACGTTCGATGTTTCTAGAATCACTAGAGACAGGTTCCCTCCCTCCTGACCAGAGACTGGCATCTATAGTGGTGATTCCTAAGGAGGGTAAGCCTCGTGATCGCTGCGCCTCCTTCCGGCCTATATCTCTGATCAACGCTGAACCGAAGATCCTGGCTAGATTGCTTGCTAATAGATTGGTCACTGTTATAGGCGACCTGGTTAATCCGGACCAATCTGGCTGTATACCGCGTCGCAATACTGCGCTTAACCTTAGGCGATTGCATGGCGTTCTCGCGCGAGCGGGAACGTTGCGTGAACCGGCCGTTTTGGCGTCTTTGGATGCCACTATGGCGTTTGATACGCTAGAATGGCCATACTTATGGGCGGTCCTTGCTAAATTTGGTTTCGGTTCAGCCTTCATTAACTGGGTGAAATTGCTTTACACCGACCCCTTGGCTCAAGTGGTTGTGAACGGTCGAGTTTCTGCTTCCTTTGCGCTTGGTAGGGGTACGTGCCAGGGCTGTCCTCTGTCTCCTCTTTTGTTTGCCCTTGCCTTGGAGCCACTGGCGGCCTGGTTAAGGTGGGAGCCGTCCTTGAAGGGCATTAGATGGACTCCGGAATTTGAAGACCGCATATCCTTATATGCGGATGATATTCTGCTATATCTTACTTCACCGCGAAAATCATTGATAGTCCTCTTTGACGTATTGACCTCGTTCCACAAGAACTCTGGCCTCGTCATTAACTGGTCGAAGTCCTGTGTCTATGTTCTTTCGGGAGACGCTCCTATTTTGCCCCGCGGCTGTCCCATTACAGTAGTGCGGGAGGGATTTCAATATCTGGGAATCTTTATTACCCTGAACCCAGGACTTCGATATGAACGCAATTTGCTACCTCCTCTCCAGCGCCTCCGTGCCGATGTCCTTGCTTGGAGTAGACTCCCTCTCCCTCCCCTCGGAAGGGCGGCGTTGTTCAAGATGATGTCGCTACCCCGATTCCTCTACGCGTTGCAAAACACACTAGACGCCGTGCCTGCTAGTTATTTCCGAGAGATTGAAAGTTTACAGAGACAATTGGTGTGGGGGGGCCGCTCTCGTATTGCTATTGCGAAACTGACGCTTCCGTGGTATGATGGCGGTGTCGCACTCCCTGATATTCGCCGATATTACTGGGCGTCTCAGTTAGGGGCTATTAATCACTGTACCTACGTTCCTTCGCCGAACCCGGCCTTTGAGATGGATAAATGGCTGCTGCCTGGCGGAGATTACAATAGGGCTCTCTATTCTAGATCTGCCGGTAGGACTCTCACGGGCCCGACTAGGACGGCAGTCCAGGTCTGGCATCGCGCCACGGTGGCTCTAGGTTGGGCTGATAGGTTGACCCGTGCGACTCCGTTGTACGCATCGGATACGCTTGGGTCTCTTTGGCGGTCGAAGTGTTTTGACAGGTGGGATGTGATCGGTATTGGCAAGGTGAATGACGTGTGGACCAAGCGGAGAGTTAAGACGTTTGATGAACTGAGAACTGAATATGATTTGAATGATAGGGATTTTTTTCGGTACGTGCAAATTCGACATGCGGTCATGTCAGTCTTTCCCTTGGGTACGTATGTACCGGAGGTGTCCCCGATCAAAGATAGGATATTGGATGGGTACGTTCCTGATAGCACGATCTCGCTTATATATAAAAAATTGATCAACTCCAGGGCTGATCTCTTGTGTCACCTTCGAAAGGTGTGGACTAGCGATGGGCTGGAACTTGATGATGAAGACTGGCAGGCTGCGATCTCCTCCCCTAAGGAAGTGGCGATCCCGGCGCGCCTCCGGTTTGTCCAGCTTAAAATTCTACACAGGGTGTATGTGACCGGTCCTCGTCTTGTGCGCATGGGCCTTTCTGTTGATGGACTGTGCAGGCGTGGCTGTGGTCTCATGGGAACGTTTCTCCACATCATTTGGGAGTGTCCTGTAGTGATGCGATACTGGTCTCGTGTGCATGAAGTTATGAGTGAGGTTACGGGTGTGCGGTCGATGCCTGAGGCGAGGCGATGTTTGCTGAATGTTTGGGAACCGAATGATTACAGTGTGGCGCAAATTCGTTGGGTGACCTTAGGAAATATGATTGCCAAGAGAGACATTGCCCAACTATGGGGTGCCCAGAGATCGCCGACAGTTCAGCTATGGGAACAGAACTTGGACTGGTGTATGTTCAGGGAAAAGACGGTGTATATCTCCCGGGGCACGCCCCGGAAATGGGGGAAGATATGGACTCAATGGAATGTGTATCGTGGTGAGATATGTACTCCCCCCCTTCCAGCACTTGATATTGAACCACTGTCTCCCCAACCCAATATTTCCTCCACGCAGACTTAGACATATTTGATTGCCTCTGGTCCCTCTGCCCCCCACTCATAAGAGATGTCTTTACCTCCTCTTTGAAATGTACTTCCCGCCCCCCACACGCTGTAACGCTGTGATGTGAGTACTGCCTTGTGTCTGTTTTTTGTTTCTGTTTCTGTTTTTTGTAACTTTATATTTAATAAAAAGCTTAAAAAAAAAAAAGCTATTAGGAACCTAAAATGAACAGCACCCGACCAAGTAGCCTGGGACAGGGCACGGCAGCTAAGGAAAAATTATAAAAAAGAGCTATGGGAGGAAAAACAAATGCGCAATGATATATTTTGGGCTGAACTGCTTTGTTGTGCCAAGAAAACGAATTCAAACAAATTCTGGGAAATCATAAAATAAATTACATAGGCCAGTGATAGCCCTATCATCAAATATTCAAGAACATGAGTGGGCTGAATTTCTAACCTCAAAGTTCATAGACCCCGTTACGTCAGAAGGAAATATGCTGGCCCAGGCCGAGGGAAAAGATACATCCAAAAGGGTCTCAGAACCAGATAGCTCAGGAGAAGCCACTACACCTCACATTAGAGGAAAAAAAGATCCAGGGTCCATGCCAATTTAGGAAAAGGGGAAGCCGCAGGGGAAATATAGCAAACATTCCCCGACAACAGCGACAAGCCATTCATCTATGCCAAGTGAAGCAGTGATACACATAATTAAGAAAGGTACAAGTGATGGCGCTCCTGGCCCTAATGGTATCCCTCAAGCAATTTTTAAGCACGATACATCGTTCTGTGGCAATCATCTTTTTGATCTATATAAAGATATAGAGCTCTTAAATCATGTTCCATCGAATTGGCAAGGCTCGATATTGACACCTATATCCAAAGGAGGAGAGAGAACTAATCCATCAAATTATAGGTTAATAGCCCTCCTGGATGTCGAGGCCAAATATTACGCCATACTAGTTCTAGAAGACCTGAAGGATTGGTCCGATAACCTCAATCTTATCCCGGTCAACCAGGCAGGCTTCAGGCAAGGAATAGGGACGATAACGAACATCTTAGCTCTATCTCTAATAGCTAATAAGTGTAAGCAGAGGAAACAACATCTTTACCTCTGCTTTATAGACCTAAAGGCAGCCTTTGATAGTGTCGATCGTCGCCTCCTGTGGAAAAAGTTGCACGCATGGGACAAACCTGAAAGGCTACTAAAAGGCATACTCCTATTCTACTCCAACACATGGTTGAGGATTAAGATAGGTGATAGGTCCAGATTATCAAGGAAGCTGATAACGACCAGAGGCCTCAAGCAAGGGTGTGTTCTGGCCCCTCATCTTTTTAACCTGTTCATGTCCGACCTGTCACAGAGGCTAGACTGTACTAATTCCCACCCGCCTAAATTAGGTAAATTGGTACTTACTCACCTCTCATATGCCGATGATGTGGTATTAATGAGTCAAACAAAGATCGGTCTCCAAAGAGTTTTAAAAGAAAAGTCAGATTATATCTCATCAAACAAACTTGAAATAAACACATCAAAGACAAAAACTATGGTGATTGGCAGTCATAGGAGACGTAAGCAGACGATCTGGCTCAACGGCAGCCAACTGGAGGAAGTTAAACAATATAAGTACCTGGGATTCTATATTGACAACTCACAAAACCGTACAGAACAAAAAAAAGTACATGACGCTGAAAACTAGTGCCCTCATATTCGCCTTCAGTCAACTGGCAAAAAAGTTGAAGGGCCCATCTTATAAACCACTGCTCGCAGTAATGACGGCAAAAATCCTTCCTACAATAACATACACCAGCGCAGCTTTTCATGGAGAAGACGGAGAGGTCTTAAATCAACTTACAGCATCCATTTATAAAAAAGTATTTCAGATACAAAGGTCGGCTTCGCCGGCTCAGGTTCGTCTCGAATTCGGCTTAATAAACGAAGACATAGGGAGAATGTACGTTACAATAAAAACATGGTATCGGCTGAAACAAAATGCAGCCACATCACAAATTAATGAAGCCCTATGGTCCGAAGTAGACGAGGACAGAAACTCACCTTTTAACCAATACTTAAGTAAATCTCTTTCAGTAACATGTACAAATGACTTATGGAATAAAAATCTGCCGTATCAGTCTTTTAAACAAGCAATAAATAAAGCAGCTAAAACCCATTCAGCAGTAATTGATAAAATAATCTTTAGGTTAAGGTCGCACACTTGGATGGTTATAAACAATTACAAGTCTCTTACACCGGCATCATACTTGAATCTGACATTTTCATTTGATGTAAAAAAACAACTAATGGCATTACGTTTTGGAAAATTACCATCTTTGGCGGATCAGCCAACCTGGGTGCATACAGGCCCTAAGTCATGCGGGTTGTGTGACTATTACAAAGAAGACTTCATCCATGTAATTTGTACATGTAATAAACTATACAACGAGCGAGCCATTCTCCTCAAACAAAGCTGTAATGTGAGAGGCATTAGGTCATGCGGAGCAGCCATAACTGCGTGCTTAAATCCATCGGACCCACATCTGAATGGTAGACTGATCAAATTCCTTAAAGTCTTTTCAAAGCTTTGTTAAAAGGGTCTGAAAACTGGCAAAGAAAAATGGACAAACTTTTGGCTACTGAGTTTTAATAATTTCATGTATAGCAAGCAGCAATGAAATGATGAAATGAATATAATGTGTACTCTGATTTGAATCTGATTTGTATATACATAAGGTTTTTTTATATATTGTTAAGGTTTTAATTAACTAAAAAATAAACATTTACTTACTTACAGTTTTTTATCCTTCCATTTTTATTATGGGTGGGCCCTTTTTTAACTGTTATTTTTAGGCAATTTACCACCTGCACGATAGTCCGCTTGTACCATGTTAAAGTTTTTCCTTTTTGTGGTACGTTACCAACAGCAGTATATCTATAAACAAATTATTGACCAATTGCAGGCTTTCCTCGGTTATACGGGTGGTTATGCGTCTGGGGTATTCGATCTGCAAGGGGATCACTCTTTCTCTCTTTGGTTCCTTTTCCATATTGATTAACAATTCTAAAGGCCAGTGATCACTGCCATCACTCTGCAACACCCCAAATTGTTCCACATCCTTAAAGTGCCATGCATCAATAAAAGCAAAGTCAATTGGGCAGTTCTGATTCCCTGAACGGAAAGTCTTCTTTGCAGGGCAATCCAAAGACGTCCGTCCATTGGCACAGAATAGTCCTATTGATCCAAGGAATTGTACCAAATATTTATCTCGTACTGTGCTAACTACGCCACCGAAATTAGCATGAGGGATTTGTGAGGTCGCTAAAATTTCCTTAAACAATTTATCACTAAGGGATGGTTCTAATTTGTGATTAAAATCTCCTAAAATCATTACCAAATTTGCTGCTTTCGTCATACATATAGATTCCAAATCTTTCTCTAGCATGCACAATTGGATTTCATAATCTGTTATTACTCCTGGTTAAATGTATACATTTATCACAATAATTTGTCTTTTTATACCGGTACCACTGTAGAGTTGTACCTGACATGCCAGTAGCCACCTACAATTCATTTTTAGCTTAATTATTTTGTTAGCTTTTTGTACTGATACCAGAGTAATTAAGAGCTACTTAATATACTTTAAATAATATTTACAAAATACAAAAAGTGTAAAATAGATTGGCCACTCTGGCCATCACACGGGCAGGATATGCAATCAAGATCAGAGTGGTAACCAAGGGGAAAACATAATGTAATAGTACCAGCCCTTAAACGAAACAAGAGGCTCCTCTCCCAATGACTCATTGGCAGGGTAATGTAATTAGCCAGATGGTTGGAAAGAATTTTAAATAGCCATATATCTATGAACAAGGGATTTTTTTGGATTCCTTTTTGAACCTTTCTGCTCTATATAGCGAGTAGAGCGCATTCCTGAGCTCACTTTCGTTCACAACCGTTGCTGCACGGGGTTCTCAATAAATGATTCCCTTATTAACGCTGCAAAGGCTCTGATACATCCCTGACAGCCATAGTACGTCCTTCCCTTTCGCGCATCCTGTACAGTCACTGATAATCTCTCTCGTTAGGGATGCGGGCAAATTTTTCCAGACCGATAACCAGAAACGGGCTGGGCGGGCCATAATAAAATCTTCGATAAAATGTAAGTTAAGTTCCTTATGTAAGTATATTGGGGTGTGGAGATTGGGACGCCAAATAACTCCCGCAAAATCTATTCTCTTCCAGTTGGATGCAGGTGCTATTGGTGAAGCTTCAAACCTCAGCTCCATACGTAGCTGTTGGCACACATTAAAACTTACATTTTTTTAAATGGCTAAAATGGCACCTGTTCTCTTTGGGCGCGGGAGACTAAGAATCGAATTGGAGGCCTTTGAGAACTTGCTCCTGGAGTGGGCCATATGCTCACTCTAGGATCCATTCACAGGAAAGACCAACCCAATATAAGGAAAGGTGCTGGTACTCATCAGCTTCTGGTTACCCACAGATATGGAACTAAGTAAACGTTTCTTTGGACCACACAAGATTATAAAAGACTTTTTAAAACTAGTGCATAGGTCCAGGCTGTTCATATGGTTAACAAAGCCCTGCACTAGCGTATGTAAGGAGTTCGGAGTGCTGCCCATAAGGTCCGCATCTTCCACATAGATGAGTATGGGGAGTGATTTTCCATTGATTATTGGGACATCTTGGGTTAATGAGTTTAAAGTTTTTTCAGTCCATTAATGTTGATAATAAAAAGAAGGGGGGCCAGAACACAACCCTGTCTGACCCCCCTACCTACATCGATGGATTCAATAACTTCACCCCCGCATCCAATCCTCACCCGCGCTTTAATATATTTGTGAAGGTGTGCCAAGATATACACTAGGGGCTCACCCAATCCATAGGTCAGAAGGATAGACCAGAGTTTTGACCTATTAACAAGGTCGAAAGCAGAGGTCAAGTCCATAAAGGCTAGGTAGATTGGAGAAGCCCGTGCAACCAGCAACTGTCCTCTTTCTTGGAGGCCTCCAATTTACTCCATCCCTCTCAAACCGGCTTTTGCCCGGGACAAGGGACGGAGACGGCGCTTCTTAAGTTGGTTGAGGAGTCTAGGAGGATCCTGGACACAGGTGGCAATGTGGCCATCATCCTCCTGGACCTCAGCGCCGCCTTCGATACGGTTAATCACCGTATCCTTCTAGCCTGTCTAAACGAAGTCGGAGTCTCGGGAAAAGCTCTTTCCTGGCTGGAATCCTTCCTTTCGGAGAGATATTTCAAGGTATTTGAAGGAGACTGCCACTCCGCGCCACTACCCCTGCAGTGTGGGGTGCCACAGGGCTCCTCCCTTAGCCCCACACTTTTTAATGTATACATGCCCCCCTAGCTAAGATAGTAGCCCCCTACGGAATTGAATTGGTCAGCTATGCTGATGACACTCAGCTCGTGGTTTCTCTGAATCAGGCTGAATTATCACACACGAGTCTGAGTGACTGCCTGGAGGAGGTATCAAAGTGGATGAGACTGTCCCAGCTAAAACTTAACAACCAAAAGACCGAACTAATGTTATTGGGCAGGAATGCATCATTTAACTCCCCCACGCTATGGCCATCTTCTATGGGCGCTAGCCGAACTCCCAAAAGCGTGATCAAGAGCCTGGGTTTTTGGCTAGACAAAGATCTTACATTCAAAGCACAAGCCAGAAAAACCGCGGCCACCTGCTTCTGCTTGCTCAAATCCAGCCGTAAAATCTTCCCTCAACTTCCCGACAGAGCCAAAAAAATCCTGCTCCAAGCCTTGATTTTGTCAAGGCTGGATTACGGGAACGCGCTGTACCTGGGAGCCCCAGTCTCTGTAATTCAGAAATTACAGGTAGTACAAAACTCCGCTGCTAGACTGCTGACAAGCACCAACCACCGCTCCTCAGCTAAACCAGCGTTGAAATTGCTTCACTGGTTGCCTATACAGGAACGGGTACATTTCAAGGCCCTCTGTATAGCCCACAAAAATCTTCAGGGTAAAGGCCCCCCATTAATGCCAACCTGATCAAACCACACAGAACACACAGAAACCTCCGTTCCAACGAGCTTAACCTAGCACAAGTCAGCAGAATCAACAAGGCTCGCACGGGTGGTCGCCTCTTCTCCTACAACACCTCAAGGTTGTGGAACTCCATGCCCCTCCCGCTGCGGCAAGAGCCCAACCATCTTGTCTTCCGTAAGAAACTAAAAACTTGGCTCTTTCCTACAACATAATGATACCTGATCTCGTCCCTTCAACCTCCCCCTTCGCAGCTGCAAGCGCTGGGATGCCTCCGGGTAGCCATGCGCTATACAAGAATCATTTCAATTCAATTCAGTTCAATTCAATTCAATGGTGTATTTGCCCATTGCCCATGATTAGATTAAGGTTAAAGCATTGTTAGTTGGTGCCCACCTTACTTCTGAAGCCCAGTTGACAGGGGTCTAAAATTCCATTTTCCTCAGACCACTCTAAAATCTTATTGTATAGGACTCTACCTAAGATTTTTAAAGTATTGTCAATTAGAGAGATAGGCCTATAATAATTGGGTTGAGAACGATCCCCTTTTTTAAAAATCGGAGCAATAATGCCTGTGGAGCAGGAACTGGGTAACAGAGCATACATTAAGTTGTTAAAAACATTTAAAAGTAGGGGCGCCCAGAAGTCTGGCTTGTTTTTAATGAGATCAATGGGTAGACCATCTGGTCTGGGGGCTTTGTTACCCATGCTCTGATGGACCGCTTCTTTCACCTTAGGTAGGGTCATCTGTATTCTGGTTAGTGGCCCCATCTCAAAGTGATCTGCCTCTTGTGAGGGTGCAGCATAAATTTTAGTAAATTGCTTTTCCCAGGACTCACTCACAATAGGGACCTATTATTAGTACCTGGGAAATGAAGAATGTATTGTTTAAAAATTAATTGTGCCTATGATGGCTAACAACTGGATCAATCGTTCTAAATAGAACACTATTAGGGGAGAAGATGCATATGTTCTGTGGCTGATGGCTTATATGAGGCCCGATGATATTGAGATATACAGCAGCTTGACATAAAGATGGATAAATTGGTCCTAGATGGCACTTGTGATGATTAACATCTATAGGTCTCACAAGCTGTGTTAAGATGGCGCCCAACGCAGGGTAAACTGGCACCCCTAAATGATGTACCCCGAGTTAATCATTAGGATTGCGAATAAGTTTATAGAGATTATTCTCCTGCAGTTTAAGGTTGATGACCTGAATAAAAGCCTTGAAGACCATGAAACATGACAATGAAATATGCAGCTGTAGGCTGATTTTGATGAGTTTTGAAAGTTCCAAGATGGTGCTTAGAGTATGAGAGAGGAGGGGGCGGCTGGTAGAGGTCATAGATCATATGCGGGTCCATGCAATGGTGAATCACAGGTGAGAAAACTTGTGATGATTAACATTTATAGGTCTCACAAGCAGTTTTAAGATGGCGCCCAACATAATGTAAACTGGAACTCCTAATTGGTGTACCCCGAGTTAAACATTAGGATTGTGGATACCTTTATGGAGGATATTCTCCTGCAATTTAAGGTTGATGACCGGAATAAAAGCCTTACCAACAATGAAATATGCAGCTGTAGGCTGGTTTTGAAGAGTTATGAATGTTCCAAGGTGGAGCTTAGAGTAGGAGAGAGGAGGAGCCATCTGGGAGAGGTCCTGGGTCACAGGTGGGTCCGCAGGATGGGGAATCCTAAGTAAGAGAACTTGTGAATAATTAGTGCATGTATTTAATGGATCATTTACACAACAGAGTTCGTTGTACTTTGAGGAAGATCCAGGAACATACCGCATGAGGATTCTGAGGTAAGATGGACAGGATGCAGCAGATAGGCTGACAGGGTCACGGAAAGCAGGATAAAGATTGTTTGAGAAGCCCCCTTAGCTCTAGGTCTGTAAAATTTTTCAAAGCACTGCCCCCAGGGATAGTGTGGGAAGGCCTGAAGTGACAGGGAATGTTTTTTTATGTAGTATTACTGCAGTGAGGGGCTATAAGCGACTCTGATCAGTAAACTGAAGTCCAGAAAAGAGGTGATAGAGGTATAGTATCTACAATAGCCCGTAGTGACACTGAAGATGATTGTTTATGGGTGCTGCATGAGGTCATTATTACTAATATTTTCATGACATTATAATTGAATTTTTTAGTTGTAGGTAGCCAACGCTTGATGTTTGATGAAGGTTTGGACTGCTCAGATCCTGAATATTAGACCTAAATATAGAGGTAAGAAGCAATAGATAGAGTGCATTAGATATAGGAGTAGGTATCACTAATGACATAGGGGAATTTATTTTTAAATGTCTATATCATTTCTACATATAGGCCGTGTTGGAGTGAATTTTGAAAAGAGGCAGTATTGTATTGAATACCCGAATTCATGACTAAGTCGGAGAGCACAATTGAGAAACTTTTACTAAATTAATCATGCAATCAACAGGTGAGAAGGTTGCAAAAGTAGAGTTATGAATGTATTCATTCATTGGAGAGTGAGAGTAGCATATTACTAATTGTAGTTTTTCTTCCTCTCACATGGCCCAGGCTGATATAGATGTAAATGCAATGAGTTCTATAGAATAAGGAGACAATTTACTCAGTGGATGATCTTATGCTGAGCGAAGGGCCTGAAGCAGGATTCTTGTCATTTTATTCATTAATGTGTTGTTTGTATGACTCATTTTTACAGCTGTGGATCCCTAATTTTGCCACTCCGCGATACCCTGAGTGAATGGTGACTTTGTGGCTGGATATGTCTAATGTGGAAGAATGTTCATGATAGTATACTACAAAAAAAATCTTTGTTCTGTGGTGGGGGACCCGCATGGGTCTATTGAGTGATGGCATAGATTACGAGTATGTGTTGAATTCATTTGGGGTGTTGATGAGTTGAGTAATGCTCTTGGTTTTAAGAAGGTTGTGAAAATAACTTTTTATATATGTGGGATCTACACTAAACAATGTATGTTGTACATATATTTTATAGAGATTTTTTTAATGAAACTTGCTCTCCGGAAGAAGGTAGTTGTTATTAATAATTCTGCCAAAACGTGTTGACGTACACATATGCAGAATCTGCCATACACTGGGAAGCTACATGCGAAATTGGATACATCTTGGAACACTGGTGATATTAAAAGCAGATCGTCACAAGTGAAATAGACGAACTGTGGTGTCTTAACTATTCCCCCCGTCATTTGTTCTGTGGGTTATAGGATGTTGAATATTGTTTCACTGTTTGTGATATACTGGTTTTTAATCAATTTTTAGGGCATTTTATTTTCGCACATCGACAAAAAAAAATATCTGTTTGTGTATCATACAATATTATACTATTAAAGATATGTATATTATTTACAATTGTGTGTGGTTCTCATTTATGGTGAAGAAGATGCTTATATATATAACTTGGATGGTGATACGCTTGAAAGTTTGTGATTTAAAGTTGGTTTTGCAGATTTAGCCTAAGGGTATTTTTCTGAATTTTATTGTCTAATGGTACCCTGTTCCCCTGGTGTGTGGGGTCCAGCTCGTATTTTTAAGGACCAGGCCACAAAAGTCAATTTAATTTTACCTGGCCTGAGAGACCAGGGTGCAGAATTACTCCGACTGTCCTTGGTGCTGAAGCGGGAGCTGCAAGAGAGCTATGTTTACCACTTAGATGGTGCTGGTGTGGAAACAGATGCAAAGGATCGACAACAAGGACACTGCTGTGGTCGGTTCTAGGTGCTGCGAAGTTCCCTTGAATTGCAGCATCAAACAAAGATGGTGGTGAGTGACCAGGTCACCAACAAACCTTGGTAGTGGTAAGGTCATGGTAAACATATTTAGATGTCCAGAAGGCCTGAGGTAAACAGAAGTCCCCTGAAACTTTCTGGGGGTCAGGACTATGTGTCCCACAATGCACTGGACAATCTACTTTTGGTCGATCCCTTGGAGGGCCCGATGGCCAGCAATTCTTTGGTTCCTAGTGTTGCTTTTTTCCTGTAGGATGCAGGGGACTAGTGCCACTAATCCAGAGGAGTCTGGAGTTGCCTTTAGTGCTCAAAGGGGTCCCTCTGTCTGGGGGTGCTGGTTTTTGTTCTGGGACAAGCTGCAGTCATCCACTTGCAGGGTGGTTGCCACAGGTGCAGGTTATCATGCCTTTAGTTTGTGCAGGTTCTAAAGTCTCAGCCTCAAGTCTCTTCATTATCCTTGGGTGCAAGTCTTTTCAGATCCGAGGTTCTGGTGCCAGAGGTGCCCCATAAGTCCTAGATTTAGGGGGGTAAGGGTTGTGGGTATAAGCGGCCAATGAGCTACTTGCCCCAGCGGCTAATCCGTCTCTGAGGTGACCACATCCGGGGGTGTGTATCCCCTTTTCTACCCAGAACTCTCTATTCTGCCACTTCTACAAATAGCAGAAACCTTCCTTGGCATTTCAGAACAGGTAGCCTACCCTAGAGGGTTGGCTAGTCTTCTAGTGGTGTATGTCTCCTGACTAATTTTCCAGCCTTACTGGGTGCAAATGTGTCTGGGCATGGGGGGCTGTTTTCTCCATTGGTAGTCAGCGTGCATGCATATCAGAGGCAGTGCATGCTTTGAAGCTCACCGCCATGATGTGCCACTTCACTAACCATCCTGTCAGGTAAGTATGGGCGAATTTTGCGAATTGGCAATCCGCGAAATTGCGTATTTACGGATTCGCAATCCGCAAAATCCGCGAACTCTCGCGAATTTTGCGGATTTTTTTTGGGTTAGCAAGTGTTTCTGTTGTTTCGCGAGGGTTTTTCACCAGTTCGCAAACGCGAACTTACTTGTCGGGTAGCAACGGTCGCGACCATGTTGTTTCTACGTCTGGTTCATCACAGCACCCTCTTTTTCACCACTGCCACCCTCTGTTTCACCACTGCCACCCTCTGGCTCACCCCTGCCACCCTCTGTTTCATCACTGTAGATTATGGGGGGAAAAGCACACCTGCCCTGCCTCAACTGACATGAATGAATTAGGGGCTGATTGATTAATGTGTCACTGAATTTGAACTTCCAGTCTGGCACCTGCTTACTTATCTGTAATTGCTTTCTGTTGCAGTCTAATTTTTTTTAGCAGGACCTTTGGCATACTTGTAGCTATTCTCTGAGCCTGCTGTGAGGGTCAGAGCAGGGTCATAGAATAGTTGCAAGTAGGCAACTGAACTCTGGAGGGGCCCCTCAGGAAGCACTAGAGGGAATGGTTACTAATGTTAAGATTGAACTTTTGCACCTGCTGAGTGCTTTCAGTTTTGCAAAAACCGTTTTTCTGCAATTTCGCGCGATTCGCGGGGCGCGAATTCGTGCGAGATCGATTTTGGAAGCCTCGAATTCGTGCGAATACACGATTTCTTTTTTTTGTGGCGTGTTTGTTCGCGTGATTTTTTGCGTGTTCGCAAGCGGCTTGTAGCGCAACGTTTGCGAAGTTATCCTAGCGGTCGTACATGGGCGCGGCCATCTTGTTTGCGTGACGTAATTCCGTTTCCGGGCGCTATGTGTAATCTCGCAAAGTGTGCGGCTCGCTAGTACATGTTCGCGTGTGATCGCGGGGAAAATCTCGCGCCACTTACCCACGCAGTCGTCAACGGGCGCGGCCATCTTGTTTTTCATTCATTGCTATGGTTCTGGGCATGCTTTCTGTATCCTCTGTCAATCTCTGCCATCCTTTCCTTGTTTGAAGTTTTTTTTGTTCTATTTTACTTATTATCTATCCCTCTATTTTTCTAGCTCTATATTTTTGTGTTTTCTGCTACTTTGGGTTAATTTTAAACTACTTTTTTTAACTCTTTTCTTTTCTTCTTCCCTATTCTATTTCTTCTTCATTATTTACCTTCCTTTCTGCCCAGACCATGGTAAAGGGAGCCGGGAAGCAGCCCGCGAAGGGGAAGGGTCCCGCACCCCGTGCCCGGCTCTCGTGCGGGCGTTTGAGGGGGGAGCAAGTTATAGCTCGGGAAATTTTTAGTGCGGAGGAGGTGGCCGCACTAGTCTTTCATGTCCAGCACCGCCTCCCCAAGACCATCATGGGAGGCGGCTAGATCGCTACCGGCTACGGGATCCGGGAGCGCCGGAAGCGGTGGGAGAAGGTGTGCCGGGCTATGTTTGAACAATCTGGGGTCCGGCGCACCTACAACCAGGCCACCCACCGCTGGACGGATCTCATGGACCGGGAACGCGGCTTGCTGGACATGCTCGGCATCAAGATCCCCGGGCTTGGTGAGTAGTAGTAGCTATTTCTAGCTATTTCATCACTTCTCTGTTTTCTCCCGCTGTGTGTGTTATTATATTGCAAATTTTTGTTTTTTACCAAGAGCAATTATGCTGCCGATTACATTGTAGGTAAATTATATTTCAAAATCTTCTGTGCATTTCAGGTGCACTGCTCTCCTTCTCAGTAGCGTTGCTACTATGCTTATTTGTTTTCTATTTTGTGTTCATTTCATTGGCCTGAGAAATATGTATGAGTGTAGTGTAAAGAACTGTGTAATACTAGACACTAAGGGTCAGATTTTCAATTACCGGCGCATCCCTGCAAAGTAGCAGGGATGCGCCAGTAATTGTGCGCCACGCCACCGCCACCCATGGTGCGCCGTATTTACAATGCGGCGCACCATGGGCCCAAAATGTCACAGAAGCGTTACGCATCTGTGCCGTAAAGGCGGCGCATTGCTGGAGTTGCGTCACAACGATGGCGCAGCTCCAGCAATGCTCTGGGGTGCCCTATCTCCCCAATGCTGCGTCAAGCCGTACGTCTGCTTCAAGCAGGCGCAGGGTTTGAGTCACGCATCATTGTCCTAAAAGTGGCTGATTGACATCTTGTAGATTTCCCTCAGCCACTTTTAGGATGCGTTCCTGCGCAGGAACGCCCTCCCTTGCGCCGGAACGCCCCCTGATGACGCAGGGCTTTACAACGTGATGCATCTCCCATATGCGTCACGTTGTTAATATACGCTGCACCATGGCGCCTCTTTTGTTCTGCCGCTGCATCACAAAAGTCACGCAACAATGGAGCAAAAGAGCCGCAAGGGGCTTGTAAATCTGCCCCTACAGACTCAAGTCCAGTTCTTCCTTTGTACACCTGGCAATATGAAGAAATAGTGGTGGTGGATTGATAGTTTGAGTATTTTAATGACTGGTTAATGTAGTAGGAAACTTTTTAGTGTTGTCGCTATTCTGCAATCACGATGGAGTTTGTCTGTCACTTCGCGTTCTGCGGACTGCTGCCTGCCAGTCCTAGGCAAACCTTTTTAGTAGTTTGTTTATTGAGTTACATAGCTTTCCAAGTCGACGGTCCGCAAATCAAGCAATACTAGTATCGTAGTAGACCACATGAGATAGGTCAATATATCCCGTTGAATAGTTGTCTATTTGCTATTTCGCCAAAAGATTTTGTTATTGTTCTTTTGAAATGTTTGATTTGGTTGACAACAATCATCCATGTTTTTGGGTCTTTCTTTCTTTCATGTTGTACATCAGTTCCCCCCAGGGGCAAGAGGACATTGGAGGAGGCTGCTGCTGCTGAACAAGGCCAGGATCGGTCAGGCGAGGGCTCCTTTGCTGGCCCCGGTAAGTTTTAATTTTAATATAGACTAGAGTACCTATTTTTTCCTAGTGTTCCTCATTCGATTTTTTCTAAATCATCTTTGATCTTCTTGTAGACTGTATCTAAATTCTTATCCTGCCTCGACTATGACTCCCTGTGGTATTACTAGATTATTCTTATTAGTCTGTCTGTGTAGCTAACTAAGATTGAACATTTGGCAAAAGGTGTAAAACGAAACTCCCATTCTAGTCAGCAATAGCTCTATGCACTGAGTGCAGTCCTTTGGGATTGTCCATAATGTCTTTTCAAGTCTTCTAAATGTTTATGCTTTGACAATTACCAACAATAAATAGGTGAATGACCACCAAGAAAGAATAAGATACTACTTTACTTTTGGTTTGGATAGGAGGACAATCCATACTACTACTGTTGCAGGGACAAATCTGTACAAACAGAACTATGGACACGAAATAGTGCATTGTTTATCAATTATAATAGGCGCAGGTAGACTTTCCACATACCTCAGTGATATCAGACTTTGAAGAACCCCCAATCTCCTTACTGACTAGATAGTGTGGCAGAGTCATTTAGCTCCCGAATTCATCGATGATTGATCGCCAATGATGATTATCCAACGCAGGACAAGAGTACGGAGTCAGAGTCCAGAAGTGTCAGAGGCACGGGCTCATGCATTGCAAATTGCAAAACCTTTTGCTCATTCACTCATGACCAAAAACCACAGAGTCTATTTAAGTAAGCTTTATTAAAAGTAAAAATATTTATTAAAATCAAGCTTGTCATAAAACATAAACGGTTGATTAAAAATGGAAAAGTGCTTATAGTGATTTATTTCATACATTTATTGTGGGCGAGCCAAGCCCTCACCTAGTTTGAACTTTAATTTTCTTTTTGGTGCTGATTCGTTGGTCCCTCCGTCCCAGTGATGATGATTTGTTCTTAGAAGTGAAGCTTCTGTCTGTTATGAGACAAATGGTGCGTGTTAAAAAGCAAGCATTCATCAGTTGTGCCAAAAAGTGCAGCAAGACAACACCCTTCCCTGGAAAAAGGGAGATTTTTACTTTAGAGTAGACAGTCACAAATTATTAGATTGTTTTCTGTATTCACATTTCTTCATTCCTAGACAAAATACTAGTGATTGGTGTATGTCTATGACATCTAACATTCTTAAATGTACTTTGTAGGTGGAACATCTGGTGCTGGGCCCAGCGCGGAGGTGGAGGAGGAAAGTTCTGGGGAGGACGCGGTGCAAGTGCCGGACAAAACTGCTGTGCGGGTTGCCACGGTAGTGGCGGGCAATGGTAAGATCTTAAATTCCTTACTTATTGAGATTTCAGACTGCATAGTGTGCTCCCCGTGAGAAAACGTAAGGTTTGTCCAGATGAAAGACATGAAGAAAAATGATTGACATATAGTTTGAATGGATGGATGCCTGGATCATGGTACTATCTGACTCTTAGATAGCATATGTGTATCTCGAGAGAGTAGACGGTCACTGGATGAACTAAGTGTTACTTTGAAGAGCATGTAACACCGCACCCACACGTCCGTCCCAGTGTAGGAAATGCAAGGAAAAGAAGTTGTAATTTTGTCCGAATACTACCATGAATAGTAGCAGTAGTTTGTATTGCAAGCACAGCATATATCCGGCTATTATGATGGCCACTCACTACCTCAGTTAATCAGTTTAGTAGAACTCGGTCATTCTTGTGTGGATGTATCACTGTTCACTCAATAAAAAGCAAAGCACCTAAAGTCATCCCATATATAAGGAAATACATAACATGTGCATTGATAGATAATCAGATTATTTATCTTCTTTATTTTCCTTTTCTGGTATCTATTCATTGGCACTGTAGGGTGAAAGTTAAATTAATTAAGCAGTACCCCTTGTAACAGAGTATTCTCAGTGCCACCCGTAATAGAAAAGTAAGAGCATCACCACCTGCATGTAGTGGACTGGTACAGTAACGCAAGTCTGTCTCACTCATCATGGCGGGCGTCTGTTTTTCTTGGGTGCAAGTTGACTGCGCTGGCATTATGCCGGCTTGCAGAAGTTAACGTACCAATTTTGCTAAACAAGAGAGAAGAAGAAGAATAAAACTGGTGTACTGTCATACTCGACTCTAATGGAGTGAGTCCATAGTGCTCGTAGAATTGATTCCTTAAACGCCCACTAATGTTAGAGCAAGGATGAAGAAGTGGGAGGTTAGATAGATACTGGACACAATAGTTATGCACTGCACTTGCAAGTTGCTACTTCTACTGTGACACAAGTTTCTGCTGAATCATTTTGTGTTAATTTTAAAGAGCATTGGTTACAGACTATGTCTTTCTTTCTTTATATAGATGCTCCTTCCAAACCAACAAGGAAGGAGCTGGCTGAAAGGGCCCGGCAACGGAGGCTGGAGGCCACTGTCGCCGAATATCGGCGGCTGGTGGCCCAGGAGGAGAAGGACATGCAGAGTACGTCAACAACATCCACGGCGACACCTGCATCCTCCTCCGCGCTCCCTGGGTCAGCCAGTCAGCGCAGCAGGTCTCCAGCGGTACGGAGCCGGGGTACCGCAGTCACCCGCCACCGCCGAGCAGCAAAGACATCAGCTGCCCCCCACAGCAGTTGCAAAAAAAGGATGCACCGTCTTTCCCTGAGGGTTTCCTACCTCGAGCAGGAGCTCCTCAACACCAAAACCCTGCTTGAGACCCTCCGCAAGGAGCATGCTGACCTGGCCCTAAAAGTTAACAGCAGCCAGTAGGAGGAGACTGTCCCTTGCCCCTTTTTTAAAGACTTCTGGGGGTGGGAATTGGGAGTTGGGTTTTCTACTTTTTTGGACTTCGTTTTCAGGGACATTCGTTGGGGTTCGGGAGGGGGGGTGGGTTGGGTCTTGCGGGAGATTTTTTATGTTACTGGATATATAAATATACTTTAAACTTAATCTTAGCATACGTTTTTTTTACTGCTTTTGAGGCTGGTGGGTGGGGGTTTAACAGTCCTGAAACTTAAGTGGCATCTTGATTCAAGTTGTGTAAGTACTAATGGCACAAATGTTTTCAAAACTAAGTGCCTCTCACAGAGTAAGTGAATTCAATAGTCCTAGGACCGTCACTCTCTCGTCTCTCCTAATACTCCATTATACTACCTCCCCCCAAATGCTTATCTTACCTGTAATTTGTGTTTGGAAATAGGGCTAGGCACAGGGCTGGCTGCATGCGAAATGGCGATTAAGGTTGGCAATCCTGGGCAGATGAAATGTCATCATTGCGGTGGTACTTGTGGTGTTACACAGTGGCAGTTGCAGCATCTGAAAAGAAAGAAAATGAAACCTTGTTTGTCCTTACCGTAGCATTAGAACGGTACGATAAAGAATATAGCAGGTGACAGTACACTAGAACAGTGCCACAATGTAGCCTAACAAATGGTAAAGTATTTAAAGTATAACTACTACTTGCGTTGAATTTCTTTGACATTGGCTACTATTACAAGAAATAGTACTGAAGGTGAAGGACACAGCAGCGTAATAATTTCATTTGCCACGACTAGGAGGAGGATGTTCTTGATGACCAATCAAGTTGATGGCGCACATGAAAATCTGCTTTCATTTGCCAATAGTGACTCGGTGTCAAGCTGAGTAAGAATATATCCTCGGATTCCTTCACCAGCCTGCTGCTATGACCTTATCCTCCCCAGCAAGTGGGTGGAATTATTGCTGTCATTTAGTCACACATCATCAAAACCACACAGCCCGGGGGAAGAGGGTTAGGGTTTGGAAAATGGATGGGAATGGGGCTTTTTGGGAAAGTTTTGTTGAGAGAAGAAAAAAAAGCACAGCATGGACAAACAATAATTGAAGATAAACAAATCTTTGGGTACAAAGCTAACCATAAATCTTTTCAGTGACATAAAGGACGTGCATGCACTACTGCATGCATGGTTACTGAAAAGTAAGTAGTACTTTCGACAACTGTGAATGAAAGAATGCGACAGTACAGGGCTGCAGTAATAATTATGCGTTTTCACTTGCCTATCTCTGCACTCAGAGAAGCACTTCGTACATTAAATTAGGTTTGAAAAATAGCAGAAGTAAAACCTATCAAATGGCTGTAGGGATGAATTTAGAAGCAGAGATCAAAGAAATGCAGAGTCACACTCATAGAAGTTCACGGCAATAACATTACTTAAAAGATAATTAGAAAAGAACGGATACTGCATCTGAATGTTGTTGTAGTTGTCCTGTTGAATTTGGGAAGTTGTAAGATGCGTCCAACCATTCCTCTTATTAGCGGGACTCCTCCATTCCATCTGACGCTCCGTCCATCAATGTTGGTGACCAGAAGACACCCTGTCCACTGGCTGCCTTGCGGATGCTGAATTGCGGCTCGCTAATGTGAAGCCTGTCTTCATCCTTTTCCCATTGCACAGGCTGAAACCCGGGTGTTGGACCTGGCCCTTTTTGGCAGGTTCACCCCGAAACTTTTTGCTTTTTCCTAGCCTGTTCTGGAATCTAGTGTTGATGGTTTTAGGCCTTTGCGCACTTTTTCACTGTGGTACAGTGTAAAGTGTGTGAGCTCTCTGTGTATGTGTGGTGAGTGACCTGCCCTCCCATAGGAATGAATGGGGAATTTGTATGCCCATGGTATTTCCAGATGTGTGGGGAGTGCAGGGTCGAGTTTGATATGTGAGAACTCGTGAGACTGGATGCTGCATAATGGTGTATGCGGCATGATTGTGTCTAGTCTAGAAGTACCACTTTTAGAAGTTGGCATATTTGTGTAGTCTGTGGCTGGCGTGTGATTGGCTGGTGAGCCTGGCCCAGGAATGCCTGGGCCTGCTTGTGGATTAGATGTCTGGTTTGAGGATGAGAGGGGTTGGGGAGCCCCCAGGAGGTTGTCTGAGTCAGCCCGTGGATGAAAGGCTGCATCTGCTGCCAGGGAAGTGGGAGGAGATAGCACCTGGGTGTGAATGAGGCTGTGCCTGCCTGCCACAATGCTGGCTCCACCTCCCCGCTGGGCGACTGTCACCTCTGTCCCTGACACTGATAAGAGTTCCCTATAACCAGTTCTAGCTGGTTCTCACACTGCGTGCACAAAGACTACAAAGGATTTTATAGTATAAAAAGGGGCTGTGTCCCCTTCCAAAATGTTCTTGTTTTGCCAAACTTGAAACTATCAGGGGCGTGCTGCTGCTTGGGCCCAGGGGAATCCCTGGGCCCTGCCCAGCCCCTGGACACCTGATGGACTTTCCTGGATGCCTGGAGGACTTCTGGGGGACCCCTCTGCCTTGCCTGGGCTGATTGGGGGGACTTTGCTTTGCCCCTTGGAATCTCTGGGACCTTTGGCAGCATGGAGAAGCTGCATTTTTCTGCAGAGAGCGCTTTATTTTTACTTGAACCTTCTTTGTTGCCAGCTGGTGCTTGGGAGCGCTTGATTTGTATTTCTAGCACCTGGAAGCGTTGTGTTTCCCCCTGAGTGCCTGGGAGCGCTGTTTTTCGGTCCGCTAGCGCGCGTTTTTGGGTCTCTAGCGCTTGGGAGCGCTTCATGTGCTTTAGCAGGTGCCCACCCTGCGTGTTGTGCCCCCGAGCGAGTCCCGCATTGCTTGGTTATGTAATATACAACGGGAGTTCACCCCGTGCTTTGGCGAAGAAATCGCCGCATTTTTTGGCCTCGGCAGCGCGACCAGAGCCAGTGGGCTCGTCAGGAGGGCCGCGCTGCCATTGGCTGGCCGAGGAAGAAGTTGCCGCGCTGCCATTGGCTGACCGGCCCGGGATTCCTTGATGACGTTTCCCCGGGCCTCGCCGTGATTGGCTGCCGGCCCGAGGAGAGAAAAGAAGACGAGCGAGGCGGCCATTACGGGGCTCCCGGGAGCCGGGGAGAGCCCTGCTGGTGCAGTGGACGAGGTTGCCGGTCTCCCGAGATTGAGAGGGAGACCGGGGAAGAAGGAAGCCGCCTGCTGTGTCCGCCCCGGGGCTCCTGATTGAAGGGAGAGCCCCGGGAAGAGGAGGAAGCAGCCCGCATCAGGAAAGGAAGCCGCGAGTGAAGCGGAGCCGCCCCCGACCAGCCCGGTGAGTGTTGAAGGGCTGGGGGGGTAGGCGGGAAGCTCCGGGTGGATGTCGTGTTGCCGGTGGTGGCACTTGTGAGGCAGAGCCCGGGAGAGGCTCTTGGGCATTTGTTGATTTAGAGTCCCCCGAGCGGGACTCCAACGTTCCTGATATTTTTTTGAAGAGCCTAGATAGGCTCCGGGGGCATTCCGTGCTACAAGTCCCCAAAGAGGCTTACAGCCCACATTTATCTGGAGCCATGAGAAGGCTCCGGGGGCCCTTTTAGCTAGGGGGGGCGTTGGGGCACATTGCCGGTGCCCGCCCCTCCTGCCTGCGAGAGGTTTGGTTTCAAGAGCCCAGAGAGGCTCAGAAGGCGCCACAGTTGTTTCATCAGAGCCACGAAGCTCTAAGGGGGCCACATTTGTTTAAGGAGCCTGAGAGGCTCAAGGACATGTTTGTCTTAAGGGGCTAGATGGCTCCCTCGCCCCCATTATTTCCCAGAGCCTGAGTGGCTCCTACATGTTGGCGCAGTGCTGTACCTAGGGCCAGTGAGGGCCCTGCCACAGTTTTGCTGATGTCCCAGCTGCCCAGCAATTAGTGGGCAGCTGCACCGTTTAGGCGCTTGGGATAGTCCACAGGTGCCCAGCAAGTAGTGGGCACCTGCCACATTTAGGCCCCTGACTTTTGGACTACAGGGCGTCCTAGCCCCAACAAGGCCAGTTGGCCTAGGGACTGCCACAGGTGGTGGCTTATGTAAGGTTTTGCGCAATTGTGTGGTTTTTCCTTGCACCTCTGAATGTTTTAGGCATCATGTGTTTTTGCGCTATTGAGTTGTGTTCTGGCACCTTTGAATGTTTTTGATGCATCATGTGTCTTGTTATTACACCGCTGAATGTTTTAGGCATCATGTGTTTTCTTTCCCTGCACCTCTGAATGTATTTTTATGCATCATGTGTTTTCTTTCCTCACACATCTGAATGTTTTAGGCATCATGTGTTTTTCCTTCCCTGCACCTCTGAATGTGTTTTTGATGCATCATGTGTAATGTGTTCTTGCTGATACCCCTAAATGTATTTTATTCTTAGGTGGTTGTTCTTTCCAGTACAGGTGGTCCTAGTGAGGTCCTGGTCCCCTGCGTGACATTCTCCTAAGGTGTTTAGGGTTGCGTAGGTGATACTTACCTGTTACCAGTAGTTACTGGTTGTGATTTATTCTTGCTAATTTGTGCTACAGTGATTTTATATCCTTTTATTCTAATTTCTGACAGTATTTCTATTTCTAAAAGTGTTGGTTCTGACAGTGGCCCATGTGGCCCTGTCTTGTAAATAATCCCTTGTGAATATTGCCTGTGCCAGTTGGCACAATGTACATGTGTGATTTCTATCTGATGTGTTTTGACAATACAAAAGTTATTTTCATATAACCTTGTGTGGAGTTCCTTTTGTGGTGTGCCTAGGATGTTGTTGCTGTTGTGTGCTGGCGCAAATGCTTTACACATTGCCTCCGAGTTTAGCCTTACTGCTCGTGCCAAGCTACCAAGGGGGTGAGCAGGGGTTATCTTGGCGTCTGACTTCCTTGCCCTGACTAGAATGGTGGTTTCTGCCTGGCTTTGGCGTCAGCCTTAGCCTACCAGAAATAGCCAGTTCTAACATTGTTGGTCAGCGGTGCGGATTTGGACTTGTGTTTGCGCAATGCAACAGTGACAGCTGGCTACATTACAAAACTGCACTTTTTTCAGATAGTCACATGTTTGGGATTATTGTTTTTTTTTTTGTTTTTCCTCAAGAATGTCATTTTCAGATGGTGTATCTGCGCTTTATGTTTAGTGGCAGATGAGAGAAAATGACAGGGCGGGATGCCAGTAGAGGGGGAGGTTCCCATAGATTAGGAATCCCTTGCTGGGTCCAGTGGCCAATCCCTGTCCCTGTCCCTGTGTGGGTAGATGGAAGAGAGGGAGTGTGGAGGAGAAATAACTTGCTTGGGAGGGTGGTTATCCCCTGAGTGTAGTGTGTGTGTCTTGATCCCCCAGTATGGTAGGATCCAGTGGTGGCAATTTAAATGTGTCCAGTGTGTGAAGTCCCATTCCCAGTTCCCAGAGTATGGTGCCTGGTGCTCAGTAAGAGGGGTACAGGTTGAGAGTCAGGGGCAGTGAGGAACTGTCTGACCAGTCTGGAGGGGGAGTGTGTGGATGGGTGGTGTGTTGAACTGGAGGAGTTGGTGTGAGTTTTTTTAAAGGAGCTTGCACGGGAAGTGTACCTCTGGCGGTGTGCAGGAGGTCCTGCAGAGGCACTGGACAAGAAGGTGGATGTCTGGCGGTGTGCTAGAGGTCTTACAGAGGCATTAGGAAGTGATTCTAAAAGTAGTGGCTTGTGTATCTGATGATCCTGTGTAGGGGAAGAGGTTCATGTGTAGCCCAGCTAGGTCCCAGTAGGATGGTAGGGGTGTAGGGGCTCACGTCCTGTCTCAGTGGAGGCGGAGTGAGTGTGGGACGGTGTGTCCCACTTTGGCCCAAAACCCTGTCTCAGGGCCTGGAGGGTTCCCTAAGGGAGCGCCAGGTCAGGGGCCTAGGCTGTACTCACAGGTCATTTGAGGAGGATCTTCCTGTGTCTAGAGGACGGGGAGTGTCTGTAACCAGAACTCCGGGGGTCCTGGTGTTTGGCTCCAGGGGTACCGCTCCAAGGTGGGAGGGTGCAGAACTCTGGAAGGGGGTGCAGAGGGATGGTGTCCTTGTCTCTGAAACCTGAGGGTTTAAATCCTAGGTTGGGAGATTAGGAAGCTTCTAGGTCAAGAAGGAATCTCTGCCAAAGTAGATCAGCTGAAGAGACTGAGGGGGCTGCCCTTGC